>NC_137163.1:47977218-48667218 GCF_951394435.1 Stenella coeruleoalba
CGATAAATTGGGGGTTGAAATACTCATATGATACAAAATAAACTTCGAAACAAAGGCCATTAAGAAAGAAAAAGAAGGACACTATATAGTGATAAAAGGATCAGTACAAGAAGAGGATATTACACTTGTCAACATATATATATGCACCCAATATAGGAGCACCCAAATACATAAAACAAATACTAACTGATATAAAGGGAGAAATTGATGGAAATACAATAATAGTAGGAGACTTTAACACCCCACTCACATCAGTGGCAGAACTTCTAGACAGAAAATCAATATGGCAACAGAGATCCTAAATGATGCAATAGAACAATTAGACTTAACTGATATTTTTGGAACATTACATCCCCAAAAAAGCAGAATACACATTGTTTTCAAGTGCACATGGAACATTTTCTAGGACTGACCACATACTAGGGTACAGAAAAAACCTCAGCCAATTTAAGAGTATAGAAATTATTTCAAGCATTTTTTTTTACCGCAGTGGCATGAAGCTAGAAATCAACCACAGAAAAGTAAATGAGAAAACAAAACAAAATGATTACATGGAAACTAAACAACATGCTACTAAAAGACCAAAGGGCCAACGATGAAACCAAAGAATAAATTTAACAATACCTTGAGATAAATGACAGTGAATACACAACCATACAAAAATTTGCGGAATGCAGCAAACGCAGTTCTTAGATGGATGTTCATAGTGATACAGGTCTTCCTCAGAAAACAAGCAAAATCTCAAATAAACAACCTAACCTACCTCCTAAAATAATTACAAAAAGAAGAACAAACAAAACCTAAATTTAGCAGAAAGAAGGAAATAATAAAAATCAGAGGAAATAAAAGATATTTAAAAAGCAATAGAAAGAGAAATCAATAAAACCAATAGCTGTTTCTTTGAAAGGGTAAACAAAATTGACCAACTTCTGAGCAGGCTCACCAAGAAGAAAAGATAAATAATCCAAATAAACAAAATAAAAAATGAAAAAGCAGAAATAATAACCAATACCACAGAACTACATAAACCATAAGAGAATACTATGAACAATTGTATGCCAACAATTGGACAGCCTTGAAGAAATGGACAAAATTCTAAACATTTACAGTCCACCAAAACTGAATCAGGAAGAAATAGATTATTTGAACAGACTGATCACTCACATATACACACACATATATGTATATATGTGTCTCTATATAAACACACAGAGTATATATGTAAGTAATTATATATATACATATATACATATGCACATAATATTTTGAGCTATTTTAGGGTAAGTTACACATGTATAATAGTTTGACCCTTTATCCCTAAATATGTCAGTGTGTGTTTCCTAAGAATAGGGTTTTCCTCTTACATTTTCACATCATAGTACAGTTATCAACTTCATAAATTTACATGAATATAATCCTTTAACCTACAGTGCATCTTTCAATTTTGTCAGTTTCTTAATAATGTCTTTATAGAATAACCCCAACCAACTCCTCCAGGAGACAGTCAACTGGGTCTGTGACTAAGCTCCAGTTAAAAGTCTAGAAACCAAAGCTTAGGTGAGCTTTCCTGAATGCAAATTCTTCATGTCTATTAGCACACGTCATTGATGAGAGGAGTTAACACTGTCCATGACTTCACCAGGAAGGGACAGCTGGATGATCCGTGTTTGGAGACCTTCTAAAGTCTACCAATTGCATTTTTTCCTTTGTCTGATTTTAATTGGTATTCTTTCATTGTAATAGGCTATAGCCATGAGTATAATAGCTTTCAGTGATATTTGTCAGTTTTTCTAGAAAATTATCAAACTTGCGGGTGGTCTTGGGGATCTCTGAACTTGTAATTTGTGTCAAAAGTGAGAGTGATTAGGGAAATGCCCAGACTCTTTAGATGGTGTCAGAAGAAAGGGCGGTATTGTGGACAGTTCTCTAGCATCACAGTATTACATTGACCTGCCCCAACTATCAGAAGTGCCCTGTGGTACCTCAGACACCTGGAAAAGGTCACCAAACTTAAGTTTGCTTACACTGAAATTGCCTTTACTGGGTGGGTTCTGTAATTTAATCTCAAACAAAAGATTGCTCTCAAAACACAAGCCTATTGCTTTTGTTCTGAGGGTATTTTAATAGTTGTCTCCAAAAGATGTGAGGACATGTACCATATGACCTGCTCTACTAGATAGCCTAATGACAGTTTTGGGAGAAAGCTTTCTGGGTGCAGCTCTTGTTACCTCATTGCTGATTTTATGAGTTAGTGGGAGGTAAGGAAGAGCAATTCGATAGGATAAGACATGCTGGGTTTAAACCAATTTCTACCCCCCAAAACACCTTTGGAGACTTTTCATACTATAATATAGCACGTACTTGAGAAATAGTTAATATTTTTCCATAGTGAATCTTGCTAGTGAGGGAGGGAAATACTACTAAAAGGAATAGCAGTCTAAAAATTGATTCAAACAAATGTGCCATTAGAAGCATGCAGTTAAAGTAGTGAGTAAAGATGTGATGCTTTATTTCTTACAATTCTTTCTATGAACATCCATATTTTAGGACCCATAAAAAGGATCAATGGATGTTCTTTCTTTTTTATTAAATTTGTAAATCATTGGAAAATATACAAGCCCACACTTCTTTGCTCATATCCCGTTCATCTGTGAGAGAGGGTGAAAATAATGGCTGAAGATGGTTCCCATCTTTGTCAGAGTCATATATCCTATTGATTGCTTGTTTCCAACAAATGGTGATGAGCCATAAACTCTAAAGCCCTCCATGCCCCATCTCCTTAACATTCTCCTCATAACAACCAGAATCAGGTCCATTCTATCTGCTTTTGTGATTTTAATCATTAGTTTGTAACTTTAATACCATCCATTTTGCTATCAACACGATATGTAAGAGTTTTTTTGGACGAAGAAAAATGAACATTTTGCATTATTGCATTTAATAATTTAGAACCACCATGGGTTTCTGTTCTTAGAAACTGCAACCAGATCTCATATCAGCAGATTTGATTATTGAAAGCACAGAGTAAAAGTTGCATTATAATGTATAAAAATGCTGATGAAGAGCAATGGAGTGCTGTGTGGTACAGCTTTGATTTACAGATCAACTAGGGTGGCCAGTTATTGATCATTACCTGTGAATTATTGATACCCTGAGATCAGTGAAATGGTTTCTTTTCAGCTTGTCTCAATTTACACTTCCTTCAAAGAATGCAGGTTTTGTTTGTAGGACTGTCTTTGTTTGACTTCCCTGAAACCTAATGGTTCACAGTACTTGTTAGAAGAGGATTCTATTGCATCTTGATATTTTAGGTAAATAAAAGTGTCTCCTTGGAAGGAAAGTCTTTCCGTTCAGTGTAGTAGTATTACCCCTTTGTATCAGATTCTTGTAGGGTCCTGGTTCTTTTAATATGAATTTGCCTTAATCATGTAACAACCTTTCCCACTTTTCTTGACCAAGTGACATTAGAGGTATTTTTTTCTTTTCTTCCTTCCTTCCTTCCTTCCTTCCTTCCTTCCTTCCCCCCTCCCTCCCTCCCACCCTCCCTTCTTTCCTTTTTCTTTCTTTCTTTCTTTCTTTCTTTCTTTCTTTCTTTTTCTTTCTTTCTTTCTTTCCCTTTCTTCCTCCCTCCCTTCCTTCCTCCTCCCCTCCCTCCCTTCCTTCCACCCTTCCTTCCTTTTCCTGTCTCTCTTTCTTTCTATCTTCTTTCTGATGTGAAAAAGTTGTCAAGTGACAATTAAAACCATCATTATTTCACCCCAAATCAGAACCTTGAAACTACTTTTAAGTATACACTCCCCTTTACTCTTCTTGTGCAATTAGTTATCAAGCTGTATTGATAGTTTTCCTTGATATCTCATCAGTCTTTTCCCCCTTATTCTAATTGTTGCTACCATAATTAAGCACTTGCAATAATCAGCTATTTTCACTATCTGGAGTCCTGGCTCTCTATAATACATGATGTTCTCCACTTATAAATTTCAAAGGTTCAGCCCCTGACGTTGAATGCAAAATACTACAATCAGATTTTGATCTGATTTTTAGAGGAAATCTATGATTAGAGAAAAGTTAAAGATTCCTTCTGTAAATCATCTTCTGGCACATTGCTTTAAATTTTTAACACTATTCTATACAAGTCTGTATGGATGTTCAGAGTGGACAGCTCATCTGTGCAATAGGATGTTTTATTCTAGATCAAAGAACAATTACCACTCTTAGTATGTGAGATATTTTAATGGTTATATTTAAACAGTTTCTTTTCTTTAAAGTTTTTGTTGTCTATTCAAAATCATCAGTGAACTCAAATGCCAATCAACAGGGGCTTGGTTGAATCAATAATGCTGTATCTGCAAAGTAGAAAACTATGTAACTATTAAAAGAGATAAATCTACCTGGCTTAACAGAGAAAAATCCCCAAGATGGATTGTCAAATAAGAAAGCAAGCTATGAGGGATTTTAGAGTAGATACACAATTTAGTTGAGAAAATAAGTATGTGTTTACATATGTACATATGTATGTACAGACAAAGTTTGGAAGGCTATACCCTATTTTATTAAAAAACATTTACCTCTTAGAAGTAAATGTAAATAGATTTTTAAAAATTTATACATTTAATTACTGATTGAAATTTTCATTAGGAGCTTGTATCACTTTTATATGCAACATTGAAAGAAAAAAATGACATATACCATGAACGTTTGTAACTATATAAGCAAGTCTAAAGTTAATATTCAAAGCTCCTCATAATTTAGCCTCTGCTGATATTTCCACCATTACTGTTCACTTTGTTAGGATCAGTTGCAGTTTGCTTCTGGTTTACTAACTCTGTTTTGGCCAAAGCAATCTCCCTTTTCCTGAATATGCCTCATGTGAGTGTATAGTAACGTCTCTGAACACCTCCATTCACAGGGAGGAATCCTGGACTCCTTTACATGCTAGCATGTGTTCTTCCATCATGTTTTCACATACCTAACACTCCTGCCTACCGATACCAAGAGCAGAATTGTCTGAACGACAGGGATTGTGTACCACTGCCATTGTTTTCTCCAGATCCCTGTGCAACCTGTAATTTACATAATTTATTTAGATTGCCCCATGTTTTCTTTTCTTTTCACATGTTTGTTGGAGTATAAATGCTTTACAATGTTGTGTTAGTTTCTGCTGTACAACAAAGTGAATCAGCTATATATCCCCATATCCCCTCCCTCTTGAGCCTCCCTCCCACCCTCCCTATCCCACCCCTCTAGGTCATCACAAAGCACCAAGCTGACCGCCTTGTGCTATGCAGCAGCTTCCTACTAGCCATCCATTTTACGTTTGGTAGTGTATATATGTCAGTGCTACTCTTTCACTTCATCCCAGCATCGCCTGCCCCCTCCCCTGTGCCCTCAAATCCATTCTCTATGTCTACGTGTTTATTCCTGCCCTGCCACTAGGTTCATCAGTACGGCTTTTTAAAATTCTATATATATGTGTTAGCGTACGGTATTTGTTTTTCTCTTTCTGACTTGCTTCACTCTGCATGATGGATTCTAGGTCCATCCACCTCACTACAAATAACTCAATTTCATTCCTTTCTATGGTGGAGTAATATTCCGTGTATATATATGTGCGCCATATCTTCTTTATCCATTTATCTGTTGATGGACACTTAGGTTGCTTCCATATCCTCACTATTGTAAATAGAGCTGCAATGAACATTTTGGTACATGACTCTTTTTGAATTATGGTTTTCTCAGGGTATATACCCAGTAGTGGGATTGCTGGGTCGTATGGTAGTTCTATTTTTAGTTTTTTAAGGAACCTCCATACTGTTCTCCATAGTGGCTGTATCAATTTACATTCCCACCAGTAGTACAAGAGGATTCCCTTTTCTGCACACCCTCTCCAGCATTTATTGTTTGTAGATTTTTTGATGATGGCCATTCTGACCAGTGTGATGTGATACTCCTTGTGGTTTTGATTTACATTTCTCTAATGATTAGTGATGTTGAGCATCCTTTCATGTGTTTGTTGTCAATCTGTATATCTTCTTTGGAGAAATGTCTATTTAGGTCTTCTGCCTATTTTTGGATTGGGTTGCTTGTTTTTTTGATATTGAGCTGCATGAGTTGTTTGTATGATTTGGAGATTAATCCTTTGTCAGTTGCTTCATTTGCAAATATTTTCTCCCATTCTGAGGGTTGTCTTTTCGTCTTGTTTATGTTTTCCTTTGCTGTGCAAAAGCTTTGAAGTTTCATTAGGTCCCACTGGTTTATTTTTGTTTTTGTTTCCATTTCTCTAGGAGGTGGGTCAAAAGGGATCTTGCTGTGATTTATGTCATAGAGTGTTCTGCCTATGTTTTCCTCTAAGAGTTTGATGGTGTCTGGCCTTACATTTAGGTATTTAATCCATTTTGAGTTTATTTTTGTGTATGGTTTTAGGGAGTGTTCTAATTTCATTCATTTACATGTAGGTTGTTTATTTGAGATGTTTCTTGTTTTTTAAGGTAGGATTGTATTGATAGAAACTTCCCTCTTAGAACTGATTTTGCTGCATCCCATAGGTTTTTGTGTCATCATGTTTTCATTGTCATTTCTTTCAAGGTATTTTTTTATTTCCTCTTTGATTTCTTCAATGATATCTTGGTTATTTAGTAGTGTATTGTTTAGCGTCCATGTGTCTCTATTTTTTGCACATTTTTTCCTGCATTTGATATTTAGTCTCATAGCGTTGTAGTTGGAAAAGATACTTGATACAATCTGAATGTTCTTAAGTTTACCAAGGCTCGATTTGTGACCCAAGATATGATCTACCCTGGAGAATGTTCCATGAGCACTTGAGAAGAATGTTTATTCTCTTGTTTTTGAATGGAATGTCCTATAAATACCAATTAAGTCCATCTTGTTTAATATATCATTTAAAGCTTGTGTTTCGTTATTTATTTTCATTTTGGATGATCTGTCCATTGGTGAAAGTGGAGTGTTAAAGTCCCCTACTATGATTGTGTTACTGTCGATTTCCCCTTTTATGGCTGTTAGTATTTGTTTTATGTATTGAGGTGCTCCTTTGTTGGGTGCATAAATATTTACAATTGTTATATATTTTACTTGGGTTGATCCCTTGATCATTATGTAGTGTCCTTCTTTGTCTCTTGTCTTTGTTTTAAAGTCTCTTTTGTCTGATATGAGAATTGCTACTCCAGCTTTCTTTTGATTTCCATTTGCATGGAATATCTTTTTCCATTCCCTCACTTTCAGTCGGTATGTGTCCCTAGGTCTGAAGTGGGTCTCTTGTAGACAGCATAAATATGGGTCTTGTTTTTGTATCCATTCAGCCAGTCTGTGTCTTTTTGTTGGAGCATTTAATCCATTTACATTTATGGTAGTTATTGATATATATGTTCCTATTACCATTTTCTTAATTGTTTTGGGTTTATTATTGTAGGTCTTTTCCTTCTCTTGTGTTTCCTGCCTAGAGAAATTCCTTTATCATTTGTTGTAAAGCTGGTTTGATGGTGCTAAATTCTCTTAGCTTTTGCTTGTCTGTAAAGGTTTTAATTTCTCTGTCAAATCTGAATGAGATCCTTGCTGGGTAGAGTCATGTTGGTTGTAGGTTTTTCCCTTTCATCACTTTAAATATGTCCTGCCATTCGCTTCTGGCTTGCAGAGCTTCTGCTGAAAGATCAGCTGTTAACCTTATGGGGATTCCCTTGTGTGTTATTTGTTGCTTTTCCATCACTGCTTTTAATATTTTTCTTTGTATTTAATTTTTGATAGTTTGATTAATATGTGTCTTGGTGTGTTTCTCTTTGGGTTTTTCCTATATGGAACTCTCTGCACTTCCTGGACTTGATCGACTATTTCCTTTCCCTTGTTAGGGAAGTTTTTGACTCTAATCTCTTCAAATATTTTCTCAGATCCTTTCTTTTTCTTTTTCTTCTGGGACCACTATAATTCGAATGTTGGTGTGTTTAATGTTGTCCCAGAAGTCTCTGAGACTGTTCTCAGTTCTTTTCATTTTTTTTTCTTTATTCTGCTCCCTGGCAGTTGTTTTCACCATTTTATCTTCCAGCTCATTCATCCATTCTTCTGCCTCAGTTATTCTGCTATTGATTCCTTCTATAGTATTTTTAATATCAGTTATTACATTGTTCATCACTGTTTGTTTGCTCTTTAGTTCCTTTAGATCCTTGTTAAATGTTTGTGTTTTTCTCCATTCTGTTTCTGAGATTTTGGATCATCTTTACTGTCCTTACTCTGAATTCCTTTTCAGGTAGGTTGCATATTTTGTCTTCATTTATTTGGTCTTGTAGGTTTTTACCTTGCTCCTTCATCTGTAACATATTTTTTTGTTGTTTCATTTTTTTTTTGATGGGAGGGGCTATATTCCTGTCTTACTGGTTGTTTGGCCTGAGGCTTCCTTCAATGGAGTTTGCAGGAAGTTAGGTAGAGCCGGACCTTGGTGCCGAGATGAGGACCTCCAGGAGGCCTCACCTCAATTAATATTTCCTGCATCTGAGGTTCTTTGTTAGTCCAGCAGCTTGGACTTGGTGCTCCCACCACAGGAGCTCGGGCCTGACCTCTGGCCTGGGAACCAAGAACCCGCAAGCTGCATGGCATCATTAAAAAAAAAAGAATAAAAAAGAATAAAAGGAGCAGTACAATAACAAAGAATAAATATAAAATTAGAACAATAAAAAATGTATTAGGAAAAATAAATATATAATTGAAACAACTGCAACTGCAACAAGGGAAAACAAAACCACACCAGAAAAAAGAAAAAAAAGTGGTGGCGGGGAACAACCCAAAAGGAGCAGAACAATAACAAAGTATAGAGAATAAAATAAAATTAGAAAAATAAAAGGTTTATTAGAAAAAATAATTATATTAATGAATTAACAAGAAGAAGGTAAAACAGCACCCTGACCTAAAAGAAGAGAAAAGGAAAAAAAAAAAATAAAGGCCTTGGCTATTGGGGGTGGAGTTTAGGTGGGGGGGGGGTGGAACTTAGGCAGGGGCAGGGTTTAGGGTTGGGTGGGTCCTAGCCAGGGTGGTGAAGTTTGAGTGTGGGACTGGGCCTCTGCCTAGGACCTACACAGAATGGGAGAGGCAGCACATCCAAAGGGGTTCTCAGGAGTGTGGTTTCGGGAGTTTGGAGGTAGGGCCATGGGTGAGGGTGTGTGTGCGGGGTTTAGGCCCAGGGTGTTTGGAGGGGGTCTCAGAAGGGGTCTCCGAGTGTAGAGGTGGGGCCCTGGGTGGGGGTGTAGGGGCAGCGCTTGGGCTCTACCTGGTAGGAGGGAGGCTCCCAGGACAGAGGATTAAGCCTGGGAGCCCAGCAGGCTCCCCGATGCCTAAGTGGGCAGGGAAAGCGCTGGCCGTGTTCCTTTCTGTTCCTCTACGTCCTCCCCCATGGTCTCCCCCAGGGTCTCCACAGTCGCCGCTGGACCCCTAACTGTGGGCTGGTCCCACTGAGTGTAGGAACTCCTCCCCCCACCCATTTGCCCCTCAGGGGTGCAGGTCCCAGGGGTCTGGCCTTTACTTCTGCTCCCCCTTTCCTCCCTCCCACTCCCTCAGGACCCACGCAGCTGGAGGGGTTTAGGTGGGCAGAGGATCAGGTCCGGGATTTCATCAGGCTTCTGGGGCCCAAGAGGGTAGGGGAAACCTAGCCACCCTCCCTTTTGATCCTCTGCCCTCTCAGTGGTCCCCCAATTTCCCCCTCCAGGTGTGGGATCTCTTCCTCTCCCCCAGCTGCCCCTCAGGGGCGCCAGTCCAGTCCCACCTCCACTTCTCCTCCCCACTCACTCTCCCCACGCCCCATGTCGTACTCGGTTGCTGGGGGTTCCTCCCGTCCCCTTAGGCGTCCGTGGTCCCCTACCGGTGCCTGGTAGGTGCCCTAGTTGTGCCAAGATGCGAATTCCATGCCCTCCTAGTCTGCCATCTTGACTCCCCCATATTTTCTTTAGTGCTTTATAAGGGTAACTGTGTAATTAAGTAAGAAAAGTGAAACCACTGATATAAGTCAGTTCTGTATTCACTTTAATAACTGTTAGAACAAAATAGCTGTTAAAATATCTTACACACTGAAAGTGGTAATTGTTTTTTGATCTATGATTATGTATCTTTTGGCACAGAGAAGCTGTCCACTCTGACCATTCATGTAGCCCTGTTTGGAATAACTTTAAATGCTTATCTTAGATTTCTAAGTGCTTAAGGCCAATGTCCCGTTTAAAAAACATTCTTCCATACAGGTCCAGTGACCCCTTTTCAGCACCTTACTTATCTTTCTATGCCTTAGTTCTTCATTTGGTGATAACAGTAGTTCCTACCTGATAGAGTTGTTATGTGATTATATGAGGTAATGATATTTCGAATGTGCTTAAAATAGTTGTTTGGCATGTATTAGTGATGTTTCATTTAATCCTCACTTGGGACTTATCTTGAGAGCTTAGTAAAACACCATTCAAATATAGCACTTAAAACAGTGCCTGGCACACAGTAAGTATTCAGAATAATTTATGGAAATGATTCTTCTTAATTTTTTTCTCCTCGTCTGAATCCTCCCCAGCCACATTTCACAAAAGTATCTTAGCACCTTTTGTGCTCTTTTGTCTCAGGGCAGGCTTGTATTTCAGTGCTAACTTGCAGAAATTTCCTGGAAGATATATTCCTCTCCTGGGTTTTGATCTTTAAAGGCTGAGCATCCTGAAAAGATGATACTAAGTGCCTATGTTTAGGATTGGAATTTTGGAGGATGCACATTGATGGTGACAGGATTTGGGAAGGAATGGGAAGCAGTTTGAAGGTGAGATTCTAGAGGCTCCTAGTCTCAGCGTACATCCCCAGGTACATACATGGCGTAAAATCAAATAGCTTTTAGATTATAGACTTGCATAATGAGGATTTCTGCTGTGGCCGCAGAAGACTGCAAGATGAAGCCCTTTCTCTAGAATGTCCTAAATTATGGGTGAACCCTGAAGGTGATACACCCAGCAATGGCAGAGATCAGAATTTCCTAGCAGCCCAATAGGCTTTTGAGGCTGAATATAATTTGATTAAATGAAAATAAAATCATTGATCATTCTTGCATACCCTATAAAATAAGATTCACAGCCCTTAACCAGAGAAATTGGGTCCTTTTATAGGCTAACTTTGTCCCTGTCAAACTGGGGTATGCACCTCCTGATGATCCAGAAGAACAGTTGAATATTTAATAATCTGAGCTCCAGGATCCATTACCCATCTAATAGCTGCTCTTTGGAGGAAATGCAAATGACTTTTTCCTAATCTTTATTCAAGGATGAGTCTTAAAAAGCTCTGGAAACATAAACAGCATGAGCTCCATCGAGAATAGTGCAGAAAAAGCACACATTAAATAGTAAACTAGAAGTAATCTGAAAGAGTGAACGGTGGTCATTTTGAAGTAAAAATTCTAAACCCAGTGGTGGGTGGTAGGACAGATAATGACATATCTAGTCACCACAGACTCCCTAATAAAGCATAAACCTTAGCTTTGTTGCAAGGATGATAATCTCCCTTAATGGGAGCAGCAGACCAGAGGTGTTTAATCACCTAAAATCACTGATGGTAAAATCACCTCATCATGCTTATGGAGGCAAGGATCATTTACACACACTTCAAGTCACCCTTGACAAACAGGCTCTTTGTTGATTTCATTAAGTGCCGAACTTTTCTCACCCAGCTTACCTCAGGATGCACACATTTCATTTCCATGCGTGTTCTGGGAGGACAGTCCATGTCATTTGCCAGCATTTCGGCCAACATATACATAATCAAATGCAGCCACCATGGAACATGGGCTGAGAAACAATCCATCCAGGGTTTAATGAGTAACATTAGCGTGCTCTTAAAAGCACTAATAGCAAGTTTCATTACTGTTCATTTTAGTGTCGATGGCAGCTATCCAAAACCTAACTATGTACTAAATTCATTTTAATAAAAGCAGAAAATAATAAATAAAATAAATGATTGTAATTACAAGTTACTTCTAGAAGTTAGACTTATATTAACATGACATTAACACAGAAAAGAAACACTTTCTTCTTTTTTTTTTCCAGATTACAATTTTCTTTTAGGGAACCCTTTCTCTCCTACAGTGACTTTCAATCTAATATTGTCTTCAAATTAATTTTCATTATTTTATTATAAAAGTGATGTTATTATACTTTTTGGGATTTTGATCCTGAGGATCAGAAATTGTTCAGAAGGCATTTGGAGTTTTCTATAAATTTGTTTATATTGACTTTTGCAGTATCCACTCCAACTGCTTTCTTGTGTGCCTTCCTATACTTCTTCCCTTTCCAGTCTCTTCAGGATGTTCCCCAGCTCCTTTACAGCTATGGTTCTGGATGTGATTTTAGTTCTGCAAGTCACACATTCTCACGGGGACATGGATTTGGAATTTTCTGGTGCAGATGGTGGCAGAGGTTCTCAGTTGCTGGAGTCACCAGCTTCAGCGGTATTTCCTGATTTGAGAATCTGCTCCCTCACCATTGCAGAGGCAGTAGCTGTTGTGGCAGCCTGGTGCGGCCAGAACCTCAGTCTAGGGTCTGTTGCTTCCCTTCTCTCTAATTATAAGCTTTTCTACTTCAGGTATCTAGGAAAGATTCTATGCTCTACAGCTGAACCCTGAGTAAGTCTGCCTTGGTGCCTACTTCATAGATTGCAAACATTTTGGTGATTAAATGGGATACTTGCATATAGTTTCCTTAGCCAAATGCCTGGCACAGAGTGAATAATAAATATTAGCTTCTATTTTTCCCCTCATAATGCCTAGGGTGGTTCAATGTGAACCTACCTGATAGAAAAATTAAATCCTCAGTATACTTTTTAGTTACATGGTGGCTACATATGACACAGTAGAGAAAGACATAGAGACAGTGTGTTATAATGGTAGGGCCAGAGAGTGGTGAACAATATTTAGAGTAAAATGATCTAGGTTCAACTCTCAGACCTACTTATTGTTTGGCCTTGAGCAAAGTTTTCTGGGGTTTATTTGTTCCAGCTACAGTGGGAGATGAACTGCGTTTTCTTTAATGTTTCTCAAGTTTTTAAAATTCTGAGACTTATATTCTAGCTTCATTTGCTTCTAATTTTCAGTAATGATTTGAAATAACAAGAATGTTCACTTCTTTAGATGACTCATTGTTTAAGGCATATGAGAGCAAACGATGAAGTTGTTTTTTGTTTTTTTTTTAAGACTTGCCTGATGCTTGCCATCATAAAAGGTGAATTAAGCAATGCAAGGAAGAAAAAAAATAGAGGTGAGGATAGTACATTTAACGCATTTGGGAGGGTAAAGAAAAAAGTCCTCTTAGTTTAGTTTGTCTTATCAGTGACAAACTGAAACTGGTTTTTCATAGTAATACCTGGTCATTGTTCTAAAAATATGAAACTTGAGGCCTGTTTGTTGTTGTTGTTTTTGTTTTTTTACAGTTAGAAACCTTGATTACAGTGCTACATTTAGAAAATTTAGAAAAGGCACTCTGAGGAACTGAAAAATGTAGAAGAAAATAGAATCTCTTAAGGGTGTAGGAAGTAGATACAATCTCTGGCAGAGAAAAGCAGTTTTCACAAAAATATAATAGAGAAAGATAACTGAACTTATTATAAATGCACCTAACTAAAAGGGAAAAATCAGTAGAGGAAAGGAAGTTATCTCCTAGTCTTAAGCTGTTTAAGGTCTTGGTAGATGCCAGGAAAGATGCAAAATGCCATGTATTCTTTTTCTTTCTCTCTCAAAACTGCTTTAAAAATCCACGGAAAAGGGCTTCCCTGGTGGCGCAGTGGTTGGGAGTCTGCCTCCCGATGCAGGGGACGCGGGTTCGTGCCCCGGTCCGGGAGGATCCCACATGCCGCGGAGCGGCTGGGCCCGTGAGCCGTGACCGCTGAGCCTGCACGTTCGGAGGCTTTGTTCCGCAACGGGAGAGGCCACAGCAGTGAGAGGCCCGCGTACCGCCAAAAAAAAAAAAAAAAAAATCCACGAAGACATCAAGCCTGCCTTTTAGCTATTAAAATTGAATTTTAAAAAAATGACATGGGTTCAGATTTGGAATGACATTATTGACTAGTTACTCTTCTTTTCATACAAATGATAGCAGTATCAGTGTTTGAATCTGGCCCATTTGGTTACGAGGAAGAATTCAGTCAGATTATTGCAGTGGACAAATGGTTGTTATAATTACATATGGTCTCTGACTGGACCTGGAAGCTTAGGCATAGAGAGAAATATTTTGCTCCCTCTCTGAGTCTTTGGTGCTCTGTGTCCATCTGCTGTATTCCCCATTCCAGCCTCTGGAACTTATCTGCTGACGCTGGTTTTCTACATCTTCATTGTCCAGCTTGCGTATTTGCGTAGGTTACTTCTTCTAGATTATCTTTGTCCCCTTTCTACAGCACACATTTTTTTCTCTAACTTGTATTTTAATCTCATGTATAACATAGGAAGCCTTGCCTCTGTTGGCGTAAGGAAAGCATTTTCCTCTTTTCTCCTCAGAGCAACTCCTTCATTTGGGAATATGTAACTAATATGATTGAGGGAATTGGGACCTGGGCTGCCAAGAATTTACCACTCGTTCTTATTCTCATTCTCTTGTTCTTTCTGTTTCTCACTAGTTTCACTTCAGAGGGAAAGAAAGAAATCCTTTTTTTTTTTTCTTGGCCGCACCACGCAGCATGGGGGATCTTAGTTCCCCAACCAGGGATTGAACCCACAGTGGAAGTGCATAGTCTTAACTGCTGGACCACCAGGAAAGTCCTGAAAGAAGTCTTGATTTTAAATTCCAAGCTGTATTCTGGCTTTACCAGAATGACAGCTATTAAATTTTCCCTTTTGATTTCTATGTATATTGATCTACTGGTTCAAGATCCATAGGGCAGTGATTCTCAACTGCAAGTGATTTTGTCAGGGGACATTTGACAATGTCAGAAAACATTTGTGATTGTCAGGACTGAAGAAGGAGATTCTACTGGCTTCTGGTCATTAGAGTTCAAGGATGCTGCCAAACATCATTCAATGCCCCAGGTAACAACCCGCGTTAAAAATAACAATAATAATACTGCTATATTTAAAATAGATAACCAACAAGGAGCTACTGTATAGCACCAGGAACTCTGCTCAATACTCTGTAATAACTTATATGGGAAAAAAAATTCGATGAAGAGTAGATACATGTATATGTACAACTGAGTCACTTTGCTGTACACCTGAAGCTAACACAGTATTGTTAATCAACTATACTCCAATATAAAGTAAAAATTAAAAAAATTTTTTCTAGCCCCAAATATCAGTAGTGCCAAAGTTGAAAACTTCTGCCATACGAGAAGTAAAGGGTTTGAGATTAATTATTGCCTTTTTATTCAAAAACTATTTTATTACCATTTCTAACTATCTAATCTCTCAATTACACCCTTCCAGATTCCCAGGGAAAGATATGAATGGTGAAGCCTATTTTTGAACTAGGCTCCACAAAGCACAGACTTCTGCCAGTCCAAGGGTTCAGGTTCCTTAGTCCAACCTGAACAACTATGATTCACAAGGTATCAGCTATGATTATAAAATAAAACATGGACTTGTTAGCTCTTGTCTCTAAAAAAGGTAAATAATTTTTTTAGAAGGAGATGTGATTAGGTAGGAATCATAAAACATGTTCAGACCAAAAAAATAAAATATAATTTCCTTAATACTTAATAACTTTTAGTTGATGACAAAAATCAAGTGAGTCTTCTATCATGTATATTTTAAGCCAATATGATTCAGTAATATTGTTTTGGATATTCAGTTACTATATTTGTGAGAACACTTAATTTTTATTATCTCTGAGAAAAAGGAAAAAACTAATTACATATTGGATTAATTTGTGAGTGTCCTATTCCTTAGGTACCCTGGGGGTCCATAATTCTTACTTCCAGGAACTCTTTGTAAGCCTTTTTTCCAGAAAAGAGTTTCAGACCAGGAATGCAGAGGCAAAGCAGAACACATTGTAGATGCTAATATTCACTGGAAGAGGAGCAAGGGAGCTGTTTTCAAAGGAGTGAGAAGGAGTGTTGTGCACAGATTCTGTTATGACTTTAATGGAAACAGTGCATGTCATTCCCACACAGCTTGCTGAGTACTTGCCCCTGAGAATATAGTGATTAGAATGAATGATGTGCTGGGATTAAAACACTTTACTGTTTAGTTCTATTTGTTGGGAAACATTTACTGATTCTAGCCCTGGTTTCCCTTATGATATGATTAGGCAGAGAGGAGTCACTTTCCTGAGGAAACTGAGGTCACAGTGTTCTCTCACGATATAAAGCTCATGAGGTATGTGGAAGAGCTGAGATCATGGATTTGGAAAGGATCGCCGTAGAGTTGTTAAAATAAAATTTTCCACAGATAACTTACTGATCTAGTTGACTTCTATTCAGTGATTCATGACTTGGGTACTGTTTAATCTAACAGGTAGAAAGGAGCTCTGAAGAGCAGTACAAGGTGAGAGCTTTTTATAGACCAAAGTGAGCAGGGTCAAGGATGATGTACTGGTCATTTGCTAGTGGGTTAATGAGAGTTCCTTTCCTTATATGGAACAAGGAGCTGGATAAGGGTTTGGTAAGCAGGCAAGCATGATTGGTTGGTTGACCTGGGCCTTCCTTTGCTTGGAGAGCCCAGGTAGGGAAACTTAGATAAATTTTGGTTTGCTGATGTGGGGCTTAGCATGAGTGATTCCATCTTGGACCTAATCTGGTTACTTTGACAGAGTCCTTGGCCTATCACATAGTCTTTACTATGCAAATAGGGCCAGTCACTTCAGAATTTTGAGAATTGATCTCAGTATCTTTCTACTGAAGACAATAACTGCTTTCCAGCATTGTGGCAAGACATTTAAGAGCTTCCATCACAGCTCCAGCGCAACTTAACCACTTAACCAGTTCTGTGAATGCTGTCATGTTCTGGAATATTATCGTGCCTCACTTTTCTGTTTTGTAAATTTGGGAAGATTGTATCTGCTTCACAGGGTTTTTTGAGAAAGAAATGAGTTACTAATAATGACTGCAAAGCACTTGTGACAGTGTCTGTCTCAAATGTTATTATCATTGTTAATGCACACTGAGCTTTTAGCTCAGTGCTTGAAAACCTGGCAATCATTCAGTCAATGGTAGCTAGTTTTTACACAATGCCCCGTATTATTATTGCTAGAAACAAAGAAAAATAACAATTTATGGCAAGGGAGAATCCAGTAAATGATCTATGAAGGTCTGTTATTGCCTAAACCAACATATGCTTTGTGATAGTGATTAGGCTGGGTGGGAGCCATCAGTCAAGCCGGAAGGATGAGGCAAATGAGGAAACCTTTTCAGAAGACATGTGGATGATTCTAGGGAACTGGATGACGTTTTGGTTGGGGGCATAACTTCACAGTAATTGAACGCTCCCAAAATATCATTTTTAAAGTAAACTTACCTTATTACTGTTAGTTGGAGGCATAAATTTCCACTCTGTGAATGCCCTGTGCATTTGTGGATCCGATTGCAGGGTTAAACAAAATCAACAGAGTCCTTCCATCCCATTCATTTCTAATGCAACCTGTATTGCTACCATAAGCAGCAAAATAAAATCTTTTCCATTTACCTCTGACTCAAAAAGCAGAGGGAGAGGTATTCTGAGATAGTTTAAATAGGGAAATGGAGATTTAGAGGTTAAATGATGGGTTTAATGACAGTGGTACTTCATGTTAGTACAGTATTTCATTTTTCAAAGTATATCCTCATAAATAATCTCCTTGGATCTATACAACTAAATAGAATAGCAACAAGAATATAAGACTGTTATCTCCGTATAACAAATTAGAAAGCTGATGTTTCTCTCTCAGATGTATACTCAGGCTAAACTGGAAACACCGATTCCAGCTCTAACTGTTATGTAGGGGAGCTTTTCTTGCTATCATTGTTAAACCTACAGCATTTCCCCAGCATTGACTTTATTCTGATTTCTTTAAAAATAAACTCCTGGGCTTCCCCGGTGGCTCAGTGGTTAAGAGTCCGCCTGCTGATGCGGGGAACATGGGTTCGTGCCCAGGTCCGGGAAGATCCCACATGCCGTGGAGCAGCTGGGTCCGTGAGCCACGGCCGCTGAGCCTGCGCGTCCGGAGCCTGTGCTCTGCAACAGGAGAGGCCACAACAGTGAGAGGCCCGCGTATCACAAAAAATAAATAAATAAATAAACTCCTGCTAGTCTTTCTTGAATTAGATGCTGATAGACCTAAGAAAATGAGTCTAATTCCTCTTCCCCATTAGCCCTAAAGCTAACATACCTGCAGATCTTCTAAGTTACTCTTTTCTCTAAATCAGACTTCCCTCAGTAGTCTGAACTTATCTATCACAAATTCTAGAACTTTCATCATACTTAAGAAAAATGTACTTTATCCACTTCCTTGAAGAAAGAAAAAAAGTATAATTCACCCAGCTAATATTGACTGATGGCCAACAGTATTAGAATCTTATTGTGTTTATGTACAGTCATGAACAAAAAAGATACAGTCCTTGAAATTAGGTAATTTGCTTATTAGAGCAGGGACATAGGTGATATTCATGAAATAATTTAAAATTTTATTCAGCAGTAAGTTGCCATGAAAAAAATAAAATAAAAAACAGTGTTCTTGAGCATTATATTATATTGAATGGAGCAAGAAGTTATCCCTGAGGAAATTGCCTTTGAAAGACAAAAAAGGAGGCAGGCATTCAAAAATCTGGGACAAGAGAGCGCCAAATAAAGGAAAATGTTAGTGCAAAGATGGGAGCCAGGCTGGTGTGATCAAAGGATCAAGAGGATTCCAATAAATAAGGACTAAGTTGAATAAGGGGGCAAATGAGAAAAATTGAAGTTAGGGACATAGGCAGGGACAGATATTCTGGGGCCTTAGGATGCCCCATAAAAGGGATTTGGATTTTATTCTAAATCCTAGTGCTATCTATTGGTTTTGAGTGTGGAGAGACTTGATCTGATATCATTTTTAAAAGAGTACGCTGGCTGTTTTAAGAAAAATGAATTGTGGGGAGGCAAGAGTAGAGTCTGGGGACTAGTGAGAGGCTTCCAGTAAACCACAAGAGATTATCATGTTCAAACAAGGACTTGATGATGCATTGTCTTGTCTTAGAGTTGGGGCGGATGGTGATTGAAAGGGAAGAATTGGACACTTCCTAGTTGGGGATTTGAGTAGCTGGGTGGACAACGCTGTCCTCACTTGAAGTAGGAAAGACTTAGGGTGAGAGAAAAGGTCTTGGGGCTGGGGACAAATGGGTAGTTCTGGTTTTAAAAAAATTATGTCTGGAATTTATATTTTGTTTTAGATGTGTTCTCACTTATATGCAGTACAGGGTAACAGTAGTTTCCCCTGAATTTGAGCTGTTATTTCTATTATATCAGCCTCAGGTTGTAGTTGTTTATTAAGCAGTCATGTGTAGAAAAAAATGTATTCAGTGAAAAACTATGCATCCTTTCTCTCTCTCTCTCTCTCTCTCTCTCTCTCTCCCTCTCCCTCCCTCTCTCTCTCTCTCTCTCTCCCTCTCTCTCTCTCTCTCTCTCTCTCTCTCTCTATATATATATATACACATACACACACACACGTACTTTTTTTTAATGCAGGCTTCTTAGATTTCCCTTCTTGGTTATCAGATTCTAGCTCTGTTTATTGTCTCTGAGCTATTTTGCAACTCTTTGTAAGTTGCAGGTAACTAATAGATATATAAACTCTTCTCTGTGCAGTAGTGATTTTAATTGAGTACCTTTTTTCTGTGGAAAACTGGTTTTGTCCACATTTGCAATTAATTTCAACATTCCTTTACTCCATATGAATTTTTCTTCCTTTTCCCTTCATTCAGTTACAACATCCGCTTGATTTCCTCATCTAAGTAAAGTAAAATCTTTAATGTGCATTCCTTTTTATATCTGTATGAGAATCATAGCTTTACTTTTTCCTAAAAATGATCTTTTAGCACAGTTCTCACCAATGGCTCATATTGCTCTCCTGGGCAGATGAACACCCATATGTTTTCACACAAACTACTGTAAAGTTGTGCTCCCGAATTCTGTATTTAATAATGTGACATTAACACATTTCATTTCATATGATGCCAATTTCCCAGAAAAATTCTGGACTCTCATGTGAAATACCCAGAATCAATTTTGCCAGTACAATTATGAATTCAAATGTCAAATGATTCATTTTATACCTCAGCCCGAAGAACGTTACATCCTCCTAGTGGAAGGGAGAATTTCTAATGATCAGTCTTTGAGCTTCCACAAGCCATTTAGTAAAATTTTAGACACTTTGTGTACAACAGAATTAGTTTGTCAATAATGAAAGATATCATTGAGTGTTTCTAAGTAAATTCATACATTGCCTCTATTCTCAGAAGTGTATACTTCAGTGACTAAGGTTCTGAGAGATTGTAATTCATTAATTCTTAGAGGAAACTTACTTGAAGTTATATTCTAAAACTGTCTTTTAAAAAAGATTAGCTCATGACTCATAAATTGGAGTGGTTCATTTTTTGTCTTGTCAAGGAAGAAGAAAACGTACTTCACTGACAAGGAAAAATAAACATTGCATCTTTGGCAAAGGTGCAGTTTAAATATTTAGAAAATTGTGATTCATAAGTCAAAAAAGGTAACGATATAATATCATTTCCAGAGCTGTATCTGTGCAAGCACTTTTTGTACTCATATAACATTAATTGATTTTAGGGTATCATTTGTATAAGTTATTATTAACATTGAAAATATAAATCATGAAGATTAAATGACACAATTAATTTACAAAAAATAAGTTCATCTAACGTTTATTTTGTAAGACTTTTTAAAAAATATTATGCCAGGCCTGGCAAACTTTAACAAATGTTTTAATTTCTTATAAATCATTTTTTGAATGTGACTATTTTAGAGGAATTATAGATGAAAACAGAGTTTTGGTTGACAAATTGAAAACTTCACAAAGAAAGAAGCATAGATTTATTGATTGATATAACTAATATGTTTATGGCATCTGTGAGAGCCACGTATACAGGTAGACTGTGAGATGGGTTGATGATTACCAATTTTGTTCTGACGTTATGAAAATAAAAACTCAAATGTTACACAAAACTTATTCTTTGAGTTGGGGTGGATGGTTATTGAAAAAGAATAATTAGATGCTTTCTATTTTGGGGATTTCAGTAGCTGGGTGGACACTGTTGTCCTGACCTGAAATAGGAAAGACTTATGGTGAGGGGGAAGGTCTTGGGGCTGGGGTAAGAATGGATAGTTCTGTTTGTAACAAACTTACTTCTAGAATTCACATTTTATTGTAGATGTGTTTTTACTCGCATGCAGTAGAGGGTGACTGTAGTCTTCCTGGGACTTGAGCCTTTATTTCTGTTATATCAGTCTCAGGTTCAGTTGTTTGTTTAGCAGTCATGTGTGGAAAAGAAAGATGTGTTGCATGGAAAACTATGCATCTTCCTTAGATTACCATCTGTAAAATGCTTACTTTAAAAATCTGAGTTGAACTTACTTTTATCCATACTGGGTTGACATTTTTGGTATATTTTTAACAGTTCTAAGACAAAATATTTCACTTGTAATTGAGAGATTATACACTAGACTTGGAGAAATGTGGGGGCTACCCTGATGAGGCCTCTCATTTACGTTTCCTCATTTGTGAAAGAGAAAGTATTTAGTTTCGGGAAACTTGGGGCTGCCTCCCCCCTCTTTATGTTAGACTACATTTTGAATTGGCCTTAGAGTTCCTTCAAATAAAGCAACAAGCAATAAATGGATATTTTCATACTTCTATAAGCTCTCTTCTTGAAGGAGAGATCCCTTGTAGTATTCACCATTTTAGCTCCAGAACCTACATTGTTGATGGTTGAGGGTAGATCTCATAGAGGTGTCTTTGCCTTACTGGGGAGTCTTTGTATGGCTTATAAGGTACAATTCTAAGGTCAAAAGGAAAGTGATTGACTCTATCCCTAACATTTCTCAAGGACCCGTGATGATAGAGAATCACAACTCTCTTACCACATTTGGTACCCTAAGAGGTAGATTTCTGTTTATTCTGTATAAGAAATATTTTTATTTATTACTTTATTTTATTTTATTTTATTTTTGCGGTACACGACCTCTCACTGTTGTGGCCTCTCCCGTTGCGGAGCACAGGCTCTGGACGCGCAGGCCCAGCGGCCATGGCTCACAGGCCCAGCTGCTCCGCGGCATATGGGATCCTCCTGGACCGGAGCACGAACCCGTGTCTCCTGCATCGGCAGGCGGACTCTCATCTACTGCAGCACCAGGGAAGCCCAAGAAATATTTTGAAAAGAAGCAAACATCATTTCTAATCAAAGAGATGTTTTTCAAAGGAATTCTTCAAAATGTACATGTTCTTTTCCTTTGGGGTAGTACATAAGATCTACCTTCTGGAAAGGTACACACATATCAAATCATGTGCTTCTTCCTTAAAAGGAAAAATTCATGTTTGGTCAATCCTCTTTACTTCCCATAAGGAAAAATTAACTCATTTCTTAGAGTGTCCAGAGAGTCTCAAGCTCATGATGAGTATTTTATGGAAATTTTCTCATAATTGAAGATTAATGTTTAGTTTATGATTTTATTTCAATAATCTCTACCATATTTATTTTTAACCCATTGCACAAATAGGGGTAACATAAGTTGACTAAAGCAGTATAACAAAGATTTTATGTTTGATGGATTTGGGAAGAGGGAGGAATAAGAAGTTTTTACACCCTTTTTCTCACTTGTTCCCCGCAGTGATCTCAAGTTTCAGGACAGTCTGGATGGCAAATAGGCGAGTAGAGAAAAGTATGCTTTGTTTCTGTGGCAGTCTCAGAGCCAATGACTTCTCTGGGAGAGAGGTAGCTTATCCAGCCTAAAATTTTGAGACTGAAAACTTGGAGGGAAGCTGGTCCAAGATTTCTGCAGGATAAAACCCTTGGTGCTACTGCCAGAATAGAATAGATGTCTGGTTTGTGATATTAGTTATCTATTACATTCTTGGAAAGGCTAGATATCAGCTTCCCTGGTACCCAGCAAATGGCGATAGGTCAATTACTGCTGCTCTAAATGAATATTTTTAAGCAATTTTTTCCCTTGACATTATTTAAAGCATAAGTGGTTAGATTTATTATTTTTTTTTCACCAGTGTATACATGTCAATCCCAGTCGCTCAATTCATCACACCACCACCCCCACACCCCCGCTGCTTTCCCCCCTTGATGTCCATACGTTTGTTCTCTACATCTTTGTCTCAGCTTCTGCCCTGCAAACCAGTTCAAGTCTACCATTTTTCTAGGTTCCACATATATGCATTAATATACGATATTTGTTTTTCTCTTTCTGACTTACTTCACTCTGTATGACAGTCTCTAGATCATCCATGTCTCAACAAATGACCCAATTACGTTCCATTTTATGGCTGAGTAATATATATGTACCACATCTTCTTTATCCATTCATCTGTCGATGGGCATTTAGGTTGCTTCCATGACCTGCCTATTGTAAATAGTGCTGCAATGAACATTGGGGTACATGTGTCTTTTTGAATAATGGTTTTCTTTGGGTATATGCCCAGTAGTGGGATTGCTGCATCATATGGTAATTCTATTTTTAGTTTTTTAAGGAACCTCCATACTGTTCTCCATAGTGGCTGTATCAATTTACATTCCCACCAAAAGTGTAAGAGGGTTCCCTTTTCTCCACACCCTCTCCAGCATTTGTTGTTTGTAGATTTTCTGATGCTGCCCATTCTAACTGGTGTGAGGTGATACCTCATTGTAGTTTTAATTTGCATTTCTCTAATAGTGATGTTGAGAAGCTTTTCATGTGCTTCTTAGCCATGTGTATGTCTTCTTCGGAGAAATGTCTATTTAGGTCTTCTGCCCATTTTTGGATTGGGTTGTTTGTTTTTTTAATATTGAGCTGCATGAGCTGTTTATATATTTTGGAGATTAATCCTTTGTCCATTGATTTGTTTGCAAATATTTTCTCCCATTCTGACGGTTGTCTTTTCGTCTTGTTTATGGTTTGCTTTGCTGGGCAAAAGCATTTAAGTTTCATTAGGTCCCTGCCGGGGACCAGCCCCAGCTGAACAGGATTCACCCAAAGGGGAAGACGGAGTCGGCGTGGACAGAACTCAAGACACCTCTTCTTGGGTGCAAGGATCTGACATTTTATTAGCAAAAAGCTGCAGCATTTATAATTCTACAGTTCCTTATTCTTATTTTTCATAACATCATTTAACCTTTCACAACCTTTTGTTCTTGAGTCAAAAATCTTGCACAGGCAATAACACATTAACCACCTTAACAAAAATACCCGCTGACATAAGCGGCTCACACAATGGTTTCATTAATGTTTTCCCCACACAGTCTCCTGTGGTTGAGCATATCCTGGTCACAGTTTCGATGGTCTCTTTGTGCTTCGATAAAATTAGGCACAATCCCTTTGGTTTTTTACATCTCGGTAATTTTGTGACTCACGTAAGCTGTTTTCTTCATAGGTCAGTACCAAGCGGTCCAAGTCCCACCAGGTGCTCCATGTTCTGCTTTCACAGGCCTGCCGTTCCACTTCCAGATCGTATCTCTTCCTATTGTTGGCCATCTTGGAAAACACCGTACTGCAAAACCTAACCTATTCTTAAAATATCTGCAATAAGCTTTATATCTATTTCTTTGCATAGCTTTATCTGCATCTTTAAATTTTACATATCCCATGATCATTTTAATTCTAGCTATTTTCTTTATAACCCAATATAATTTCTTATATACCCAATCTACAAAAAATCTTCCCCTATACCAAAACCAAATATTTCCATTTTACTCTATACTGTGGTCTAAATTTAAATCCTGCATTACAACATAATATGTTGCATAGCAAAAATACCCCAAAGAGCATCATTTTACAACCAGGGAATTGCTTGGGGAAATCTTGAGGGGAACCACCTCTCGGGAAGCTTTGCTTTCCCATTTTGTACCTTCCAGTACTAGCTTTGCTTGGCACTATGGGTCTCGTCCGTGCTGAGACTCAAAGGCTCGTCCGTGCTGAGACTCAAAGGCACTTCCTATACGGCTCCCGGCATCTCCCCCTTTTTTATTTATTAGAACACCAAACAGAACATAGCCCGTACGAGGGCAGTTTTCTGTTGGCATGTCTGAGGCACCCTCCTGCGTGCAATGCCAACAAGGGCCGCAGGGTGCAAGGGCTGCCTCAGAATAATGGCTGATTCCCTATAGAGGTGCGATGGCGACAAGGCCTCTCTGTGCAAGGGCAATCAGGACAATGGATGATTCCCTATAGAGGTGCAATGGCAACAAGGCCTCTCTGTGCAAGGGCAATCATTTCGAATTATTCAGGGCGGAGAGCCAGGCTGCGGGAGAATCTCCTTCATTAATAGCCAGAAGTGCCTGAGTGAGCAGGACCCTATCTCGATGTGCCCTGATGCGCACACGACAGACCAACCAGAGACACAGCATAATCTCAAATACACAGCAGACTCCAAAGATTCCTACCCCCACCCACTCCCCAAAGAAGGAAAAGGCAGAAGAGAGCCAAGAGGCAAAATCTCCAAAGGCAACGGGCTCCAGCCCGGCAGCACTCAGTTGCACAATCTGAATAATCCTTTGTGGAATTCCAACTAATCTCCGAAGTTTTCTTCAACAATTCTCGTCAGTCTTGATGGCACCCAGATCGGATCTTGATCCTGAACGGAAAGTAAGCTAAGCATAGCCACAAAAAAATTAGCAGTCGTCAAAGGCAATTCTTGAGCATTCACAGCATTTTCAGCAGTCAGGCAAAGCTTTTTAATTGCTCCCCAGGTTATTGGAGCCGCTTCAGTGGTGGAGACAGCGTACCTTCTCTTTCGTGAACGAGAAGGCAATGAAGGTTTTTTCTCCAAAAGTTCTGGAGAAACTTGTACTTCTTTATCTTGTACTTCTTCATCACAGAATGATTTAAGTGACAATTGTTTTATCTGGGGAACTAACGCCGTAGCCATAGGGCTATTTGGTTTTACTTCCTGGGGATGTGATTCCGCCATCTCGGCAGTGTAATTTCTTTTCTGAAAAACGCTTCAATAAGTTCCCCACCTCAGGGTGTCTGATTAATCGATCAGGAATCCAAATTGGTGAATCAAAATTCTGGGGAAAAATACAAGCATATCCTCTACCACTAGTTAATAATGTATCTGGCCCATTCCATTTTCCTGTTAAAACATCTTTCCAAAATACCATAGGTCTTTTTAAACCTTCTTTTCTTTCCCAATGTACCATCATGGGGGTTTTCCCAATGCTATTCATATTTAAATAATTTAACACAAACATAGCATGATTCAATCTTTGATGAGGAGAGAAATATTTCATCTCTCCCTCTTGTAGCTTTGCTAACATTACTTTTAGCATTTGATTACTTCTTTCAACTATAGCTTGTCCCTGTGGGTTATAGGGAATTCCCATACTGTGAGAAATTCCAAATTGTTGACAAAAATGATAGAAGGCTTTGGAGGCATAAGCCGGACCATTATCAGTTTTAATTCTTCGGGGAATTCCCAAATATCCAAAGCAAAACATTAAATGCTGACACACATCTTTATAAGCTTCGCCAGTTCTAGCCGTTGCTATTATAACATGAGAATAAGTATCCACACACACATGTACATAGGATAATTTCCCAAAGCTAGAAACATGAGTAACATCCATCTGCCACAAATCATTTGCACGTAATCCACGGGGATTTACTCCCTGTTGTAACACAGTAATATGAGTAGGGCAAGCATTACAATTTTTAACAATTTCTCTTGCAGCTTCTCGAGTCAAGCCAAACTGATACCTTAAAGCGGCTGCATTTTGATGATGTAATTTATGAGAATCTATAGCTTGTTTTAATTTATCTTCTTCTATCACATAAACCTTTGTCAAAGCATCTGCCATTGCATTTCCAATAGATATGGATCCAGGTAGTCCAGAATGAGCTCTTACATGTCCTATAAAATAGGGTTGTTGTCTCAACCAAAGATTTTCTTGCAGTAACTTAAGTAATAATATAATATTACTTTTATTATCAGGAAAAGTTGCTGTTTCTATAGCTGGAAACAATTTAACTATATATAATGAATCCGTATATAAATTAATTTTACAATTTCGTGTTTTCTTCAATACTTCAATTACTGCCATTATTTCAGATTGCTGTGCAGAACATCCTTCTGTTTTTAAACTATATTTTTCTTTTCCAATAATATAAGCTGCCTTACCTGTTGAAGAGCCATCAGTAAACACTAATACAGCCTCCTCCAAAGGTTCTTTTCTATACCATACTGGAAATATAACAGCATTATCTTTAAAAAACTGTAATAAATTATTCTTTGGCAAATGATACAATATTTGTCCTGTATAAGCCATTAAAGCAATTCCCAAATAATCTTCAAACATTAACAAGGCTTCTAATTGTTCTTTATTATAGGGAACAATAATATTATCCACATCTTTCCCGAACAATTCTCTACTCCTTTTCCTTCCTTTTATGATAATTAAACTTACCATAAACGGGTATGAAGCAACAATTTTTTTAGGATTAGCTGCTAAGTGTACCCACTCCAAGGGACCATCCTGCCATAATATTCCCGTAGGTATTACAGGAGTGGACAATATTACCAATTCCCATGGCTTTTTATAATCTATTTTTTGTAAAAAGGTATTCTGTAAAGCTTCCTCTACTTTTTGTATAACTAATTTTCCCTCTTCAGTTAATTCTCTGGGAGACAAAGGATCAGAATCCCCTTGTAAAATTTGAAACAAGGGTTTTAATTCCATGGTTGATATTTTTAACAGGGGTCTGATCCAATTACTATCTCCCAAAAATTTTTGAAAATCATTCAAGGTCTTTAAATTATCAATTCTTAACTGGAAAGGTATATGATGAATAATAAACTCCTGTATTATTCTCCCTAAATAATTATAAGGAGGTTCAGTTTGAATTTTTTCAGGGGCTACCTTTAATCCATATATTTCTAAAGCCTCTATCAATTCTTGCAATATATCATGTAAAACAGCTCTATCCTCTCCAGCTAATAAAATATCATCCATATAATGTATAATATATATCTCTTTATATTTTTGTCTAATTGAACATATAGCTTGGTCAACATATTTCTGACATAAGGTGGGACTATTTTTCATCCCTTGAGGTAAAACCTTCCATTGATAACGTTGGTAATAATAGCAATTATAATATAATTATTATTATAATTATTTTATTATTATATTATATTTAATATATATATATTTATATAAACATATACATATTTTATATATATTTTATTTATTTATTTATTAATTTTATTTATTTTATTATTATTTATTTATTATATATATATTTTATATATATATATTACATATAAATACATATAATTATAATAATTACAATTACCATTACAATATAATAATAGCAATAATAATAGCAATAGCTATTCCTTGCATAAAGGAGGGTATTTATAAGGGTTTTTTTGACCCTCAGGCAGGGGAGCAATACTTTCCCTAATTAAGTTCCACAAAGCAAAAGTGTCTACAGGAACTTTTTCAGGCCCAAAATGGGTATAATATATCTGCAAAGTTTGTCCCACCTTCTGCCAGGTCTCTAGATTTACCGAACCCTGTTCAGGAAACCAAGGGCATTGTTCTTGCACAAACTGAAAAAATTGAGTTAATTGCTTATTAGTTACCTTAATTCCTCTTCCATTTATCATATGTTTAACTATATCAATAAATAAGAGCCTCTCTCTGGACTCAGCATGTCCCATCTTGACACCGCCTTACTCACCTTCCTAACCAGTTCTCCTTTAACTGGGGGTCTGCAGCACCCTACGGTGAGACTCCTATCCGTCCGAAAATTATACTTACCCCTTCAGGTCCCTGTTCGGGCGCCACTTGCCGGGGACCAGCCCCAGCTGAACAGGATTCACCCAAAGGGGAAGACGGAGTCGGCGTGGACAGAACTCAAGACACCTCTTCTTGGGTGCAAGGATCTGACCTTTTATTAGCAAAAAGCTGCAGCATTTATAATTCTACAGTTCCTTATTCTTATTTTTCATAACATCATTTAACCTTTCACAACCTTTTGTTCTTGAGTCAAAAATCTTGCACAGGCAATAACACATTAACCACCTTAACAAAAATACCCGCTGACATAAGCGGCTCACACAATGGTTTCATTAATGTTTTCCCCACACAGTCTCCTGTGGTTGAGCATATCCTGGTCACAGTTTCGATGGTCTCTTTGTGCTTCGATAAAATTAGGCACAATCCCTTTGGTTTTTTACATCTCGGTAATTTTGTGACTCACGTAAGCTGTTTTCTTCATAGGTCAGTACCAAGCGGTCCAAGTCCCACCAGGTGCTCCATGTTCTGCTTTCACAGGCCTGCCGTTCCACTTCCAGATCGTATCTCTTCCTATTGTTGGCCATCTTGGAAAACACCGTACTGCAAAACCTAACCTATTCTTAAAATATCTGCAATAAGCTTTATATCTATTTCTTTGCATAGCTTTATCTGCATCTTTAAATTTTACATATCCCATGATCATTTTAATTCTAGCTATTTTCTTTATAACCCAATATAATTTCTTATATACCCAATCTACAAAAAATCTTCCCCTATACCAAAACCAAATATTTCCATTTTACTCTATACTGTGGTCTAAATTTAAATCCTGCATTACAACATAATATGTTGCATAGCAAAAATACCCCAAAGAGCATCATTTTACAACCAGGGAATTGCTTGGGGAAATCTTGAGGGGAACCACCTCTCGGGAAGCTTTGCTTTCCCATTTTGTACCTTCCAGTACTAGCTTTGCTTGGCACTATGGGTCTCGTCCGTGCTGAGACTCAAAGGCTCGTCCGTGCTGAGACTCAAAGGCACTTCCTATACGGCTCCCGGCAGGTCCCATTTGTTTATTTATTTTTTTTAATTTCCATTACTCTAGGAGGTGGATCAAAAAAGATCTTGCTGTCAAAGAGTGTTCTTCCTATGTTTTCCTCTAAGAGTTTTATAGTGTGTAGTTTTACATTTAGGTCTCTAATCCATTGTGAGGTTATTTTTGTGTATGGTGTTAGGGAGTGTTCTAATTTCATTCTTTTACATGTAGCGGTCCAGTTTTCCCAGCACCACTTATTGAAGAGACTGTCTTTTCTCCATTGTATATCCTTGTCTCCTTTGTCATAGATTAGTTTACCATAGGAACGTGGGTTTATCTCTGGGATTTCTATCCTGTTCCATTGATCTATATTTCTGTTTTTGTGCCAGTACCATATTGTCTTGATTACTGTAGGTTTGTAGTATTGTCTGAAGTCAGGGAGTCTGTTTCTTCCAGCTCTGTTTTTTTCCCTCAAGATTGCTTTGGCTATTCAGGGTCCTTTGTGTCTCCATACAAATTTTAAGATTTTTTGTTCCAGTTCTGTAAAAAATGCCATTGGTAATTTGATAGGGATTGCATTGAATCTGTAGATTGCTTTGGGTAGGATAGTCATCTTCACAATATTGATTCTTCCAATCCAAGAACAGGGTATATCTTTCCATCTGTTGGTATCATCTTTAATTTCTGTCATCAGTGTCTTATAGTTTTCTGCATACAGGTCTTTCCTCTCCCTAAGTAGGTTTATTCCTAGGTATTTTATTCTTTTTGTTGCAATGGTAAATGGGAGTGTTTCCTTAATTTCTCTTTCAGATTTTTCATCATTAGTATATAGGAATGCAAGAGATTTCTGTGCATTAATTTTGTATCCTGCAACTTTACCAAATTCATTGATTACCTCTAATAGTTTTCTGGTGGCATCTTTAGGATTCTCTATGTATAGTATCATGTCGTCTGTAAACAGTGACAGTGTTACTTCTTCTTTTCCAGTTTGTATTCCTTTTATTTCTTTTTCTTCTCTGATTGCTGTGGCTAAAACTTCCAAAACTATGTTGAATAATAGTGGTGAGAGTGGACACGCTTGTCTTGTTCCTGATCTTACTGGAAATGCTTTCAGTTTTTCACCATTGAGAATGATGTTTGCTGTGGGTTTGTCATATACGGCCTTTATTATGTTGAGGTAGGTTCCCTCTATGCCCACTTTCTGGAGAGTTTTTGTCATAAATGGGTGTTGAATTTTGTCAAAAAAATTTTCTGCATCTATTGAGATGATCATATGGTTTTTCTTCTCAGTGTGTTAATATGGTGTATCACATTGATTGATTTGCGTATATTGAAGTATCCTTGCATCCCTGAGATAAATCCCACTTGGTCATTGTGTATGATCCTTTTAATGTGTTGTTGGATTCTGTTTGCTAGTAGTTTGTTGAGGATTTTTGCATCTATATTCATCAGTGATATTGGTCTGTAATTCTCCTTGTTTGTAGTATCTTTGTCTGGTTTTGGTATCAGGGTGATGGTGGCCTCATAGAGTGAGTTTGGGAGTATTCCTTCCTCGCAATGTTTTGCAAGAGTTTGAGAAGGACGGGTGTTAGCTCTTCTCTAAATGTTTCATAGAATTCACCTGTGAAGCCATCTGGTCCTGGACTTTTGTTTTTTGGAAGATTTTTAATCACAGTTTCAATTTCATTACTTGTGATTGGTCTGTTCATATTTTCTATATGGTTCAGTCTTGGAAGGTTATACCTTTCTAAAAATTTGTCCATTTCTTCCAGGTTGCCCATTTTATTGGCATAGAGTTGCTTGTAGTAGTCTCTTAGGATGCTTTGTATTTCTGCAGTGTCTGTTGTAACTTCTCCTTTTTCATTTCTAATTTTATTGATTTGAGTCCTCTCCCTCTTTTTCTTGATGAGTCTGGCTAATGGTTTATCAATTTTGTTTATCTTCTCAAAGAACCAGCTTTTAGTTTTATTGATCTTTGCTATTGTTTTGTCTCTATTTCATTTATTTCTGCTCTGATCTTTATGATTTCTTTCCTTCTGCTAACTTTGGGTTTTGTTTGTTCTTCTTTCTGTAGTTCCTTTAGGTGTAAGGTTAGATTGTTTATTTGAGATTTTTCTTGGTACTTGAAGTAGGCTTGTATAGATATAAACTTCACTTTTAGAACTGCTTTTGCTGCATCCGATAGGTTTTGGATCATCTTGTTTTCGTTGTCATTTGTGTCTAGGTATTTTTTGATTTCCGCTTTGATTTCTTCAGTGATCTCTTATTTAGTAACGTATTGTTTAACCTCCATGTGTTTGTTTTTCCCTGTACTTCATCTCTAATCTCATAGCATTGTGGTTAGAAAAGATGCTTGATATGATTTCAATTTTCTTAACTTTACTGAGACTTGATATGTGACCCAAGATGTGATCTATCCTGGAGAATGTTCCGTGTGCACTTGAGAAGAAAGTGTAATCTGCTGTTTTTGGATAGAACATCCTATAAATATCAATTAAATCTATCTTGTCTATTGTGTCATTTAAAGCTTCTGTTTCCTTATTTATTTTCATTTTGGATGATCTGTCCATTGGTGTAAGTGAGGTGTTAAAGTCCCCCACTAGTGTGTTACTGTTGATTTCCTCTTTTATGGCTGTTAGCAGTTGCCTGATGTATTGCGGTGCTCCTTTGTTGGGTGCATATATATTTATAATTGTTGTATCTTCCTCTTGGATTGATCCCTTGATCATTATGTAGTGTCCTTCCTTGTCTCTTGTAACATGCTTTATTTTAAAGTCTATTTTATCTGATATGAGTATTGCTACTCCAGCTTTCTTTGATTTCCATTTGCATGGAATATCTTTTCCATCCCCTCACTTTCAGTCTGTATGTGTCCCTATGTCTGAAGTGGGTCTCTTGTAGACAACGTATATATGGGTCTTGTTTTTGTATCCATTCAGCAAGGCTGTGTGTTTTGGTTGGAGCATTTAATCCATTCACGTTTAAGGTAATTATCAATATGTATGTTCCTATGACCATTTTCTTAATTGTTTTACGTTTGTTTCTGTAGGTCCTTTTCTTCTCTTGTGTTTCCCACTTAGAGAAGTTCCTGTAGCATTTGTTGTAGAGCTGGTTTGGTGGTGCTGAATTCTCTTGGCTTTTGCTTGTCTGTAAAGCTTTTGATTTCTCCATTGAATCTGAATTAGATCCTTGCCAGGTAGAGTAATCTTGGTTGTAGGTTCTTCCCTTTCATCACTTTAAGTATATCATGTCACTCCCTTGTGGCTGGTAGAGTTTCTGATGAGAAATCAGATGTTCACCTTATGGGAGTTCCCTTGTATGTTATTTGTTGTTTTTCCCTTGTTGCTTTCAGTAAGTTTTCTATGTCTTTAATTTTTGCCAATTTGATTACTATGTGTCTCAGCGTGTTTCTCCTTGGGTTTATCCTGTATGGGACTCTCTGCTCTTCCTGGACTTGGGTGGCTATTTCCTTTCCTATGTTAGGGAAGTGTTCGACTATAATCTCTTCAAATATTTTCTCGGGTCCTTTCTGTCTCTCTTCTCCTTCTGGGACCCCTATAATGCGAGTGTTGTTGCGTTTAATGTTGTCCCAGAGGTATCTTAGGCTGTCTTCATTTCTTTTCATTCTTTTTTCTTTATTCTGTTCCGCAGCAGTGAATTCCACCATTCGATCTTCCAGGTCACTTATCCATTCTTCTGCCTCGGTTATTCTGCTATTGATTCCTTCTAGTGTAGTTTGCGTTTCAGTTATTGTATTGTTCATCTCTGTTTGTTTGTTCTTTAATTCTTTTAGGTTTTTGTTAAACATTTCTTGCATCTTCTCGATCTTTGCCTCCATTTTTTTCCAAGGTCCTGGATCATCTTCACTATCATTATTCTGAATTCTTTTTGTGGAAGGTTGCCTATCTCTCCTTCATTTAGTTTTTTTTCTGGGGTTTTAACTTGTTCCTTCATCTGGTACATAGCCCTCTGCCTTTTCATCTTGTCCCTCTTTCTGTGAATGTGGTTTTTTTCCCACAGGCTGCAGGATTGTAGTTCTTCTTGCTTCCGCTGTGTGCCCTCTGGTGGATGAGGCTATCTGAGTGGCTTGTGCTAGTTTCCTGATGGGAGGGACTGGTGGTGGGTAGAGCTGGCTGTTGCTCTGGTGGGCAGAGCTCAGTAAAACTTTAACCTGCTTTTCTGCTGATGGGTGTGGCTGGGTTCCCTCCCTGTTGGTTGTTTGGCCTGAGGCAACCCAACACTGGAGCCCACCTGGACTCTTTGGTGGGGCTAATGGCGGACTCTGGGAGGGCTCACACCAAGGACTACTTCTGCTGCCAGTGTCCTTCTCCTCACGGTGAGCCACAGCCACCCCATGCCTCTGCAGGAGAGCCCCCAACACTAGCAGGTAGGTCTGGTTCAGTCTCCTCTGGGGTCACTGCTCCTTCCCCTGGGTCCCGATGTGCACACTACTTTGTGTGTGCCCTCCAAGAGTGGAGTCTCTGTTTCCCCCAGTCCTGTCGAAGTCCTCTAATCAAATCCCGCTAGCCTTGAAAATCTGATTCTCTAGGAATTTCTCCTCCCATTGCTGGACCCCCAGTTTGGGAAGCCTGACGTTGGGCTCAGAACCTTCACTCCATTGCGTGGACTTTTGTGGTATAGTTCTCCAGTTTGTGAGTCATCCACCCAGCAGTTATGGGATTTGATTTTATTGTGATTGCACCCCTCCTACCATCTCATTGTGGTTTCTCCTTTATCTGTGGTAGTGGCGTATCCTTTTTGGTCAGTTCCAGTGTCTTCCTGTCGATGATTGTTCAGCAATTAGTTGTGATTCTGGTGTTCTGGCAAGAGGGAGTCCTGATCCCTTACTTGAAACACCTATCTTTCCAAAGATTATGACAAGAAGAAGGTTCAAATAAATAATAACGTTTCTTCACTTTAATGATAACTTAGAAACTCCACTTCCTTTTGCACCACCCTGGTCTCGCAGCTCCCGCCCCTGCTCCTCGGACCAGGTCCCCTATTTATTTTTTTAATACATCTTATTTGGAGTATAATTGCTTTACAATGCTATGTTAGTTTCTGTTGTACAACAAACTGAATCAGCCATATGCATACATATATCCCCACATCCCCTCCCTCTTGAGTCTCCCTCCCACCCTCCCTGTCCCACCCCTCTAGGTCTTCGAAAAGCACCGAGCTGATCTCCCTGTGCTATGTGGCTGCTTCCGACTAGCTAGCTATTTTACATTTGGTAGTGTATATATGTCCATGCCACTCTCTCACTTCATCCCAGCTTACCCTTCCCCCTCCCCATGTCCTCAAGTCCATTCACTATGTCTGCATTTTTATTCCTGCCCAGCCACTAGGTTCATCAGTACCACTTTTTTTTTAGATTCCATATATATGTGTTAGCATACGATATTTGTTTTTCTCTTTCTGACTTACTTCACTCTGTATGACAGACTCTAGGTCTATCCTCCTCACTACAAATAACTCAATTTCATTTCTTTTCATGGCTGAGTAATATTCCATTGTATATATGTGCCACATCTTCTTTATCCATTCATCTGTCAGTGGACATTTAGGTTGCTTACATGTCCTGGCTATTATAAATAGTGCTGCAATGAATATTGTGGTACATATCTCTTTTTGAATTTTTTCAAAATGGTTTTCTTAGGGTATATGCCCAATAGTGGGATTGCTGGGTCATATGGTAGTTCTAATTTTAGTTTTTTAAGGAAACTCCATACTCTTGTCCATAGTGGTTGTATCAATTTACATTCCCACCAACAGTGTAGGAGGGTTCCCTTTGCACCGTACCCTTTCCAGCATTTATTGTTTCTAGATACTCTGATGGTGGCCATTCTGACTGGTGTGAGGTGATACCTCATTGTAGTTTTGATTTGCATTTCTCTAATAATTAGTGATATTGAGCATCTTTTCATGTGCCTCTTGGCTATCTGTATGTCTTCTTTGGTGAAATGTCTATTTAGGTCTTCCACCCATTTTTTAATTGAGTTGTTTGTTTTTTGATATTGATCTCCATTAGCTCTTTGTATATTTTGGAGATTAATCATTTAGATTTATAACTCGAACCAATATATACTTAAGGACAACTTGTAAATATGAAAAATAATGATTTTGACTATCCTAAGTATAGAAAATACCTAATGAATATATTTAAAAGTAATTTTAATCTTCATAGCAGTGATGTGGCCCAGGGTTATTTTTAGCAAGGAGAAAATTAGACAACGAGTTGTATACAAAGAGTATTGAAGAAATTGTAGAATATCAGTTTTTCCTTTAAGATCGGTATACTTTTAATCAGCTTGTGTTAGCATAGGAGACAGAGACCCCAAAAAAAGCAAAGAATAATTATCAAAAGTATATATACCTAGTCTTCAAATTTCAACTGGATTGAGAAAAATTATATTCTTCTAATAATTTCCCAAATGGCAACTCCAGAAGTTTTTGGAAAATCCCAGTGTATTATAGGCACAATTATTTTTCAGAGTAAATTAAATCTAGAAACCTTGGCTTATTAAACCCAGACTTTTCAGATTTTGTAACCTGTTATTTTACTGATTTTTTGGAGCAGGGGAAATAGAAAGACTCTCATACCAAAATTCACCAAAATTTCTTGACCAGCTAAACTGGTATTGAAAGTAAAATCATGTATTTTTAGAAGTATTTTTTTAATCTTTAAAAAACAGTTTCAATGGAACTTCACTATTATTTAAAGAAGAAAAAATCAGTATGATTTTTGGCATTATTGGCTGGAATTTGTTGCTATAATTCCATAAAAGGACATCAGTTGATCATGCTTTTCTTCTGAGGTTGGGGAAAATTTACCTCTTCTACTTTATACTCCTGTGATAGGAGCATTTAACATTTAAATGCTCTTTTAACTGATCTGGCATATTACAGGTTACAGGGTATGAGAGGAAAATTAAGTTTACATATATACCATATATAAAGCAGATTTTCATTAATAATACATATTTATTTCAAAAGTAATAGTAATGGTAATAGTAAGTAATAATAAGGAATTGATGATCAGACAAGAGTATGATAACCATGAAGCAATCTCAAAATGATTTTTTGGTAAATAATATGGTTTGACGTATGAGAAGTGGTATGTGTTGAAACACGAAATTCTTCAAGCATTCTTTGATGATGATAGCATTCCTTAGGAATTTTTAAAAAATATTTTATGTACACCAAAAATACCAGTTTCATATTTTATCACTGTTAGAAAAAAAAGCTTTCCAGTAGTTTTCCTTTTGGTTGTAATTTTTTCCAGGGGCAGAAACTATGACAGATTATCCATTTCCACAAAAGTGAAGCTAGTCCACCATTCTGTGTTCAATCAAAGGTACAGTTCATCTATAAAGTGTTGTCATTGTGTGTTTCATGTAGAGAAAGAAACTAGTATGTCATAAATGCGCTGCAGTTATTTTCCATTTCTTGTTTCAGCAGCAATAAAAGGAGAGAGAGAGTTACACATTTATTTACTTGTCAGACTGGACAAAGTTCTTCAGAAAGAAAAATCGTATGCTACCTTAACCACTTTAGCAATTTTTGCAATCTAAAAGGAAAAAAAAAAGATTGATTTCTGTTTAGCCTGTTTTTTTTTTATTCTGTGGGTAACACTATTTTTTTTTTTCCTAGACATTTCTCTCCCTCAAAATTAAGGGGTTATTTTAGAACCATTTTACCGTGTTTCTTGAAAAACTAAAGTTCTCTAGGAGACTGTCTGTTCTGTACTTGAATATGTAAGTACTAACCATGTCTGAAGGTATTGAGATAATAGATACATTCTGTTTACGTGCTTTGTAGTGAGTTATTGTTCTTAAGCCCGTAAGATGCAGCTACAAAGAAGATGTAAATGGAGAATTCACTCAATAAGCCAGAAAGAGTGTTACCAAACTAGACCTTTGGGTCCACTTGCCCACACACAGTAAAGCCAAGCTCTTGTGAAGGAAAGTGCAGCCTTTATTGAAAGGCCAAGTAAGGACCTGAACTCTCCCATGGATTTCAGGGAAGGGTTTTTAAAGGCAAGATGAGGGAGATGATAGTTGCAGGGTGCCTGGTAAGCTCCTGCATAATTCTCTGATTGGTTGATGGTGAGTTAACAGGATGGCGTCAAGGAATTAACATCATCAGTCCTCAGACCCCAGCTGGTCTGGGACCTACGTGCTTATAGTCATCATGCAGTTAGCTTCTTCTGTCTAGTGGGGGTTTTAGTATATGCAAAACAACTCAAGAGTATGTGTCAGATGCTGTTATCTATGTCCTTCAGGGAGGAACTAAAGATTCTGCGACTGTAAATTGTTACCATTTCTCCTGGTCCAACTACTATTTTTTGTTACTACGTGTTCACATTCTTTCAATCATTAATTCTTGAGCCAGGCTTTTATGACTCAGTGGAGGCCTGGGGGAATAAATATTTTCTACAAACAAGAGACAGGCGGAGGACATGTGGCCGGGGTGGGGGTGGTGGGGACGTTTGTCCTGGGAAGGCCCCACAAGGTCCTGCTCAGTTATAAGAAGAGAGAGAATTCTCTTTTTAGGCATTTAGTAAGTATAACACTGTGTTCACTTTTTAAAATCTAATAATTGGCATCATTTGGAGAATAATACACTAATTCTAGAGGCAGAACAAAGAAAAGGTACATTGCCTCCCTTTTAAAATATTTACTTCTCTGATTAAGTAAAATCCAAAGAAAAACACAATGTAGATATGGGATACAATATCTTTCATAACCAGCAATGGTGATAAGACTTTCCAAAGAAGGATTCATCTAGTTCAGTGAAGCTCCATGAGCCTATGGGGAAGAGCCCTTTTCTGCAACTTGCATTTTTAGATATTTTCAACATCCTATGGAGTGTGGGTTCCTGGTGTTATCATATGTCAGGCCTTATTAATCAGACCATTTTATACAGATTGCCATCTGCAAACACATCTGTAACTGGGTCAACGTTGTTCTGATTAAATTACCATGACTATTTTTCTTTCTTTATCTTTCCTTTTTAAACATGGGATGTGAAGCCTCAGATTCGTACTAACGTAACATTTATCATCCATATGTGGCAATTTTCTTCTTTGAGGCAAAGCATGACAAATCATTTAAGTGTTCACATTAGGAGTGCTAATCCTCTATGTCAGGAGTAGTCAAACTATAACCTGTCAGCCAAATGAAGGCTGCAGTTTATTTTTCTATAACCTGTAGGCTAAGAATTGTTTTTACATTTTTACAAGGTGGTTACCCCCCAAAAAAAGAATCTGTGATGGCGACCTTATGCCATGCAAAGCGTAAAATATTTACTATTTACTATCTGGCCATTTAAGAAAAAAAAATTGGCAGATCCCTGTTATATCTGACGGCATTTATATATGCAAACATACAACATGTTCCTCTTTTGTTAAATCTCTCATTTTCAGCTCTTACATTTTTTCCTTAGGCTTGCAGCCTATTACCCTCCTCTTGTTTCATATGCCATAGGCACTAGAGAAGAGTGTGTTGTTGCTCATGTGTGTAATCAAATGAATTTAAATACAATTAACAGGGCTTCCCTGGTGGTGCAGTGGTTGAGAGTCCGCCTGCCGATGCAGGGGACACGGGTTCATGCCCCAGTCCGGGAAGATCCCACATGCCGCGGAGTGGCTGGGCCCATGAGCCATGGCTGCTGAGCCTGTGCGTCTGGAGCCTGTGCTCCACAACCGGAGAGGCCACAACAGTGAGAGGCCTGTGTACTGCAAAAAAATAATAATAATAATACAATTAACATAGGTCCTTTGTTTTTCACCCCTCTGGTGATGTAGTTAATTTAGTAATATTTGATTTATTTCATTCATTTTACCCAGAAAATATTAATAAACTATATATGTGTACAGCAAATAAGGTACAGCCCCTGACCTCACATGCTTATAGTTTGTGAAGACAGAAAATTAAATAGGCATCACAATCCCTTATCAAAATATTCAGTACTACTACATAACGTAGAGCAGGTCATAGTAGAGAGACAAAATCAAATGGTGAATACTATGGAAGGCATTTGGAGAACTTGAACTCTGCATTCTGAAGGCCTACTTGAAATTGTCCAAATGTAGGAGAAATATAGGGAGAGGAAGTTTATGTAAGGTTCCAGGGTTGTAGAGAAATGGTCCATTCTAGAGTGAAAATGATACAGTGCATGATTGGAAAGCTGGACATTTATAACCAAATTTCTAGCTTCATAGAGCCATAAACAGGGACACTGTGATTGTCCCAGTATTTTCAAGAAAAAGTAAATAATTTTCTAGTAGTTGTAGCCTATTATTGACTTAAAAAATAAAGAAAAGAGAAAGATGGTGACAAAACATATATTTTCATGACAGCAAATCATTAGACCTTTTGAGAAACCCGTTTAACTAGAAAGCAGTTGTTCCATTAGAAAATAAAGCTCACTGGCAGTGTCATTTGGAACTTATAAGCAGTGTCAGTTTTCTTCTCTTAGGGAGTAAATGGTCAGCCATGCAGGTGTTATCAGCAGTAACGAGGCACTTCAGACTAGGGGACGTAGAGACCGAAGAGTGGGGTTTCATTTTATTTTCTCCAGTACATACAATCTTATTAACTTGAATATTAAAGCTAAATAGTTGGTTTCACATTGCTTACTCTTAGCTGTGCTGTAGCCACTTGCCAAATATGACTATTAAAATTCAATTAACTTAAATTGATTTGAAAACTCAGTTTCTTAGTCATACCAGCCACACTTCAGATGCTCAACAGCTACATGTGGCTAGTGGCTACTGTATTGGGCAATGGAGATTTGGACATTTCCATCATCATAGAGTGTTATCTTGGAAAGGACTGGCAGTTGCATTAATTACAGTAAAGTCATTTCTGTTAAGTTCTCTAAATAGATGTTATTTGTCATATACCCATTCAGACAAGTTTTTCTTTTGCTATTGTACTTAAAGTGTTCAATCTTTGAATTTCAATTCTTTTTGTCTTAGCTAGATATGAATTCCTTCCAAGTTTTCTTCTTCGCATGGGATCCACAACATACAAAGCATTTGCAGCCATATTTACTTCTCAATACTTAGATTTTAAATGTTTTCGTTGAAGTTAACATAAAGAAAACATATGAAGTTAACATAAAGAAAAGCGCCTATAGCTCAGTAAATCATGTCAAAGTGAACCCATACATGGACCCTAACTAAAGTCAAGAAACAGAATATCCTTTGCTATAATTGTATTTATTGAGTAATTAATGTTTTTAAAAGAGTAGATTTTTAGGTTCTTTCTGTTTTTTTTATGTGATTAAATCTAAAGTTTCACTGAGTAAATTTTGGTTTATTCAAGAAATATTTAGACAGTTTTTTTAATTGTCAGTTTTTCTCTTATTTTCTTCCTTCATGATTCTCATAGTGTTGGCCTCCTTTGTTAATTATATTAATTCTCACTTCCTTAGCCATAGTTTAGAGATGTATATGGAGCTGAGGGGAGTGTAGACAAAGGCCAAATAATAAAATATTGAAGTTATCATATTCTACAGTTTAATTCTTTGACTGTTGGTTTTTACTAGCATTCCATATTCTGAAAATCTGAACCACACATCTAAATGATAAAACCACATACTAAGTGAGAATGGCCAGATATATTATTAATTTTTTTAGAGTAACCTTTTCTTTGAAGTATAACAGTCATGCAGAAATGTAATCCAACATTAGAGACGTTGCATGTCATTAAAAATATTCTTCCACAATTTAAAAAGCTGCAAGGTATTCCATCCCACAGATGTACCATGATTTAGCTTTCTAACTCCTGTTGCAGTTTTCTGGCTTTTTATCTAGTCATCTTACCCCTCTTTCCATAATTCTGCAAAAATGAATTTATCTGTGTTTAATATCTTTGTGCCAATTTCCAATTTTTCCTTAGAATAAAATTCCTAGAGGCGGAATTTCTGAGTCAAAAGGCGTGTGCATTTTTTGTTTGTTTGTTTGTTTGTTTTTTGCGATACGCGGGCCTCTCACTGTTGTGGCCTCTCCCGTTGCAGAGCACAGGCTCTGGACGCACAGGCTCAGCAGCCATGGCTCACGGGCCCAGCCACTCCGCGGCATGTGGGATCTTCCTGGACCGGGGCACAAATCCGTGTCCCCTGCATCAGCAGGCGGACTCTCAACCACTGCACCACCAGGGAAACCCCCTAATAAACCATATCTAAAATAAAACTTCACTGAATCAGTTTGAGAAGTAGGCCAGTCTTCATTGTAGGTGTTTAACAGCAGTGGTAGTTTGATAATTTGAAGTGAAAATTAATTTCCACAGGTATTCATCACAGTTTTACTTATTATAGATGAAGCATTCTTAATTGAGTATTCGTAGACACTTAGGATGAGCTTTAAATTATTTGACTCCCTGAAATAGTATGCAAATCCTGAGGTTGTGTGTATATTGGGATGGTCCATACCTTGATCATATAGATTAATCTACTTAATTTCTGAATTTGTTCTTCCTTCTCTATCCCTGCCACCACTTCCCTAATTCAAGGCTTCAGCATGTCTTACACAAATTGGTTTGTTGTACTTGGGCGGGGGGGACATGGCTTGTCCCACTAAAGCCATCTTTTATATAACCATTGGAGAGCTCTAGCAGCTATGGAAAATACATGGTAAAGATGAATATAAGCATTAATTTGATTATCTTGTCAATTCCCTGTAGTGGTTCCCATCTGAACTATAACTGGTGAACAAGTTTTGCTGTCATCTGCTCCAGGTGGAAAAATTCATCCTTTGTCTCTCTTTGCTTTGAACTCAGTGTTTTCCAGCTCTTTGGCATGTTCTTTCTTATCCCTGTCCCCCTAGATATCTCTATTAATACTATATAATTTGACTAAGGCATTCCCTTCTTTTCTTCAGGAATCCTTTACAGGCTGTTACTTTTCTTCATGCCTCTCTAACTCATACCTGGGACTATCCCTATCATTATAATTACCATAGCATGTGTGTGCAACTTTAGTGTGTGTGTATATCATGTTTCACTTGACATTGATCTTCTTGAAAGTAGGGCCTATGTTATTAATTTTTATATTCCTGGAGTCAGGCACAAGACCTGGGACACCAAAGGTGCTCAATAAATATATGGCAAATGAGTGAATGAATGACTGAATGAAAATGGATTTTCAGGTCTGCTCATTAATTTAAAATAATTCATTTCAACTAGAACTTGTTCTTATAATATACACATTAAAGACCTGATAATTCTAATTCTAATAATATGACTTCTGAAATTATAATACGTTTAACTTGGTGAACTTTTTATAGTAAGAACATGCAAGTCTCACAGTCATATGTGTCTGGACCCCTTTACACCAGCATTTGAAGAGATCAGAAAGGTCATCATTTCACAACTGAGGAATGGGTGGGGGGTGTTAACTTCAGTGGGTAGGTGTGAAGCAGCATGGTATTATATCACCCCAATTTACCAGTACTGTATACCAGGGTCAAAGACATTGGACCACTTTGATCCTTACATTTCCCCTCTTTAAAGTGAAATAAGGATGACCAGTTCACAGAGAACTCCTTTCATCGTTTTGGTATATTCCCTACCACACTTTCTCCAATGTAGTTTTTCGTTTGAATTAATGGGGAAGAAAAGGAAAGGAAAGTAAGAGAGAGAAAAAAAGGAGAGAATGAGTTAAAACTACAAAACTTATAAAAGTAGTAGAATCTAATATTTATTGTTATCTTTTACTGTTTGTGCTTTTTAAGTGTGGTCTTTGGTGACTACATAGTATTCCTTAACGAGAATGCACCATATGTGTTTAACAGCATCCCCATTTTGGGACAGTAGGAAAGTTTCCATTTTTAGCCACGTACGTGTAATACGGCCTTGAGGGTGGAGCGTTGCCTGTGTGTTTGGAATCACTGCCATACTGTTGGCTCTGAGGAATGGAAGGCTCTCCTGTAGATACTCCAAAACTCTGCACCTGTGTGCCTTGCCACAGCAGTGTGTCGGTCCCTCTTCACCAGCAACTCTCTGACCATCCATTACAGTTGAGATTAGCCATCTTTCAAGAGAATGGAAACTGTCTCATTCCCCTTCACACACTACTTGGACCTTCTTCTTGTGCTCATGAGGCACTTTTGAGAACTTGACTCTCTCTTGATCCCTTCAAGGGGATCCAGTATGTGTGGTGGCATTTCTGACATCTGAGAGGGAAACAGCTGTATTTGAAAATATGAAGTTAGTAGATGAGCAAGATGCTCTTTGGGAAAGAAGAAGAACGAATGTTTTCTTTGAGAAGTTGAGCCGTCACTGTAACATACAGTAGACGATTCATGTCTCTGTGTAAATTGAATTGTGATTATCTTTCCCATACACTCAAAGCCTTATTTATTTTGAGTACATTATATAGATGCCGCTATCCACAGGATGCAGAGAGGATCCTATGTAATGTGTCACCCTCGACACTGCAATAGAAAGAACTCATTTGCTTACCATGTTATATATATTGGTCTGCATTTCCCCAGGCTGTGAATTACTCCCTTCCAAGGAATTTCTGCCTTGGAAGGATCATTAACTCTTTGAGGGTACCAGCAAATCAGGTAGCAGATTCACCTTTTGTGAACTAAAATTCTAAATCCAGAAAAGACGATGAGAGTTCTGAAGTCCATCTCCCTATCTTTGTAAGAGGATCATCTCAGTAAGGAATGATTAAGGTTGTGATTTTTAAGGAGGCATTCCTAGATTCAATTCCTTCCTCCATAAGGTTTAAAATTCCTCTATGCCTCAGTTTTCTCATAGGTAAATAATATCTACCATATAGTTTATTATGAGGATTAAATGATAGATAGAACTTAGATACTAATAAGAACTCAATAGGGAATTCCCTGTCAGTCCAGTGGTTAGGACTCTGTGCTTCTACTGCAAGGGCCACAGGTTCAATCCCTGGTCTGGGAACTAAGATCCCGCATGCTGTGTGGTGTGGCCAAAAAAAAAAAAAAAACCCACAGACTCAATAAAAGCTAGCTATCATATTATTAGTCTTATTATTATTGTCATTATTAATTTGATGAGCTTCAGAAAAAATTGTGCACCTTTCTTCATGCCGTTGAGACCTGACTGTCCCTTTAAAACCTGCTACTCTGAAATAATAACCAACCCCAAGTAAACCTAGTCAGTGGAGAAGAATTACGGCCATTTTCTTTCCTTTTTTTTTTTAACTTTAAAAAAAGAGCATTACAGATAACCCCAGTTATACAGATTTTTTTCTTGTTTCATTCCATTTAAGCTCTTAGGAGCACAAAGTTTTAGGTCTCTAGTCTCTTAAAGTAGTAAATTGTTTAAGCAAGAAAATAGCTGCATTGATAGGATCCTGATTAGCTTATTGGCATTTGGCTTTGTGGATGCAAATGCTGAGCAAAGATTTAGGATGCAAAGATCTAGGAAAGCGGTGTTTAAGACCAGCTCTGCCTCTTAGCGTTGTGACTGTGGACTACTCAGTGCCTCTACTTTTCAGATTCTTATCCAAATTATGGGACTTGGTAATCTCTGAGATACCTAGAAGAGCTAATATCCTGTGATTGATTCAGAAAGGAATCATGCTTTAAAGAATGGGGAATGAATTCTGCTCCTAGTTCCTCAGGTAAACTATTATTATGGTATAATAAATTGTTGGGAAAATTATTCTAATTTTCCTTGCCATTGGATAGATACAGCCATTGAAGCATTTCAGGTGAGAATAGGTTGTCTGGACAGCACCACAAAACCACTGCTGGGCTGGATTAAGTTCCTGACATAACAAGCTGATATAAAAGGTTATCAGAAGTGAGTTAGCCACACAGAGAATTGGCAGGTGTAGCCACTATCAGCAAAGCTTTGTCTGTCAACAGTGTTCCTAAAGGAATCACCTTCTCAGCAATGCCACTGTCCCTGCAAAGTCATTCTCTCTGTAGCTTTGAGAAACTCACTTCTTGGTACAGCCAAACGCTTTTCTATTCAATGTGTCTGCCATCTTTTGAGAAGAGCTTCCACCATAACGTGTCATGTTCATTTCTGTGACTTCATAGTATTTGGCACTTTCTGGGTCTTGAAACAAACACAGTGTCAGCAAACTCATTTCTTCATCCAGGAGGAAAGGGCCAGGTTGTTGTTGCCCAGTTGTTGCTGGTGGACAGAGGCTCTGTTTCCAGGTTTTCAGGGTCCTGGTATACCTGTGTTTACCTTGGAAACTAAGACATGCGGGGGTTTTTTGTTTTTATTTTTGTTTTTTAATCAGGGGTATAGTTGCTTTACAATGTTGTGCTAGCTCCTGCGGCACAGTGAAGTGAACCCGCCACATGTATACACATATTCCCCTCCTTTTTGGATTTCCCTCCCATCCAGGTCACCAGAAAGCACCAAGTAGAGTTCCCCTTGCTATGCAGCACATCCTCACTAGTTTTCTATTTCATGCTGGCTTTATCTCAGAAATCACTCTTATCCCTGCACATCTTGGTTCACCTGTGAGTGAAGACTAGAAACTTCTCTTTTTATCTGACCTCTTGTTTAAAGAAGAGTATTTTGATGTTCTGTTGACACACTGATTACGGTGGAGTAGTGTCTGACTCAGCAATTAGGGTTTAGTCAGCACTTAGGGCAAAAACCATGTATAGTAAAAAAATGCCTTTAGAAATCCGTTAAGTTTGACATAAAGTGCAGCGTAAGTAGATTTGTGTACAATTCTATGAAGTAAAATACGTATGTGAAAAATGCATATCTTCAAACTAGAACCACACTGCACACACTGCAAGCTGATTACTCTGAGAGAGGTTCCCAGGGACCGACACCCCTTGTAGGCACAGTTAATTTGTGTCTCCCTGTTCACTACCCTCCTGGTTATATTTAGTGCATGGAAGGGCAGGCAGACTCACTCAGGCTACTTAAATTCTTGTTCCTCTCCTTCTCTCTTTATCTCCCTAGATGTGTACAATTAGAATATTATAAGCTAAATACCCAAATGATGTGGCTCCTCTATAGCTAGGGTTAGCTCTATATTCATAGAGGGGAAAGATGATTTAAAAGATGTTTCAGTAATCGGCTGCTGCAGAGAATCAGTTTAAATTACTTTTTTTTTTTTTTTTTTGCGGTACTAGGGCCTCTCACTGTTGTGGCCTCTCCCGTTATGGAGCACAGGCTCAGTGGCCATGGCTCACAGGCCCAGCCGCTCCGCGGCATGTGGGATCTTCCCGGACCAGGGCACGAACCCGTGTCCCCTGCATCGGCAGGCAGACTCTCAACCACTGCGCCACCAGGGAAGCCCTAAATTACTTTCTGATGCATCAAAGAACACTTATTGAGCACCTATGTTACGGACTCAGTGTTTTGTGTGCCCCCTCGAAATGCATATATTGAAACCCTAACCCCCAGTGTGATGGTTGGAGGGCCTTTGGGATGTAGTTAGGTTTAGGGTGATGCCCTCATGATGAGATTCGTGTCCTCATAAGAAGAAGAGACAGGAGACTCAACTCCCTCCCCACAAGCACACATGGAGGAAAGGCTATGTACGCACAAGCTGGAAGGAGGCCCTCTGTAGCCAGGAATCAGCTCTCACCAGACACTGAATCTGCTGGCACTTTGATCTTGGACTTTCCAGCCTTCAGAACTGTGAGAAATAAATGTCTGTTGTTTAAGACACCTGGCCTGTGGCATTTTGTTATGGCAGGCTGAGCTGACTAAAACAACTTACTGTCCTCTTGATCTGGATTTTTTAAACCAGGGAAAGAATGCTGTTGCCTGCATGTGAATGTAAACGTGATACATAATAGAGATGACATTACAGATCACTGAAGAAAAAAATGGACTGGTAAATAACTAACCTGGAAGTACTATGTTATCCATATAGAAAAAAAAAATCTATACCATTCAAATATAAAAAAAATCTGTTGCATTTAGGTTAAATACCTAATTATGTAAATAAAATTTAAAAAATAAAATGTAAGATGATTTCTTATAAACTTAAAATAAGAATGAGTTTCTTTAATGAAATGTAAAATTCGAACCTTGAATAAAAGAGTTGACATATTGATCCACATAAAAATATCCTGTTCAATAAAAATCACTATAAACAGCCAAGTCACAAACTGGGAGTAGATGTTTGCAACACATGTAAACAATGTAGGATCAATATTTCATAGTTATAAAGCATTTCTATAAATTAGCAGGACAGTAACTAATAGGAAAATGGACAAATGAGGATCGAAGGAGGCAATTTCTAGAAGGGACCATACTGGACTGATGGATAAAGAATTGATAAGATGTTCAACTTCACTAGAAATTGGTGAAATATATGAGAAACAAGGAGATCTAGGAAATCGGTAAAATATTTTAAATTCTTACAATACCAAATGTTGGTAAGGGTGTTTAGAAAGGGACATTTTTAGACCCTATTGTCTTTTGCATAGCTTGATAAGCCTAATTTGCAGAACAATTGTGTAGTATCTAGTAAGTAAAATTATACCCATTTTTAACCTAGCAGTTCTGTTACTAGCTGTGATTTTAGAAAAACTCCCTAGTATATGTGCAGGGAAACATATACAGACTTAATTATGGAATCATTTGCATTAAAAAATTAAATACAGTACATAATGTTTATTACAAGGTCTTTCTTGTTTTTTCATGTATTTATTTATTCAGTTTACATGGTCTATACATAAAATCACTTTAAAACCTCTAAATTATCTCATGTCCATTAAATGGAAACAGTAATGCTAGGCCTGTTTAAATTACAAGAAAAAATCACTCTATACCAACAAAGTGTTTTAAAAAACCAAGGTCAAAGGAAGTAGTCTTGGGGGAGAGGCATTCCTGAGCTGGTGGCTAGATCCCAGGAGCTGCTGGGCGAAAGAAGGAAAAAGATGCTTTCAGACAGGAGTGGTTTGATTAGAGCCCAGTGACACAGCTAAAGGGAGTTAATCATAATTCCATGTCTCAACATAGTAAATCTCAAATGCAGTGTCAAGAGAAAAATAAAAAAAAGCAAAAAGACATGGCAAAAAGACATGCCATGGCAAAAAGACAAAAAGACTAACAGCATTTATCGGGTGTTATTCTATGTTGAGCATGTTGTAAATACAGTTTATATAAAGTTTAAAGTAACAGGGAAAATATTGCAAATATTGTTTAGGGAGAAATATTTTGTAAAAGAATAATATGGACAGTAATGATAATCACCAAAGTCATTAGAGGGAGTGACTGGGAAAGGGCTGGTGGGGGAGGATGTGGGAGATTGAGCAGCAGTTCACAGAAAGCTTTAGCTATATCTCTATATCTGTGAAGACCTAGTCCATTAAAAACAAAAAGTTTTGAGGCAAATTTGGCAAACTGAATCTGTGGTGTGGTGAATATATGAATATACATTACTTGTTCCCCTAGGTAAGTTTTAGTCTATTTGAAATATTCTAAATGTTTAGAAATTTTAAAATTGCCATTGCAGTTATTTTTGCAGTGTGTTTAACTTAGCAGCTTTGTGAAATGTATGGCAACACAGGGTAAATTGCCCTATACTTAATATCTCCAGTGGTAACAAGGCATTATTTAGAAATTTCGCCCAGAATTCACCTCTGTAAACTCTGCAGTAATGAAGTAGTTAAGTTCAGGACTTCTATATTGATCAGCATTGCTTTGAATATAATTCAACGATTAGTGCTAGAGGAATACACACCTGTGGGAAGGCAGAATGAACTAAGAGGACTCAGATCATCTATGGATTCACTGCATATTTACATTTTTATATGTTTACAGTGGAAAAAAGTTAAGTTGCACAATGAAAGCCTTAAGAAATATGCTTAAAACTTCCTGCTCAACAAAAAATGCTATAAACAAATTTAGTCAACTCACACACTGATTTTAAAATCATTAAATCTGAAGACATTGCCTCCATTTTCTTGAGTTTAGTTAGGACACTTCTGGCTGCTTAATATGAATTTTCAGATTTAAATTGGAGTAAAGAGAATGAATGAAGAATATGTATAAAAAATTAATAGGTATCTTTAAAATTTTTTCTATTAGTTTTCTTTGGTTACATTTAGATATCATGCCAAAAAGAAAGCAAGTACTAAGAATGGAAAACAAAGATTTTTCAGCTGAGAGGATTTATGACTTTATTATCAAATATGTAGTCAGTCATTCAAGCAACAGTTAGTTATTGAGTATCTGCTCTGTGGCAGGTACAGTTCGAAGTGCTGAGGAAGGAGCAGAGAACAAAGTAAATGAGAAACCCCTGCCGTCATTTTATTTGTGCTCGAAGGAGGAAGGGGTAGAACTTACTTTCTCATCATCTAGTGCCCATATACAAGGAAACCTACTAAATGGTAATTGAGAATCTTTGTGGTGTGGGGAAGGAAAGGGGTGGGGGGAGTGCACTGAATGGGATTTCTTGGATAACCGTAATTACAGAAGGAAAACACGCACTGGCTTCTCCTATTATATAAATGAGAACGTTTATAGTAATTTTCTGAGAATGGCATTCTCAAATGTTTTAAGTGCAGAAGAAGAATAAATGGTCGAGTCTGCTTTTCAGCTGTGCTATGACTGCCTGTTTTACTCTTTTTCCTTCCTGACTCTACTGAGCTTATTACTTGATTGATGGGTTTTTCGTTTTCTTTTTTTTTCCCTGAAGAGTAAATTATTGTCTTTATTCAGTAAGGAGTTCAAGTGAAATGTAAAGTACTCTTTTATTCAACTAGCTCTTTACTTTCTTGTTAAGACCTTCTGTGTGTGTCAGGCACGGTCCCAGGCTCTGTGTGTTCAGAAATGCACAGCTCCTCCTCCAGGGGGTCTGTGGTCTAACAGGCCAAATGCCAGTGCCAGTTGTCATGCAGCATGGCAGGTGATCTTAAGGAGGGCTAGACATAGTTCTGAGTGAGCAATCCTGCCTGAGGTTCAGAAGCTGTGTAGCTGGAAGATTTTTTTCGTTGTTGGGGCTTCAAAAATGAGTGATGGTTTGCCAGATGTGAAGTGTGAGGTGGGCTTCCCAGCAACTTCACAACCCCGTGACTCCCGTCTGTCACTCAGTGCATTCATTGCCTCAACGTGCCGTAGCTTCTGTATGTCATTCATTCGGTCATTCATTTATCCATTGATTTATGCCATCAAATTTAGTATATGTATTATACTCCTTTTGTGGGCCATTTGCTAAGCAGTAGTGAAATGTGTAAGAAAGATGCTGCATTTACCTTCATTTTATATGTCAACACCAATGGCTAGAGTTATTGGCACGTAGGCATTCTAATCCAAAGATTTTTGAATTCAAAATATTGGGTTGGCCAGAAAGTTCCTTTGGGTTTTTTGTAACATCCACGGAAAAACCCGAAGGAACTTTTGGCCAACCCAGTGTGTGAGTTCTTATAGTCAGATGGGTAACATGACTTGGTTTTGAATAGAAGTACTTAGTTATATTCTACAGTGAACAAGAGCATTTAGAGGTTATATAATGCATCTGATCATAGTATCGAACCTGATCAGAAAAACAAAGAAAACGGAATTCTTCTGGAGCTTGCTTTATATACTTGTTTCCACACAATCCAAATAATTCCCATTCACTACAATTCTGGGAGAACACAAGAGCACACAGCAATTTTAAGTAGGTTATCTTGTTGGTTCTGACAGCATCCCTATGGATCATGAATATAGACTCCATGACTTTTCCAGAAACATAGGAATAGTATGTGGTAGAACTCTAACTTGATTCTAGTGTTCACTTCACCATGCCCATGAGAAAACTCTGAAATTCCTAGATGCGTCTCATACTTTTTTTTCTTCTGATATATCTTTTTATACTTTTAAAGTAACTTTTTTTTCCTTACTTAGCTTTCCTTTAACAAGAAGGCAAATATTTTCTTTTTTTTTTTTAAGTAAAATAAGTAAAACAGTGGGGTAATGTAGCTACCAATATAAAAATGTTTACATTTCTAAAATATGGTAGATTTAGGGAACTGTGAACATAGCCATTTGTGTGTGTGTGTGTGTGTGTGTGTGTGTATAGAAATATAACTTCAATAAATTAGATTTCGTCACAAATACAAAATTATATTTTTAAACATATTGATATTTCACTTCATCATATGATATAACCACGTGCTGAAAATGAAGATGAATTTGGAATTTCAAAGTCACACGCAAAATTATAATCCATCAATGGTCCTCATTCTTCTTGGTGAATCCTTCCCTTTTAGGATATTTCCTTTCACTGAAATGACTGGACATAAGGCATGTCAATGCAAAACATAAGTGAAGAATTTAGAGAAGCTAAATTTTACCAGGGGAATAGATGGGAAGTAGAGATTAAGGAAGCAGGGAGCCATTGAAAAATGTTGGGTGGAATTGAGAGGGGCTTAATGTAGCGTAAGGGAGATGGGCTTTCAAGAGAGCTCCGAAGTCGGACGAGTGGAAACAAGAAAGTGATAGAGAGCTATAAGGAAGGGTCAGCAACTGTTTAGTAACTGTGCGCCTCTGCAAGACCCCAGTGCCTGGTGTTGTGGACTCAGTGGAGTTCTCAGTATTCTTGAGGTCTGGAAAAACATGTTCTCGTCAGATGAGAAGAAAAGATCTAAAAAAGATAAAGCAAGTCTGAGAGGTGGAGTAGAAATTGAAATTTAGGACTATTGTTGTCAGCGGCACACTATGAGCAACTTTTAAAAGGCTTGTTAGGGTAAAAATGCACTTTTTGGCTTTTTAAGAAAGCATACCATGAAGAAAGAAATAATTGATCATATACTCAGAGCTAAGCATAACTATTGGCTTGCTGTCCCTACCATAACAACCAAAAATTGAGGGGAAGGGAGAGCAAAGATGCTGATCTTGGGAGCTTCAGATTGCCACAGCAGCCAGCAAACAACGATTGGACCGTGGATCAGTATTTCAAGCAAACAGTCTTGACTGTTTTACCAGCATAATCCCAGGACCTTCACTTTAAGCCAATGTTCTTTGCCCTAAGAAAGCGTCACACAAAGCATTTGTTTCTTTGTGACTGAAGAACAATTAATTTAGTTGAACTCACTTTGTTGAGCATGTACTATATGAAAAAACCGTACCTAGTCCATAAATCCTAGTTCTCCATGACCATAACCACTGGAGGCTGCTGTTTCAACATACCAACAGAGGCAGTGAATCTCTAGAACAAAACAATCTAGGCCAAAACAAATTAGTAAAGGATGTCTGAGGGTAAGTGGTTTTTTTTAATTGATATAAAATTTATATCCAGTGAAATGCACAGTTGAGTACTCTCTTCTACATGATTTTTTTTCCACCTTGAATTCTGTGAAACCAGTTTGCCCTGGTCTTTCTCCTACACCTTTGGCTATTCCACCCCTCTCTCATCATAGTTACCTATCGCTTCACTAAATGTTGATATTCCAATGTCTGACTTCTCTTCTCAGGTTACATATTCTCTTTATACTGTGTTGCTTTCAATAACCTCATCAGCATCACATCTACAAATCTAGACCCTATTTCCCATCTGCTCCATTCGTATACATCCAGCAAGCAATGGGACCTCTTTGCTTAGTGGTCCCATAAGAACTTTAAATTTGTCATGTGCAAAAATGAACTTATTGCCTCTCACTACAAACATGCTTTTAATTATGTTTTCATTATTAGCACTAATGAAAACATACTATTCAAAACAATTCAAGCAATCGAGCACTTTTGTGTGATAAGGGATGTGTCAAACATTATAAATCAGGTAACCCTCTTTTGGGAGAACTGATAGTTTAGCCATTTATTCACGCCAAACCTGGCCATCATTCTGGAGCTTTCCTCCTTCCTCATTGCACCCACCCAGAATCTCCCCAAAATTTCACCTCCCCCTCGTCATCGTGGTCCTTGCTTCTTTCTCTGGAATCTCTCAAATCTGTTTCTTTCTTCAATCACTGTCCTTGTCAAAAATCTTTCTACTTTCTTTCCAGACTTCCACACAGGGAGTATTGTTACAACAGATTCAGACTCCGTTCCTTAGGCATAGAGGTAACGGAGGGATGAATTCTGATTGGAGATTTACTCATCAACCATGTATTGAGTTTCTGTTAGGCATAAAATAAGTCTATTAAAGTAGCAGAACAGAATTAGTCCGAGTGGAGCAAACGAGCTGAGTGGTTGAGTAGTCGAGTCCCGGAGACCGGTAGCGCTTGCAGCATGGCTGACCAGCTGACTGAAGAGCAGATTGCAGAATTCAAAGAAGCTTTTTCACTATTTGACAAGGATGGTGATGGAACTATAACAACAAAGGAGTTGGGAACTGTAATGAGGTCTCTTGGGCAGAATCCCACAGAAGCAGAGTTACAGGACATGATTAATGAGGTGGATGCTGATGGTAACGGCACAATTGACTTCCCGGAATTTCTGACAATGATGGCAAGAAAAATGAAAGACACAGACAGTGAAGAAGAAATTAGAGAAGCATTCCTTGTGTTTGATAAGGATGGTAATGGCTATATTAGTGCAGCAGAGCTCCGCCATGTGATGACAAACCTTGGAGAGAAGTTAACAGATGAAGAGGTTGATGAAATCATCAGGGAAGCAGATATTGATGGTGATGATCAAGTAAACTATGAAGAGTTTGTACAAATGATAACAGCAAAGTGAAGACATTGTACAGAACATGTTAAATTTCTTGTACAAAATTGTTTATTTGACTTTTCTTTGTAACTTATCTGTAAAAGGTTTCCCCCTATTGTCAAAAAAATATGCATGTATAGTAATTAGGACTTCATTCCTCCATGTTTTCTTCCCTTATCTTTCTGTCATTGTCCTGAAACCTTATTTTAGAAAAATTGATCAAGTAACATGTTGCATGTGGCTTACTCTGGATATCTCTAATAGGCCCTTCTGCACATCTAAACTTAGATGGAGTTGGTCAAATGAGGGAACATCTGGGTTATGCCTTTTTTTTTACGTAGTTTTCTTTAGGAACTGTCAGCATGTTGTTGTTGAAGTGTGGAGTTGTAACTCTGCGTAGACTGTGGACAGTCAACAATATGTACTTAAAAGTTGCACTATTGCAAAACGGGTGTTTTATCCAGGTACTTGAAAACTATTTTTTTGTACTGCTGGTCCTGTACCGGAAACATTTTCTTTTATTGTTACTTGCTTATTACTTTGTTTTAGCCACTTAAAGAAAATCTGCTTCTGGCACAATTTGCCTCAAATCCATTCCAAGTTGTATATTGCTTTATTATCTTCATGGTGCTATGTCCCTCTCTAAATCATCTAGTTTATTATTTGGTTTCCTACTTTATAGTCTTTCTCCACTCTCGTATGTAAGCTTGCTAAGGACAGGGGTGTGTTCTAACTTGTTCATTACTCCATCCTTATTGTGTAGATACAGTGGTAAACACACAGTAGGTGTTCAGGAAATATTTGTTGCATGTTAACAAGTAATCTTCCCTCCAGCCTTAAATGAGAGTTTTTGACTGGCGCAGTGATTCATATTCACCTCTGCGGATTTGTATAATACCATTATGAAATGTTGCTGGGTGTGTTATCTGCCTCATAGGGATATAAGGATATTATAAGGATTAAATGAGATAATGTATATGAAAGTTACTTTGTTAGAGAAAAAAAAACTTATAATAGTATTTATGATCACTCTCCTGATCTCACAGATGAGCAGATGAGAAACCTGGAGCCCCAGTGGGTACATAATCACCCAAGGGCACAGATATCAGCTCTTATATCTTCTGCCAACCATCACAAAGATGCTTTTACATATTTTTTCCCCTTTATGCTGAATGTCCCTCACTGAAAGGTCATAAGGATGACAAAGATGTTTCTGAAAATTAGAAAGGGAGGAGTAAAGCCACTTTTTGTTGAGAAAGGGCGTGCAGATCAGTAAAAACAGCCACAGGGAATATAGGAATGAAAAATTCAGGGTAGAATTTGGCCTACTGGCCCAGATGGTAAGGGAATAAACTAGTTGCGATGTTTAATGTGAAGCTATAGAAAGGATAATAGGTTTGTGAACAAATGTTCCAAACTCTCAGCTCAGGGTATGATTTCCCAATTCAAGAAACTTCTCCCCTGAGGGTAACAAGTTTTACTCAGCTTTTGTGCAAAGAAACTGCCACTATTTCATATTTTCTTTTCTTTTTCTGTTTCCTTAATAAAAGTATTCAGTATTACTTGGTGGAGTTCTGCCCTATTGTTTGATATCATGACACTTTCTTCCAGGCAGTGCAGTGTCCTGTCATTGGGAGCCATTGGTGCTAACCAGAATGGTGTACAGTACCAGGGAGTATGCTAGTATATTGAGTTATATCTCATATTCTTATGTAATTCACAAACCAGCCCTTTAAAAGAACTCAATTTCGGACCTGTGTGATGTCATTTGTGGTATACTTAAGCCACACTTTATTTTTAATTTGATATATGCTCATTAAAAAACATTATCTTACTTGCTTTAGGGTCACACAACTAGTAAGTGAAGGAACTAGTCTTCCAAACTCCATTATTTGCATCTTTAAAAATTGTTTAGCATTTATATGAAGGCAAAAATTAACCTTCCAGCTCTGTTATCAATTTCTATATCCCAGTGGATATACCAATGTCCTCTGAAGTTGCGTAGCTCTGATTTGTCATGAGGTGGCAATGTAACAACACCTTGAATTGGATCTATGATGAATTCCCCCACCTTGATGAATTTCTGAGGGAGCTGTCCAGAGCTGAGTTTGCTATGGAATGGCCACTGAGTGAGGAGGCATGAGAACAGACTTCTAGGGCTTGAATATTTGATTTTATGCATATCCAGTCTTAGCTTCTAGCTGAAGAATCCTAATGTGGAACCCTAGGAGAATTTGCTTTCTGGATTTCAAATACAAAAGTTCAAAGCGGTCAGGTTCTATTTAAAAAGCCCACATGCAAAAGTAAGTGAAGTACCTTGAAATTGCCAGTGAAGAGGTCGTCGTGAAATCTACAGAGTAAAAAAATGAGTTTTAGAGGAGGAAAATATGTTTTCAAATAAGGGAATGTATATTATAGCTTTTCAAATTCCATTCATTCAGAGAAAGTGAATAAACAGGGATAAAAGACCTTGAACAAGACTCCTTTTCATGTCTATTTAAATAAGAACTTTATTCAATTTGTGGTACTATTAAATAGGAATACAATATTAATAGCTTAAAATTTATAGTTGTATTTCTTATATCCAAATATGTGAAAAGAATTTTATATAATTTATTATGGCTCATCCTGAGGTGGCTCTGAAATTATGAATTGTGAACACTGTCTAATACTTTTCCCTAAAATATTAATAAATTTATACGTATATATTCTTAAAAATTCAAATATTATATTAAAATAATGTTCATATTATCATTTAAAGATCTAGAATGTAATTTCCCAGTCTTGATTTTAATTCGATTATATGAAAGCTGAAAATATAAGATTGTAACACTTTTTTTTAGATTGTGGTTGTTTTTTAAAAAGTCATTCACCTGTTGAATCATTCCGTAGATATATAGTGGCACATTCCAAGTTGTGGTCACGTGGTTCCAGCCTCCATTAGACTTATAGTCTAGTGCAGGAAAGGTTAAGTAAACTGAAGCTTAAAATGCACGATAATAAGTGCTACGATGGGGTTGGTACAGCGTATTATAATCACACACCGCAGGATCCTCTTATTTGAATTTGGTGGGGGGGCTGGTCAGAGAGAGTTCCCAGGGAAAGTGATATGGAAGGTGATACCTGAAGTATTAGTAGAATTCAGCCAAGCAAAGAGATGGAGAAGAATCTTTCAGTCACAGTGAGCATAATATGTGAAAGTATGGAGACAAAAGAGGATGTGGTATTCTTCGAAGAAGAGAAGTTAAATTTAACTAAAAGGTAGAATTCTTAAAAGATAAAAGAGGAACTGGGGATAATAAATAAGACTGAGACAGTAAGCTGAGGTTGTACCATGGAAGCATGACCATCCTTCTAAGAGCATTGGGATTCTGTAGTAAGGTTTTAAATAAGGAAGCTGCCTGGTCAGGTTCACATTTTAGAAAAGTCATTTCAGTGTGAAGAAAAGATCACGGTTAGGTGAGAGCCTAAGTCTAGAGGCTGAGGGACTCTTTTGGAATCTGCTATAGTGGTTCCAGATGATACATGATGCTGGCCTCAACTAGAATAGCACTAAGTGTTGATGGAGAGAAGTAGCTGGAATCATCATTTTTTAGAAGATTAAATTGAGAGAGCTTCGCAGCTGTTTGGAAGTAGAGGAGGGTGAGGATATGAGGTCAGGGAAGCTAATTAGATTTCTGGAATCTGCAGCAGTGGTGGCTGGTTCCACTTCCAAAGATAGAAAACACAGAAGTCTGCAAGTGAAGGCAGTGAGATCATTTGGGGCATAGAAAGTTTTATGTTTCTGTAGGACTCTAAATGAAATGGCTAGCAGAAATTTGGGCCTGTGGATTTTGAAGCTCAGGAATGAGATGTGACCTAGAGATATAAAGTTTAGAACTTTTATCAGGTGGATGGTAATTGAGCATTTAGGAATGGACGATATTACCCAGGGAAGATGTTGAAGAGATTCTCAAACTTTGGGGTCAGATGAATTACCCAGGAGGTGTGATAAAATTCAGAATCCTGGGCACCAACTCCAGAGTCTTACTGAGTAGGTATAGGATGTAGCTCACAAATCTACACGCTTGACAAATAGAGTCCCTTACCATGATTTTGATGCAGATGATCCTCTGACCCCACTTTCAAGTAAAAGGAAAAGTGGATCTTGCATAGGAGCCTAAGTAGTATCAGCACATAAAAGATGGACAGAGGAGGAGGAACCCGGAAATAAGGCTGGTGAAGAAGTAACTATAGGTGTGGAAGGAAAATTAAAAGTATAAAATATCACTAATTACATGGAAAGAGAATCAGTATAAGAGAAGGAATCATCGACGGGGCCAGAAGTGTTGAGACAGGAAGTAAAGATGAAGGCTGGAATACACCTACTACATGTAACAAAAGGGAGGTCATAACAAAGTTGGCAAGAATAGTTTTAGTAGAATAATGTGGGCTGAAGCCAGATTGCAGTGGATTGAGGGTTGAATATGATATGAGGATGAAGAGACATGAAGCAGAGACAAAATCTTTTAAAAGAAGTTAGAAGGGATGGAGGAGGTTGCTACAGCAGGATATGGGTAGGGGTGAATGTTTTAGGAAGGAAACAGCGTGAGTCAAAGTCTTATCTCACCCTTGGCCTGCTCTTATCTCTAATTTTTGTGGAGCTTTTCATCTTATCAACTTATGAATCGTTATATTATACAATTCAGCAATAAAAAGAATGGGTTGTGTGTTAAGTTTATGTCGAAATTTCTAAGAAACTACCAAATACTTTTCCAAAGAGCTGTTCTGTTTTACATTTGGATATTGGGGAGCAAATTAAGGTGCTGCTTTGTGTTTTGTGCATTTTGGTTATGCCAAAAAATACTGAAATATGCCTGAATATTAGCCTGACCCCTAGTGGTGATCCACATCCATGGGGCTAAACGTGGAACTGAGTTTTTTCTACCCTTTCCATCACATGAGCTGCCACTCCACCTCCATCGTTTCTTGCAAACACATAACAGTAGAGAGATGGTGTAAATATGCCCAAACAAATTTAGATGGTGTACTGTGGGGTCCAGTGGGGCAGAAGGATGGAAGTCCTTACATCCTGCTACCTGCTTGAGATCAATATCTGCTATCATAGCTTAAGCATCACCACCATCCAGGGGACTTTGAGAACAATATTGAACTTCACTTAAGCTCAATTTCCTCATATTTACAACGAGGATTATAGTAATGCCTACCTTAGAGTGATGTTAGGATGATTAAATGAGATTGTGTATGTAAAGCACCTAACACAGTTCAACCCAGAGTTGACATTCACGAAAGAGCAGGTGTTCATATTTCATAACGATAAAAACAATCAATAATGTAGTCAAATACTACAATGAAATTTTATTCATGATATTTTTTTTCTGGTTCTCATTTGCTTGCATTCCATGTTAATGTTCTCTATTTCAATTGGAACCTCTTTAAATTTAGGACTAGGTTTTATTTGATAAAGATAAAAGCCACAACCATACCAACAATAACATCCTCTATTATTTTAGAGTAACTGTATATCAAGACATTGCTAAAATATTTCTTATGTAAAATTTAATGCTGAAACAGTTTTATGAGGTAGGCAAAGATCTCAGATGGTCTATGTTAAAGATTTTCATCTGTATCTTTTTCACCCAGACCCCACATCTTGACTCCTTGATGTGCTGGCCCTGCCAGTGGCAATGATAATATCGGTTACAGCTGGTTGATACAAGAAATACAAAGATTATGTACAAAGTATTGATATTGATACTGATATTGATAAAGCTAGCTTTCTTCTCTTAGAGCTTTTCTGTTCTAGATAGCTAGCTCTCACCGAGAAAAAAAAGCTACCTCTTATTTAACCCTTGAGAAACAAAAACAGAATGAACAAAAATCTATTTGCTTCTTTTATTACCCCAACGATACTAGGACTGACTGTTGTTATTTTTAATTATTATGTTTCCAGGTATTTTTCCCCCGCACTCAACCGACTGATTAATAACCACATAATTTCTCTTTAACAATGACTTCTTCAGCTTATGTCAGAACAAATAATGAACATCCAGAACTATAAAGGACAAACCAGAACACTAATCCTTATGTCCCTTATTCATTGGCCAACAAACTTACTAGGCCTCTTACTGAACTCATTTGCCTCCCTACGCAACTTTCAATAACCTTAGGCACAGTGGTCCCTTTATGAGCAGGCACTGTGATCACTGGCTTCTGCCATAAAGCAAAAGCATCTGTAGGCCGCTTTCTATCACCTGGGGCACCAATCCCTCTTATCCCGATGCTAGTAATTATTGAAACTATTAGCTTATTTATCCAACCAATAGCCCTAGCCCTACGACTAACAGACAGTATCACAGCCAGTCACCTGTTAATTCACCTAATCAGAGGAGCATCCCTTTCCCTATTAAGCATGAATCCTCCCACAGCCCTCATTATATTTATTAGTCTTGTTCTTCTCACTTTTCTCGAGTATGCAGTAGCCCTTATTCAAGCTAACGTGCTCACCCTGTGAGTGAGCCTCTACCTACACAATGACACCTAATGACTCACCAAACCCATGCGTATCATATAGTAAATCCTCGTCCCTGACCTCTTACAGGAGCCCTCTTAGCCCTTCTCTTAACATCCCATCTAGTCATATGATTCCATTTTAACTCAACTTTTTTATTATCCTCGGGCTGATTAACTAGTATGTTAACAATATGTCAATGATGATGAGACATCACCAGGGAAAGCACTTTTCAAGGCCATGACACACCAGTTTCATTCAAAAAGGATGTTGATATGGCATAATTCTGTTTATTATTTCAGAGGTTCTCTTTTTTATAGGCTTCTTCTGAGGTTTTCATCACTCAAGTCTTGCCCTTACACTTGAACTAGGTGGTTGCTAACCACCAACAGGCATTCACCCCCTAAATCCATTAGAAGTACCACTTTTCAACACCTGTCTTACTGGCCTCTGGAGTACCTATTACCCAAGCTCACGACAGCTTGATAGAAGGAAATTGTAAGCATATTCCTCAAGCTCTTTTTATTACAATCTCCCTAGTTTACTTTACACTACTGCAAGCCTCAGAATATTATGAAACAGCTTTTACAATCTCAGATGGAGTACACAGGTCAACAGTCTTCATAACCAAAGGTTTCCATGGCCTACACGTGATCATTGGCTCTACTTTTCCTCATTGTCTGCTGCCTGTGCCAACTACAGTTTCAAATCATTTCAGATTTGAAGCCACTGCCTGATACACTTTGTAGACATAGTATGGCTGTTTCTCTACATCCCCATTTATTGATGAGGGTCTATTCTGTTTTTTCTTTTATTGGGGTATAGTTGTTTTACAATGTTGTGTTAGTTTCTACTGTACAGTGAAATGGAGTTGAGGGTGTGTTCTTTTAGTATCAATTAGTTGTCTTCCAGTCAATTAGTACAATCTGAAAAGAATAATAAACCTTATAGCATTAACCACAAACATAGTACTAGCTTCACTACTTGTACTTAGCGAATTCTGACTTCCCCTAGTAAAGACAGATACAGAAGAATCAAGTCCTTACAAATGCGGATCTGACCCCATAGGATTTTCCATAAAGATTTTCCTGGTAGCCGTTACATTTCTCCCCTTGATCGAGAGAAATTGCCCCCCTTCGGCCCCTGCCCTGAGCAGTCCAAACTAGCAACCTAAAAACAATACTCATCATAGCACTAATCCTGATCTCACTACTAGCAATAAGTATAGCCTGTGAGTGAACTCAAAAGTGATCAGAATGACACAAATATGATAATTAGTTTAAATGAAAACAAATGATTTTGTCTCGTTAAACTATGATTAAATTCATAATTACTGAGTATCTTTTGTCTACATAAATATTATTCCAGCATTCACAGTTTCCCTTATAGGGCTCTTAATTTATTGATCTCACTTAATATCTTCTCTACTATGTCAGGAAGAAATAATATTATCATTATTCATTATAGCAACCCTAATAATTCTAAATGTCCATTTCACTCTAGCTAGCATAATACTCGTCATCTGACTAACATTCATAACCTGAAAAGCTGCACTAGGTTATCCCTGCTAGGAATATTATCAAACACCTATGGCATTGATTGCATACAAAATACAAACCTTCTCCAGTGTTAAAAATTACTGTTCTAACTATTATATTCATGCCACTAACATGTTTATCAAAGAGCAATATAATTTGAATTCACACCACAACCTACAGCATACTAATTAGTTTTGTTAGTCTTTACCTTTCTAACAACAGCCTTAACTTTATTCTTCTCTGACCCTCTGTCAGCACCTTTACCAACTCGAACTACATGACTCTTACCACTAACACTCAGAGCTAGGCAATTCCAGCTACCTAAAGAATCACTGGCTTGGGAAAAAAGCAAACAAACTGTCTATTACTATATTAATCATACTACATATATTCTTAATCTTAACATTCAAGGCCACGGAAATGATTCCATTCTACAACTTATTTGAAGCAACACAAGTCCCAACATTAGTTATTATAACTTGATGAGGAAACCCAACAGAACGGCTTAATGCAGGACTCTATTTTTTTATTTTACTCACTAGTGGCATCCCTTCCACTTCTAGTTGCACTAATGTCTATCCAAAATACTACAGGCTCACTAAACTTTAACAGTGCAGTACTGAGCCCAAACAATATCTAACTTTTGATCCCATATTTTCACACGATTAGTGTGTAAAGTGGCTTTTATAGTAAAAATACCCCTTTATGGGTTACACCTATGATGTCAAACATGCACGTAGAAGCCCTTATCGCCTGATCTATGATTCTTGCAGCCCTACTACGCAAACTTGGTGGCTACGAATCACAGTAATCCTGAAACCCATAGCAAAGTATGTGGGGTACCCATTCCTTATATTGTCCTTCTAAGGAGTAATTATAATGAGCTCAATCTGCTTGCACCAAACAGACTTAAAATAGCTCATCACATGCACCTCCGTTAAGCACGTGTCACTTGTCATAGTAGCTCTTACCCAAACACCTTCAAGTTCTATAGGAACTAGGGCCCTAATAATCACCCACAGCCTCACATCATCTATATTATTTTGCCTGGCAAATTCAAATTATCAGCGTATTCATAGCTGAAACATAATTTTAGTCCGTGGTCTACAAACATTTCTTCCACTAATGGCAACATAATGACTACTAGTAAATCTTACAGACCTAGCCCTGCCCCCCACAATCAACTTAATCAGAGAACTATTTGTAGTAATATCTTTCTTCTAGTCCAATATCACCATTATCCTCATAGGGGCTAAGACAGTATTACTGCCCTATACACTCTTTCTGTATTAATCATAACACAATGAGGTAAATATATGTATCATATCAACAATATCAAACCACCATTTACATGAGAAAACACCCTCATAACTCTTGACCTATTACCCCTTCTGCTCCTATAACTCAACCCAAAATTATTTTGGGACCTAGGTACTGTAATAGAGTTTAACAAAAACATTAGGCTGTGAAGTAAAAGAAGCTTAATCTCCTTTTTACTGAAAAGCTTAGCCTTTTCTCGGGTGAGCCTCCTCACTCTGGAAAGCTAGCTCTTACCCAAAGCCAGCTACCGCTTATTTACCCGTGAGAAACAGAAACAGAATGAGCGAAAATCTGTTTGCCTCTTTCATTTCCGCAAAGATAATAGGGCGCCTGTTGTTATTTTATTTTATTTTTTAAAATTAATTAATTTAGCTATTTATCTTTGGCTGCGTTGGGTCTGCATTGCTGCACGCAGGCTTTCTCTAGTTGTGGCGAGCCAGGGTTACTCTTCGTTGCGGTTGTGTGGGTTTCTCATTGCGGTGGCTTCTCTTGTTGTGGAGCACGGGCTTCAGGCTTGTGGGCTTCAGTAGTTGTGGCTCGCGGGCTCTAGAGCGCAGGCTCAGTAGTTGTGGTACACGAGCTTAGTTGCTCTGCGGCATGTGGGATCTTCCCGGACCAGGGCTCGAACCCCTGCATTGGCAAGTGCATTCTGCCAATGCAGAATTGGCAGGTGGATTCTTAACCATTGCACCACCAGGGAAGTCTTGTTATTGTTTTAATTATTCTGTTTCTGAGCATTTTATTCACATCCAACCAACTCAGCTACCTCCTCAATGAGGAGAAATGTGGGCATCTGTGACCTCCTCAGACTCAGTATCTCACGAGCATTTGTTACTCTGCAGAAGAGAAGACACAACACCAGGAATGACCAGTACCTGATGATTATTCCAATCAGCCATTTGGCAATTTAAGATAGTTACATTCTTTTTCCCACCCCACCCTAAGCACATTTGTTTCCTTTTTTTTTTTTCACTGTAATAGCTGAGTTTCACCCTAAAATAGTCAAAGGATTCTATTCACATTTTGTCCTTGTAGATTAATGATAGTGTTAAGACACACAGTTCCTTCATGGCAAATAAGAAAGCGTCTTCTTGGCCACATGTGATTAGCACCATCCAGACTCCTGCCTCACATGCCTGGTGAGGCGTGCATTCTCTTCAGTATCCAGTTGTTTTTCAAGAGAGATGTGTAAATTAAAGTAGTGACAATGATGTTAACATATGTGTTAGGCAACAAAATAGATGGCGCTGATGCAGATGGTGTTACAAGTTGTATTTTCAACTTGGGTCTGCATTTGGAAAATATTTCTATTTCCTTCCTTCAATGTCATCAATTTTAATGGCTTCTATTCCATCTAATTTTTAAGCTGTAAATATATTCTAGTATTTGAGAAGGAAATCAAAACGATCCTTTGTAACAGAGGCTGAACCTAGTTTGTTTTCTCAGCAAAATTAGTCTTCAGTTTATATGTATCTAAATGCTGGATTATGCGTTCCCAAATCCATAATTTATCCTAGAATTCTTCAGTTAATAAAAACCGATGTGAGAATAAGTTTGTCTCATATGATTATTAAAAAACCTCTGAGCAAGCATTTAAATATTAGGAGATTTCATATAAAAAATCTTCATTTGGGCTTCTCTGACAAATCAATGGTTTCGAAATGCTTTCAGAGACCTGAGTAGGACCCTGGACAAGTAATACGCACTAACACTCTCCTATCAGCCTGAGAGCCCCTGGACAGTTTTGACTTTTGCTTAATATCAGTGGATATTTAGTCTACTGAAATATTTTAATCCATCTTTCCCTGTAGAAATTTGAACCTAAATTTAAAGGGGCTTTTCTAATGCAGTTCAAGCCAACAGGTATAATTCATTTTAAAGGTAATTTTTAGGACTAGCTTAAAAGTGTCTAGGCAAACATTTATTTAATTTCCTATGTTTCTGTAGAAGTGATAATACCTAACAAATATTACTTACTCTTTGTCACATGCTGTGGTTTACATATCTCATATTTTAATTCTTACAACAAGCCATAAGGTGGGTGCTAAATGCTATTATTAGTTTAACAAGGACAACCTGAACCTTCAAGCGGTATGTACGTTGCCCAAGGTCTCAAAGCTTGCAAGGGGTTGAGCTGGGAAAATCTTTTCTCTAAAATTCATGTTCTTAACCACTCACTGTCTTACTCTGACATATATATTCTAAACTAGTTTTAAATGTATCTTTAAAAATAATTTAAATATGGATACTTTAAAACACATAAATATATAAATAGGGATAGTTATATAAAGAAACATTTATCCTCGTTCTGAATTAAAGGCTCCAGATACTCTCTGCTCCCTATGCCCCCTTTTAGGTCACAAAGGGACCTCTTTTTATGAATTGTCCACCAAAGGGGTCAGGGTTTGAATTCTCCCCTAGTCTTTTCCTTTTTTTCCCTGTTGTAAATGAATTATGTATATGCCCTGAAGTAATTAGCAAAGACACTGTTGTTCAGGTGAATTTTAAACTAATTAATCTGACCTAATTCCTGTCAAGAATAATTAGGAGAAAATATGTCCTCCCTGAGCAGCTCTTTCAAGCTAAGATGCTAAAGCACGATGTCTCCTGTGTGTGCACTGCATGTGCACTGCGTGGGCACTGTGCTAAAAGTGAGAGGGCTATTTACTTAATGGTTTTAGAGGAAATGCTAAAATGATACCTCTTCAATTGCCACCTGGGCATCAGCTCTTCAGTTTCTATATCTGAATAAAAACAAGAAGCTGAACTAATGACAGGGATTCTGACACGAGTGATATCAGTGACTCCTTAAGACATTGTGGTTTGCAATTAAAACTTAAAAACTAGTCCCTCCTCTTCCAAAAGGCTCTTGAATGAAGTCGCATGCCCCATTTCACAGCCTGTTAATTTTCTTATCATAAAAGCTATTCAACTGTCTTCTAACTCTCTCTCCCATCCCCTACCTGTCCTTTTTTAAATGTTTAGCATCCTTAGTAATCTAACTAACTGGTGAAATTTCTCATGTAATAACCAAGTCCTAAGCGGTATGTTTCGAGAAAGATATTTTAGGAAAAATCAATAAGCAAGCTTTACCCACAGATGCAGTTTGTCAAGAAGGGGAGATAATCTCTGGTTGCAATGACGGCAGGTTTGAATATGATGACGTTTGCTGTCCATGATTGCCTGGAGCCCTAACCACTGCTCTGTCATTGTATAGCAACCTCTCTGCATGCCCCCTAACCTTGCCTTCTAATATATTAAGGGGCTTGTGGAAGAGGAGACCACTGGAGAACTTATATCTCACATCGCCACACAGTTCAGAGTTAATAATTTCCTTATTAAACCTATGAACCCTTCATGTTTTGTAGTCCTGCCTGCCCAACCCCCTTCTAAGTTAGTTTCTAGGCAACCAATAAACATTGAATTACATTAAGCTCCTTATTTCAAGGCTGCAGTTCAGGATTTTGCTGCATATTTGTTGGCTCATTTATGGAGACTGCAGCATAATATTCATTAATTCTGTTTAATCTTCAGTACTTCAGTGATTTGATTCTCAACCACATTACCTATACCAGTTTGTCCATGTTTAAACCACCCCAGTGCTGTGATGCTGTTCTATACGTTGATTACCCAAAGGTTCTGTGAGCTCTATTCTGGAATCACAGAGGCAGATTATCCACCATTTCCAGTTCTTGGTGATCACTCAGCACTTGAAGGTAACCTATTAGAAAATTAAAAATTTCAGCATCTGTCTTGAATGGCCAACATATCTATAGCTGAATTTTAATAAGAAAGAACGTGCAGTTTAGGAATAGTCTGAAAAGGTAATAAGCATTTGCAAAAAGAAGGACATTGTTTGCTTTGACAAATTAATGTTTTGATGTGAAAAAGAGGTTCTTGGAAATATCCCTTTATTGATATGAATCAAGGAATTGAGGTTTTAATTTCAAATTTACCCAGCACTATGTGAGAATGAATATTAATCTTCCAGCAGAACTGTTCTCTGTTTTGAATGTTGAATGTTTTGAGACATTCTCTAAAACACTTGCAAGTACTCTCTCGCTCTGTCTTTCTCTTTCTCTTTCTCTTTGTGTGTGTGTATGTGTGTGTGTGTGTACATCTACGTCTTCACAACCAAACAAAAACGTAAATTAAATGTTTACTCTCTAGTTTCATAACATAAAGTAATCACTGATATTGGTCACACTGAAGGGTGGCTTGGAAAGGAGAGAAGTGAAATCCTTTCAAATGCCGATTCAGTATCTTTCCTTCACCTGCTTTCTGGTGGGGAAGGGTGTATAAGGCTGGGTGAAAAAAGTCAATTGATAATTTTTGCAGGCTCAACAGAACTGTAATAGTTAATAATAGTTTTACTGGCAGGGTCTGGAACGGGGGTGCTCCTGTGTGTCGCTGGTGATGGAGGCTCTGCCAGGATTTCTCACTGTGCCCCCATCACTAGTGACACAGGAGCACCACTGTTCCAGACCCTGCCAGTAAAGCTACTATCCATCACTGAGAATTTGCGTGCATCTGTTCTAACAGCTAGTATTAATTTTCACTTCTAAAAGTACCGTGAGCCCTGTGATAGGATAACTTCCATCAGTAGAACCACAGAACACTCTTCACTGCCCGCCGTGTGCCACATAGTACTGCAGATTCCAAGGATTCTACAGTCATTAAAACAAGAAAGGGCCCTACCTCCGTTCAGTTGTTAAAGTAGCAGGGAAAACAGGCATAAACTATTGCAATGAGTCTATTAGTTATGCACATGTAAAGAAAGGCAAAATAGAAATTCAATGGCTATGGAACACACAGTAAGATCTAAACTACTCTAGCAATGATGAATGTATTTTTTTATTTATTAATGCTTATTTCCAAATGTTAGTTTGTATAAGCATAAATCTGGATTTCATGTTACACCGGGGGAACTGAGTACAGAGTAGGCTAGTAGACTCAGTAGGTTAAACTGTTTCTTTCTTTTATATATATATATGTATATTTATGTATTTATGTATGTATGTGTGGCTGCATTGGGTCTTCATTGCTACGCGCAGGCTTTCTCTAGCTGCAGCGAGCAGGGGCTACTCTTCGTTGCGGTGTGCGTGCTTCTCATTGCGGTGGCTTCTCTTGTTGTGCAGCACGGGCTCTAGGTGCACGGGCTTCAGTAGTTGTGGCTCACGGGCTCTAGGGCGCAGGCTCGGTAGTTGTGGTGCATGGGCTTAGTTGCTCCACGGCATGTGGGATCTTCCTGGACCAGGGATGGAACCCATGTCCCCTGCATTAGCAGGCAGATTCTTAACCTCTATGCCACAAGGGAAGTCCCTAAACTGTTTCTTAAAATAGGTGGTTTTTTTTTTTCCTTTGAGCTATCAGGGTATTTAGAAAACATTTCACCTAATCCTTCTCCAGGTAAGGAGAAATGTCTTATCCAAACTAATAATACCATCGTTTTTAATGAATGGAATATTTAGTGTATGCTAGGAACTATGTTATTCTCTACTTTTAACCAATTTTTATTGTGAAATTTAGTATCCTTAAGGATGAGTCTATAATAAAAGATATGTAGGTCACTGATTAATCAAAAAAAAAAGAAAAAAGACACGTATATAATGCCACTCAGGTCAAGAAATGGATAATTGCTTGCTTCCCAGATTTGCTGAGCAGCCCAGCCCACTTCTGACTCCATTCCTTCCCCCCTCCCTACTGCCCTTCTTCTGAGGGTCATGATTATTATTTAGTTTTTCTTTATAGTTTTACCACATTCACATGCATTCAAAAATGATGTTTTTAGGGCTTCCCTGGTGGCGCAGTGGTTGGGGGTCCGTCTGCTTATGCGGGGGGCGTGGGTTCGTTCCCCGGTCCGGGGGGATCCCGCGTGCCACAGAGCGGCTGGGCCCGTGAGCCACGGCTGCTGAGCCTGCGCGTCCAGAGCCTGTGCTCCGTGGCAGGAGAGGCCACGGCAGTGAGAGGCCCGCGTACCGCAAAAACAACAAACAAAAATGATGTTTTTAAATGTACTTTTAACTTCAGATAAACTGAATTGTAGTAGTGTATATGCCTTTATGTCTGTCTTCTTTCACACAACTCAACATTTGTGATAGTAATTCATGTTCTTTTTTGTAGCATTACCTTGGTCATTTTCATTCTATTGTATGAATGTATCACAATTTATTCTACTGTAAGTATTCTAAAATTAATCCATTTTAGAATAAATGGCATTTGTTCGTCTGACTGATATGAATAGCATAACTCTAAATAGTCTTGTGCTTGTTTCTTGGAACACATGTGCATATATTTCTATCTCCTAATTCTCAAAATTTGATGTTATGCTATATCCCACCCTCATGTTTCTGTAGAATTCAAAGATATATTCTTATGAAAGAAAGTTGGAAAGGAAGGACAGGCTGAGGTAACATAATAGAACCAGATGTACTGAATTGGTTGCCTGATTGCAGTCTCACAGATTTTTGGTTCAGTATCTAATGGGTTAAGCTGAGTTCCTTCACGTGTCACTGAAACAAATGAATAGAAGAAGTAAATGATCAGTGTCATCTTTATCGTTACTAATTCTTTGTTTAACCTTTGGTAATATGGGTGAGATGCAATGCCTTCCTGCTCTTATGCTTGGTTCAACCATTTTTATTGCATTATTTCTGTTCTTTTGTCTAGCTAAGTTTTTCCCATCACAGAATATGCTGTTCCCTTTGCCTGAAATATGTTCTTATTGTAAAACTTTGGTCGCATGACTAACTCCTTTTGTTATTGAGGTAAAGCTGACATACAGTGTTAGTTGCAAGTGTATGACCTAATAGTTCAGTATTTGTATACACCTCTAAGTGATCACTACAATAAGTCTAGTTACCCTCTGTCACCTTACACAGTTACAAACAATTTTTTTTTCTTGTGATAAGAACTTCTAAGATTTACTATCTTAGCTTCTTTCAAATATGGAACTCCTCCCTTCCTTCTCAGGATCATTTCATCTGAACTCGGAAATCTTCTTTGATAGTCCTACTGCCCCCAGTCACTCTCTATTACATTTACCCCTTATAATTGCTGTTAGTTAATTCATCTCGTCAATGGTTATCTTGTTTATAGTTTATTCTTTTTTCTGGTCCCTCCTTTCCCTGCCTTCCAGAAATATAAGCACCAGGAATCTCATTTCTTTTGTAGAACAAGTTAGCTACAGTATGTGGAACAATACCAGTTCATAATAGGTGCTCAATAAATGTCTAATGAATAAATGGAAGAAAGGAAGGTAGAGGTTTGGAAGGAGGCCAAGCAGTAAAGAGACTATTTGCATGTTTTAAAAATGCTGTAATTCTTCATGACAGGTGTAAAAGAGGAGATTTGTGGATTCAGATCTTATAAGGAGACTAAGCAATCAAAGATACCAAACCATTGAAGGTTAGAAGGAAGCAGGGAGCTCAGTGTTTCCACACAGTGAGGCAGACTGAAAGCAATAAGGGAAACCAAAAGCCCAGGACGGTGTATGACTGTCATTCCAATGTTCTATATATCTCTTTGCCAAGCTATACATACATGAATTCCTAACAGTCTGACTAATGTTCATCTCAAAGAAAGAATCTGAGTCAAAGTGACCTCAGGGTTACTAGCCATGGAAACAGAGGAGGGAGAGTGTGGTCATTAGATGCTGTTGTCAAAGAACAAAGGAGGGACAAAAAATAGAAGTTTGGTGCTCTCCCACATTGATTTGGAGGAAATTGGCCAACATCCAATGTGAGCAAGGCAGTTGGGTAACCCTGGGAGAATGAGTCGTCTTGGCAGGCTCTGCAGAAGTGCTTGCTTGTGTCAATCATCACTGTAATGACAGATACCAAGGGTCAATATTTACAAGGGTCCACTAGGATGAGTAGTAAGATGAGTCTAGGAGTGGTCCCCAGGAAATCACAGAGCAGTGAGGCTCATAGAAGAGATATAAATTCCAGGAGTTGACCAAACTGTTAGCTATAAAGGAAATGTATATTTAACACAGGAAGAAAAGAGAGCCAAGTACTACGTAGGCAGATCCAATAGGAATGTAATATAATACTTGTGGTTACAGACAGGGAAAATGTTTAAATATCTGTAGTGTCAAACTGCCATATATTAACCCTTCAGTCAAACACAGTTCCTACCCATTTAGACTATTTTCCTTCCCTGCCAAAGATGGCAACTTTCATTTTACCATGTTAGTGAGTAAGGGAAATGACTCATTTTACAGACAACTTGGCAAGACTATAAGAAAGAAAAGGAGGGCATGACTGTGTCCTGTAGGTAACAAAATGTTTTTCTAAAGTCATTGCTGGGGAACTAGTAAAACATTACAACCCAGGAAGTCCAGGTAAATTATATGAGAGAGTAGTCAGTAGATGTCACAGGGGAAAAATACAAGCATTTCTGAGAGGAAAAATAAAAGGCTTTGATGTGATGTCTCTGACACCTAAGTGGAGCAGAGAATCTGAGGCAGAGATCCATGCCTCTCATTTGTGAGAGCTCGAATGGGGAGGGTTGTGCTGAGTAATTTTGCTTGGCAATGAACTTAATACCTCCCTCCTCTTACCCCAATTAAAAAGAAACAGCAAAATTAAACTAGGTAACAGAGCTGGATCATCTCCCTCCTAAAGCCGACTCAGCATTCCACAGCATTTATATATCAAATTCCAAGAACTAGGCTAGAAAATGTGGAGTTCATTTTGCCACCTTGCAAAAGGAGCTTCAGCTTCTCATTTCTCTTACCTTGTGATGAGGAGGCCTTGAATGGGTCGTTCCTGAGGACCAAAGAGACCCAAAGAGTGATAATGGCATCCCAACTTTGACCTCTGTCTCCCCTAAGAACTGCCAAGCCCTGTGGGCCTTGAGGATTTTTCTGTTTCTCCCCCAATCTCTAGGAACAAAGGTGTGACTGACTCTTTCAACTGAGACTCTCAAGGATCTGTAGAGAATGAACTCTTTCATTAAAGTAGCACAGGAAATCCCAATGCTAAGAGGAGAAGCCAGTCTCAGTACAACCCTATGAAACATATTATTTTCTAGTCTAGGGGTAAGGCAAAGAAAATTCTCAGTTCCTGCCTCACTTAAAGGTAGTACAGGTCAGGACTTCCGTGGTGGTGCAGTGTTTAAGAATCCGCCTACCCATGCAGGGGACATGGATTCGGTCCCTGGTCCGGGAAGATCCCACATGCTGTGGAGCAACTAAGCCCGTGCACCACAACTACTGAGCCTGTGCTCTAGAGCCCATGAGCCACAACTACTGAGCCCACGTGCCACAACTGCTGAAGCCCACATACCTAGAGCCCATGCTCCTCAACAAGAGAAGCCACTGCAATGAGCAGCCCGTGCACTGCAAGGCAGAGTAACTCCCACTCGCCCCAACTAGGGAAAGCCCACCCACAGCAACGAAGACCCAACACAGCCAAAAATAAATAAAATAAATTTCAAAAAATGTTAAGGGTGAAGGGTTGTTTTTTTTTTAAAAAAAAAAAAAGGTAGTACAGGTCAGAGAATAATTGAATTTCAGAGCTGAAACGGATATTTCTGACTACCTACTATAATCACCTCACCTTCCTGTTAAGGATATTACCAGGAAGGAGAAGTGACTTATACAGTTCATCCCATCATGCGTTTATGTAATGTCTCTTTACATAGCACCAAACATACTTGTACCAGGCACTTCATTATTGGTTATACAGATAAAATATGACTAAGACTTGATTCTTGCCCTCAGGAACTTGCTATCAATTGGGCAGTTAAGATGAGTAAACTGAGAAAGGCATTGCCGTAGTACAAAAGAGGACAGTGTACACAGTGGTTAAGAGTACAGGCTGTGGGTTGAAGCTATCTGAGTTCAAACACAATACCACTGCTCACATGTTGGGTGGCCTTGGGCAACTGAGTTCACTTTACTATGCTCCAATTTCCTTTTCCATGAAATGTTGATAGCATTAGCATTTATCTTATAGGGTTACTTGATGATTAAGTGAGAAAATATATACTCAATGCTTAGTAAAATATTTAGTAGTAGTAATGGATCAATAAATGTATTATTATTAGTAGTAGGTGCAATAGAGTAGTAACATCATCATTATCATTAGATTCCAGGTGTGGTAGTTTAAAAAGAAAGCTTTCCAGCAGTGGGATTAATAGTCCATGATTATATTAAGGTTTAGGAAGAGTGTTCTGGCAAAAGGGGTTAAATTATTTTCTGGTTTCCTGGACTTTGACTTTGTGGAGCTTTCTGAATGTCAAGGTTTTGGCTAGAGCTGTAACTGAATTGCAAACATAACTCTCATGCTAGTGATGATCCTGGGTTTATATGCCATGTGTTCCAGAAAATGGCAGTGAAGTTTATGAGGAAGAAACAGCTCTTTCTCTTTCATACAAAGGTGAAGTTTCAGTTGGAAGTGTGGCTTCCTAGGGTGTTTGTTCTTACCCCACTGACCCAAACAGAGTGAACTATATGACAACAGGGTGTATATCACAGTATGTCATAGAGATGTAAGTTGGTAACATTTTGTATCTTCCACTGTAGGCTGTAAGTATTCTGAGGTCTGGGATGTAGCAGTTATCTATTGCTGAGTAACAAACCACTCCAAAACGTAGTGACTGTTTTAGTGACTGAAACAACAGTAGTTATGGAATTTGCATTTCGGGCAGGGCTCTGTGGGGATGACTTGTTCTGCTCCATGCTTGACTTGAGGCTGAGATCCACTTTCTAGATGGCTCACTCATGTGGCTGGCAAGGTGGTGATGACTTTCGGTAGTGAACTCAATCAAAACTGGAGTATTCATTTCTTGCTGGCTGCTTATTTGTGTCTCCTTACAGCATGGCTACCACCTCAGAGCAGTCAGACTACTTACATAGTAACTTATTGCCACTCGTGAGTGGCAATAGTACCAGGCAGAGACTGTGTGGCTTTGTAAATCTAGCTTCAGGAGTCAAATAACGTTACTTCTGCCATAGTTGCAAGTGCATCCACATTCAGGGGGAAAGAACATAGGCCCTCATCCCTCTATGGTGGAAATGTCAAAGTTACATGATGAGAGGTACATGTGGGTATGACTCTGTTGAGAAACACAATCTGCCAAAAATGCCATTTCCGTTTTGCCCACCAGAGTGTCCAGAACAGTGGTGACACAACACGGGTACTTAATAAATATAGCTCTGAATGAATTATAGCACTGAATACATTGAGTGAATGAAAATAAATGAATAAATTAGTATTGTTACCCTAGTTCCTGAGCCTTTCTGAATGACACGGATATTAGTATCAAACTTGGCTCCTGGCTTGAAATCTTGCTCTTTAATCTGGGCACTTACTTTTGTATGTCTATAGTTGATGTTGGAGTCTTAAACTCCTTTGGGGAATAAGGAAATGATTACAAAGACAGAGGGGTAGTGCCTTTGAAGAAAAGTAATTTGAATAAGTGAGGTGGAATTTGGTTGTAAAGATTTATCAAGTCGTCAAAGAGAGGAAAATAGTTCTGAAGGAGGAAAATAATTGATGATGAACCAGCGTGGTTGCGATGAAGGAAACAATATGATGACAAGAGATCGGGCAGCTTCTAGGGGAACAGCAGCCAAAAGAATCATCAGCAAAACTCTGTTTAATTAATGAACGGCAGCAGAAGAGGGTGCTCTAAAAAGATTAGAGATAGCACTCGAGGCTGTGCCTCCTGGGAAATATTGGATGCCTGAAGTACTTCTGTGTGTGATGTGATTAAAATAATCAACTAGAATGTTGAACATTGAATCATGAATTTAAAAGATTTTGTCTGCCTGTGTAAAGCAAACATAAGACAGTCATTTTTGATTAATCTTGGGGAATAGGGAAGACCACCAATATAATGGTTGTTTCCAGAAGCCATAGTGGAAATGTCTTATTCTTTGTCCATAGCAACCTGATATATTATTGTCCATCAAGATTTTAACTCTGTGCCCTTATTATAAAATATATTTGGAGCTGACAGTTGCAACTTGAACTGTGTAACTTAGGATAAAAGGTACAGATTGTAAATTTCTCCTCTGTAACATCCATGATTATTTTTATTTTTTTAATGAAAACGAAAGAGTGTGTAATCTTATTAGTAAGTGCAACTCCTCAAACTTCAGAACAGAAAAAAAAATAGAATTTTGTTGATTATGTCACTCTTGATCATTTTGCCATTGTCAAGTGTTTCTTGGATTCTTCTGGAATGTTGACATTTACCCAACTTTGATTGAAGTTAAGGGAAAACTGTATTCCCTTTTTATTTCCTTTTTATCATCCTTTTCTAAAATTTTGTTGTAGGAAAAGAGGCACACAGGGATTTAGCTATCAGGCTTCTGAGTGTTATGAATTAACAAGAGAGCAGTATTATTCCCATATCTCTGATTCCTACTGTCGTGGTGGGAATGACCAATAATTACGTTTTTTTTCTTATTTCACTGTACTACAATAAATGCATGTTGCAGCTGAATGGGTTTGACAGAAAACATACTTCAAGTATGTGACTACATTTACAGTTATTTACATATTAATGGTATAGGATTTGGACATCATAATGTCATCACTGGCTTTAAAAAACACTTAGAATATTCTTTTAATTAAGTTTAGATTTGCTATGAGAGTTTTAAAATATAATTTGTGCCGAATTCTAAAGCTGAGTAGTCAAAGACATTATTTAAAAGTTCTCATAAACTTTAAATTATGCTTGAGTTGATGTTTCTTGCTAAGCAGAACATTAATTTGGTTTTGCTGTGTATAAATATATCAAAATTAAAAAGTAAATATTTTCATCGGCTCTTTAGACACTCGGATTAAGGTATCTGAAGCAGGCTGGTCAGGAACCTTTGACCTAGTAGTGGAGTTTACAGATATGGCAAAACCCTACGGCAGATTAAAACATTGCATACAAAGACACCAGCTATGCCTTCAAAACACACCAAACGTCGCTGCATAGTTTGTTAAGGTGATCATATAAGAGGGAGAAAAAATTCAGGTGGGGCTTTGGCTACACAGTGAGACACTGCCGCCCCAAGCTACAGTACTTCCACTTCTTTGTTCTCACTAGCTCCTCACTTCCCACCAGCACCTTTCAGTAGAGTCCTAATGGCCACCTATAATTAGATTTTTATTTGTGCCTTAACATGCTTACTGTCTGCCTCCCTCAGACAGGGGATACCCTTGATGGAAAGACTATGGGTAATTTGTGTTTCCCTCTGAATCCCTGGTACTTAGTATAGGACATCACGTATAGTAGGCACTTCAGTTAATTTTTATTAAATGTTAAAAGATGCCATTTTGGGAAAGAGATTTCTCATTTAACCTTAATCAGAGCAGCATCAGGATTGGTCCCAGGCATAGAGTTTAGAGTCTCAGGTAACATTCATATATATGTGAAATCATCAGCACTGCCTTCTCTCAGGCAACAGAGTCACATGCGTTTAATTCAGGATCTGTTTTCTTTTTTTTTTTTTTTAACATCTTTATTGGAGCATAATTGCTTTACAATGGTGTGTTAGTTTCCGCTTTACAACAAAATGAATCAGTTATATATATACATATGTTCCCATATCTCTTCCCTCTTGCGTCTCCCTCCCTCCCACCCTCCCTGTTCCACCACTCCAGGCGGTCACAAAGCACCGAGCTGATCTCCCTGTGCTGTGTGGCTGCTTCCCACTAGCTATTTTACGTTTGGTAGTGTATATACGTCCATGCCACTCTCTCACTTTGTCACAGCTTACCCTTCCCCCTCCCCATATCCTCAAGTCCATTCTCTAGTAGGTCTGTGTCTTTATTCCTGTCTTACCCCTAGGTTCTTCATGACATTTTTTTCCCTTAAATTCCATATATATGTGTTAGCATACGGTATTTGTCTCTCTCTTTCTGACTGACTTCACTCTGTATGACAGACTCTAGGTCTATCCACCTCATTATAAATAGCTCAATTTTGTTTCTTTTTATGGCTGAGTAATATTCCATTGTATATATGTGCCACATCTTCTTTATCCATTCATCCGATGATGGACACTTAGGTTGTTTCCATCTCCGGGCTATTGTAAATAGAGCTGCAATGAACATTTTGGTACGTGACTCTTTTTGAATTATGGTTTTCTCAGGGTATATGCCCAGTAGTGGGATTGCTGGGTCATATGGTAGTGCTATTTGTAGTTTTTTAAGGAGCCTCCATACTGTTCTCCACAGTGGCTGTATCAATTTACATTCCCACTAACAGTGCAAGAGGGTTCCCTTTTCTCCACACTCTCTCCAGCATTTATTGTTTCTAGATTTTTTGATGATGGCCATTCTGACCGGTGTGAGATGATATCTCATTGTAGTTTTGATTTGCATTTCTCTAATGATTTGTTATGTTGAGCATTCTTTCATGTGTTTGTTGGCAGTCTGTATATCTTCTTTGGAGAAATGTCTATTTAGGTCTTCTGCCCATTTTTGGATTGGGTTGTTTGTTTTTTTGTTATTGAGCTGCATGAGCTGCTTATAAATTTTGGAGATTAATTCTTTGTCAGTTGCTTCATTTGCAAATGTTTTCTCCCATTCTGAGGGTTGTCTTTTGGTCTTGTTTATGGTTTCTTTTGCTGTGCAAAAGCTTTGAAGTTTCATTAGGTTCCATTTGCTTATTTTTTTTTCCATTTCTCTAGGAGGTGGGTCAAAAAGGATCTTGCTGTGATTTATGTCATAGAGTGTCCCGCCTATGTTTTCCTCTAAGAGTTTGATAGTTTCTGGCCTTACATTTAGGTCTTTAATCCATTTTGAGCTTATTTTTGTGTATGGTGTTAGGGAGTGATCTAATCTCATACTTTTACATGTACCTGTCCAGTTTTCCCAGCACCATTTATTGAAGAGGCTGTCCTTTCTCCACTGTACATTCCTGCCTCCTTTATCAAAGATAAGGTGACCATATGTGCGTGGGTTTATCTCTGGGCTTTCTATCCTGTTCCATTGATCTATCTTTCTGTTTTTGTGCCAGTACCATACTGTCTTGATTAGTTGTAGCTTTGTAGTATAGTCTGAAGTCAGGTAGCCTGATTCCTCCAGCTCCGTTTTTCGTTCTCAAGATTGCTTTGGCTATTCGGGGTCTTTTGTGTTTCCTTTCCATCTTATTTTTACATATGCCATAGAGCTGTTACTCCTCTAGATATTTTAAGGTGACTAGCATGCTGTAAATTCCTTGATAGAGTCTTGAGGCATCTGGTGGAAAGATATGACTAAAATCTTGCAAAAAAATAAATAAAATCTAGCAAACCACCTCATCTTTCAGTTAGTGGAATATCCCTCCAGGGTAAAGAGTAAACATTGGCTGGACCAGGTTGTCAGTCAAAAAAGAAGGAAAATGGCTTTTTCTGTCCACTTCATTTTTCTTTCTTTAGAGACTTTTGACTACAGTGGGTTTCTTTTTAATCCCTCTGTGCATGCCCTACAGCATCTGGTCTTGCAGTTTGTCCATTAAAGGCCTTCAGCAGTATTTGTGGACTTGAACTCAGTCCCTCTGTGTAGTCATTTGGTGGCAGGGCATGGTAGAGGTGGACAAAACAAGGAGTAATGCAGTTAGAACTTTGTGCTCTCCAACCTTGAGGATTTAGTGCTGACAGCAGCACTTCTGAGCTATGTAACCTTGGTCAAGTTGCTTGAACTCTCAAAGTCTTAGTTTCTTCATTTATAAAATAAGATTGCTGTGTTTGTCAAAATGATATAATCTTTGCAAAGCTCTTGGAAGAATGCCAGCACAGTGTATGAGGATATATGCATACTCTCCCACAGATAATAAATGGATATTTAGTAGCAAATGCAAAATAAAATTTAACCCTTCAAAATAATCCCCTAAGCCTTCACAAACTTCAAAAACCAAAATAGTTATAGTATGTTAACCCCCCATGGACTTTAGCATAAAAAGGTAAAAGATCAGATCTGGTTTGAACCAAGTCACAGAGGATTTAACAATGACATCAAAAGAAGGATCCAAATCAGAAACCTTTGTTTCCTAAGATGTGGTCTTACCCTGAACAGATTACGGAAAGACACTAGCATATTTGTACCTCTCAGGAGTTTTTAAAAGGGTGCTTTAAAAGTGTCTTTTTCACAACATCTGTAACAGGAGAGAAGGTGAAACTCTCACAAGCTTAACAGGAGAAATAGATCAGAAACTTTTTTTTTTCTAAATAAAGATTTATTTTCACGGTGCCTGGTCTCTCTGACCTACATTGCAGTAATTCAGTGTGTGTGAAATTACCTTTTCTAGGACAGGAAGATCACAGCAAAAAAAGAGGAAAAAAATGGCAAGAGGAAAAGAATATACAATACAGATAAGCGTTCAGCTTGCCTGACAAAGACCCTGGGACTAATAAGAAACTAGTTATAACAAAGACAACTCAGAAAGGTAACTACTAATATGAAGGACTAGCAATTATCTTCACTGGGCAGCCATGTTCAGGGGAGTCAGGAGGTCTTTTAAGAACTAAAATAAAACAGTATTGAGGCCAAAGAATGGCATCTAATTGAGTTCTCTGTTTCTGGGGCTTATTTTATTTTATTAAACTTTCTTATCACTTTCAAGTTCATGGTGATGGCATAGCAGATTTATTTCTGTAATTAAATTGATTATTATTTACCAGCAGTAGTAAAGCTGGCATAAAAAGGCACACAGTCAGTAACATAGTTCAGAGTTTATGAATTATTACTTAGGACTGATGAATGGGATCATTATTTCTTTCCGTTCAGGTTAGCGCATTGTGTCTCAGGTCTGAAGGCTGGAAGCAAATCAGAAAAGGCTAGTTACTAGCAATTTGTGACCATCCATGGGTTTTTTTTTGCTCCTCCTCCTGGGCTTCAAAATAAGTCATAAAAATATCACAAACTAAAATCTTCTCTTTGTGCTGTGGTCAGCACTTGAACAATGTGAGTTACAGTCATAATATTATCACTGGCAGGTGTTATATTGTGGGTTGGATTTTGTTAACCAGGATTTGATGTGTGAGAGCCTCCAGCTTGGTGTTGGAGTTCCACATGTTAGGGGTGGGTGATATACGTACAGACAGGTTCTGAATGACTCAGCCTGATACAGGCTTGGCATTTTCACATGGCTGAAGAAACTTCTGGAAGATAATGACTTGATAACTCTAACACTCAAGGACCTTAGGATTATTACATCTAGAAGGATCTCTAATTGGGCTGAAAAGTATTATGAAGAGGTAATGTAGTCTTCATGGCAGGAAAAGGGAATCAAAACAGGAATGCTAGGTCCAGCATCTACAATTAATCTCTGCTGAGTTTTTACAATCCATGTTACATCCTTTAAGTATGTTTAAGTGATACTGCTCACAAAATTTACCCAAATCAACCAAATTTAGTATAAGAGTGAGGGATAAAAGAACATTCAGTTTTCAGTTTGAAAATCTTAATAAGCCCCTAGCAAACTGTGTATAGAATATGATCAAATATCTCTCTCCCTTTTTGGTAATAGCCATAAATTGGTGAGAGTAAACATTTTGAGCTTTATATAGGAAGAAGAATGAAGACAAGAACAGACCTATTGGCAATGCAGTCATTTTGCTAATACAGTCCCCATGTCAGTTAGGATGGGTACAGTTATGTTGTGTTAACAAAATTCCCCAAAGCTCAGTGGCTGAAAACAACAAAGATCTTACCTGGGCCATAATCCATCTTGGGTCTCTGCTTCTCATTGTCTTCACTCAGGGATACAGGTTGGTGAACCCTCCATTACTTGGAATATCGTTTATCACCTTATCAGGGGCAAGGAAAAATAATGAATTGTGTGCCAACTCATAAAGGTTCCTGCTCACATATTATAGGCCTAAGCAAGTCACCTGCAGGCCCAACTTCAAGTGCATCTTTTTTAATTAAAGTATAATTGGCTTATAATATTATTTGAATTTCAGGTGTACAATATAGTGATTTGATATTTTTATAGACTATACACTATACAAAGTTATTATAAAATACTGACTATATTCCTTGTGCGCTACATGATATCCATGAGACTTATTTATTTTATAACTGCTAGTTTGTATCTCTTAATCCCCTTCATGTCTTTTGCCCCTACCTACCCCTCCCCCCTGTGGTAACCAGTATTTCTCTGTAATTATCTGTATTTCTGTTTCTGTTCTGTTGTATTCATTCAGTTGTTGGAATGGATACATATGTGTTTATATATACATATATATATATAATGGAATATTACTCAGCCATAAAAAAGAGTTAGATCTTGCCATTTTTGACAACATGGATGGACCTGGGTTGTTACGTATCTGGCACATAGAAGGTATAAGATAAATATTTGTCAGTTTTTCATTTGTTTGTTTGTTTTTTACATGTCCATCTACCCTGGTATCTAGTGAGTTTAAGAGGTGAGAGAGTTCTGTTCTGTTTGTGTTGTATTGGTGCTAAGCAATATGCCTCAGCAGTAGCATGCAGATAAATATTTGATGAATGAGTAACTGAAAGGAATAGTAGGTTTTCACTAACTTGAGCTAATTATGAAGAATACAGGGCAGAAGGAGCGTCAGCGACGGCCACTTCGGGAAGAGCGTGGCCTAGGCGGAACACAGAGGCTTGACGTGAAAATGTGGGACTCAATCGGTGCGTAGCCGCTCGTAAAGGCAAGACAGGCTTGGTCGAGACTGCGGGAGAGGTGGACAGAAACGAGCGTGGCCCAGAGGATAAAAGGAATGTGAAAGGACTCGGATCAGGGGCGTGGACGCCGATGATGAAGCGGGGCCACGGAGTAGCGTATGGGACGCAAGTGACGTTCCTGCAAGTTACTTGGGAGCTGATCAAGACTTCAAGCTAAAGATGGTGATGATGAGTCGCCTGAGGGTCATTCTTCAAGCCTCTCCATGCAAGGCACAGTGGAGAAGGTTCCAGATTCCGAGGTCCATGCTAGCAAGGCCCTTCAGCCTCTACACCTGCACTTACAGAACCTGGAACCGAGCCTGTGAGTACATGGCTGCCTGGAGAGAACAGAAGCCTGGTTGTTTCCTAACAGTCACATGTGTCTGCAGCTCTGATGTCAGTGGCATTCCAGACTGGGATTAGATGCCTTGAGAACTGAGAGCATAACCCATTATTTCTCTGTTTGTTCAAATATGGAAAGCCTTTTTCTCCCCTAGATTTATTGAGATATAACTGACCCAAGTCTAAGGTGTACATGATGATGATTTGATACACGTACATACTGTGAAATGATTACCACAGTACTGTGTGGAAAGGTGTGTTCTTCATCGATTTTGACTTGTTAAAATGATGTCATGCAGAAATAGGTCAAAGAACTCCCAAGTTTCAAATACTTTGAACCTGTTCTTTATTGTTTTTTGTCAGCAACTGTCTTTTTACTAAAATTGATCCACGGACTGCGAATTATTTCTGTGAGTCTGAACATTCTGGAATTTTCATATTCATGTCTGCAAGCAGTTCAGTAGCTTCATACTCTGGAATATTCCATCCCTCGTTACAAATTGCAGAAGAGGTGCTTCTAGCTGACCAGCTTGCCAGTGTGTGCTCCGCTGTGAACCCAGCAGATCAAGTGAGGCAGCAGATGGTCCTCCCTGACACCATGGTGCTACTGCCATGGGCGTGGGTCATCCTGTGCTGTTGGGGTGGACTGTGCACTGCAGATGCTGCATGGCATCCCTAAGTGTCCCCTGTGGGGCCAAGTAACCTTGGTACAGAACTTCTGAGATGATCGGAGAGGGTAATGTGTGTGTTGGTGGAGACATGAGTTTAATGAAATGGTTAAGCATATCTTTTAAGTAGTTATGTATTTTCCACCATTCACAGTGAATTCACACAGAGTTTTCCAGTGTTGGTTTGCTTACCGATTCTAGCTTTCTCAACTTTTCCTCCTTGGGTTTACTCTCTTTGACCCTATTTTGCACATTAAACAAGGAATTTATTAGTAATGCTAATCTAGCTAAATCTGTTGCCTTGAAACTGCTTCATAAATATATTTTTACTGTAAGTTTAATTTGTTTCCTCCGATATTGACTGTATTCTCCTTAAACTGAACTGGTCTGAGTCATAATAAATTTCTGGTTGCTGGGTGCACTTGAGAAGATAATGTATTCTGCTGTTTTTGGATGGAATGTCCTATAATTATCAATTAAATATATCTTGCCTAAAAAAAAAAAAAGAATACAGGGCAAATCTGAATAACTGAAAAGGTTGAACTGAAATATGTTTTTCAAATAAATCATTTTATTTAAGTTCGCATAAATGTAACAAAGCTAACACTATCACCCAAAAGATATTCTTTCTCGAAATGAATACTTTACGTGCAGAAATTTGCCTGTCCATTTGTGAAATGGAGTGAAGCTCTCAGAGATTATCCAATAAATCTGCTATTAAAACCTTATTATCGGGGGTCGAAGGGAAGATGGCGGAAGAGTAAGACGCGGAGATCACCTTCCTCTCCACAGATACACCAGAAATACATCTACACGTGGAACAACTCCTGCAGAACACCTACTGAAGGCTGGCAGAAGACCTCAGACCTCCCAAAAGGCAAGAAACTCCCCACGTACCTGGGTAGGGCAAAAGGAAAAAAGAATAAACAGAGACAAAAGAATAGGGACGGCACCTGCACCAGTGGGAGGGAGCTGTGAAGGAGGAAAAGTTTCCACACACTAGGAAGCCCCTTCGCGGGCGGAGACTGCGGGAGGCGGAGGGGGGAGCTTCGAAGCCGCGGAGGAGTGCACAGCAACGGGTGCGGAGGGCAAAGCGGGGAGATTCCCGCACAGAGGATCGGTGCCGACCGGCACTCACCAGCCCGAGAGGCTTGTTTGCTCACCCGCCGGGACGGGCGGGGCTGCGAGCTGAGGCTCTGAGGCTAGGGTTTCGGTTTCGGACGGAGCGCAGGGAGAGGACTGGGGTTGGCGGCTTGAACATAGCCTGAAGGGGTTAGTGCACCACAGCTAGCCGGGAGGGAGTCCGGGGAAAAGCCGGCACCTGCCGAAGAGGCAAGAGACTTTTTCTTCCCTCTTTGTTTCCTGGTGCGTGAGGAGAGGGGTTTAAGAACGCTGCTTAAAGGAACTCCAGAGACGGGCGCGAGCCGCGGCTAAAAGCGCGAACCCCAGTGACGGGCGCGAGCCGCGGCTGAAAGCGCGGACCCCAGAGACGGGCGCGAGCCGCGGCTGAAAGCGCGGACTCCAGAGACGGGCGCGAGCCGCGGCTGAAAGCGCGGACCCCAGAGACGGGCGCGAGCCGCGGCTGAGGGCGCGGACCCCAGAGACGGGCGCGAGCCGCGGCTGAGGGCGCGGACCCCAGAGACAGGCGCGAGCCGCGGCTGAGGGCGCTGACTCCAGAGACGGGCGCAAGCCGCGGCTGGAGGCGCGGACCCCAAGGCGGGCGGGAGACGTTGGGGCTGCTGCTGCCGCCACCAAGGGGCCTGTGCGCGAGCGCAGGTCGCTCTCCACTCCCCTCTTCCGCGGAGCCTGTGCAGCCCGCCACTGCCGGGTTCCCGGGATCCGGAGACGACTTCCCCGGGAGAGCGCACGGCGGGCCTCGGGCTGGTGCAGAGTCACGCCGGACTTTGCCGCCGCAGGCCCGCCCCGCATTCCGTGCCCCTCCCTCCCCGCCGCCGGCCTCCGTACGCCAGAACCCCCGAATCAGCGGCTCCTTTAACCCCGTCCTGTCTGAGCAAAAAACAGACGCCCTCCAGCGACCTACACGCAGAGGCAGGGCCAAATCCAAAGCTGAGCCCCTGGGAGCTGTGAGAACAAAGAAGAGAAAGGGAAATCTCTCCCAGCAGCCTCAGAAGCAGCGGATTAAAGCTCCACAATCAACTTGATGTACCCTGCATCTGTGGAATACATGAATAGACAGCCAATCATCCCAAATTAAGGAGGTGGACTTTGGGAGCAAGATCTATGATTTTTCTCCCTATTCCTCTTTTTGTGAATGTGTATGTGTATGCTTCTGTGTGAGATCTTGTCTGTATAGTCTTGCTTCCACCATTTGTCCTAGGTTCTATCCGTCCATGGTTTTTTCTTAAAATTTTTTTTCTTAATAATCAATTTTAATTTTAAGAACGTTATTATACTTTACCTTCGTCCTTTCTTTCTTTCTTTCTTTCCTTCCTTCCTTCCCTCCTTTAGACAACGAATCATCCCAAATTGAGGAGGTGGTCTCTGACAGCAAGATTTATGATTTTTCCCCCTTTACCTCTTTTTGTGAGGGTGTATGTGTACGCTTCTGTGTAAGACTTTGTCTGTATAGCTTTGCTTCCAACATTTGTCCTAAGGTTCTATCCGTCCCTTTTTTTTTTTTTTTTTTTTTTTTTTTTCTAATTAAGAATTTTTTAATTCAATAACTTTATTATACTCTATTTTATTTTTACTGTATCTTCTTTCTGTTTTCCCTTCTTTCCCTCCTCCCTTCCTTCCTCCCTCCCTCCTTTCGTTCCTTCTTGCCTTCTTTCCTTCCTTGCTTCTTTCTTTCTTCCTTCCTTCCTTCCTTCCCTCCTTCCTTCCCTCCTTTAGACAACGAATTATCCCAAATTGAGGAGGTGGTCTCTGACAGCAAGATTTATGATTTTTCCCCCTTTACCTCTTTTTGTGAGGGTGTATGTGTACGCTTCTGTGTAAGACTTTGTCTGTACAGCTTTGCTTCCAACATTTGTCCTAAGGTTCTATCCGTCCTTTTTTTTTTTTTTTTTTTTTTCTAATTAAGAATTTTTTAATTCAATAACTTTATTATACTCTATTTTATTTTTACTGTATCTTCTTTCTGTTTTCCCTTCTTTCCCTCCTTCCTTCCTTCCTCCCTCCCTCCTTTCGTTCCTTCTTGCCTTCTTTCCTTCCTTGCTTCTTTCTTTCTTCCTTCCTTCCTTCCTTCCTTCCCTCCTTCCTTCCCTCCTTTAGACAACGAATTATCCCAAATTGAGGAGGTGGTCTCTGACAGCAAGATTTATGATTTTTCCCCCTTTACCTCTTTTTGTGAGGGTGTATGTGTACGCTTCTGTGTAAGACTTTGTCTGTACAGCATTGCTTCCAACATTTGTCCTAAGGTTCTATCCGTCCTTTTTTTTTTTTTTTTTCTAATTAAGAATTTTTTAATTCAATAACTTTATTATACTTTATTTTATTTTTACTGTATCTTCTTTCTTTTTGTTTTTACTTCTTTCCCTCCTTCCTTCCTCCCTCCCTCCCTCCCTCCTTTCGTTCCTTCTTGCCTTCTTTCCTTCTTTGCTTCTTTCTTTCTTTCTTCCTTCCTTCCTTCCTTCCTTCCCTCCTTCCTTCCCTCCTTTCCTTCTTTCTTTCCTCATACGTCTACTAATTCCCTCTACTTTTTCTCCCTTTTATTCTGAGCCGTGTGGATGAAAGGCTCTTGGTGCTCCAGCCAGGAGGCAGGGCTCTCCCTCTGAGGTAGGAGAGCCAACTTCAAGACACTGGTTCACAAGAGACCTCCCAGCTCCAGATAATATCAAACGGCGAAAATCTCCCAGAGATCTCCATCTTAACACCAGCACCCAGCTTCACTCAACCACCAGCAAGCCACAGTGCTGGACAACCTGTGCCAAACAACTAGCAAAACAGGAACACAACCCCACCCATTAGCAGAGAGGCTGCCTAAAATCATAATAAGGCCACAGACACCCCAAAACACACCACCAGACGTGAACCTGCCCACTAGAGAGACAAGATCCAGCCCCTTCCACCACAACACAGGCACTAGTCCCCTTCACCAGGAAGCCTACACAACCCACTGAACCAACCTTAGCCACTGGAGACAGACATCAAAAACAGGAGGAACTACGAACCTGCAGCCTGCAAAAAGGAGACCCCAAACACAGTAAGATAAGCAAAATGAGAAAACAGAAAAACACACAGCAGATAAAGGAGCAAGATAAAAATGCACCAGACCTAACAAATGAAGAGGAAATAGGCAGTCTACCTGAAAAAGAATTCAGAATAATGATAGTAAGGTTGATCCGAAATCTTGGAGATAGAATGGACAATAGAATGGACAAAATGCAAGAATCAGTTAACAAGGACCTAGAAGAACTAAAGATGAAACAAGCAATGATGAACAACACAATAAATGAAATTAAAAATACTCTAGATGGGATCAATAGCAGAATAACTGAGGCAGAAGAACGGATAAGTGACCTGGAAGATAAAATAGTGGAAATAACTACTGCAGAGCAGAATAAAGAAAAAAGAATGAAAAGAACTGAGGACAGTCTCAGAGACCTCTGGGACAACATTAAACGCACCAACATTCGAATTATAGGGGTTCCAGAAGAAGAAGAGAAAAAGAAAGGGACTGAGAAAATATTTGAAGAGATTATAGTTGAAAACTTCCCTAATATGGGAAAGGAAATAGTTAATCAAGTCCAGGAAGCACAGAGAGTCCCATACAGGATAAATATAAGGAGAAATACGCCAAGACACATATTAATCAAACTGTCAAAAATTAAATACAAAGAAAGCATATTAAAAGCAGCAAGGGAAAAACAACAAATAACACATAAGGGAATCCCCATAAGGTTAACTGCTGATCTTTCAGCAGAAACCCTACAAGCCAGAAGGGAGTGGCAGGACATACTGAAAGTGATGAAGGAGAAAAACCTGCAACCAAGACTACTCTACCCAGCAAGGATCTCATTCAGATTTGATGGAGAAATAAAAACCTTTACAGAAAAGCAAAAGCTGAGAGAGTTCAGCACCACCAAACCAGCTTTACAACAAATGCTAAAGGATCTTCTCTAGGCAAGAAACACAAGAGAAGGAAAAGACCTAAAATAACGAACCCAAAACAATATAGAAAATGGGAATAGGAACATACATATCGATAATTACCTTAAATGTAAATGGACTAAATGCTCCCACCAAAAGACACAGATTAGCTGAATGGATACAAAAACAAGACCCTTACATATGCTGTCTACAAGAGACCCACTTCAGACCTAGAGACACATACAGACTAAAAGTAAGGGGATGGAAAAAGATATTCCATGCAAATGGAAACCAAAAGAAAGCTGGAGTAGCAATTCTCATATCAGACAAAATAGACTTTAAAATAAGGACTATTAAAAGAGACAAAGAAGGACACTACATAATGATCAAGGGATCGATCCAAGAAGAAGATATAACAATTGTAAATATTTATGCACCCAACATAGGAGCACCTCAATACATAAGGCAAATACTAACAGCCATAAAAGGGGAAATTGACAGTAACACATTCATAGTAGGGGACTTAAACACCCCACTTTCACCCATGGACAGATCATCCAAAATGAAAATAAATAAGGAAACACAAGCTTTAAATGATACATTAAACAAGATGGACTTAATTGATATTTATAGGACACTCCATCCAAAAACAACAGAATACACATTTTTCTCAAGTGCTCACGGAACATTCTCCAGGATAGATCATATCTTGGGTCACAAATCAAGCCTTGGCAAATTTAAGAAAATTGAAATTGTATCAAGTATCTTTTCTGACCACAACGCCATGAGACTAGATATCAATTACAGGAAAAGATCTGTAAAAAATACAAACACATGGAGGCTAAACAATACACTACTTAATAATGAAGTGATCACTGAAGAAATCAAAGAGGAAATCAAAAAATACCTAGAAACAAATGACAATGGAGACACAACGACCCAAAACCTGTGGGATGCAGCAAAAGCAGTTCTAAGGGGAAAGTTTATAGCAATACAAGCCCACCTTAAGAAGCAGGAGACATCTAGAATAAACAACCTAACCTTGCACCTCAAGCAATTAGAGAAAGAAGAACAAAAAAACCCCAAAGCTAGCAGAAGGAAAGAAATCATAAAAATCAGATCAGAAATAAATGAAAAAGAAATGAAGGAAACAATAGCAAAGATCAATGAAACTAAAAGCTGGTTCTTTGAGAAGATAAACAAAATAGATAAACCACTAGCCAGACTTATCAAGAAAAAAAGGGAGAAGACTCAAATCAATAGAATTAGAAATGAAAAAGGAGAGGTAACAACTGACACTGCAGAAATAAAAGAGATCATGAGAGATTACTACAAGCAACTCTATGCCAATAAAATGGACAATCTGGAAGAAATGGACAAATTCTTAGAAATGCACAACCTGCCAAGACTGAATCAGGAAGAAATAGAAAATATGAACAGACCAATCACAAGCACTGAAATTGAAACTGTGATTAAAAATCTTCCAACAAAGAAAAGCCCAGGACCAGATGGCTTCACAGGCGAATTCTATCAAACATTTAGAGAAGAGCTAACACCTATCCTTCTCAAACTCTTCCAAAATATAGCAGAGGGAGGAACACTCCCAAACTCATTCTACGAGGCCACCATCACCTTGATACCAAAACCAGGCAAGGATGTCACAAAGAAAGAAAACTACAGACCAATATCACTGATGAACATAGATGCAAAAATCCTCAACAAAATACTAGCAAACAGAATCCAACAGCACATTAAAAGGATCATACACCATGATCAGGTGGGGTTTGTTCCAGGAATGCAAGGATTCTTCAATATACGCAAATCTATCAATGTGATAAACCATATTAACAAACTGAAGGAGAAAAACCATATGATCATCTCAATAGATGCAGAGAAAGCTTTTGACAAAATTCAACACCCATTTATGATAAAAACCCTGCAGAAAGTAGGCATAGAGGGAACTTTCCTCAACATAATAAAGGCCATATACGACAAGCCCACAGCAAACATCATCCTCAATGGTGAAAAACTGAAAGCATTTCCACTAAGATCAGGAACAAGACAAGGGTGCCCACTCTCACCACTCTTATTCAACATAGTTTTGGAAGTTTTAGCCACAGCAATCAGAGAAGAGAAGGAAATAAAAGGAATACAAATCGGAAAAGAAGAAGTAAAGCTGTCACTGTTTGCAGATGACATGATCCTATACATAGAGAAGCCTAAAGATGCTACCAGAAAACTACTAGAGCTAATCAATGAATTTGGTAAAGTAGCAGGATACAAAATTAATGCACAGAAATCTCTGGCATTCCTATATACTAATGATGAAAAATCTGAAAGTGAAATCAAGAAAACACTCCCATTTACCATTGCAACAAAAAGAATAAAATATCTAGGAATAAACCTACCTAAGGAGACAAAAGACCTGTATGCAGAAAACTATAAGACACTGATGAAAGAAATTAAAGATGATACAAATAGATGGAGACATATACCATGTTCTTGGATTGGAAGAATCAACATTGTGAAAATGACTCTACTACCCAAAGCAATCTATAGATTCAATGCAATCCCTATCAAACTACCACTGGCATTTTTCACAGAACTAGAACAAAAAATTTCGCAATTTGTATGGAAACACAAAAGACCCCGAATAGCCAAAGCAATCTTGAGAACAAAAAAAGGAACTGGAGGAATCAGGCTCCCTGACTTCAGACTATACTACAAAGCTACAGTTATCAAGACAGTATGGTACTGGCACAAAAACAGAAAGATAGATCAATGGAACAGGATAGAAAGCCCAGAGATAAACCCATGCACATATGGACACCTTATCTTTGATAAAGGTGGCAGGAATGTACAGTGGAAAAAGGACAGCCTCTTCAATAAATGGTGCTGGGAAAACTGGACAGGTACATGTAAAAGAATGAAATTAGAACACTCCCTAACACCATACACAAAAATAAGCTCAAAATGGATTAAAGACCTAAATATAAGGCCAGAAACTATCAAACTATTAGAGGAAAACATAGGCAGAACACTCTATGACATAAATCACAGCAAGATTCTTTCTGACCCACCCCCTAGAGTAATGGAAATAAAAACAAAAATAAACAAATGGGACCTAATGAAACTTCAAAGCTTTTGCACAGCAAAGGAAACCATAAACAAGACCAAAAGACAACCCTCAGAATGGGAGAAAATATTTGCAAATGAAGCAACTGACAAAGGATTAATCTCCAAAATTTACAAGCAGCTCATGCAGCTCAACAACAAAAAAACAAACAACCCAATCCAAAAATGGGCAGAAGACCTAAATAGACATTTCTCCAAAGAAGATATACAGACTGCCAACAAACACATGAAAGAATGCTCAACATCATTAATCATTAGAGAAATGCAAATCAAAACTACAATGAGATATCATCTCACACCAGTCAGAATGGCCATCATCAATAAATCTAGAAACAATAAATGCTGGAGAGGGTGTGGAGAAAAGGGAACCCTCTTGCACTGCTGGTGGGAATGTGAATTGGTTCAGCCACTATGGAGAACAGTATGGAGGTTCCTTAAAAAACTACAAATAGAACTACCATATGACCCAGCAATCCCACTACTGGGCATATACCCTGATAAAACCGAAATTCAAAAAGAGTCATGTACCAAAATGTTCATCGCAGCTCTATTTACAATAGCCCGGAGATGGAAACAACCTAAGTGCCCATCATCGGATGAATGGATAAAGAAGATGTGGCACATATATACAATGGAATATTACTCAGCCATAAAAAGAAACGAAACTGAGCTATTTGTAATGAGGTGGATAGACCTAGAGTCTGTCATACACAGTGAAGTAAGTCAGAACGAAAAAGACAAATACAGTATGCTAACACATATATATGGAATTTAAGGGAAAAAAAAATGTCATGAAGAACCTAGGGGTAAGGCAGGAATAAAGACGCAGACCCCCTAGAGAACGGACTTGAGGTTATGGGGAGGGGGAAGGGTGAGCTGTGACGGGGCGAGAGAGAGTCATGGACATATACACACTAACAAACGTAGTAAGGTAGATAGCTAGAGGGAAACAGCCGCATGGCACAGGGATATTGGCTCGGTGCTCTGTGACAGCCTGGAGGGGTGGGATAGGGAGGGTGGGAGGGAGGGAGACGCAAGAGGGAAGAGATATGGGAACTTATGTATATGTATAACTGATTCACTTTGTTATAAAGCAGAAACTAACACACCATTGTAAAGTAATTATACCCCAATAAAGATGTTAATAAAAAAAAAAAAAAAAAAAAAAAAAAAAAAAAAAAAACCTTATTATCCTTATCTTAGACCTTAAATAACTGTCATCCATCCTATTTTAGACATTTTTATAAATTTATTTATTTATTTGTTTATTTTTGGCTGTGTTGGGTCTTCTTTGCCGTGCATGGGCTTTCTCTAGTTGCGGTGAGCGAGGGCTACTCTTTGTTGCGGTGCGTGGGCTTCTCGTTGTGGTGGCTTATCTTGTTGCAGAGCACAGGCTTTAGGCGCACGGGCTTCAGTAGTTGTGGCATGTGGGCTCAGCAGTTGTGGCTTGCAGGCTCTAGATCGCAGTCTCAGTAGTTGTGGCACATGGGCTTAGCTGCTCCGCAGCATGTGGGATCTTCCCGAGCTAGGGCTCGAACCCATACCCCCTGCATTGGCAGGTGGACTCACAACCACTGCACCACCAGGGAAGTCCCTAGATGTTTTTAAACAGTTCAGAATGCTTAACCACATTGACCATCAGCTAGCAACTATACAGGTGGACTTGATTTGAATTTATTGTAGTTATCATATTTACATTTTGTCTTTAAGCTGCTGATTCACACATGCTTAAATGTAGTACTCAAATATTTATTACAATTCTCTTTTCAGTATACTTTTATTTTCAAAGTGTGTAAACTACTCATCCCTTCTTCAGCAAAACATTCAGATTCCAAGTCAAATAGTTATAATATTTTGTTGAGACGTGCACAAAAGCTTAAAATATAAGTGCAAATCTCAAAGCAAACACTCCCTTCAGATGATTCTCTTCCACCTCCACCTCATTTTATTTAAAGTTTCTTTGACATTCAGCAGATTTTAGGTGAAAACTCTGATTGTGGTATCTGACCAGCCTGGACCCTCTAGGGATGCATTGGTTTAGTATTACGGTGTGCTGAGATTTGTGTGTGTGGAATGGGAGAGGTGGGTGCGGGGAGGGAGGTTAATTTAGTACTTTTTATTTCCCTGTTGAAGAGCATTAAAAATCAAAAAAGCTGATATAAAAGGCATGTGAACTTGGTTTCTGTGGGATTGCCTGAAGCAAATAGTGCTGTTAGAATCCATAACCAGAATGTGACAACCTTTGCTCTCACCACCTTCAGAGAAGCAAACCTCAGCATTTTGACATACCTTAGGAACACCCAACTCTACATTATATTAAAGAGGAATTGATATTTTTACTGACTATCTCATGAAGACCCATGAAAGACAATCTATATCAGACACCATATGGCTAGACTTCATGAAGTTATCCAGATTTTCTTCCAGCTTCCTTTCTCTGTTTACCTCACGTCCACACAAAGAGTCCTTTTCTTTTTCCCTTCTCTGCAGCCTTTGCAGTCAGTGTAGCTGGTTGCAGTTTTCTTTACCCTCCCATCTCTCTCCTCCCCAACATACACACCTAAATTAACATATTCACTCATTTACTCAACTATTATTTATTGAGTGACTACAAGTGCCAGGCATTTTCCGCAAGATGAGCTATGTATTTAACAATGACTCTCCCATTCATGGTTTGACTAAAAAGCATTCCTGTCATTCTCAGTAAATATTTACTGAGTGGTGGTCACAGAGCATTACCAGAAGTGGTGCTGGGAGGAGGAAGAAATGTTTATGATGCTAAGAAAAGGCAACTTTCTTGGAGCTATGCAACTGATAGAAGGAAGTTTAGCATTATAAAAATAAAACCCAAATGGCCACTTTCGGCATTGGATACTTGTTTCTGGCCTGAGAGTAAAATTATACAGATTCAAGGGGTCAAAGGTAGATGAACTAAAGCCTAAGACTAAATAGGAATAATAGGAGGTCAGAGTTGGAATGGACCTAGAAGTTATAATGTCTCAAGACTTATTACATGTTTGAGAGACCTAAAAGGCACACACAGAGAGGACAATATTCCAAGTCTTCATAAGTCTTTCCAGGTTTGGGACATGCAATCATGGCTTCTTTTTGATTATTTCAAAATCTGTTAACAATTTTTTCAGTCACCTTTCCAAGGTTGAGCCCAAATATCAATTTTCTTTTTTCCGTAGAGCCTTGCCTAGTCTTTCCCATCTCTCCCAAAGCATTTTGAATGTGATGGTACTTGAATTATTATATTTATTATACATTTGTTGGCTGAAAACAAAAATTCATGGTCCTGTTTGGCTTTATTCTTTTAAGCTTCCAAATTTTGAACACTTTATGTACTAAGTATTGGGGCATTGTAATTTTATCCTTATACCTATCTTTGGTGTATGCATTTACACCCCCATTTTACAGATGGAAACTGAGTCTCAGAGAGATCTAGTAACCTGAACAAGACCACAGAGCAAGTAGAGGTGTCACTTCTCAAACCTAAGTTCTTCAAATGCCAAAATTTGTTTGCTTTGTCATAATCTATACAGATTTAACCAGTAACTGACTGGACATTGATATTTTATACATATGTACACATATACATATATACACAGGAATAAGCACACACATACATATAGTTATTGTATATAATTGACTTTTAATACTTAAATGTAGGAGAGTTTATTAATGTAAACATCTAGCATTAATTTGTTTCATCTTTGCAGATACTCTTCATTTCAAACAGGATATATGGTACATCTTATCATTCTTTTTAGACGTTCAATATCTATACCTCCTTCCTAGACTTAGGGATACCACCTCCCTTATGAGGCAGAGCCTGCCCTTCACTATTGCAGCTAAAATATCCAAACGCTAGCTTTCCCAACTTACTTTTCAGCCAGAGGGAGGGAAGCCTGACTTTACATATCATTCCTGGCCTGGATTGCCAACATCCTAGAAGTCCTGGAAGACACCTAACAGCCTCTTAATAAATCATGCCCCACTTATTTAACCAGAAAAGGTTTCTGTGGCATGAGCTTCAGAATCCTGGATATATGGGATAGCGGAAAGGGCTTAAATTTGGTGGCAGAAAGTCGCTTTGCTTTGCTGAATCTCAGTTTTTTAAATTATGAAAATTGGGATAATAATAATTATCTCACATGTTAAGAGCGAGAATGAAGTGGTGTGATAATCATCAGGTTGGAAGTGCTATATCTGGTAGGAGAAATAGAGCTGCATACAGTCCCTACAACCTAAGAACGTCTTGAAAAAATCAAAATAAAAGAGTCATACCAATTTTCAGAGAAAATAAAAAGTAAACCAACTTTATTTCATAAGCAGTGGATTACAAATCTCTTTCTTTCTGACAAAAATCTGCTTCTGGGAAAAGGTCTACCTTGGAACATTATCTTCTACCTCCAATGTAGTTTTCTCTACTCCTAAAAGGTAATTTCTTAGTCAATGGAATCCTAGGGTAGAAATCACCATTAGGAAACACTTGCTCAATTTTGGTCAGCTGGGGCCTGAGCTCTGACACCTGTTTTAGGGACGAGAGAAGCAACGAGATGGCAGGCTTGGATTTCCCCTCACAAACTCCTGTGAATCCAGAAAAGGGAGTTTAAACACAGCAAAGTGAGTTATGGGAAGAGCCCTTAAAGGATGCCTAGCCGCCTTCCAGGCTTTGACAGTGTCAATAGGGAGTTGAAGGGAAGGAAGACCCAAACCGATGGGGCTGCTGGGGGATGAACACCTCTCCGGCCGAGCTTAGCGCCTGCTGCCCTGGGTTCTCCTGACACCAAACTCCCCTCTTTCCCACTTCGATCCCCCCACCCCCTTGCATGCCAGAGCCTGCGGAGTCCAGGTCCTTGGGAAGTTCCTGGGAGTCATCTCCGGAGCCGCTGAGACAGGGCACCCCACTGAGGACAGAGCAAAAAGATGACATTCTACAAGCCAGGAAGAGAGATCAACAGGAACAGAATCAGCTGACTCCTGGATCTTGGACTTCCAGCCTTCAGAACTCTGTGTGGCTGACAGGGTCTTGGTGCTCTGGCTGGGTATCAGGACTTAACCTCTGAGGTGGGAGAGCTGAGTTCAGGATATTGGTCCACCAGAGACCACCCGGCCCCTCATAAATTGGCCAGAGCTCTCCCAGAGATCTGAGGTCTCCATCACAACGCTAACACCCAGCTCCACTCAACGACCGGCAAGCTACAGTGCTGGACACCCCCTGCCAAACCACTAGCAATACAGGAACACAACCCCACCCATTAGCAGAGAGGCTGCCTAAAATCATAATAAGGTCACAGACACCCCAAAACACACCACAGGTTGCGGTCCTGCCCACTAGTAAGACAAGATGCAGCCTCATCCACCAGAATACAGTCACCAGTCCCATCCACCAGGAAGCCTACACAACCCACTGAACCTACCTTAGCCACTGGGGGCAGACACCAAAAACAATGGGAAGTACAAACCTGCAGCCTGTGAAAAGGAGACCCCAGACACAGTAAGTTAAGCAAAATGAGAAGACAGAGAAATACACAGCAGATGAAGGAACAAGGTAAAAACCCACCAGACCAAACAAATGAAGAGGAAATAGGCAGTCCACCTGAAAAAGAATTCAGAGTAATGATAGTAAAGATGAGCCAAAAGCTTGGAAATAGAATGGAGAAAATACAATAAACGTTTAACAAGGACCTAGAAGAACTAAAGAGCAAACAAACAATGATGAAGAACACAATAATGAAATTAAAAATTCTCTGTAAGGAATCAATAGCAGAATAACTGAGGCAGAAGAACAGAAAAGTGACCTGGAAGATAAAATAGTGGAAATAACTAAGGCAGAACAGAATAAAGAAAAAAGAATGAAAAGAATTGAGCACAGTCTCAGAGACCTCTGGGACAACATTAAACACAACAACAGTAGAATTATAGTGGTCCCAAAAGAAGAACAGAAAAAGAAAGGGACTGAGAAAATATTTGAAGTGATTATACTGGAAAACTTCCCTAACATGGGAAAGGAAATAGTCAATCAAGTCCAGGAAGCACAGAGAGTCCCATACAGGATAATGCCAAGGAGAAACACGCCAAGACACGTATTAATCAAACTACCAAAAATTAAATACATATTAAAAATAATAAAAGCAGCAAGGGAAAAGCAACAAATAACATACAAGGGAATCCCCATAAGGTTAGCAGCTGATCTTTCAGCAGAAACTCTGCAATCCAGAAGGCAGTGGCATGACATATTTAAAGTGATGAAAGGGAAAAACATATAACTGAGATTACTCTACCCAGCAAGGATCTCATTCAGATTCAACGGAGAAATTAAAACCTTTACAGACAAGCAAAAGCTAAGAGAATTCAGCACCACCAAACCAGCTTTACAACAAATTCTAAGGGAACTTCTCTAGGCAGGGAGCACAAGAGAAGGAAAACACCTACAATAACAAACCCCAAACAATTAAGAAAATGGTAATATACATATTGATAATTACCTTAAATGTAGATAGATTAAATGCTCCCACCAAAAGACATAGACTGGCTGAATGGATACAAAAACAAGACCCATATGTATACTGTCTACAAGAGACCCACTTCAGACCTAGGGACACTTACAGACTGAAAGTGAGGGAATGGAAAAAGATATTCCATGCAAATGGAAATCAAAAGAAAGCTGGAGTAGCAACTCTCATATCAGACAAAATAGACTTTAAAATAAAGACTATTACAAGAGAAAAAGAAGGACACTGCACAATGATCAAGGGATCAATCAAAGAAGAAGATATAACAATTGTAAATATTTATGCACCCATCCAACCTAGGAGCACCTCAGTACATGAGGCAAATGCTAACAGCCATAAAACGGGATATCGACAGTAGCACCCTGCTTTCACCAATGAACAGATCATCCAAAATAAAAATAAGTAAGGAAACACAAAGCTATAAATGACACATTAGGCAAGATGGACTTAATTGATATTTATAGGACATTCCATCCTAAACCAACAAAAGACACATTCCTCTCAAGTGCTCATGGAACATTCTCCAGGATAGATCATATCTTGGGTCACAGATCAAGCCTTGGTAAATTTAAGAAAATTGAACTCATATCAAGTATCTTTTCTGACCACAACACTATAAGGTTAGATATCAATTACAGGGAAAGAAACTGTAAAAAATCAAAACACATGGAGGCTAAACAATACACTGCTAAATAACCATAAGATCACTGAAGAAATCAAAGAGGAACTCAAAAAATACCTGGAAACAAATGAGAATGAAAACATGATGACCCAAAACCTATGAGATGTAGCAAAAGCAGTTCTAAGAGGGACGTTTATAGCAATACAATCCTACCTCAAGAAACAAGAAACATCTCAAATAAACAATCTAATCTTACACCTAAAGCAATTAGAGAGAGAAGAACAACAACAACAACAAAAATAAAGTTAGCAGATGGAAAGAAATCATAAAGATCAGATCAGAAATAAATGAAAAATAAGTGAACGAAACGAGAGCAAAGATCAATAACACTGAAAGCTGGTTCTTTGAGAAGATAAACAAAATTGATAAACCATTAGCCAGACTCATCAAAAAAAAAAGGGAGAAGACTCAAATCAATAGAATTAGAAATGAAGAAGAAGTAACAACTGACACTGCAGAAACACAAAGGATCATGAGAGATTACTACAAGCAACTAAATGTCAATAAAATGGGCAACCTGGAAGAAAGGGACAAATTCGTAGAAAAGCACAACCTTCTGAGACTGAACCTGGAAGAAATAGACAATATAAACAGTCAAATCCCAAGCACTGAAATTGAAACTGTAATTAAAAATCTTCCAACAAACAAAGGGCCAGGACCAGATGGCTTCACAGGCGAATTCTATCAAACATTTAGAGAAGAGCTAACACCTATCTTTCTCAAACTCTTCCAAAATATAGCAGAGGGAGGAACACTCCCAAACTCATTCTACGAGGCTACCATTATCCTGACACCAAAACCAGACAAAGATGTCACAAAGAAAGAAAGCTACAGGCCAATATCACTGATAAAAATAGATGCAAAAATCTTCAACAAAATACTAGCACACAGAATCCAACAGCACATTAAAAGGTTCCTACACCATGATCAAGTGGGGTTTATCCCAGGAATGCAAGGATTCTTCAATATATGCAAATCAATCAATGCGATAAACCATATTAACAAACTGAAGGAGAAAAACCGTATGATCATCTCAATAGATGCAGAAAAAGCTTTCAACAAAATTCAACAACCATTTATGATAAAAACCCTCCAGAAAGTAGGCATAGAGGGAAGTTCACCTCAACATAATAAAGGCCATATATGACAAACCCACAGCCAACACCGTTCTCAATGGTGAACAACTGAAACCATTTCCACTGAGATCAGGAACAAGGCAAGGTTGCCCACTCTTACCACTCTTATTCAAAATAGTTTTGGAAGTTTTAGCCACAGCAGTCAGAGAAGAAAAGGAAATAAAAGGAAACCAAATCAGAAAAGAAGAAGTAAAACTATCACTGTTTGCAGATGGCATGATACTATACATTGAGAATCCTAAAGAAGCTACCAGATAACTACTATAGCTGTTGAACAAATTTGGTAAAGTAGCAGGGTACAAAATGAATGTGCAGAAATCTCTTGCATTCCTATACACTAATGATGAAAAATCTGAAACACAAATTAAGGAAACACTCCCATTTACCACTGGAACTAAAAGAATAAAATACCTAGGGATAAACCTACCTAAGGAGACGAAAGACCTGTATACAGAAAATTATAAGACACTGATGAAAGTAATTAAAGATGATACAAAGAGATGGAGAGATATACCATCTTCTTGGATTGGAAGAATCAACATTTTGAAAATGACTATACTACCCAAAGCAATCTACAGATTCAATACAATCCCTATCAAACTACCAATGGCATTTTTCAGACAACTAGAACAAAAAATTTCACAATTTGTGTGGAAACACAAAAGACCCCAAATAGCCAAAGAGATGTTGAGAAACAAAAACAGAGCTGGAGGAATCAGGTTCCCTGACTTCAGACTATACTACAAAGCTACAGTAATCAAGACAGTATGGTACTGGCACAAAAACAGAAATATACATCAATGGAACAGGACAGAAAGCCCAGAGATAAACCCACCCACATATGGTCACCTTATCTTTGATAAAGGAGGTGAGAATATACAATGGAGAAAAGACAGCCTCTTCAATAAGTGCTGCTGGGAAAACTGGACGGCTACATGTAAAAGAAAGAAATTAGAACACTTCCTAACACCATACACAAAAATAAACTCAAAATGGATTAAAGAAACTAAATGTAAGGCCAGATAGTATAAAACTCTTAGAGGAAAACATAGGCAGAATACTCTATGACATAAATCACTGCAAGATCCTTTTTGACCCTTCTCTCGAGCAAGGGAAATAAAAACAAAAATAGACAAATGAGACCTAATGAAACTTACAAGCTTTTGCACAGCAAAGGAAACCCTAAACAAGATGAAAAGGCAACCCGCAGAATGGAAGAAAGTATTTGCAAATGAAGCAACTGCCAAAGGATTAATCTCCAAAATATACAAGCTTCTCATGCAGCTCAATATCAAAACAACAAAGAACCCAATCCAAAAATGGGCAGAAGACATAAATAGACATTTCTCCAAAGAAGATATACAGATTGACGACAAATCCATGAAAGGATGCTCAACATCACTAATCATTAGAGAAATGTAAGTGAAAACTACAATGAGGTATCACCTCACACCAGTTAAGAATGGGCATCATCAAAATATCTACAAACAAGAAATGCTGGAGAGGGTGTGGAGAAAGGGGACCCTCTTGCACTGCTGATGGGAATGTAAATTGATATGGCCACTATGGAGAACAGTATGGAGGTTCCTTAAAAAACTAAAAATAGAACTACCATACAACCCAGCAATCCCACTACTGGGCATATACCTGGAGAAAACCACAATTCAGAAAAAGTCATGTACCACAATGTTCACTGCAGCACGATTTACAATAGGTAGGGCATGCAAGCAAACCTAAGTGTTGATCACCAGATGAAGGGAGAAAGAAGATGTGGCACATATATACAATGGAATATTACTCAGCCATAAAAAACCCGAAATTGAGTTATTTGAAGTGAGGTGGCTGGACCTAGAGTCTGACAGAGTGAAGTTAGTCAGAAAGAGAATAACAAATACCATATGCTAACACATATATATGGAATCTAAAAACAATAATGGTTCTGATTAACCTAGGGGCAGGACAGGAATAAAGACACAGATGTAGAGAATGGGCTTGAGGACATGGGGAAGGGGAAGGGGAAGCTGGGACGAAGTGAGAGATTGGCATGGACATATATACAGTACCAAAGGTAACATAGCGAGTGGGAAGCAGCCTCAAAGCACAGGGAGATCAGCTCAGTGTTTTGTGATCTCCTAGAAAGGTGGAATGGGGAGATTGGGAGGGAGACGCAAGAGCGAGGGGATATGAGGATATATGTATACATATAGCTGATTCACTTTGTGATGCAGCAGAATCTAACACACCATTGTAAAGTAATTATACTCCAATAAAGATTAAAAAAAAAAAAAAAACACTTGCTGAACATGAGCTCTGTTACCAGAAATTTTGTATATGTTATTTCAACCAGTACCCAAATCTGGTAGAAATGTGCTTAAAACCTCCATGTATGAGACTCAAAGAAATAAAAGTGTCTTGCTGAAGTGCGGAAATCTGGCAAACAAGGGTGTCCAAAGCCATAGCATTGATTTCAAGTCCAGAGAACTTTCTATCTTTCGTTACAATGATGAAATTGGTGTTTTTCTCCCACCTCTTTCCCCTGTGTAATAGTTTAAGATTTCAGCCTTGTCGAATTTCTAAGTTAAAAATAAGCAATGGTGTTGTTTCCCTCATTCTTGAAATACAGTGCACCTCTATCAGTTGTTGTTGTTGTTGTTGTTGTTGCTATTTAGTAGTGCAGTGAACTCACTATAAGCCAAGAGGCAAAGGGTAGGCCCTATTCATTTCAATTTAAAGTGAACCTTAAGTGGAAATGTTTCTGATTTGTGGAGTTTTCCTCTTTTACTATAACTCCTTGCATTTTATTGACAGTTTATTAGGTCCATATAAACACTCTTTTACTCCTAACGGCTAAGCAGTTTGGCTTAAATCTAAGCTCCTCCAGTATCAAGCTGTGTAAGCCTAGGCAAGTCATTTAAACTTTCTGTGCATTGGTGTCCTCATCTGTAAAATGAGGATAATTTTAGCACAGACCTTAGAAGGCTGTTTAAGAATTAAATACTGCAAACATTTATATATAGTACAAAATATTTATAAAGCACATAATGCTTAGATCATGTTAACTTGTATTCTAAAAAGAAGGCATTACCTGCTTTCAGCAAATATATTTAATATGAATATATTATAAATGTATTAAATATTTATAAATATGCACATATATTACATATAAATGAAGTATATTTATAAATAAATGTATTAACATGTTTATACTATATAAAATATTTTATAATAGATATATATTTACTGTACTTATTACATATATACTTTACAATAAGTAAGATATATATAAAAGTAAGATATAGATACTGATATACAGATAAGGATATAGATACGGATATTGATGTCTTACAAGAGGAAAATCCTCTGTGGAGTAAACTGTATAGGGCACCCATGGCAACTTTCTAGGGTCCACGACAAATTTGCTTCTCTGCTTCATAAACTATAAACTGTGACTTTGGTGGCAGGGCCATTTGTCTCAGCGTGCAGTCTGTAGTCCATCACCATCAGAAACAGTTGAATCTTGTTAAATAAGCAGATTCCTAGGCCCCAAGCAAAACTATCAAATTGGAATCCCTGGGGATAAGGCTTGGCAAGTTGTATTTTTCAATAGAACCCAGTGATTGTTACACACACTTAAGTTTGAAACCTGCAGATTTTTTCCTTGTTCCTGCTCTGCCAGTTGCCTTGAGCAAGTCATATAACCTTTTTGTGCTTTGTTATTTGATGAAAACAAAACAAAAAAACCCAAAACCTTTGTTCTTGGAGATGGGGAGATCCACAATCTAAATGTGAATCTGCCACTTTCTCATGTGCCTTTGAGAACAGCATACAAAGTTAGCCTTGTTTTTATCTATACAAGGTGGAAATATTAACACCTGTTCAACCTAGTGCGTGGATGTTATGAAGATAAAATTAGATTATAGAAGTGAGGAAAATTTGCAAATCTAAGGGTTATAAAGATGAGAGCATTTCTCTTCTCTGTAAAATAGAAAAATTTCACAGGTGTGTTATGAAGGCAAATAAGATTATTTAGAAAATGCTTTGAATTTGTTTTCAAGTTAGGTGTTTCTAAAATGAGAATATGACTTAGATGAATTACTTATAATCCTTTTAAGTTGCATTGTTTTACATTGGACAATAGCAATAATTTATCATGTGCTTCAGAATTCTCAAATGAAAAACATTATAAATATCATTATGTTTCCCTTATAATTATATCCATAATTTCTAAATGCATAATAGTAAAACTCAATGGTGTTTTTTGGTATAATTGCCTGTTAATAGCACTGCAGTTTTTATGCAGACTGAAATCAAGGACAACCTAAAATGTTATTATAATTAATAATAGCTTGTGCTGATTAAATGATAAATCTTATTTGCACATTTTTCCACCCCCTTCTTGCTTGAGGTTGGCACAGGGCTGGAGGATAGTGGGTTCATTTATCAGCACGAGATCCAACCCAGCAACTAATTCTAATGTTTTCTAGAACTAAAAAGGACTCCTTGTTCTATTGTGCTAGTGATTAAAGCAGATTAGGTCAATATTCTAAGTCTCTTGTTTATGCCAGGAATTGACTCTTGATTCACAAAAGTCTTTTCTCTGAAAGTTAGTGTTTGCACAATGGAATCAAAAAAGTACTAGGAAGCTCAAAAATAGCAGTTGATGTCCTACCTACCTTGATATTATCAGCTGAGTCTCTAATTCCATATATTTTGCTGATGCAAATGTTGAAGGATCCCAAGGCAACAAGACAATTCAGGGTAGAAGTCTCAGGACACTCTCAGAATTCATCTGAGATAACGACTGCAGCTGGGGAACTAAAGGGCATTAGGACCTTGAAAGTTAATAGCACTTGCCACTGATTTCATGTTCAAAAAACAAATTGTTTTTCTTATCCTGAGTTCCGTTTACCCTCCCACCCCACCCTATTCCTTCTCTTTTTTTCTATTTCCTTTTTACATTTTACTTCATCTTTTCCATTCTCTGTGGTTTCCTCATTAGAAGACAAATTCTTAAATGCATTCTCAATACAAGCATGTATTCCCTTGGCTGGAAAGATATGATGACTTTAATTCACTATAAGGTGTAAATGGCTGCTAGCAAATCATTTTCAGAGGGAAGCATTTTCAGGGTATTTAACAGGAGATGGGGCGTTACAACCTGATTAAAAAGAAACACAGAATCTTCTAGGCACCTTTCTTGCAAGAAGAAAAAAAATTTTTTTCACATCTTTATTGGAGTACAACTGTTTTATACTGATGTGTTAGCTTCTGCTGTATAACAAAGGGAATCAGCTATACATATACATATATTCCCATATCTCCTCCCTCTTGCATCTCCGTCCCACCCTCCCTTTCCCACCCCTCTAGGTGGACACAAAGCATCGAGCTGATCTCCCTGTGCTCTGTGGCTGCTTCCTACTGGCTATCTATTTTACATTTGGTAGTGTATATATGTCCATGCCACTCTCTCACTTTTTCCCAGCTTACCCTTCACCCTTCCTATGTCCTCAAGTCCATTCGCTATGTCTGTGTCTTTATTCCTGTCCTGCCCCTAGGTTCTTCAGAACAATTTTTTGTTTTTTTTTTTAGATTCCATATATATGTGTTAGCGTACAGTATTTGTTTCTCTCTTTCTGACTTCACTCTGTATGACAGTCTCTAGGTCCATCCACCTCGCTACAAATAACTCAATTTTGTTTCTTTTTATGGCTGAGTAATATTCCATTGTATATATGTGCCAAATCTTATTTATCCATTCTTCTGTCAGTGGACATTTAGGTTGCTTCCATGTCCTGGCTATTGTAAGTAGAGCTGCAATGAACATTGTGGTACATGACTCTTTTTGAATTATGGTTTTCTCAGGGTATATGCCCAGTAGTGGGATTGCTGGGTCGTATGGTAGTTCTATTTTTAGTTTTTTAAGGAACCTCCATACTGTTCTCCATAGTGGCTGTATCAATTTACATTCCCACCAACAGTGCAAGAGGGTTCCCTTTCTCCACACCCTCTCCAGCATTTCTTGTTTGTAGATATTTTGATGATGGCCATTCTGACTGGTGTGAGGTGATACCTCATTGTAGTTTTGATTTGCATTTCTCTAATGATTAGTGATGTTGAGCATCCTTTCATGTGTTTGTTGGCAATCTGTATATCTTCTTTGGAGAAATGTCTATTTAGGTCTTCTGCCCATTTTTGGATTGGGTTCTTTGTTTCATTGATATTGAGCTGCATGAGCTGCTTGTATATTTTGGAGATTAATCCTTTGGCAGTTGCTTTGTTTGCAAATGTTTTCTCCCATTCTGACGGTTGTCTTTTTCTCTTGTTTATCGTTTCCTTTGCTGTGCAAAAGCTTTTAAGTTTCATTAGGTCCCATTTGGTTGTTTTTATTTCCATTTCTCTAGGAGGTGGGTCAAAAAGGATCTTGCTGTGATTTATGTCATGGAGCGTTCTGCCTATATTTTCCTCTAAGAGTTTTATAGCGTCTGGTCTTACATTTAGGTCTTTAATCTATTTTGAGTTTATTTTTGTGTGTGGTGTTAAGGAGTGCTCTAATTTCATTCTTTTACATGTAGCTGTTCAGTTTTCCCAGCAGCACTTATTGAAGAGGCTGTCTTTTCTCCATTGTATATTCTCACCTCCTTTATCAAAGATAAGGTGACCATATGTGGGTGGGTTTATCTCTGGGCTTTCTGTCCTGTTCCATTGATGTATATTCCTGTTTTTGTGCGAGTACCATACTGTCTTGATTACTGTAGCTTTGTAGTATAGTCTGAAGGAAAATATTTTTGATGTTTTTCTATTAGTGATTATGAGCCCTCTTAACTCAAATACACTTGAATTTATACTTTTTGATCGAAATTATCATTACTTTTGGATCACCCCAGGTAGAAGTTCCAATGATATTGTCCAAGTTAATTTATCTTATAGAAAATTTAGGATGGCTGCCCATTTCTGGTGTAGTGAATTTTCCAGTTCCTAACAGAATATCACCCACAGAGACTTGGCTGCTCCTTTCAACAAATGAAAGGGAACACACTAATTTCTTAGCTCATCCCAGGATACAAGACAGCACCATGAATCAAAGATCAGAGTTTTGCTTGATTCAGCCACCAAATGCCACTTTCTTCTCAGTGTCATATAGCCATGACACTTGGATCTCTGCTCATCCTGACTCTAGCCAAGAGATAATTGCTTAGACTCAAGCCTAGGCATGCAGTACACATTGGCTTCCTGTTGGGAACCACACTCAGAGAGAGAGAGAGAGTGTGTCAACCTTCGGTTCTTACGTAGCTTTTTCAAAGAATTCTTGACATCGATGATTCCTCCTTGCAATTTTTGGAATACTAAGACTATATAACAATGTATTAGGAGCCTCTTTAGCGACACCTAAAGACTGTGGGAAAGATGAAAAGAATGCACACAAAGGACAGGTGGACTTGCTGGGGCTCAGCGTGCTGTTTGCTCTGTTTGTATGTCATTTACTGCTGCTGGCAATTTTAAGAATATATTCTTCATTGGATATCTGAAATGAAATACTTTTGTCTCAACTTACCCTAATTCAGGCTTTGAAAAAGTTGATCTTACTTTGGAAAAATAGTTTAAGCAAAGCACTTGAGGGAAAACGGATTAGAGAAAATGTCTCCAAAAACTCAATGTCTTCATTAGTAGAAGTTACAGCTACCGCACTCATCTTTTAGATACTGAAATCTGACCTAACAAAATGAAAAATAAATAATCTAATTAAATATCAGGGAACTCCAGTGGTTATTAAGTATAAATACAATTAATGAATACAAAAGGACTTTCATAGTACATTATATTTTATAATTATTTATAATAGAAATAAAATAAAGATAAAAAAACCTTGGAACCTTTATTAATTGTAAGAGTTTATAGTGCTTGCAGTTACTATGTTTTGTTTTGTTTTATTTTCCTCAGAAAACAGGTTGAAACCTCTGAAACCTCAGAAAACAGGTTTCCTCAGAAAACAGATTGAAACAACCTGAAACCTCTAATTTATTTTATGAACTGCCAAATTTTGCAAAAGAGTCTAGGAACTCATCATGATTTGCCCCCTTCCAGAAATTCGTGTATTCCTCAGAAATGAATTCTACTTAAAACTTTCTGATTAATTCAATCATTTCTGAGTGTTCTGGGAAATTATTTAATAATCTCTGCTTTGGAAAAGATATTTGGAAAAATGAAAAAAGAAAGAATCATTAATAGAGTATGAAACAGGTTTGTTAGTTGACCCCAAGGAGGGTAAGGGATTAGACTGTGGACTCAGAGTTTGTAAGAGAAGAGGAAGAAATATGGAAGCAGTCGTTATAAGTACAGGAGGAAATCACATCTGTTAGAACTCATGGCCTGTGGCTATTCTGGACCACAGTTAGGAGAATGGTAAAGTAGATCTAGGTGGTAGACCAGGCGTATGACCCAAAGTAAATCCGTTGAACTGTGTGTGCCTAGACTCTTGAGCCTCAAAACATTCTCGTTCCTATTGGAAAAAAAAAACACTATTATTTTCTGAAACCACACACACACACACACTGTACAGTGCTCGTACACTGGGCATCTTTGCATTATTAGGAATTGATGGTAGGAAGAGCATCATAGCTCGACAGAGTGGAGAAGTGTTTGTGAGAAGTGTTTGTGATAGAAAGGATTTTAGTACTTTAGAAAGCGAGTGTGATCACAGAATTCTTAAATCATGGCAAAGAACTCATTTCTTTTTTCCCTGTCAGACATTTGATATTTCAAAAATGAACAGCTCTTACATTTTTGCAGTTACAGCAAGGACTTCTCATGACTGCCATGTCCTGGCTGCTGACCTTTGCTCCAGCGTCATCTGGTGTCACTTTCCACCTTGCTCGTCTCACTGCAGCTACTCTGTTCTTATTTTAGTTCTGTGCTCCGATCTCTTTTCCAACACCTAGCCTCACACTTTCCCCCAGAGGGAGAATCTTTCTCTTTCTTTCTTTCCCTTTCTTTCCTTCCTTTCCTTTCTTTAACCTGCATGCCTTCCTATCAGCCTTTCTGTCTTCCTTTCTCTTTTCTTTTTCTTTATTTTGTCTCTCAGCTCCTTTTGTAATTAGTCCCTTCTCATGTTTCTGTCCTGCCTGACATGTTTCTTACTTGGAGATACTTTTCCTGTGCACGTCATCTAAGATGGGTTCCCCCATATTACCCTCAGCTGTTAACTGCCTCAATATCTCATTTTCACTTAAGAAGTATTAAAATAAGAATTTTTTTATTCTGCACTCCTTTGATATTGATATTTACATCTATCAGAATAATTTAACTCTGGGACATGAATTCTTATGACTGTCTGAAAACATTCTGAGGGTGTATACTAAAGAGTTTCTATTTTTCAAAACTGTTCATGAATCATTTTAATAAGTAAAACGAAGACAAGAACTACACATTTTCATTCATTCCAATTTCCATAGAATCAATCGAACAAATGTTTTTTTCTCTGCAGAGAGATCAAGATGGTTTCCCTCCCAGATACTTTAATTTTCTATTCTTAGATTTGTATGTATATATCTTTGAGTGTGTATGTGTGTGTGTATATATATATACATATATATATATATATATATATATATATGTAAAAACTGTATTTGCTCCCACTCAAATGTGGAAAGAATAAAATATGATGCTTTATTCCTCCATAAGTGTACTTCAGAAAAACTTAAACTTCCTAAGGGAATGTAATTCATTATGAGGTGAATACTCAGTGAAGTCATAGTTCACACTTACTATCAAGGTTATTCATCCCATCTCAAAGGGTGTTCCATCGTTTCCTTCCCAATGTAGGCCCCCTCTAGGTGCACAGGGATACCTATCTGTGCCCAGAGATTTGACAAAGGGGCCTATGGTCTGCATGTTCTTCTCTTCCTAACTTATAATAAATTCTAGATTACCCATAAGTGATCTTAACTAGACTCTGAGTCATGGTTTCACATCTTGCTCTACCTGCTGCTGAAGTAGCTTAAAGCTGGTATAATTCATGGTCTTTTCAGAGTACAGTGGTTCCCTTTCTGCAGTAACTTGGCTCCATCTTGATTTTCTTTGCTTCAGATGCTCTGAGAGCATCTGAAATGCCTGCTTTCCAGGTCCTGGCATAGACTATTCATGTCAAGGCATCCATCCCATGGCTACATATTCCCTTACCATGGTGGTCTCAGCCTCCCCAGGAAGTTTAGCTCTCAATCCTCAGCAATTCCACTGGGGGTGTACCAGGCCTTCTAGATCCCTCTCCAATCCTGTGCAGACCTGACAGTATCTCATGTCTACTCTCTTCTTAAACATATCAAGCGGCTCTCTTTCCTTAGCTATAAACAACAGCTAGCAAATCCTTTTCAGAGGGAAGAACTTTCAGGGTATTTAGCAAGTGAAGAGGCATCACCATGCAATTTAAAAAGCAGACCTTCAAAGCAAAATAATTTTCTAGGTACCTCTCTTGCAAGAAGAGGTTTTTTAAAAGTTATATATAAATGACTGTGAGACCACTAACTAAAATACACATCTAATTAATATATTTTTTTTAATCCAACACTGCCTTCTACCTTGTTAGGTACAAGATCCCTTGGAATTTTGAGATTCTGATATTGTTGTTGACATAGGGTATTAGATAAGTTTTTTCTAATAGGAAAAAAAATAAGTCAGCATTGAGACTTGAAGCTGAATAGTGACTGTGTTATTCTGTGCTGAACTTGCTCTATTTTTACCTGAGGTAACAAACTTCATGACCAAGCCTTCATGGTAGAATGGGCACAAAGAAAGAAATTGGCTTACCAGTAAGAAGAGGTACTAGGAAAGTGTTTTAAATTTTGACATCTGGTATCATATATTATGTTTAGTTTGGACAGAGTAGTCTTTTTTTATTCACTATAACTGGCCTCACTGGTCAATTAATGACAGAAATAATTTAAAGAGGGGACTCATTTAAAAATGTTTGATGTAGATGTACTATTTTAACTGTCATTCACTTTATAATAATTTGAAGCAGGGCTACATTTACTGTTATTTGGTTTTTGTTTTATTTTGTTTCTTAACATGAATTTACTTATCTTGTATAAACTGTATTTATAATGCATTGTCTTTTATTTCCATGTTGTTTGTCTTTTTTAAGTGAAATGAGAACGTAAATGTATTTGTAAAATGATCCAAGACTATAATCCTCATAGATTTTATATTCCTCTGCCTAATTTTTTAAATTTATGTTTTTCTATACATAATTCAAGACTTTGTTTGTAACCTGCTTAAGTATTTTTGAAACCATTAAGCACAGACTTCAAAAGAACTGCTCTTTCCATGCTCATATTCCATTAGGTTATATAAATAACAAAGAAGTAATAAAAAGGACACTGGGGGAAAAAAAATTGAGAGAAAGCACAAATTATTCTTGATAAACATGCAGCTTATGTGGTGGTGGCAGAAATGGGAGAGTATTAGACCATAATTTAGTATCCTGGTGCAGTCCTTTGTTGATGAACCTATGTTTTAAGTCTTGCAAAGAAAATTGGGATTCTTAGTTAACCCAATAGGTTAGTTAAATTGAGACCAGTTAAAAGGGCTTCTCCCATGTTTACACACATTTTATATAATCATATCAATCATGCATGTATTTTGTATTTCTTTTCTTTTGTCTTTTAGCTTGGTTGAATTCAGTAGCCTTCTGGAGCCCCTTCTCCTGGACACCTACTCAACTATGTGTTGGGAAGACCAAGGTGAATAAGGACTGGACTCTGAATGCAGTGAGGGTCTAAAAGGGAGATAACAAACACTCATCCATGTTTTACGTAGTAAATCCCACCAAGCACAAAAACTAAAAGTACATCGTTTCACATATTAAAAATAGGCCCCTATGTCATTTATTCTTATGCCAGTTTTTCTTCAGTATTTTATGTAAAATTTTACTTGATAATTTAGATCAAGTTTTAAAGATGTAAAAATATCTGGATAAAAGTATGTGCCCTTATCACTAATTGTCAGTCTACATCAGCTACTATTTATTTTAAAGTACTTCATTCCAGTGTGAGGAGGGTTACATTTAAATATTTCTCAGTCTCCTGTGATTTCTGATTCATATATGTAGCTCTGAAATACTGTGAGCAGGGTGCCATTCAATGCTTTTATGGAGTTTTTTTTTTTTTTTTGCTCGTGAACTGCTATGTACCAGATGCCCCATTCATAACATCTCTTAACTCTGATAATGAGTAGATGTCATTATTTTGCCTTCCAGCACTTCTGATCAATATCAGGCTAATATTATTTTCTCTCTGATTTTCCTTCATATTTTCAAAATTTATAGCAAACACAAAATGAAGTAATTATTTAATGTTTAACACAGTACAGTTTTTTTTTTGACTGCCCTCTAAGTCCTTGCAACTAGGATTGACTTTATTACAAGTTTAAAAAATTATGAAAATATTTTAGCATAAATATTTATTTAGTGGTACCCTTAACAGTGAATTTATGAGTTTTTTAGGCCACTTTTCAAACTCATTTTAGTTTCAATTAAGATTTGGTGGAATATTTTTTAAACTCATATAGGAAAATATAAGGCTTAAAAAGGAAATGTAAGTCACATTCTTTAGAATTATCTTTCTGTTTATACCTAGTATTTCTTAGTTATCAGAATAAAATTGTGAGCCCAGTGCCTAACACATATTTGGCACTCAGAAAAGTGTATTAAATGAATGCATTCAAACTGAAATAACGTAACTGCTTAGTTAAGGCTTCTCTTGTTTTAGGTGTTTTTTTACAAGATTCTTTTCATTTTAAAAGAGACAATAGAGACTTTAGAAACTGAAAGGTAATGTTAATAGGAATCATAGCAATTATCTCGTCTATCTTCTCCAATTTTCAGATGGAGCTGACAAAGCAATTAAGTGATTTAACCAATGGTAAGTTAAATAGACTTCAAACTTTCAGATGTATTATTAAGCCATGTAGTTAATTTGGTTCAAAGTTTTGATTTAACCAACATGTATTAAGTATGTGTAATGATGAAGGCACTCTAATGAACGCCAAGCTTAAAAAAAAAAAAAGAAACACGAAATTCCTACCCAAAGTTTGTAAACTACGGACTAGTATTTGGGAACCACTGAAATTTGATTCTTAGGCTCAGGACTGGAGTCTGGGCGGGAGTTACTGATTTGAGAGTCATTAGTATACACTTGTAATTGAACGCATGCAGTGAATGAGATCACACAAGAAGAGGAAATAAAACAAAAGAAATAGTAGAACTAGTGGATTCCTGGTGAAGACGTATTTATAAGATGATACAAAGAGAATCAAGGGGGAAAAGAGACATGTAAAAGGAGTGAGAATCAGATGATAAATGGTTCCTTGAAAATCAAGGGACAAAGAGAACCAGGTAGTAAATGATGGGAGGTTTCTTGTACCTTGCAGAAAACTCAATTATGATGAAGACTTAAAAGACACTATTAAAATCAGACATTCAGCATCACTGGGGATTCTTGCAAAAGTGCTTTGCTACAAAGGGAGTAACATATGAGCCACAATGAAGATTGCAAATTCTTGGAAAGAAGGAAAGAGGAGGAAAGAAATAATACAAATAAAAGACCAGCATTTTCCAGAATGAGTTCTGCTATCTTCACAGGTTTTAGTAGCTATTACTTGAAAAATATAAAGGAGAGCGTTGGGGTAGAGAGTTCACTTGTGAGATATCTTGAGGAAACAATTTAAAAAGTTAATTTTGCTGCAGGATTTCAGAAAATTTATTTGGCAAATGGGAATGGAGAATATCCAAAAGAGGGTATATTTGGTCATCTATTTTCTTTAAAAAAAAAAAACACTTTTTGGGATTACTATTCTATATTAGTCACTTGGGAAATTTTGCTTTGGAATAAAAAGAAAAAGCCAAGATATTTAACACTAATAGAAAAAGAAAGAAGGGAAAGAAACAACAGGAATTCAAAGAAAATTCTCCAGCTTTATTAAGATATAATTGACATATAACATTGTGTAAGTTTAAGGTATACAATATGTTGATATGATACATTTATATATTGCAAAATGATCACTACCATAGTACTAGCTGACACCTCCATCATGTCACGTAACTACCATTTCTTTTTTGTGGTGAGAACATTTAAGGTCTACTCTTAGCAACTTTCAAGTATATTAAACAGTTTTATTAGCTAAAATCACCATAAAGTAATTAGACCCAGAGAACTTATTCATCTTAAAACTGGAAGTTTGTACTCTTTGGCTGACATCTCCTGATTACCCCCAACCCCCTGCCTCTAGTAACCACCATTCTAGTCTCTGTTTCTATGAATTTGACTTCTTAAAAATTCCACATATAAGTGATATCCTACAGAATTTGTCTTTCTCCAACTTACTTCAGTTAGCATGATGCCCTCAAAGTCCACCCATGTGATAGGTTGAAAGAAACCTTGTTTGTGTTGAGGTATGAATCCCTTCTACTCCAGGATAAGTTTGATTAGATTTGAAAGCCCAAATATTGGAATTTCTTTAAAGGTTCAGTGCAAATAAAGACCTTCTGAAGTCAAGTGTACACTCAGATAGTGACAGAGCCATGCAACAGAATTTCTATTTGTTTGGGTTTTCTTCACAAAGACATCCAGGAAAGATGCATCAAAGGGAAAACCTAGCAGAAAATCTTAAACCAAAATAATTGGTAAGGCTGATTAAGAGAGGAGAAAGCATGAAGCAAAGAAACTTAGTACTTTTTTCCAGCTTTATTTCGATATAAATGATATATAACATTGGGTAAATTTAGGGTGTACAACATGTTGATTTGATACACGTATATATTGCAAAGTAATTACTACCATAACATTAGCTAATACCTGAATCATGTAGCATAATTTCGATTTATTTTTTGTGGTGAGAATATTTAAGATATACTCTCTTAGCAACTTTCAAGTATATAATACAGTATTATTAACGTAAATTACTATACTGTACATTAGATTCCCCAGAACCTATTTATCTTATAACAAGAAGTTTATAACCTTTGACCAACATATCACTTCTCTGCCACCTCCCAGCTCCTGGTAACCACCCTTTTTTTCTCTGTTTCTACAAGTTTTATGAATTTTGGGTTTTGTTTGTTTGGTTTTTTTTAGATTCCATATGTAAATGAGATCATACAATATTTGTCTTTCAGTGTCAGGCTTATTTCATTTAGCATAGTGCCCTCAAGTTCTATCCATGTTGTCACAAATGGCAAGGTGTCTTTCTCATGGCTGAATAATATGTACGTATGTATATACACCCCCCCACCTCACCTTTATTCATTCATCTGCTGAGGAACACTTAGGTTGTTTCCATATCTTGGTTATTGTGAATAATGCTGCAATGAACATGAGAGTGCAGATATCTCTCCCACGATCCTGTTCTCATTTCCTTTGTATGTATAGCCAGAAATGGGATTGCTGGATCGTGTAGTAGTTTTATTTTTAATGTTTTGAGGAACCCTCTTAATTTTCCATAGTGGCTGCACCAAGTTACATTCTCACCAATGGTGCAGGAGAGTTCCTTTTCTCTACATCTTCGCCAACACTTGTTGTTTCTCGTCTTTCTGATAATAGTCATTTTGACAGGTATGAGATGGTATCTCATTGTGGTTTTGCATTTTTCTGGTGATTACTGATGTTGAGGACTTTTTCAGGTACCTGTTTGACTGTCTTCTTTGAAAAAAATAAAGAAGATTGAAATCATATCAAAAGCCTTTTCGCACCACAGTTGCATAAAACTAAAAGTTTTCCTAGTTTCCTAGTTTCTCCTAGTTTACCAGGAGAAAACTGAAAAATTAACCAATATGTGGAGATTAAACAGCATGCTACTGAACAACCAGTGGGTCAAGGAAGAAATCAAAAGAGAAATCAAAACCATTTCTTGAGACAAATAAAAATGAACATACAATATACCAAAACTTATCAAATGCATCTAAAGCAGTTCTAAGAGGGAAGTTTTTTGTGATAAATACCTACATAAAGAAAAAAGAAAGATCTCAAATAAACAACCTAATTTTACAACTCAAAGAACTAGAAAAAGAAGAACAAACTATGACCAAAGTTAGTGGGAGGAAAGAAATAAAGATCAGAGCAGAAATGAATGAATGAGAGACTAAAAAGAAAATAGAAAAGATCCCTGAAACTTGAGTTTTTTTGAAAAGATAAAAAAAACACACAGACCTTTAGCTAGACTTATCAAGACAATAAAAGAGGATTCAAATAAACAAAATTATAAATGAAAGAGGGTACATTACACCTAGATACCACACAAATGGAAAGGAATATGAGAAACTACTATGAACAATTATGCACCAACAAATGGACAAACTAGAAGAGATGAACACATTCTTAGTAAGTACTTCTACTGGTCTTACATTCCTGCTCATTTTCTGGCATTCCAAAATCTTATTTGAAATTTTGGACATAAACATTCTTAGAAGAATCCACTGGTTAACAAAGAAAATTTTGTTTCATACTTAAAATTTTCTTTTCAATTCATAACTGGTTTTCTGTATGTGAGACATATTGTTTTCTTATACCAAGTGAATGCTGTCGGGAGTGATCTTCCATCACTTGTTCCTGTTTCTGGAACGTGGCTTGCTCTGTGGCTTGGCATTTTGGAGCTGTCCCTTTTAGACAAGTCTTGAATAAACCATCTTCTCACATAATTTGGCAGAAGCAAAATGGCATCCTCATGTAAAATGTCACCTGCTCTAGATTGGCATTATTCTTGAGATTATAAGTATTCGAATAATGCTCTAAGATTCCTCTCTGTTTATCTCAGAAATATTACTCCCCGATGGTTTCTAAGAGGATAGATTTGGTTATTTTATTAGGTCAAACTTTAATCCTTGATAGAGAGCAAAATATTTTAAAAACGGAGCCTAGGACAGATAATGTTTGATTTAGTAATTAAACATTAGAGCTGGAAAGGAAAATAGAGTTCATTGAATTCAGTGATTAGTGAGATGACTCTAGAAGAATTTCTGTTTCAGTACCATTGTGGAGAAAGAAGGTAAGCTAAATTAGGGTTTTTGGTTCCTTGGTTTTCTCCCCTCATAGCATTTCTTTGAGTTTCTTTTTACATTGTGTTCTTCTTTAGTAGATTAACATTTTATTTTAAAACAATAATTTAATATAAATATTTCATATTGAAAAGTTGGAAAATTAGTTTTTAAGGGATTAAATGATTTTCCCAGGTCATAACTCTACTAAAAGATACAATGGGAACTAGGACCATGGTTTCTTGTGTTTTAGTGCTTTTTGATTTTTATTTCATGTTTTTGTTCTATTAAAGATCTAAGAACCCAATTGGAATTCCATAATAGGACATGATGGCTTAAAAAAAAGAGAAAGAATGAAAGAAAAGAGTTATAAAGAGAATTAAAATCATCGATAATTATTCTTGCCTACTGCATTTTTCCTTCAAATAATTATTTCTTCACCTGTTTATATTCTTCATACTGTATGTGATAAAGAATTTAAATAATAAAATAAAAATTTCCCCAAAATGTATTCATCTCGATCAGGGTTTCTCAACCTCAGCACTAAAATTTTGGAGTGACACATTTTTTTGTTGTTTGCTGTCCTATGCATTGTATAATGTTTAGCAGCATCCTTGGCCTCAACCCACCAGATACATGGAGATATGACAGTCTTTTACTCAGTCATGATAATCAGAAATGTCTCAGAGAATGCCAAATATCCACCAGAGACAATACTACCCCTGGTTGAGAACGATTGATCTAAATAATGTACAGTCTAGATCCAAACTGAGACACCAAACTGAAGATAATCTTACCATATGTTAGCTATTGTGAGTAGACATTTGTTCCAAGATTTTAAGCAGTCCATTGTGATATTTTAGAAATTCTAAGGAAAACAATCATGGCTGTAAGAAGTGAGGCAGGTGTGGGAGTCAAGCCTTAATGCAAGCAGGTGAAGTGGGCTGCATGAGCTTTGACTATGTGCTTGGTGGGTGTGGAGAGTCCACAAAAATATTTAATATTCTAATATAATTGAACTCAGTTCTTGTTAACTTTTTGTATTATGTGACCCTACATGTAATAGGCAAAAAGAGTTAAATATTTGTCTTTGATGGCTGGACAAGGCAGTCAGACTCTAGAGTAGAGTATGGTGATGGTGATGGGGATTTTAAGCTTGCCACTTTGATGTCCAGATGTGTCTTAGAATGGAAGATGGAAAAAGTCATGAAGAAAGGGCTATCTTGAGGACTAGCTTTCCCTAGTTACAATACAAGGGAATTATTTTTTGTTTTTTTGTTGTTTTTTTTACTTTGTATTAGTGAACAGCTATTAATCCCAGTGTGGAATTGTTCCTCTATCACCCACATAGTTCTCTTGAGTCTCTCAACACAGTGTCTGATCACTTCCTGGTGTAAAGCATGACTCAGCTTTGCCCAACTAGATTACTTTCATGCTATTTTCTGTACTTGTTCTATGGTCATTGGCATAGAGGTAACTATTACTTTAGCATTTTGACCTGTAATGATTTTATAAAGTAGCTGGGACAGTGATTATCTTGCCTGTCAATGCAAAGAGCCTAGCCACAACAGGAGAGAACTAAGCCACCAAGCAAAAAGATACAAAGGCAAACAGACCCTGAACGATAAAGCACCTCAAGACTTCTTTAATCACCTGGATCCAGCCGTATCTGAAGCTCAGTTGCCCCTTGGACATCGAGCTACATGAGTCAACAAAGTAACTTTTTTTTTTTTTTTTTGGCTTCATCTAGTTTGTGTTAGGTTTCCATCACTTACAGTTGAAAGAGGTCTGCTGAGTATGGAGAATATTCCCATTGAGCAAATGTGAGCAAGGAATTGCAAATGCATAGAAATAAAATGACAGCTATACAGATGAAAGACTAACACGAAACAACAAGAAAAGCCCCTTGAACTTTAATGCAGGAATAATGAACAAATAAAGAGTATGTGTGAGCTATCTCACAAAAACCTGTTCTTCAAGGAGAAGCAAGGCATCAGAGAAAAATGACCTCATAACAGATTGAAATAGAGATGATAATGGAGGAAGAAAATGTCCAGCATCAAACCAGAGAGTGTGTCCTTCTATTCACATACTGTTTGCAAATTCTAATGATGGAGGACCAGTAATTGAGCTCACCTGTGTAAGAACTGTATAATTCATTTATTCAGCCAACATTTACAAATTATCAACCAAGAGGGAAGGATTCCAAGTTGTTAAACACCAAGTCTCTGAACTTCAGTCTTTATCCGAGATGTAAGTCTAGGGAGGGGAAAAAAAATTCAAGAAACCATGAATAGTATAAAAGCTATTGTAGGCAAGTGCAGAGTGAGACAGACAATTCACTCTATTACTTATGGCTTCTTCAATTGTAAGTGACAGAAAAAGGAATTCAAACTAGCTTAAGTAGGAAAAAAAATTTGCATGAGGTTGCATTCAGGGTTGAACTCCTGAGTCCATGCACAGCTGGACTCAGGAGTTCAAACCATGGCACCTGAATTCTATCTCCTTCTCTACCTCTTAATTTTGTTTGCTTCTGAGTTGTCTTTCCACATTGTTGCAAAGAAGACAATTAGCAGATCTGGGTTAATGTCATTAGAGGTCATGACTCCAAAGGTAAAGTTACCTCTTTTCCTCACATGACATTTATTGACTCTACTTTAGTCTTAGGCCCATTTCTGGAGCAATCTCTGTATCTAAGAGGATGTGCCTCAGCCTTGTCCATGTACCACTTCTGCAGCTGGGTGCTGGGACCATGATACTGACAGACCCACCAAGATAAGGTGAAGTGAGAGTTACTGAAAGGAAAAGAAGCTATGTAGTCAGTATCATTTATGATGATGATGGTTATGATGATAACCATCATCATCATTATTCTAGACGACATTCAGTCTCCTAACACATCCTGGGTGGGACCTAGAAGTTGTCATGTCACATCTGAGCTAACTATTAAAGAGTAAGTATTTGTATGACTACTGTTGGTTAGGATGAAAAACAAGAGGATGCATTAGTGTAGAGGATTCAGTGTAATTATGCAGGCATGCTTTAGCAAAATTCACTAATGTCCAAATATACACAAATTGTCATCTACCATTTATTGAGTACTGATTATGTGCCAGGCATTTGCTAAGTAAGCTCTTTAATTTGATCATCTCATTTAATTCTCCCAAATTTTACAAGGTGAATATTACTCTCTTTCTCAAATTGCAAATAATGCTCAGCGAGGTGAAATAATTTACTTAATTAGCAAGTGGTAGAGTTTGGATTGAAACACAGGAAGTGTGAAACAAGAGCTTGGATATTTAATACGACTTTGTACTTAGGGGGACCATACATCTCAGTTTATGCCTCTTGTCCTGATACAATTGTTAATTGCATCCCCTTCTACTTCAAAACATGTTCAGATTTTGACAATAAATTATATAACATGAACACTGCCTCCTTCATGGATATGTTTGAACTCCCATGTATTTTATATACTTGTCTTTCATTCAGAATGATTTTAATAATCTTTTATTTTAGGAGAAGAGCTTCATATTTACAAAGAAGGTGCAAAGATAGTACAGAGAGTTCTGATATCCCCACACCCACTTTCCCTTATTATTAGCACCTTATATTAATTTGTCACAATTAATGACAATATTGATACATTATTATTAACTAAAGTTCATACTTTATTCATATTTCCTTAGTTTTCACGTAGTGTATTTTTTCTGTTACAGGATCCCATCCAGGATATCACATTATGTTTAGTCATCATGTCTCCTTAGGCTCCTCTTAACTGTGACAGTTTCTCAGGCTTTCCTTGTTTTTGATGACATTGGCCCTTTTGCAAAGTACTGGCCAGGTGTTTTGTAGAATGTCTCCCAACTGGGATTTCTCTGATGTTTTCCTCACAATTATAATGGGGTTATGGGTTTGGGGGAGGAGATCACAGAGGTAAAGTGCCAATTTTATCACATAACATCAAGGGTATATACTATCAATGTGGCTTATCATTGTTGATATTAACCTGGATCTCCTGGCTGAGGTAGTGTTTGACGTGTTTCTCCATTGTAAAGTTACTCTTGTAAAATGGTTGTTAACCTTTTCAAATTATGTTTATATGGAGAACATGCACACATTTTAAGTGTGTGAATCCATGACTTTTGACAGATATATTTACCCGTGTAACCACTATCTCTTTCAAGATGTAGAATATTTCTGTCGGCCTTCTAAAGTTGTTTTAACTTGTCTTAATTTAATCTTTTGATTTCATAGAGTCCCTAAAGAATCCTTTCAGTTATGATTGAGTCAGAAGTGCCCCAACTCTTAGCAGACATATCACAATTTTGAGCTGCTCTCAAAATAAATAACCAGATTCTTAACTATGTTTGACTCTATCAGGTTACCTTTTATAGACTGGCCATCTCTCCATATATCTTTCCTGACTAGAATAACTAGGTAATGCAGACTTACCATCCCATGGACTTGAAACCTTGTCCTATAGGTAAGAACACCAGGATGAACAAGCCTCAGAAAGGGAGACTTAACGAAAAATCACAAGGAACCAATCTTTATAACTGCTAAAGTGTGACAGGATGTGAAGAAGGCTGACATGACTGTGACAAATCTGGCTTAAAGAAGACTATTGTGGATAATATCATGGGATACCACCGCATTTTATATTCAGAGATTTCTAAGAGTGGACCTGAAGTAGGAGCAAGACAGGTATGGTCTTAACATCCTAAGTAAGACATTATCAGTATTCGAAAGAGGTTTCTAAAGCACTTTTATCAATTCCTTTTTTAAAGTATTAGTTATAATATTAATCACTGTTGGATTTATAGGGAAATAATGTTTTACAAGAAGCAACATAAATATAAGTGTAAAAGTTCATGAGGCGGCATCATGCAAGTTATTTTATCAAAACTTATATAAAAATCATGGCATATAATTAGAGCTGAAAGAAATGTTAAATCTCAGAGAGCCACAAAAAAAAAAAAACTCTTCAGTTTATAGATAATAAAAATGGATGAGTTGAAAAATTTGCCCAGATAATTGGATCTTAACCTTATATATAAACTTTATTGTGGTATAGTTTACATAAACAGAAGTATATGCATATTAAATATATGATTGATGAGCTTATAAAATATAAACTAAGCATAAAACTTTATATACTAAAAACCACCACAAATTAGATATATAACATTTTCATCACCCTGGAAAGGTACCTTATACCCCTGTTTACTCAATCCATCCCCTATTCTCAGACCCAGGCTGATCTGCTCTCACTACATATTAACTTTGACTTTTCTAGAATTTCATATAAAAGATGTCATATTGCATACACTGTCTTTTGTCTTTCTTCCTTTACTTCCTATAACATTTTTGAGATATATCTGTTTAGTGTATATTAGTTGTTCCCTTTTATAGCTGAGTTGTATTCCATTGTATGGATATACCACTTGTATTTATCCTTTTGATGGGCATTTGGGTTGTTTCCATTTTATAGTTATTTTGAATAACACCACTATAAACATTTATACAGAAATACCTGTGGATTGTTATTTCCTTGGGTAGAAGTGGAAATGTTGGGTTGAATGGTAAGTGTATGTTTACCTTTATGAGAGACTGAGAAAGACTTTTCTAAAGTGGTTGCACCATTTTGCATTCTGACCAGCAGTGTATAAAAGTACTAGTTCTGCTGTATCCTTTCTAACACTCACAATGGTCAGTCTTTTTCATTTTAACCTTTGTAATAGGTAGTGGGATCTCATTTTGGTTTTAATTTGCTTATCCCTGAAAACTAATGGTGCTGAACATCTCTTCACGTGCCTACTGCCTTTTGTGTATCTTCTTTAGTGAACATATACTTTTTCTGTATGTGTGTGTAGTATATAACCTTCCTTATGTACAAGTTCTTTGTAAAATATATGTTTTGTGAAATTTTCACCATTTCTGCTTCCTTCTCCCCTATTTTCTGAACGAGTCTCTGTAAGATTGACATTTTTCCTTAGATTGTTGATCACATTCACCAAGGAATGCCATCTGGACCTAGAATTTTCTTTGTGGGAAGGATTTTTTATAGTTACTTTGTTTATCTTATTCAAACAGCTTTGTTGAGATGAATTTTACTTATAAAATCCACTAATTTCAAGGATACAATTTAGTCATTTTTAGTAACTACCAAATTATACAACCATCAACATGAATCAGTTTTAGAACATTTTTATTACCCTAATAAGATCTCTCATGCCCATTTCCAGTTTATCCCCATTCCCACCACCAGCCCCAGGCATGGGAAGGTTTTTCACTGTAAAGGAAATGTAACAAACATAAAGCTTTTAGATTTTTTTCTTTCTTTTTGAGTCAATTTTGGTAAGTTGTGCCTTTCAATGAATTTGTCCATTTCACTTAGTTATCAATTTTTTGATATAAAATTTTCATGACATTTCCTTATTTTCCTTTCCATGAGTCTAGGGTCTAGAGTGATGCTTTTTCTTTTTATATTGGTCATTTCTCTCTTCTTTCTTTTTTTCTTAATCTGTCCAGCTTAGACATTTTCAGTTTTACTGGTCTTTACAAGGAACAGCTTTTGGTATTATTGGGTTTTATCTCTTTTTGCTCTTTTCTATTTTATTGATTTATACTTTTTATTCTTTCTTTTTACTTTGAGTTTAATGTATTTTACTTTTTTAGTTTCGAATGCAAAGTTTAGATGATTGAATTAAATGTATATTTTCTTTTCTACTATATGGCTTTAAGCTATAAATCTCTCCCTAAGAACTGCTTTAGATAGAGTCAACAGATTTTGACAGGCTGTTATTGTTATCAGTCATTAAAAATATATTCTAATTTATCTGGATTTTTTTTTTTTTTTTTTTTTTTTTTTTTTTTTTTTTGCTGTACGCGGGCCTCTCCCTGTTGTGGCCTCTCCCGTTGCGGAGCACGGGCTCCGGACGCGCAGGCTCAGGGGCCATGGCTCATGGGTCTAGCCACTCCATGGCATGTGGGATCTCCCTGGACCGGGGCATGAACCTGTGTCCCCTGCATTGGCAGGTGGACTCTCAACCACCGCGCCACCAGGGAAGCCCCTACCTGGATTTTTTTAAAAATTGTGAGTTAAGTGTGTTTAAATATCAAATATTAGGGGATTTTCTAGATATTTTGTTATTGATTTTCAAGTTAATACCATTGTTATCAGAATGAGTTCAATAATTTTAAGTGTATTGAAACTTGTTTATGGAACAATATGTGGTCTATCTTGAACAATGTTCAAATTTGTCTTCTGCAGTATGCGACTGCTGTTACACAGATACAGTGAATTTCAAGCAATGTATTTTTCAGCCCTACACATTCCATTTATTTTTATATTTTTCACTTCTCTCCTCATTGGGTTCATGTTTCCCTCAAATTCTTGAACATATTTACACTAGCTGTTTATATTTATTTCCTATTGCTGTGACACAACTACCACACATTTAGTGACTTAAAACAATACTCATTTATCTCACAGATCTTTAGGTACTCAAGTATGGGCGGCTTGGCTGGGATCTCTCCTGAGGCTCTTCTTACAGAACTGAAGTCAGAGTGTCAGCCAGGCTGAGCTGTTATCTGGAAGCTCTGGGAAAAATCCATGTCCAAGGTTATTTACCTTGTCAGTAGAATTCAGTTACTTACAACTGTAGGGACGATGTCCTTGTCTTCTCTTGCCGTTATCCAGGGGCCAGACAGCTTCTAGGGCCACTTTCAGACCCTTCCAGATGGCTCCTTCCCTCTCAGCAATAGAGAACCTCCTTCATGTTGAATCCTTCTCACACTTAGGATCTCTCTGACATACTCTTTTGTGACCAGCCAAAGAAAAGTCTTATTTTAAGGACTTACATGATTAGGTTAGGCTCACCTGGAGAATCTCTCTCAAAGCCAACCGATTAATAACCTCAACTACACCTGCAAAATCCCATTCACTATATAATTATGGGGGCTATTTTAGAATTCTGTCACACTGGTTTTTTTTTGTATTTGTGCTGATTCTAAAATCTGTCATTTCTAGATCTGTTTTTATCGACTAGTTTTTCCTCCTGCCTTTTCACATGCCTTATAATTTTTATTGGATTCTGTACAGTGTAAAAATAATGTGGTTGTGTCTTCATTTCACTCTCTTCCTTTAAAAAGCATTGAATCTTGTTTTAGCAGATGTTAGGTTACTTGCAGGTCAGCTAGATCCTTTCCAGGTTGGTTTTTAAGACTTTTTCCAGTGGGTATTTAGCCCTGCTATTGAAGTGTAACCTTTCTGGGTCTCTACTAATTTGTCCAAGTCTTCAGAAAGATTTCTCCCCTCCAGAGGGTTAGCACTTCAGTGTCTCCCAGTGCTGTGTGAGCTGTTACAGTTCCCTAATAGTTGTTATTTTCCTAGGGTCCCATATCCTCATCCTATGTTTTCCCAGTTTAGTGTTGAGCCAAAATTCGAGGGACTACCATACATATTTCTAGCCCTCTTTCTCTGTGTGCCTCCTGTCTATCTTGTACTCTTGCCTGCAAGTTGCAGCTTCCTGAGTCTCTCTGAACTCTGATCTCTGTTTTCTCAAATTAGCCCATTGACCATGCTCAGCTTGGGTCTGAAAAGTGGCACCAGGCAGGAACATTCATAGGTCTTGCCTCATTTGTTGCCCCTCCTTTGGGGAACACAGTCCTGAGCTCTTAGCTGCCCAGTGTCTTAAAAGTGTTGTTTAAGTTATTCTAATTTTCTAATGATTAGCTTTGAGAGGAAAATTCTGGGGCCAATTACTCCATAATGGCTAGAAGCAGGAGTCCTCAACTGAGATTGATTGACTGAATGAATGTCTACAAGTGCTTACCTGCTACCTTCTCCCCACAGAAATGAGACTTGATCCCACTTCTGATTTTATTTTAATGGGGTGGAGGGTTGAGGAACTGAAGAATCAAACTCATTATAGGATAGGGATTTCCCTGGTGGCGCAGTGGTTAAGAATCCACCTGCCAATGCAGGAGACACTGGTTCGATCCCTGGTCCAGGAAGATCCCACATGCCCTGGAGCAACTAAGCCCGTGCGCCGCAACTACTGAGCCTGTGCTCTAGAGCCCGTGAGCCGCAACTACTGAAGCCCGCACACGTAGAGCCCGTGCTCCACAACAAAAGAAGCCACCGCAATGAGAAGCCAGCACACTGCAATGGAGAGTAGCCCCTGCTTGCCGTAACTAGAGAAAGCCTGCACACAGCAACGAAGACCCAACACAGTCAAAAATAAATAAAATAAAAAATAATTTTTAAAATGCTGTGAATTCACAACACAATGATAAAAAAATTTTTTTAATCATTGTAAGATAAATAACTTGCATGGGGAAGATACTAGTATCAACTTACGTTAAATAATTTCAAAGCAGATACGATCATGAGAAATGGGCCCACATCACAAAGAATCAAGATATGCAAAGAATATACGTAATTACCCTAAGGAATATTGTTTGAATATTAAATGAGATGTGAATATTAAAAAATGATAGATGGTCTAAAATTCCATTTAATTCGATTAGTGGAATTAAGCATGGTAGATGGTCTCGTAAGACATTCCCCAGAGAGATCTTTCCAATAATTTAAACATTTTATGTTCAGTTGTTCACTGGACATACCCAGAACGTGATTCATCCAAGAGGAATAGTTCTGGAAACACTGCTGATAGGGATTAGTGTCTAATACATAGACAGACAACAGAGTACAATAGTTAAAAGTGTTGTTGCTGAGATTAGACATGGGTATGAGCTCTGTTTCTGCACCCAAGAGCTAGGTGGCAGAGGGGTTGAAACAGAGATTTTGAAGATAGAGTTCCTGACTTCAAATTGAGCTCTGTGCTTCCTAGCTTTATGTCCTTGGCAAGTCTCTTAAGAACACTGTACCTCAATTTCTTCATCTGAAAAATAGGGGTGATGAATAATAATACCTGCCTTTTATATGTTGGGGATGAGATAAATCCTTAGTTTATTATGAGGATTAAATAAATCAACATGTGTAAACCATTCAAGCAGTACCTGGGGCATAGTAAGTTCCAGATAAGTGTTAGCTATTACAATAATTTCTTGTCTACAATTACGATAATAATAAAAATAGTAACTCATAAATACAGATGTCAGTGCCATTTGGAATAGTCTCTATAACAATTTCTGTCCCCACATTTACTGTGTTTCAGCAAATTTACCTAACAGATGGTGAGTGGGCAATTTTTAAAGAGGCATTTTTTAAAAGAGCGGAGAGGGAAGGAATAGAGACAGGCACATACTATATTTGAAGTTACCTCCACGTGTATTTTATGTATGTATACCCATACAATTAAGAAGTCTTTGGATGTTTTATCTTCAAGAATAATTCAGATACTGGATTACTTGAATATCATAAACATTTAGGGTTTAACAGATTTGTTACATATAGACGTTGTACCATGGATTTAAAAGACCATAGCCAGCGGGCAGCGGCGGGCGGAGCGACCGAGGGGCGGCGCGGGCTGGGCGGCGGGTGCGGGGGTCCGTGCTTCCTCGCGGTGGAAGGCTGGGGTTCGCCAGAGACGCCGGGTTGCTCCGCGTTGCCAGGTTACCGAGCGCGTGCCCCGCGCCCGCTCTTCCGCCCGGGCCGCCCTCGGCGCCGCCTGAGCCGCGGTGCGGGCTGCTCGGGCCCCGGGTCCACGGAAGCCTGGGTCGGGGGCTGCGTGCGGGAGTCTTGTCGTGAGTGGACGCTGCGCGAGCGCGCAGGGGACGTAAGGCGCCGACCTGGGGCTCCCCGGCGCTCCGGCTCCGCTCAGGGCGCCCGCTCAGGGGCCTCCGGCGCGAGGCCCCCTTTGTGGTCAAGATGGCGGCGCCCAGGCGGGCCGCGCTGAGGTGAGCTGGAGCTGGGCCCGGAGAGGGGTCAGTCAGCCACGCCCAGGACTTGGACCCCGAGCTGGTCTCCCGTCTCCCGGGGAGCGGCGGGTGAGTGGGCGCGGCCGCGCGTAGGTCCCTCTCGTGGGGTGGTCAGTTCTTCGTGCGTCCGCAGACTTCTGTCGTCTGATAGTCAGATCTGGGGTGGCCCAGGTTGGAGGCGAGGGTGCTTGATTGGGGAAACCTGAGGGGTTTAAGGACTCTGTTGGGATCGTTTCAGACCCCAGCAAGAAGCTGAGCAAGTTTTCTCCTGACTCTCTTCCCGGCTAAGTTTTCTGCCTTCTCTGAAGACGCCAGCTTTTCTGAATCACCTTGTTCCCCGGGGGGATACAGTTGGTGGTTCTGACCGTGGAACGTAGGACCCGGCGCGGGGAAGCCTGAGCTGGTTCTAGTTACTGTGTTTGCAAAGCACTTGTCTTGTCTTTGGAATCTTTGTGTATGTAACCAACGTTGGGAAGAGCCAGCGTTTTCGCCTCCAAAACAGTGCGAGGGGTAACTTTATATGTAAGAAACAAGTGGGCGTTCACATCCATCTCTTTTCCAACCACTGAGTTTTGGTTGTGTTTCTTTTCTTTAAGTTTGTCTCGTTTTGAAGTGATAACAAAACAAACAAAAAAACCATAGCCAGTTACACAAAGTATATACTCTAGTCTCAGTCCTGCCATTAATTAGCTATGTTACCTTAAGTCATTTAATTTTTCTAGGCCTCATTTTTCTCACGTGATGTTTTTTCTTTGGAAAAGTATAGTTTCTAGAAGTCGCTAATCTCTGTGTCATAGTTCAGCTTGGAGAAAACCTGTTCTTATCCAAACTCCATGACATTGTATTTCCAGCTCCAACTTTGGACTTTGAGTGAGTTGGGGGCAACTTTTTAAGGATATTTTCACACAGCTTTTTTAGTTAATATCAGTCTAGCTGACTTGTCATACTCAGACTTTCTCCCATATTCTTTTACCAGTGTGTTCCTTAGTCATATATATAAAGACTGTTGTGGGAAAAATGACCTCCTGGGTCAGCTTACTGCATGGTCATCGACACAGGGCAGGGAGTAAGATTCAGTGGATTTTACAGAAGCAGATACAGGTTTCATTATCCATGTCCTCTCCCCTTTCGTGTTACCAAAAAAACAGCAGGCTTTTCTTGGAGAGCTGCCAGATAATGCCATCCTGCCTCCTGACGGGCCCCGGGGATGAGTCGCCCAGGGACTGAACTCCAGTAAAGCAGGTGATTGGCTCATGGGTAGGCATCTGACCTCGGCTAAGTCTATCAGACTGCTCCCCAGGACTTTTGTCTCAGAGCAAAATGGAAGAATTGTCTTTTCTCTCTGGAATTTCTAAGCTGGGGAGATATGACTCTGGGACTCCCAGTAACCATCCAGCACAAGGAGAGACTTTCTGTAAAATAAAGTCTTGCAGAGGTAAGCAGGGCTGAGGGATGGAGAGAGAGCTGGAACCCTGCTGATACTCTGGAACGTCCAGATCCAACTGTATCTGAATATGGCTGCATCCCTGAATTTCTAGTACTTGTTTGTTGAGGTTGTTGTTGTTGTTTGGTTTTTGTTTTTAAATTTCCTTTGACTATTTTGAATTTGTTTTCAGCCATGTGCATTTGAAAGCATCATAGCTAAAAGAGCTAATTTCCTACATTAATGTCAGGTTTGCTGACTGGCATTCCTTAAGTGAAAAATCATATCCGCTATTTTCTTTAAATAAAATCCTTCTAGCTCAGGTTTGAGATATTCAAAACTCTGCCTCCTACCCCCCTTTTTCCAACATTTACTGTATCACCTTGAAGCATTTGTGACCACATCTTTCCCATCTAGATGCAGTTGAGAGAGAGAGCAAAGACTTCTGACATAAACTGCAACCTATACGCCTCCTACCTGGAAGCTTTAGAACATACTTGATTCTTGTCATTAAAGCAAATCTTTTGTTGTTGTCTCCAGGGCACAGAAGCATTTTCATGGCATAATGGAGTACAAAGTACATTAAGCCTAACTCTACTTCTCACCCTCTTTTACTTTAAATAGGCAGAAAAGAACACTCTCAAACACATTTTCCCAACAAGTAAAATACATATACGATTATGTTTAGAAGACGTTTATGCAACATATAGTTAGACTGATTAATTAATGGACCTTTCGCCAATTGGCACAGTAAATATATATGTTCAATGTGGTTAATTAAAAAGAAGACAATAACATATTTTTACAGGTTAATTATCTGAGAAGAGCATTGTGCCAGCACACTTGATACTACAGTATTTCATGCTTGACAAGTAACCTTCTTTCAATTATATTTACTGCTAAATGTTTCTTGGATCAAGCTATTAAATTATAAGGTCAAAAGTAAAATGATATGAAATTACAATGATAAAGGGACACATATCCCACTTTATGAGAATAGAAGTTCTAATTTCTTTTCAGTACTACTAGTAGTGACCACAGTACTAATTTGAGCCCTTACTATGAGCCACTGTGCCCATATACATTTAGTTCTTACAGTAGTTCTGCAAAGGGCATATAATAATCCACAGTGTAAAGCTGAAGAAAGTGATTCTCATAGCTGAAAGTCACATAGCTGGTGAGTGGCAAAGTCTAGATTCAAACTTAGAGTCGTCTGACAATGCCCAGGTTGTTGACCACTATGTACACTGCTCAATTGTTGCACCAATAAAGAAGTGCTTGAAATAATTATAGATTTGCCTACCCCGAAACTGCAGTGATTTAAAGACATCAAAGTTGCCAGTTCCTTAACCACATCTACTTACAGTAAGAAATTACATTTTATTTCATTTCTAAAACAAGATTAATTCTGCAGGCCCATCGAAACTTGAGCCCACAAATCCTACCTCCAAATGAAAGATGCTTGTTTTCCATTATTCAACAGATGGCCCTGTACAGAGGCAATAAATATATAGTAGAATTTTCATTCAAATAAGTGAGAAGAGAGGCTTCTTCTTGTCCTGATTCAGTGCCCATCATTATGGATTATGATGGCTCTTCCCAAACTTTACTTCATTCACTCCACTCTTTCTACAAAACTCCAGTAATGGAATTCATCATTCAGATATATGTGCAAAGCGAAAGGACTGTATTAATACAGTTGCTGAAAGTCAAGTTGATAGAGCACAGGAAATACATCCTAATAAATGCAACATTAATGTTTGTGTGGGCCTTGGAGTGAGGGGTAGAAGAATTTTCAGTTTAATGGAATATTTTGCCTCTTGCTATGAAAGTGTGGCTTAGTAGTCTTCTAATTGGTCATTTACAGAATCCTCCATCTCTGGGTTTCATGCTTTCTTTACTCTGCAGCTGTTGATTCCTTCTCTTGTTCTGGATGGAAGATAGCAACGAAGCCACTTCAAAGGGCTCAGCCTGCCTTTTTGTGTTATTGTTTAGATGAAGATATTTCCATTTATTAAAGCACACTATTTAAACATTTTTATCATGTTTTAAACTTGACTGTGTTCTGAAGGTATGAGCACAGGCAGACATAATGGGGGTGTTTTCCAGGAGAGAACATACCCTTATCAAAGAAATTATCAGAATTTTCATGTATGGATTGAGAATCAAATTCTGGAGTTAGACCTGAATATAAATTCATACTCACAACTTATTACCAGTCTCATCTTGATCAAACGGTTACCACACTTCTCATCAATTTCCTTATCTTTGAAAGCAGAATAAGAGAAGTATGCCTGGTGGAGTTACACATCAAGCTCATCTGATAGAATATTCATAAGGATTTTGCACAAAATATACATGGAAATATTTTAGCACCGAGTTTAGCATGCGATTCGTCTTCAATACATTTAAGAGCTATTATTTTATTATTATTATGCTATCATTAAATATCACTATTACTTAAATGTCATTATTGCTAAAATTGCTGTAAAACTACTGCAATAACCCATGATGAATTCCCCTCTTCTGTTTCCTTTGTTTAAATGCAAAATATATATATAAATCTAGACAGAGAAGACTTTAGTGATCCTATTCAGTGGAGTGAGAATTTCCATGGCACTGATTAAAACAAATCCTGAATTGCATGGACTTAAGATAGCAGAGAGGGGCTTCCCCGGTGGCGCAGTGGTTGAGAGTCCACCGGCCGATGCAGGGGACACGGGTTCGTGCCCCGGTCCGAAAGATCCCACATGCCGCGGAGCGGCTGGGTCCGTGAGCCATGGCTGCTGAGCCTGCGCCTCCGGAGCCTGTGCTCCGCAACGGAAGAGGCCGCAACACTGAGAGGCCTGCGTACCGCAAAGAAAAAAAAAAAAAAAAAAGCAGAGAGGCTAAGAGATTTGAAGTTAGACATCCTCAAGTGTGAATTCTACTGTGACCCTCTTCTAGCTCTAAAACCTTGAGGAAGTTACTTAAACTTTCTGAGCTTTACTACTAGTTTCCTCATCTGTATCTTTTTCAGGACTATTTATCAAGCATCTTCCTGTTCTCTATGCTTGGATGTATCAATGAATAAATTAGACAAGAGCCTTTGCCTGCGTGCTCCTTCTTGCATGCTCTCTCCCTCCTTACACTCTCGTGTGGAAACGGATGTTATAAATAAATTCTATGCTTTGTCACAAGTTGATGGGTGCTACGGGATAAGGAAAAGGATGTGAAGCTCACTGAAGAGGCTTGGGTTGGGAGTGCTGGAGGAGTGTACAGGTAGGTTCTGTTTTTAAATAGGGTAGTCAGGGTGGATTTTATAAGTTGACATTTGAGCAAAGACTTGAAGTGAGGGAGTTGTCAGAATGTATGATGGGGAGACCACTCCCTGGGAGCAAGAATAACCAGTCCCAACACTCTAAGGCAGAAATATGCCGGGCAGCTTGGAGGAATATCAAGGAGGCCACCCTGGCTGACTTAGTCAGTGGGGAGGAAGAGACAGCAGGAGGGCTGGAGGTCGGATATGTGATGGGATGGATTGGGTAAGTCCTGGGAGGCCATCACATGCATTGTGTCTTTTACTCTAAATGTAGGCAGCCAGGGACAGGATTTTAGCCGAGGTGTGGCATGAACTGTCTCTTGTTTGAAAAGCATAACTCTATCTGTGGTCTTGAGGATGTGGGGAGAGAGTGGAGTCAGGGAGAATCTCAGGAGGCGACTACAGGATCCTCAAGGTCTATGTTGTTGGCCTGCACCAGGCTGCTAGTGGCTGGTAATTCTCAGAAGTGGCACATTGGGAAGGTTGTGACAGCATTTCGTGGTAGATTGAATGCAAGAATGGAAAGGAAGAGGGGGTCAAGGGTGAATTCGAGATGTAGGGCCTGGGGAACTGGAAAGGTGTGGTTACTGTCACCTAAGATGGAAAAAGTTTGGGGTAGAGCATGTTTGGGGGATTAAAGACCAGTTTTGGAGGTATAAGATTTGAGATGTTTTTGTGACGTCCAAGTAGAGATGCTGAGTACACAGTTGGATACACAAGTCTGCAGTTCTGAAGAAAGGTCTAAACTAGAGATACACTTTAATACAATGGAGATATTAAGAATAATTACATGGAAGCGCTATTTTAAAGATAAAATGAAGTAATGCAATTAGCACTCTGTCTTCTCAAAACATTTAATAACTGTTAGCTAAAATAATTACCTGAAATGAAAAAATACCTATAGTTTGTTTTGTTGTTTGCAGTAAAAGTGAATAAAATGTCACAATTATTTTAATAGTATTTGTGACACAGTAGTTTTAGTTAAGATACCATGACTACAAACATTTACAATAAACCTTTCAGTCTCCTGCTTTTCACTCTGATAGGGTAGTTGGAACCATATTTTGTAAGGTTTAAGTAAGTTGTCATAGGGTACCTCTTTAATTAGAAGTAATTCTGAACTGCCTAGTTCCATGCCGTTTTATATACATATATGTATAATTATTATTTTATGATTTATCAAACTCAGTTGAAAATTTGCATCACTGATATACATTAGAATTTAAGCATTTACCCAGGTATTCAAGGAAAAAAAATGTACTTGTCTTGTAATTTCCATAGGGGTACTTACTTTCACATCTCCCCTTCACTTTGCAATTGCAAACATGGCAGGGGAAATATTATCTTACTGGTCTTTGAGTTCCCCTTAGCTATCTGCAAGTCCTTAAACAGCCTTTGTGGCTTAACCAAAATTCTCTTCCATCTTCATTCCGCTAACAGATATTGCTCTAAGCATGTACTTATACTAAAAAATGCATGACCACGTTGTCTCTACCCATCTATAATTTTATGTTAACACTATCATTATGTAAGCTACACTTTAATTGTAATTATAACAGATTTTATGTCAACACACATCTATTTCTAGTGTTCATCTGGTGTTCAAGGGGAGAGCAGCATGTCGTAAATTTTATCAAAATATAACATCTGAAGACTAGAACAGAGGGTAATTGTGTAATTCTGTATTCACTCTAATTAAGTTCAGTGGAGTTGGCATAATAGAATTAAGATGAAAAAAAAAAAAGACATTGAGGTACCATGGCTCCCTCTCCTAACACACCCTTTTCATATCCGAGAGCAGAGACTCAGCACCTTTCTATACAGAAATGGAGACAGGAAGAGGCCAGAGGATGAATGACAGGCACGAATGAGGTGGAACTTTGAAGAGCAACATGGAAATGAAATACTTCTTTTGTATTTGGTAGGTGGGGAAAATGTACCAGCGTGTATGCCTACTGGGACCACGTTTTCCAGAACAGTTAAGCCCAGTGTCAACCATGCTGTCCCACCTTCCTCGTAAGTAGGAATCTACTGTTACTTGAATCTTTGCTTCCTGTTTCTTGATAGCTGGTTGAGAAGATTATCACAGGAAGTGCATCTTGTTAGCAAATACACTGTTTTGAAATGATTGACACTCACTGAAGAGTGGCAACTCCAAGCTTGCTCTCTCTTGATCTTGGACTATTTAAGTCTGGAGTGCAGGAGTGGGTTATGGGGAAAGACCATTGGAATTCTTATGTCTTCAGCATAATGGTTATAGAATAATGGTTAGGAGTGTAGGTGCTGGTTCAAATCTCTGTTTTCCAATTGCTAACCATATGAGCTTGGGCAATTTACCTGATTACCTGAACCTCAATACTCCTGCCTATAAAATGATGTTAATAATATTTCATCCCCGTAGACTTGTTTTCAATGTTAAAATGAAGTCACTTACATTAAGCACTTAATACAATGCCTAGAGCACAGTAAAGTCTATTATTATTACTACTACTACTACTACTACTATTATTATTACTGTCACGATGCCAGTTGCTATTTTTCCTATGCCTTATTCCATTATCTTCTGGCTTGTCCCCCCATTTCTGTCTTGTTTCTGTACAAGGGTAGGTTTGTCACAGAGCATTTTCTTTCCCTAGTGTCTGACTCTTAGTCATCAAGGTGACTGGTCCACAACACGGCATTCATTGCTGCTCGTTGAAGCAACCCATTTTGAGAAGGGGAGTTGGATATTGATGCCAAGTTGGGTCAAGGAGAGAGAATTTTCTCTCTTCTGCACTCAGCTAAGTGAAATATTCAGGCCTCAGAAGGAGAATCAGGCAAAGGGCAACATGCTTAATCTCATACCTTAGTGATTAAGAACAAGTCAGGCAGGCTGGATTTGAACTCATTTCCGTCATGTACTGACAACGGGATCTTAGGTGCTTTTGTAACCCCTCTGAGGCTCAGTCAACATCTGAAAGAGACGAATAACGTTATCAGGACCTAGCGTATAGCCTCCTTGTAATAAGTGAGTAAATCCTTTTAAAACGTTCAGCACGTTGTTTGGCATATAAACACGTAATAAAATTTAGCTTCTTTGACTGCTACCGCTGCTAATATTATTAAGTAGCTGAGCAGATCCGAGGCCCATTTTTTTCTTAGATTGCACATAATCATTTGGACAACCAGCTCACATTGATCAACCGTTGCTTATATATAAACCCCCATGAACCCAAAGGTGCTTTAACTCTGTCCCAGTCAGAGCCTGTTCTGGGGGCAGAAGCAACACCGGCACTACCCCCGTCATCTTTGCCTTTATTGTCACTACACTCGCCTGCCGTACTGAGCACTTTCTGTTTGCCAGGCACCAAATTTAGCCCTGCGTATGCACTATATCATGTAGTTCTCACACTCAGGTGGGAGACATTATCATCATCCCCAATTTTCAGATAAAGACACTGAGGTGTTGGAAAGGTAAGAAACTTGACCCACAGCAAGAGATGGAGCCAGAGTATTCAAACCCTTCTCTCTGACCTCAAGAACCCTTAAATATTAGCATACTACTACATCTTGGTAAGAAAATCTGCTTCTAGCCACTCTGGTGAGAGGAGAAATGATTCTCAGTCCCCACATTCCTCTATTGCCCATGCCACCCTAGCCTCAGGACTAGGTGGGAAAGGAAGTGATCTCTTCAAAGAGCAGCCAAAGGGAACCTACTCCCTTCTGCCTTTTCGTAATCAACTAACCAATATTTTATTTCCTTCTTAAGAGTCCCCACATGTTCCTTTTGGTACTTAGCTTGGCCTTTTAGAATTCTGACATTCTGTACATGACTCATCCACTGTATTTCATGTTAATTTATTGAGGTCAAGTATAGGGTCTTACTCATCCTGAAGTCCAGTTATCCCCTGTCACATCTAACTCTGTTCTTTTCTTCTTGTAGGACATCTGCAGATATTTATTTGAATTTTGTTGAATTGTTCTCATCAATAGTAAGTACATTAAAAGTTATACAGAAAGTGCTTTCTTATAAGGAAAACCATCTAAATAGATTTCTAGCTCTTTACTTTTTATAGCACTATTGTAGAGATTATAGATCTCCAGATAATATTTTTTAGATTGAGTTCTTCATATCATCTTATTTTTACATATAATGATAAATCTGAATTTTCTCTTATCAAAGCTCCGAGACTTCACTGGCTTGTAACTTAGCTTGTTGATTATGTGTTACTGACTTTTCCATTTACAATGATGTTTGATCCTGGTAAGGATGGGGCTGGGTGGGAAGGTACATCTTAGGGCCATCAATTGGTTTTGCAGAGAACTAACATAAAGATCTAAAGTCTCATCATATTTCTGCAGAACTCATGAATCATTTTATTTTAATTCCATTCATTCAGGGAGTATAAAACCATTTTCAAATTGTTATTCCTAATTTGTTCATCTTCTCTTCCTTAGTCTTAGTGAGAAGAGAGCAGGGTGAATGGAAGAAAGTCATTATGACCACTGGGGCCACTAGGGTAGGCATCAGTCCCAGAGTTTTGTTTTCATCTCTCCGCTATGAATATTGGCTAATGTCTTGAGTGCTTACTTGGTGCAAATTACTTAGCTGACCATGGCAAATGGGTTGTGTCATTTCATCCCCTGATAGTCATACAATTAATGTATGTATTATTATGATATCCCATAATGCATACATGGAACAGAGCCTCAGAAGTAGTTATTTGCTCACCAAAATATGGTAGATGTAGAATTTGGACTCAGGTCTGATAGACTCCTAAATCACTCCTAGTGATTTTTACCACTGAATTAAAGTTGTATACCTCTGGAGAGTAGATAGTTTCTAAAATTTCCTCAGCTCTAACATTTTATAATTAAATTTTTGTCTGATGGCAAGCTTAACAGTTAAGATGGGTAGGAAGGAATGCCAGCCTGTTGAATGGAATTTCCCTGAAATAAGCCTGTTTTATGACACCGGTTCACTCATTCATTCACTCAGCATGTATTGAATGTTTGCTCTGTGCAAAGGCATTTTAGGCATCACAGTGGAGTGAGCGCCCCTTCCATAGACTCTCCTGCAGCACTCAGAGAAGTCTTGGACTGGTTTGCCTGTTATGGAATGGGGCTTGGTGATAGAAGCCTGGTTTGTCCTCCACTGATAAAACTAAGACATACTCATATGAGTTTAGAGGCATCTTGAAGCTGTGGAGTAGTAACACACATGAATCTTACCATTTTTGCCTGGGATTAATGATATGAAGGCTTTGGATTTGGGTATGGAAAATGGATGCAATTATGGGTGTGTTGGTTCTACATATATACGGACATCACGTGTCATCAGCCTGCAGCTACCTGCCATTCCTCACTACTCCTTCTTTTCACAAACCAAACAGGTACCTTCTTATCTCTCCTGTGGATAAGCTCTTGACAGTGGCACTAGGGCCTCCCTCAATAAGTACATCATTGGCTAAACCAGTGGTTTCTCAGATATGCTCATTGAACAACCCTTAAGGTGGATTGACATTCCACTGCCTAGAATAGAATATGCTGTTCTTTAGAAATCGGGGGGAAAAAATAGGCCACCAGATGTACTTTCTTTAATTTAAATTCTATATATATATATATATATATATATATATATATATATATATATGAACAATTGTTATATATGTGTATGTATACTTGTTCATACATATGAATGATTTAAAATTGAAGAGAGATACATATATACACACACATATATATATGTATATTTAAATTTTGGCTTCTGTTAGCAAGTAGTAAATTAAATTATTAGCAGATCCATACTGCAGGGAAATAACCAATCAGATTTCATTCAATAGCTTGCTTTTTTGTAGATTTATGGTTGTGATTTTATATCTGCAGGTATGTTTGCTGAAGAAAATATTTCTACCACTTTACACAAAATTAAATTCATTTAATACCAATGCGGCATGTCTCAAATGTCTTAATACAGTTTTAATCTTGAATCGCATCAGAAGTATGAAATTAGAAACATACCCCAAAATCATTTGAAGATATAATTACTTTCATTTCCCTTATACTTTTCAGACTTTTCAAAAATAAGTATTTAGTTGTACTTATCTGTTTCTGTCTCTCTAAGGATAGCAAACACTGAAACACAATTCTTTTAAAAGTCAATATTAAAACTATATTGTCCAAGATGATCAAAACTAAGGAAGTGGCAAAGAAATTCAAAAATTTAAACTTTCAAAGGGTGCTTTTTCTGTGAATGTGTAGTACTTGTTCTTCTGAAGGAATTAATCTTTTTAAAAATTTAATTAACTTATTTTTTATTTAAGTATACTTGGTTTACAGCATTGTGTTAATTACTGCTGCACAGCAAAGTGACTCTGTTATACATATGTATATACATTCTTTTTCATATTCTTTTCCATTATGGTTTATCACAGGATATTGAATATAGTCCCCTGTGCTATACAGTAGGACCTTGTTGTTTAGCCAATCTATATATACCAGTTTGCATCTGCTAATCCCAAACTCCCAGTTCATCCCTCTCCCACCTGCTTCCCCCTTGGCAGCCACCAGTCTGTTCTCTATGTCTCTGATTCTGTTTCATAGATAGGTTCATTTGTGTCATATTTTAGATTCCACATATAAGTGGTATCATGATATTTGTCTTTCTCTTTCTGACTTACTTTGCTTAGTATGATAATCTCTAGTTGCATCCATGTTGCTGCTGCAAATGGCATTATTTCATTGTTTATTTATGGCTGAGTAGTATTTCATTGTATATATGTACCACATCGTCTTTATCCATTCATCTGTTGATGGACATTTAGGTTGTTTCCATGTCTTGGCTGTTGTGAATATTGCTGCTGTGAAGATCAGGGTGAATGTGTCTTTTTGAATTATAGTTTGGTCTGGATATACGCCCAGGAGTGGGATTGCTGGATCATATGGTAGGTCTATTTTTAGTTTTCTGAGGAACCTCCATACTGTTTTCCACAGTGGCTGCACCAACTTACATTTCCACCAACAGTGTTGTAGGAGGGTTCCCTTTTCTCCACACCCTCTCCAGCATATGTTATTTGTAGACTTTTTAATGATGGCCATTCTGACTGGTGTGAGGTGGTACCTCATGGTAGTTTTGATTTGCATTTCTTTAATAATTGGCAGTGTTGAGCCTCTTTTCATGTGCCTATTGGCCATCTGTATTTCTTTTTTGGAGAAATGTCTTTTTAAGTCTTCTGCCTATTTTTTTTGATTGGGTTGTTTGCTTTTATTGTCATCAAGTTATATGAGCTGTTTGTATATTTTGGAAATTAAGCCCTTGCTGGTCGCATCATTTGCAAATATTTTCTCCCATTCTGTAGATTGTCTTTTCATTTTGTTTATGGTTTCCTTTGCTGTGCAAAAGCTTGTAAGTTTGATTAGGTCCCCTTTGTTTATTTTCATTTTTATTTCTATTGTCTTGGGAGACTGACCTAAGAAAACATTGGTATGATTTATGTCAGAGAATATTTTGCCTGTGTTCTCTTCTAGAAGTTTTATGGTGTCATGTCTTATGTTTAAGTCTTTAAGACATTTTGAGTTTATTTTCGTGTATGGTAAAAGGATGTGTTCTAACTTCACTGGTTTATATAAGGCTGTCCAACTTTACCAACACCACTTGCGGAAGAGCCTGTCTCTTTCCCATTATATATTCTTGCCTCCTTTGTCAAAGATTAATTGTCAAAGATTAACTGAGATGTGGTTTTATTTCTTGGCTCTGTATTCTGTTCCATTGATCCATATGTCTGTTTTTGTGCCAATACCACGCTGTTTTGATTACTGTGACTTTGGAGTACTGTCTGAGTCTGGGGTGGCTACGCCTCCAACGTTGTTCTTTTTCTTCAGGATTGCTTTGGCAATTCTGGGTCTTTTATGGTTCTGTATGAATCTTAGGATTATTTGTTCTAATTGCGTGAAAAATGTCATGGGTAATTTGATAGGGATCGCATTAGATCTGTAGATTGCTTTGGGTAGTATGAGCATTTTAACAATGTTAATTCCTCCAACCCAAGAACATGAGATGTCTTTCCATTTCTTTGAATCATCTTCACTTTCCTTTATTAATGTCTTACAGTTCTCAGTGTATAAGTCTTTTGCCTTCTTGGTGAGGTTTATTCCTAAGTATTTTATTTTGAGGGTTGTGCTTTTAAAAGGCATTGTTTTTTTACGTTCCCTTTCCGATATTTCATTGTTGGTATAAAGAAATGCAACCAATTTCTGTATGTTAATCTTGTATTCTGCTACCTTGCTGAATTCGTTTATCAGTTGTAGTAGTTTTCATGTGGAGTTTCTAGGGTTTTCTATATATAGTATCATATCATCTGCATCTAATGACAATTTTACCTCTTCTTGAAGGAATTAATCTTGAAGTTCTACTAAGACTTTTGGGATACCTGTTTTAATGAGCCACTACTTCCTGCCTGAGATTGCACTATGCACCAGAGATTCTAGAATTAGCATAGTAAAACTAATAATGCAAACAACAACAACAAATCTTCACAAACCTTCCTTGCAAGGAAGTAAAGTCTACTGGAAAAACAGACAAGTGAAACACACATTCAAAATGGCAGTGATTCTCAAACATTTATGTGCTGAAAAATCATGACAAGCATGATAACCAGGGCAATTACTAGACCCCTTCTCCAACTGGTAAGGTGTAAGGTCCTGTACCTCTATTTTTGGTGAATGCCTCCAGGAGAGTGTGAGACAGATGTTCTCAGTTGTCGTCAACCTTTAGTGTGCATCAGATATGCCTGAGAATATTGTTAAAACACAGATTGCTGGGCTCCAGTGCCAGCGTTCTAACCAGTTCCCAGGTGTGGCTGATATTGCTGGCCCAGGGACCACATTTTGAGAACCACCTTTCAAAACTCTGCAGTATGCGGTTGTGTGTGTTGTGAATGCAGTATGCGGTTGTGTGTGTTGTGAATGAGACGGGCCCAGAGAACCAAAGGAGGGCAAAGGGACTCTGCCCTAAATTAGCCAAAGGTAACAATAGCAGCTACAATTGATTGACCCAAGAAAAAATTGTAAGAACTTTACCTGCATTTGCTCATTTAATCCTTTCAGTAAGGTACGTAGGTGCTACTTAGTGTTCCTCTTTTACAGGGGTGTCCAGAGAAGGTAACAACTTTGCCCACGTCCTAAACTGGTAAGTAACAGATTAAGAATTCAAGTCTAGGAAGTCTGATTCCAGAGCCCACACCTCTACCCTTTCTGCATGTAGAGAGGAGTAAAGGGTTGTCAGTGAAGCCTTCCTGGGGGCCCTGGCCTCTTACTTTAAATAGAAGGATGAGTGGACATAAAGATCATTATTTGTGTGTGGTGGGGGTAGGGGAGGAAGTATGAGGGCTTCCAGAAGAGCCCGCCCTCCCCATACATCTGCTATAAGCAAGTCTGATGATCAGGAGTCCGGAACATGAGTATGACTATGGGATACTGAGAAGGGTTCTAGAACCCTGAGGTTAGAGTTCTGGATCAGTTAGTAGGTAACAGAAAGTGAATGAGTGATTTACCTTACTTTCCACGGGTAGCAGGAAGTTTGGAGATAGTCCCTCTAGCTGCTGAAGGGCATCACCAGGGGACTGGGTTGCTTCGCTCTTCCAGCTTCCACATCTCTAGCACGTCCACATAGGTTCAAAGTGACCCCAGAATCTCCAATAGTGTTCCAACAATTTGGGCAGGAAGAAAGAAAAGGATAAAAAAAAGGAATTAAGTAAGAAAAAAAAGGCAGTGTCTAACTCAGAGAGCAAATTTTTTTACCACAGATGGTCAGCAGACTTGTACTTAGATCTCATCAGCTCGGATTTTAAACTGGCCACCTTAGCCTTAAGGATAATGGGGTCTCCTAACCAGGGCTCTGATAGTAAGGAATAAGGAGAGAGTGGTACTGATTAGCAGTGCCTGCTGTCCCAATCAAATATTATCCCCAAACTATTTTTTTTATCCTATATTTTACTTTAAAGAATGGAGGGGAAACATTATGTATCTGTAAATAGCCTTTTAGAAAGGGTACAATTATATAGTTATACAACCCCCTGGAGGGCTCCTTTCTTCTAAAATCTCTTTAAAAACTGTTCAAGGTTAAGGACATTTTTATCTTAATTTAGTCACTTGCAGTCGATTATCTTGGAATGACATCCTCTCTCTGCAGATGTTCTGTCAGGCTTTAGAAGATTCTAGAAGTGGACAGAGAAGTGTTATGGTACATGTATTTGCAATATGCACGTCTTTGAAATGAAATCCATTTAGGGACCAAAAGGCATTTCATGTCTTTGCTATACATTTTCACATATTTGCCTTTCCAGAATTCCTTTGAGCAAATCTGTTAGATGTAACCCATCCGTTTCTCCCATCTGAATTCTTTATTACTAAACATTCTTCAGTATGCTCTCACTCCCCTCTGTCAAAGGCGTTTCTCTGGGTCCTCACCCTTCTCATCTCATATGTGAATGCGTATCTTAAACTGAAGCAACAGTCTGCTATGACTTCTCCATAACTTGAAGAACCCGTCTTTGTGGGAAAAAAAGTAGACTTACTAACGTAAAAGGTAAAATGCGCGCAGTATTTCTGAGAATTAAAAACTAAGATAAAAACATAAGCAATGGAAAAAACTTACAGTGGATCCTTTTCAAAGACTTTATTTTACAGAGAAGGCAACTGAGGTTTAAAGAAAAAATGTGTTAGTTAAACACTAAATAATAAACCTTAAACCTCAGTGGAGCAACACATGGACAGTTCATTTCTCACTCACTCAGGAGTGTAGTATGGACTTTGGTGGTCTGCGGGTCAGTTTTCTGCTCAGTTACTCAGGGACCCACCACCTTCATCAAGTGGCTCTACGTTTGTCCTAAAAAGGAAAGGAGAGAGGAAGCTGCAAGCTACAATTATCAACTCGTTATCCTTCAGACATAAACTCTTCAGGTCACCTCTGGTCACATTCTTTGGGATAGAACCATACCCAGATGCAAGCGGAGATGGAGAATGTTGTTCCTATCTTGATCCTAGTGATGCCTCTACAGGCTGGAGGAGCTAATTAAAGTGTAGTCAACAGCTCGTTGTTTCTGCCACAATGAGTGATTAGCCTAAGACTGGATTAATTATGTGTGGATTAATATATGTGTGTGTATATATACATTTTTTAGCATGAGTTGACACATGGAGCTTCTGCCGTATCAAAAGAGTACAAACTGCCTCTTGTTGCTTTTTCTTAATTGAAGTTGACTACTACTATCTATTTCCCTTCATTTTGCTACCTCCTCCCCGCCTTTCAGTATTATATGAAAATTCTGAAAGAAATAATTTCAAAGTTTCCAGTGCTTTTAAAGGTAATAGAATACTCAGACCTTAACAATTTTCCTGTGTGAACCTTTTGCCAGACTAAAATAGTTAACTTATGAAAAGTAAATTTAGATTGATACAAAAGAGAAAATAAGCTGATTTTTTTTCTTTTACACAAATACCCTGAGCCAGGGTAGAAAATAAATGGAAAACTGGAGGAATTTAGATCCTTTTGTTGTAAATTTAAATATTTTTAATTGTAAAAATAATACAGGCTCATTGCAGAAACTCCAAAATTGAAAGGATTTAAAGAAAAAAGGAAAAATAACTCAAAATCCCATTTCTGATAAGTCATCTCTGTAACATTTTTGAGGGTATCTTTTGAAACTTTTTTGTGACGGGGTGCATATAAATACAATGCAAGTATAAAATACCTTTAATTATTATATCAAACTACAAAACAGTTCTATAACATTTTTATTTAGTAATATAAGTATGATTACTCATCACCTAATAAAAATCTGCAGCATCATTTTTAATGGTTGAACAGCATTCTGTTATTTATTTAACCAGTCCCTACTGTTCAACATTTAGATTATTCCTGTTTTGCTCTGCTAAACAATGAGACAAGCATCCTTGTTCATATGTCTTTGAGCATTTGTTTATTTCCTTAGAATGGACTTCTAGAACTTGAATGGCTGTTTGTCAGTTCTGGTACATACTGACATATTTTCTTCCAGAAAGGTTACCGTGCTTTTTATTTCTACCAAGAATTTAACATCCAGTGTGGTTTCTTACACACACTCATCAGTACCAGTATTATCAATATCAATACCAGTATTATCAAGTTTTTTAAAACTTTGTCATTCTAGTCAGTAAAATATGACACCTGAATTATTTTATTTGTATTTCTTTGATTAATAATAGCAAGGTTGAACATATTTTCATATCTTTATTGGCTGTTAATACTTTTTAGTTTGTGACTTTATGACATCCATTTTTCATCGATGTATAACAACCTTTTATATATCAATGTGTTTATTTTGTTGTTTGTTGTAAATGCAATTTTTTTCTCTTCATTTATTAATTTTTATTTTGTGTGTGTTGAACTTCTTTAATACTGTCAAGTCTATTCAAAAACTCTTTAATGAACACAACAAATGTGGAAAATCAGTCATTCTCCTGCATTTTGTAATCAATGTATTTCCTTTTGGGCAGTATGGAAATGTAGGTTCTTATTTCATCTTATGGTTGGAAAGAATCTATTCCCTCGGAAAGGGATTATAGTCTCCATGATGCAGTAATAGGAGATTTTATAGGGTAGGCAGGGTCTACAGAAGAAAAAACCCTAAATCACACTCCATTGGTGGTTGCCTTATTTATAAAAATGGCATTTGAGGTTGTGTGACTGCCATCAGGTAAGCAAAATTAATTTTTAGCATGAAATACTCCTATCAGTAAGAACAGCCTAGGATAGGCTAGCAGTAAGAAGTGAGGGGTTATGGGATTGGGGCATAGCCTCTGTTTCCTCCAATGCAGCTGGAAATTTAAACTCTGGGGCTCCTGCTTGATCCAGTCAGCCCAGCTAGTGTGTGTTGCCAGGTAGGGTGAATAGACTCAGAAGTACAAGAGCTCATCCTTGGTCCCCTCTGGAAATGAGCAGAGAATACTGTGTCAAGCAGAGGTGATCAGTCCATGGTCTGGAGACTTGGATCTCCCCACATAGTCCTTAAAGTCAGGGTGAGACAAAGTGCCAATACAAATTATATTGATGACAGTATCAATGAGGTGACATTGAGTCCTTTGACCCAACGTGTGTCTGCAGTGTGCCATCCATTAGTAAATGGGCAAAGCCATTTGACAGATCTATCTGATACAGTGAATGAATCTGACACTCACATTTTGAAAACTGAAACTGTATCCATTTGTCAAGAACAGTGGCTACTTGTTCTGCTTTATTCTCCCTGGTAGATCTAGGTAACATTGCAGGCAGTAAGACGTTCCGGCATTTCACCCTGGAGTAGCCCCAAAACTGAAGAAGCTGTCTTATCGGTAGTTAGCTCCTTGTCACCAAGAATATTAAAGTAGATTTGTATGATTAGCAAATTAAAGAGACTATAGTGCCTACCACTACTGTATTCACTAAGGCACCCAAGTTATTCTAAAGAAATCCTAATAATACATTAGGACCGTTTTGAATATTTTTATTTGATTAGCCATAATCTTCTAGTTATAACATCCATCACCATTTTGACCACTGAAACTTGGCCTTCTTTTCTTACAGCCTAGCCCTGTGGTCTTGGGCTAATCACTAACCTGCTTAGATACAATTTTCTTCTCTATGAAATGGAAACAATATTATATGCTTTGAAGGACTGCAGGAAGATGAGCTGTAATGTTTATCAACTGCCTAGTAAGTAGCCTGACCCATAATAAATACTTGGCTAATTGTAGATGTTTCATTTTTAGTTTTATTTCCAAACATTGCTCTTTACTTTTGGAACTCTAAAATTTGTTTTGAGAGTGGAGGACTTGTTGTTTGGATTCCTCCAACACACTCTGTATATTCTGTACTTCTATCCCTACATCATTTATATTAATGGAATAAATGATCTTTGGTCTGGTGATTCCAAGGTGACGAGGAGCTAAGTGGAGGTTCAGTATACACCTGGAAGTATGGATTTTCATGCCCAGTGCAAATGTGGGAAAGGCATTATTCCCACATTATAAATGGGGTAAAAACCTCCAACTTGAGGAGACTCTGGGTTGAGAGATGAGAGATTTACAGGTACTGTGTTTATCCTACAGGGTACCACAGGGGCTTTTATGTTCTGTAGCAAGAATTTGCACCTTATACCCTTGTAATTAGAAGTAAAGCATACCACATAAGTAATATCTAGTAAGCATTAGAGTTAGAATAAATACCATTTATTTAACGTTTCCTTTGTGTTAAGCATTTTACAGTTACAACATATGGATGGATACTATATTGTAATGGTTAAGAGTGTAGTTTTTTGAGCTAGATAATCCTGGATTGGAATCTCATCTTTATTACCTCTTTTTTTCCTGTTTTATCGAGGTATAATTGACAAAATTGTAAGATAGTCAAAGAGTATATCATGATGATTTAATATACATATGCGTTGCAAAAGGATCCTTCCCATCACGTTAATTAATACATCTAACAGCTCATGACACCTTTTTCCTTTTTTTCTTTTTTTGGTGAGAACACTTAAGTTCTATTCTCTCAGAAAATGTTATACAATACAGTGTTATTGACTGTAGTAACTATGTTACACAGTAGATCCTCAGACCTTATTCATCCTGCAGCTGAAAGTTTGTACCCTTTTACCAGTCTTCCCCTCTTTTCCCCACCCACACCCCAGCCCCTGGCAACCAGTTTTCTACTCTCTGTTTCTATGAGTGTGGCTTTTTTTCTTTTTAGATTCCATATATAAATGATATCATTTGTATTTATCTTGTCTGGCTTATTCCATTAGCATAATGCACTCCTGTTTCATCTATATTGTCACAAATGAAAGGATCTCCTTCATTTTTTAAGGCTGAATAATATTCCATTACCTCTTAAATGAGTGACTTTTGGTACATTGTTTACACTTTCTAAGCCTCACGGTTTCTTTTCTTTAAAAAAAAAATATATATATATACTAACAGGTTATTTTCTGATATGTGGAATGTTTGTTGAATCAACAAATAATTAGTTGATCATAAATGTGACACTTAGCACTGTATTAACATTTATTAATACTCTCCCTGTTAATTTCTACAATAAATTGTATAATAAGTAACAATAATAATGGTACTAGTAGTAGTTTTAGAAAATGCATAGGATGTGCCAGGCATCATATCCTGTGCTACCCTCCTTCATTTGTACCACAAGTTACATGTGGACATCATCTTCCATGTTGTTTCCTTTAGAGAAAATTGAAGCTCAGCAAGATTGAGTAGCTTGCTCCAGATGTGAACTCAGGTCTGAATCACTCCACATATAGGTTCTTAATAATTTCATGTCTTTAATTCCACATCTGCATTTGTTTGTTGTTGTTGTTTTTAACTTTCCAAGCATCTGATCTGAAATTCCTTTCTCTTTGGGGAATTTTCCACTTTGTGGGTCTTGGTGAGAAACAGAGCCTTCCTCTCGTTATACAAGCTGAACATGTCAGATACACTGTTTACTCACATGCTCAGTCTCCCTTACAGATGGAAAACAGTCGGGCGACCTCGGGTTGGCCAACTGCACCCCCTCTTGGTTTTTTTTTTTTTTTTTTTTTTTTTGCGGTACACGGGCCTCACTGTTGCGGCGTCTCCCGTTGCGGAGCACAGGCTCCGGACGCGCAGGCTCAGCAGCCATGGCACATGGGCCTAGCCGCTCCGCGGCATGTGGGATCTTCCTGGACTGGGGCACGAACCCGTGTCCCCTGCATCGGCAGGCGGACTCTCAACCACTGCGCCACCAGGGAAGCCCCTCTCTTGGATTTTGAATTACAAATAAATGATGTAAAGAAGCAAGGCCAGCAGTGTTGGGTCAATCTTCTGTTTCCTGTTCCTGCTGGGTAGCAAGGCCAGCTAGGACTTATAACATTACTTTGGCCTGATCCTATAATTGCAATAGCATAGGCTTGGCTTTCGGTTGTTTAGTCTGCTTCTAGTTACTGAGACCTAACCATAAACTTCCAAAAGTTTCCTTTTCTGCTCAAATTAGCCATATCTGGTTCCTGATGATTACAAATAAGACCTTTCCTGATATACAATGGTGACCTACTTATCCAGGTAGATGTAACATCGTCCTGGCAGGAACAGAGGGCAGGCAAGTTCCTTGAACAGCTGAACAAGAAGAAAAAGACCTAAGAAGGAAGAATTGAAGCCAGTTCTGCTTGTGTTATAATTCTACCAGCAGCTACCTCTGTTTCACAGACCACGTGCTAAGGACTAGACGAGCAAAGTAGACCCAGGCCTTCCAACCCAGAGACCAGCTGAGCTGTACCGTGGACAATCTAGGATGTGAAAGAATTCACTCAATGTCTTTGTCACTTGACACATTGTTCCTCTCTTTGGGAAGTAGCTTCTTTGTGTGACAAGAATATGCTAAACCGACACTTAAGTGGACAGAGTTGAAAGATGCCAAAATTAGCTACAGAAAAAAAGGCGTAAAGACTTGTATTTTCTGTTATTTGAAGGTGTTAAGACCCCACATAGAATATGAGTCCTTCAAAGGAAAGTTGTGAATGGCCCAGGCAATGTTGAATTTCCATGTGGCAATATGTCCTTGATCGGTCATGATGATGATGGTAGCATCAGTAGCATTTATCAGTGTTTCCTGGGTGAGAGGCACTTTATCCTAATGACCTTTTATCCCCATGACGACCCTGTGAAGTAGGAAATACTGTTTCAGCATCTTCAGGGTTTTTTGTTTTTTTTTTAAATCGGGAATTTACCCTAGATCACAGTTGGGTGGTAGAACGATCAGAACTGGACACTAGCCTTTCCTGAATTCCCAGGGTGTGATCTTAGCAGTTGTATTGCCTGATGCAGAGCCATGTAAATGTTGCCAAAGCAATGAAACGTGTACCTATTTCTAAGAGATTCTAACTCAGAAGCTCTGGGGTTAAGTGCAGAGCAGTTGAGTGTGATTGTCTTTACAGACAGTAGATAACTTAAGAGAAGTTGTTTAAAAGTATATTTGCATATTGCACTACACTGTCATATCTGTGATTGGTTAGCTATTGAGTAAACTAACACAAATCCCAATCCCATCTCTAATCTCATTCATCTCTTGTATGATATTTGACCTAATTGAGGCAGTTTTTTTTTTGTTCTTCCCCACAAACACACATCGAACATCCAAAACATGCTTACCATTTGTGAGCATATTCTCGTAGTTATTTAGGAGTTGAGTAAGAGTGAGAGAGAAGGGCTTCCCTGGTGGTGCAGTGCTTGAGTGTCTGCCTGCCGAGGCAGGGGACGGGGGTTCGTGCCCCGGTCCGGGAAGATCCCACATGGCATGGAGTGGCTGGGCCCGTGAGCCATGGCCGCTGAGCCTGCGCGTCCGGAGCCTGTGCTCCACAACGGGAGAGGCCACAACAGTGAGAGGCCTGCGTACCGCAAAAAAAAAAAGAGTGAGAGAGAAAAAGACACATAAATATGAAATACAGTCATCATTTTTTTAATATCCTTTATGTGTGTTTTTAATATCCTTTATGTTGTTAATCCCTCTTAGTATTTACTGCCATTCACTCATTTGTATTATTTGGGGTATAGCAGTTTATTCGCACAGCAAGTTTACATATGGCTTATCATTTGTATTCTATTTTAATAACACTAATAATTATAGACTATTAACAAACTCATCAGACCCTACATATTAATTTCAAAATCATGAAAATAAGGTGTAAAATGAGGTGTAAAGTGGAAAATCTATGTGTACATTTTCATTGGTGGAATGAGGAGCTACCTGAATATCACTCCTTTAGCTTTTCCTTCAAATGGTGCACTTTTTCCTCCATGCATAGGAGTCACTTCCATTAGGTAAACAGTAGTCTTGAGGGCAAACCTCAGAAGTAGAAACAGGAGAACTTTTCAGTTATGGTAAAATCAAACATAGTTTTCTTCAGTAGTGAAAAAACAATTCATGAGACGTTCAACCACCGTGAGTTCCATGGTGAAAAACTTTCCGCTTATAGATGCAACTTCCCCCAGAATTCTGAGAAATGTCAGTAGTAGAAAGAGGTGTTGCATACACCTGTTTCATTTCCCTCTGACTTTTCCTTCTCCTTTCTCTATTGACATTAAAATCTATAGTGAAAGCACATAGTAAGCAGTCTAGGACAATTGATATGACATTTGATCTAAATCACCAAAGTCTATTTTAGATGGGGATGCTGTGAGAGTCACAGGAGGGGAAAAAATCTAGAATTATTCTTATGTGATCAAATGTACTAAAATAACAAAAGCAAATCTTATTTCTAGCTAATAACATAGCATTCCTTATATGATGTCATATTATGGCAGAAAAGAAATATATGCGTCTATTTTCTTCTATATTAAAACTGCTAAGGAGTGGGGACCAATGAACTAAATCAATTGTTTTGGGTTCAAGTTGTAGTTTTTAGTAGCCATCCTTCTTAGCAAGTTTTCAGAAGCAAGTGTAGTTCGTTTACTATCACCACTAAATGTGCAGTTGTGTAGATTTGTGGAAAAAAGTATTATCAAATATATATACTTTAAAATGATTTGTGTAAATTTATCTATTCATATTATTATTCTCCCCAAGTAAATCAAAATATACTATATACTATGTTTTTCTTCTATAGCTTAAAAGGGGAATGTATGTTGAAACTTATTCAAATATTTATTAGGTGTCTACTAAGTGCCAGGCACTCTACTAGGCAGTAGAGATGTTGTATTAGAGGTGGAAAATGTCCTTGACCTCCAGAACTGATACGCTTGTAAGAGAAATACTGGGTCAAACTAAGTCAACAGTTTCTTTGCTACAGGGCTTTTCACGAGTCTTGTGAAATTGAGTCTCTGATAAGGAGATGTAGTGGACAACAGATCCCAAATTTATTTGAAATCTTTTCCTTCATGGACTGTCTCACAGGATTTATGATCCACTGAACACACCTTGAGAGACACTAGTATTCTGCAGTGGTTAGTTAATTGTTTTCTATTAAACAACTTTATACTGAATCCATGATATTATTCTGGATGTTTTGGAGGATACAATGATGTACATGGCCACTGTGATGATAAGGGGTCCAGTTTAGTTAAGAAGAGAAACCACAGGAGTTATAACTTAATGTAACAAAGAAATACACACACATATACATATATTTATATGTCAATTACTATTTATATAGTATACAATGTCTTCTGAAGAAGATAGAGTTGTTTGTAACTTGGGATCTCACAGGAGGTTTCACAGAGAAGGTAGACCCTGAGCTGGGCAGAAGTTCAGTAAGTTAATTTGGTTCTGACCGTACGATAAAATGAGGTATTTGCACTGGTCAATCTGACCTTGATGGAACAGCATTCCGTTTGCAGGGAATAGTGTGATCAAACATGCAGTGCTGGTGATGGCCAGATTGTAATATTCCAGTAGCTGGAAAGTGTTGAAACATCTGCTTTCACCACGGTCTAGAAAAGTGAATCTCAAGTGAAATGCACGTATAATGGAGGCCAGTGCTCTTTGCTTTGTACACTGCTTTGATTCTACAGCATGCAACAATGTAGTGATCTGTTTCAGATTGTCATTATTCGAGAGGGTTCTTAGTAACAGGAGTGGAAAAGGAAGACCTCTCTTCCTGTGTTTCTGCCCTATGCTCTTAAGCCAGAAAAGGTACCAACATCACTGACCTGACCTTGTCTCAGGTATCTATCAGGATCTACTAGAATCATTCTAATGAAAGGTAACTAGACATCCAAAGGACTCAAAAGATACACTATAACCTTTGTATACTTTATATACCTGGTGAAACAAAAATGTCACCTGGGTGGTCCCCTTCCCTAGAAATACCAGTATGCTTTTCCAGTGCATGGCAGAACTTTGCAGGTAAAACTGGGATAAAGGTGAAGAACAGTCTTAAAATTCTAGTCCTTGAACAGCACCTAACACAAAACAGGTTTTCAATAATCTTAGCAACAATATTCACAAATAATGACCATCAGCGTAACTGCTCTTTTGTGCCAAAATACATTACCATATTACTTTTTTTCCTTCAGCTTTACAACTTGGGTTCTATTATTGTTTCCATTTTGCAGATTAGGAAAGTGAGGCTCAGAGATGCTAAGTCACTTGGGCAAGGTCACAGAGCTTGTAGGAGATAAACCTGCACCCTTACTGTTGGATCCTACAAACCAGACCATAATTTAAGTCCTTGAAAATATACCTCAGAACATTTGAGTAAATTAATGAATAAATCCTCCTAGTCAGACTGACCAGATCATTATGTTAGGTTCAGCTATAAGTGGAGGAAAGTCATAATCATAGTTGGACAGTTAATACAGTAATTTACTTGCTTTGAATTTTCTAAATGATATTTAGCTGGTAGTTTCATGATGATAACCATCGAATAAAAACAGGCATATTTTGGTCTTTGGAATAAGATCTCATATTGAGTAAAATACATATTGATTCCTAGACCTATATGATGTGAGTAACAGATGACATTGAGATGTCATCTAGAAGTACTCCTGTGCAGTTCATCATGTCAACCCAGCTAATAATTTTAGAATCTTCAGAGTGAATAATATATGCAGCCATAAAGCATATTTCTAATCAATGCAAATAATGTTTTTCCTATGCTAAACCCAGAGTTAAGTTATAACACGCATCGTAAGATTAATGGGCCATTTTTTCTTCATCACTTTGCTAAATTGTTTAGTCTGGAAACCATTCAGAAGGTTGCGAATTGGAGCTGAGCAGTAGTAGTGAGACTGTGCCTCTGATGATGAAACTATTTCCACCCCGACCCCTACTGCTCCCTTCTTGGGAAAGAAGGCAACATTTCTCCTAGAAAAAGTCACAGGTTTATAAGCTGGCTTGTATAATACGTTTGGAGGAATATTGTGTCTTTTAAGCAGAGCCTATCTCAGCATATAAAATATTTTTTACCTACCATTTAATGAAATTAACACTCACTTTGAGGCTAGGTCTTTTGCCATTTGACTCCTGGATCACGTGTATGGATATATTTTTTTCTTGAGACGAAGTGTGAACCCAATATAGTATCCATCATTCAGTCTATCTAGCTGATGTACATCCTCTGAAACACAAGCTCTCTGAGGCCAGGCACTTTATCTGCTCTATCAGTGTAGCCCTGATGCCTAGTGTCTAGCTTTTGGAGATTCTTAATAAACATTTGTACTGAATAAGGTATGTACATGGTGAGCAAAAGTTGGCTTCCCATTTTACAGTCAAGAGTATCCCACTCATGTTCTGTGAACACTAGATAGCAGAATCTTACTATGTTATTTTTCTGTTCCCTTTGCAAGTTTCCTGAAAGGGCATTCCTGTCCTTAGAATGTCCATCTCCTCCCATCTTCCTGGAGAATAACTCTTCTTTCTTAAATACTTAGTCCCATTATTGACTCTTTAAGATTGAATTTATTACCTCCTTACAAACAGAAAAATGCAGTGCTGTTTTTTTTTTTTTTGGACATTTATCACCAGAAAATTATTCTAACACCTGAAATTCTGGACCTAAAATGCCTGGACTAGTGGTTCTCAAAGTCTGGTATCCAGACCAGCACATCAGCTGCACGTAGGAATTTTTAGAAATGAAAGTCTTGGGCCCTGCTCCAGACCTACAGACTCAGACACTCTGGGGGTGGGGCCCACTACCTGTTTCAGCAAGCTCTCTTGGTGATGCTGATGCATACTTAAGTTTGAGAGCCACTGCTTAGACCTAGAACTTAAGGTTTAGGCTTTGGACAGATCTGAGTTCTAAACTACTGAGACACTGGAGTGACCATGAGCAAGTTACTTCTGGGAACCTCTTAGCATCTGTGTGCCTTGCTTAGCTAATAGTGATTTTAATTAATTAGAATAATGCACACAGTGTACTCAAGAGAGTAACCAAAGCATACTTTATGTTCCATAAATTCTAGCTGTTTACGATTATCATCAATCAGAGCTTACTGACACATCCTGAAGACATTCTTCTAATAAGTGTAATAATATGGTTTGTAAAATTAACAGCTTAGAAGAGCATATTACAAAGTTCATCAGACAGGGTCTCAGCAGGAAATCAGGGGTACATCAATAAGGATAAATTGAGCCCAATGTAGAGAATCAAGAGATAGTGTAGTGCCCTGGGTTCAGTAAAAGTGTGGCTACTTTATAGGAGATGAAAGAGAAAGGAAGCCTTGCTGGAGAGAGAGTCCTCCCCAAAGATGCTGTGATGCCCCACAGAGAAGCACTATATGTTAGTTGGGGGATGCAGCCAACTCCCAGCAATTTGGCAAGAATTAATACCCTAACTTCACTCCCGTCCTTCGTTCCCTACAATCTTCTATTGGTACTTTTCATTGGTGAGCCAAACGGAAGCCAGAGCAAGGACACTTACTAAGATAGGCCATGCAAGCCATCCATATAGAGTTGGGTGGAGAAAGGATGTGGAAGGGCAAATAGGACATATTTCCCGTAGGTGGTAAGCGAGCTGTAAAATCACTCGCCCTTCTAACATCATTGCCATTGCAGGAGCACGGAGGAGCAAGTGGTTAGTTCTGACTTGGCAGATCCAGGAGACTGCAGGACAGAACTGGTATATGAGTTGGGCTTTAAAGGTAGATTTGAATTTTAATGGAGAGTATGGAGTAAGAAATGGTGAAGAACCAAGGGAAAGGGAGATTCATTGCAAATGGAGAAAAGAAAAGTGGCATAAAGATAAGAAAAGTCAAGACTTACGGAAGAGATAGCAAATACTCTGCGTGTGACTGGAGCAGAGAATGGGTAGACGAAGGCTGGAAGTTAAGATGAAGTCATCCTTGAATAACATTAAAGTTTCCTCCTTTAACCTCAATTTCCACCTTCTACTCCCTTCACTAACATTGGAAAATTAAAAGTGAATTTGACTGGGTTGGTGACAATGGCAGTATGAAGCAAAGAGAGGAGAATAAGAGTAAAAAAATTAGTAGTACCTTGGTGAAGCTGGGTAAATGATGGGTGGTGGTGTCACGTCAAAGCATGGGCAAGTGATTGTGACAAATATAGGCTTATTTCTTGACTATATGACTTCAGTTAAGGTACTTAAGCCCTCTAGGCTGCAGTCTCCCAACCTGTAAAATGGGGATAAAACCTCACTTCCTCCAAGGTTTCTGTGAGGATCTAGTGAGAAATGGAAGTAAGAGTTGAGTCCAGTAATCAGTTTTTAATACATATAAACTAATGTGAGGATAAGGGTAAGAATACTTGCTATCATTTATTGAATACTTATTATGTGTCCAATATTGTGCTAGTCTATTTACATATCTTTTCTCACTTAGCTTTCTTTTCTCTTATCTGCCTTTGTATAGGCAAGAGATAACTGATGGCTCAGTTATGAGGAAACGCAGTTGTGAGGAAAATGTCAGAGGGAAAATGTACCAGAAAGTTAATTCCTAATGGATCTGTCAGCCTTAAACAGAGCATGTCTGTGCTAAAATGTGTAAAATATCTGTGCTAAAACTACTCAATTGGACAAGTTTTGATAAAGTATTAACTTAATGAATAGGCATAAACAGCTTGGAGCTTTTTGGAGGGTATGTGGTAATATTAGTATTGGTGTGATGACTTTTGAAAGTTCTATGGCGTATAGAAGTCAAAAAGAAGACCCGGAAAGGGGGAAAACTCTCTCAAAGTTATTGGGGAAGTCTGGCTAGTAAGACTCCAAAAGGGAGAATCAGTAAGAGGCCAGGTTATTCATAGGCCTTCTAAGAATGTGTCCATGAGAAATATTTACAATGATTGGATGCCGGGATAAAGGAGAACACTGGCTCCACAAATGGTAACTTATTTTACACAAACAGGCTAATGATAAAAATAATGGAAATCTGATGGATTTTTGAGAGTTTCATTGACCAAACTGAGACAAAAGTGCATAACACCTAGATGCTCATAGTTTTAATCAGTTCCCTTTGGAGTCAAGCAAAGATAGCACCTGAAATGGTAAGGGACGTTTATGCAAGGTCACAAAGATTTTTGGTGGTGCATTTGGGATATAAACCCATTTCCGTAAGAATTCTTTCAGAAGTCAAATGTTTTCTTGTCAAAAATAGGATGAACTTACTTCCAAGAAAAGTTCCTAAGAAAAAATAATTTGAGTAATGAAGAACACTGATGTAAGAGTTAATTTAAGAACCCAGAAATAGAGGTAAAGAGTAAAGCAATTATGGGTTAAGAGTCTGCATAGGCAGAAGGAGCGGAGCGGCTGCTGCTCAATGGCAGAAAAGCCGCCGGTGTTCTGACCAATTCGTCGCCCTAGCAGTTGCGGGGGAGTTTCCTGCCGGCGCGGCTGGAGTCTCTGTTTCTCAGGGTTCGGTGGCTGGAAGATGCTCCAGAGAGACGAGGCTGCGGCGGAGGAGGTGGCGGCGGCCGAATCGGCAACGGCGCTAGGGTGGAGAGAAGGCGGCGGCGGCGTGCGGGGCCCAACGGTGTAAACAGCCCCGGAGGCGGCGGAGGCGGTGGCCAAGACCCCGAGGGGGAAGCGGCGGCTGAGCCAGGGTCGCGCCTCCGTTGGAAGCCTGGGCTGAGTGCAGCAGAGGGGTTCTGCGGCGGGCGCGAGCGGACGTCCTAGACCTCGCCTCCCTCCCTCGCCCCAGGTAAGACCGCTGGGCGCCCCGCCGCAGGGGGAACGGCTCGCGAAGCCCCGGACCGTTTTCGGGGTGCCACCGAGCTGCGGCCGGGACCTCTCCCCGCTTAATCCTCGCCTCTTTCCCTCGGCCGCGGAGCCCAGAGGAGCCCAGAGGAGCGGGACGCCGGGCCTGGCTCCTGGCTAGGCCCCTTCCCCAGCCGCCGCCTCCGCGCTCGGCCGAGGCTGGGAGAGGCTCGGGGCAGGAAATTTTAGTTTGCTCCAAAGCCTGGAAGTAAACTGCTTGTCCCTGTTCTCTGCGAGCATCTCTTTCACCTGAAAGCACTGGGGCTACTCCAGGCCGTAACTCGTCACTTCCTGGTGCATGCCTGTTTGAAAACACTACCTTTCCCATTTGTTTCCTCATTAGCTTCTGCCTTTCTCTGCGCTCCATTTCACTTCCTCGTTAAATCTTCTTTCTCGCTCTTCTGTCTACGCCTCTCACCACCTCCTTCCTCCTTAGCGACTTTATTTAAACGTTTCTCTTTTTCTTCTCAGGAGACTCTGGTCTTCTCTTCCCTGTCTTCCCCAGCAGTCCTTTTCGGATGTCATTCTTTTTACTAGTGAAGTTCTTAAATGAAACTGCTATCGTCAGTATCCCAGATCTACCAGAGGCCCATTAAGAATAGACTCACCAGCTTTAAGTGGCAGATCAGTTTCTGATTTCACCGAGCCTAGCATCCTTTTTAAAAAATTGTATTATTAAATGTAGAGTGTGGAAATAGCCCTGAAGTTATTTTTAAAATGAAGGGCTCAATGAGTGTTGGAAATAGTTATTTCATTTTTCAAGTTGCATGACCTCTAATGTCAGATTGAGCAGATCTAGAACATTTTTGCCCATCCTGTTTGGCAGAATGCTTCTTAAGCGTTTTGATAGCGGCTCACATTCATCACTATTCAAGTTGGCTTAAAAACAGTTTGAAAACTTTAGAAAAAAGACATTATGAGAACAACTAGGAAGCTGTTTTGATGAAGTCACTGTTAAATACCTTTTAAAATAGGCTTCACATGTTTAATGTATCAAAATAAAGTTGGCGGGAGTCTTGTAAAAAGGATTGTTTAGGAATTTGAGTAGTCTTAAGAGTTATGTAGCTATTTTGGGAAAAACATTCTTTTTCTGTTAACAAACGTTTACAACTCCTGCGATGTGAGAATTACCGAGGTTTACTGTGGGATTAACACAGGAACTCATTTTATTTGAGCTACTACATGGATGTAGAAGTGGTAAATTGTTCAGGTTAGCGTATATCAGTATGTAGAAGAAAAAAAAAAAAGTCTGCATAAATTCCCCTGGAAGGGGGATATGGTCAGAGATGGCAATTTGAAAACAGTGAGTCACCAAAAGTAAAAGTAAATTACAAGCTGTTTTGGGGGTCTTCAAGAGAGATTTTATAGATTGAACAACAACAGCAGCAAGGATAAAATATAACGCTGTCATGTAGACTGCAGCCTGAAAAGAAAGCATTGCAGAAAAGCCACATCATCCTGAATTTATATTTCCGTGCATTTGAACAGATTGGAGAGCAGTAAAGTTGTTTTAAGAGCGAGTGATTTAAGTCAGCCAGCTTGTGAAGAATACGAGATATTTTTGCATTTACATTAACTTATGTCCATAAATAACGAACTTTAACAATGAACAAAATCCATAATCCTGATAATGCTAAGAAAACTGGAAAGATACCTTTACCTTGAAAAGACAGGATAAAGAAGACAGCATAGAAATTTAGGGAGATTGCAGTTTTGGAAAACTTACATTAACATTTATTAGCTGCTACAGCTTTGAAATGTGATGATTTAAAGAAAGAAGTAGACTGTTGATTTCTAAAAGGTAATGTGTTGGCTGAAAGAGAAGAGAATCTTGTTGAGACCTAAAGTGTTCTTTTAAGGATACATTTCAATGTCATTTCAAAAAATAAACACATTTCCCATAACAAAACAGTGAGGTTAATGGAATAATGCAGGTGAAAGCTTTTTGGCCCGAAGGAGTTCCATCCTTTGGAACAAAGTTTTATTGTTGAACACACCATGACCCAGGCCTGTGAGTGCCAGCACAGTGGCTGTTTTTACAAGATCTGGTACAATATTCACAGTAGTTCTGGCCTTAGCACGAGGCAAGGATCATTCTTTTTGTATCTTCCTGATTGCTTCCTCTACAGAAATGGGATAATCCCTCCTCTTCTAAACTGGAAAGTAGTTTCTTCCCTCAATAAAACTAGTTTCTTCTCCAGGTTGAGCCTTTCCAACTCTTAGAGGTCTAAAATGAATGATATGAAACATACTGTATTTGCATCTATTTTTATTTAAGAGTTATCTAAGGAGATTTATCTAATTAAATAGGAATTTCCTAACAGATGCCAAAATAATCAACAAGTTTTCTTTAGAGATCATATATATTATATAACAAGATCCACCTAAGAGTTAAAATATAAGTAGGTATACAATTTAACTATTTGAAGATAATTTTTCTTCTTACCACTGAAGCAATAAGCAGGTAGTAGTACAATTTGGGGAAAACAATATTTCTGGCTTTTGTTTGTTTTATTTTAATTTGTGATATTCATGAGATCTTTTGTGAAGCCTTTGGGTATATAGTAAAATTCATGGGTTTTTAACTTTGTATTGACTCGTATTTTTGTAGGTTTTAAATTTTCTTCTGGCTTTAATTTATACTATCTCCTTTTACTTTTTCATTTAGAAATAATGTATTTTTCTCAGGATTGCAATCTCAGTGCAGTCCTCTACTTTTCTATTTGTTGGACGTTCTCTTAGACGTCTACATTTTTGTCTAGTTAGTACATTTCTAGTTTTTTATACAATTGATAAGAACTCTTTAATCTTATGAATTCTTTATATTTACTCTTTGGAGACAAGACTTATAGGGATTTCCTTGGGCTTAAACTAGAAAGAAAAACGAATTTGCTTATGAAATGTTGAAGGCTTTGTTACAAAGTGGGTTAACATTATATGTATGTTTGAAATAAACTACTTCAACCAGAGCATCTAGCTGTTAACGTCCAGATTAATATCTATCATAAAATATGTGCATGCTTCCAACACATGGCATTGCCTCCTATTCCTGCATGTCCAGGAGAAATTGTTTTGTCTTGTAGCAAAAGGCGTTAGCTCTTGGCACTTTTTTTTTTTTTTTTTAATGACAGCTATCCAAAAATCAAGCTGAACCCTTGCATGTGAGGACAGAAAAGGACAATTTTTAGACAGGTCTAATATCCAGTTGTACCTTTCAGTCACTTAGAGAGAAGGCTTAGACCCCTGAAGCCCAAAGTCACAGGTTTTTTAGGATTATGGTGGTATATACCTCCAGTTTATAGGAAAAAAATGCGTTGTAGAAAATCCAAGTTAAATTAGGACTAAAATCCAAGTTAAATCTAGAACTAAAGTTTTACTGCCCCCAATACTTGTAAACTCTGGGTTACTGCTCTGTTGTCCATTTCATCAGTTGCAGAATATTCAAGTTAGTCTTTCAATGCTAACAAGAACATAAAAATGCATTATGTCTAAAAGCAGAATATGATTGCCAAGCCAGATCTGCGCATTACCTGAGAGTTTGGGGGGCCACCCAAGCGGCATCTACTTGTTTGCTACTGACCTTCATTTAGACTTGCTCAAGAATTGTTACAATGTAATAACATACACCCTTATGTACTCTTGAGTTTATTGAAAAGACACAGCAAATGTGCACACACACACACATACACACCAGCACACCAGCACGCACCTACTCTAGAGCCTAGAATTGTAAGAGTCAGAACTTTTTATTTGCTTCTGGATTAAGATGGACCCTGTATTTCCTCAGCATGCTAATTAGAAACTCTATAAACAATTCAAAACCAGCTTCTTAAAATTCTGTTTTACAAAAATTGATGTTAAATATTGTCCTCAGAGAGTTCTACTCTGACTTTTCAAATTGTTTTTTTCTCCCTTCATGGGATAAACAGTTAGGGTTTCTTTTTGTTTGTTTTTTTATCTCGCATGTAAAAAATTCTATCTTAAAAGCTGATTTATTATTTCTTCCTTAGCATGGATGACATGGGAACAAAGATGATATTTCATCAGTCTTGTTTTTATTTAAGTTGAAAGGTTATATATTTCTACTATCTACTGCAATATTGCTAAATATTTTTATAGTGCTTGTAAATCTTATGACATTATTTTTTTAGTTTGTATTTCAGGCATTTACTCAAAAGGGACCATATGCCTCAGTTCATGTCACTCTATCATCAGTGTGTATGGTCACTCTGTTTTCTAATACTTTTAAGATTGGTTTTGGCCCCGACATTCCTCTGCCAGATTTATTTCCTTTATTTTCCCCTATATAGCACCATTTGGGCCATTTAATAAATAATTTCCCAACTCACCTTTCATAGTTATTTTAAACATGTGTATCTATTTGAAATACCGAATTGTTTTGTATTTTCTAATTTTTGCAAAAGTAGTATCGACTAAAAATCACATCCTATTCTTTTATTTTTTCTACACAAAATTATTGTTTTAAAATTTGTGTTGCTCCATAGAAATTATTGCTTCTGGCCACTGTCTAATATTCCACCATATGTTAATACCATATTTTGCTTATCCATTACCCTGGTGATACATACTTAGGCTATTTTCAACACTTTATGTCCACCATAAAGCATTAATACACTCTTTCCACATGTCCCCTTGAGTAACAGTGCAGAGTAACAGTGCAGCTGTGGAATGGCTGAGGTAGAAGTCATATATATGCCTTATTTCACAGATTCCTCCCTGGAATAGCTGTACCATTTTCCCCTCACCAGCAATACTTGGAATTTCTCTCTTGCCATATCCTTTGTCACCACACGCTGTTTTTCTGCATTTTTAAAAATTAATTAATTAATTTTTGGCTGCATTGGGTCTTCGTTGCTACACTCAGGCTCTCTCTAGTTGCAGCGAGCGGGGTCTACTCTTCGTTGTGGTGCGCAGGCTTCTCATTGCAGTGGCTTCTCTTGTTGCGGAGCACAGGCTCTAGGCGCGCGGGCTCAGTAGTGTGGCTCCCAGGCTCTAGAGCGCAGGCTCAGTAGTTGTGGTGCGCAGGCGTAGTTGCTCCACAGCATAATTTGCATTTTAACTTCTGGAAATTTGGCATGTGTGGATTCATATGAAGTAAGGTGTTTTAATTCTGCATTGCTCTGATTCTAGAAAAGTTAGGTCTTCATATACTTTCTTGCTATTCATGTTTTCCATTCTGTGAATTGCCTATCATGACTTCGCTCATTTTTCTTATTGAGTATTGTGTGTCTTTAGAGATGTAGAAGTTTTTGTATTCAGATGTTGAGTCCTTTGTTGGGTTTTAGATAATGTATGTGTCTTCTACCCATCAACTGTTTTTCAGTCTGACTTTGGTATCCTTTATTGTACATAAAATTCTAATTTTTTATTAAAGTATAATTGATTTACAATATTATGTTAATTTCAGGTGTACAACATGGTGATTCAATATTTTTATAGATTATGCTCCATTGAAAGTTACTATAAAATATTGGCTATATTCCCCATGCCCTACAATATATCCTTGTATCTCATTTATTTTATACATAGTTGTCTGCACTTCCTAATTCCCAGTCTGTATCTTGCCCCTCTCGCTTCCCTCTCCCCACTGGTAACCACTAAATTGTTTTCTATATCTGTGAATCTCTTTCTGTTTTGTTGTATTCATTCGTCTTATTTTTTAGATTCTACTTATAAGTGATATCATTACAGTATTGGTCTTTGTCTGACTTATTTCACTAAGCATAATACCCTCCAGGTCCATCTATATTGTTGTAAATGGCACAATTTAATCATTTTTTATGGCTGAGCAGTGTTCCATTGTGTACATATGGCACGTATTCTTTGTTCATTCATCTGTTGATGGACACTTACGTTGCTTCCATATCTTGGCTATTGTAAACAATGCTGTTATAAACACTGGATGTGGGTGCATGCATCTTTTCAAATCAGTGTTTCTGTTTTCTTCAGATATATACCTAGGAGTGGAATTACTGGATTATATGGTTGTTCTGTTTTGTTTTTGTTTTTATTAACATCTTTATTGGAGTATAGTTGCTTTACAATGATGTGTTAGTATCTGCTTTATAACAAAGTGAGTCAGCTATACATATACATGTGTCCCCATATCTTCTTCCTCTTGTGTCTCCCTTCCACCCTCCCTATCCCACCCCTCTAGTGGCTACATCAGTTAACATTCCCACCAACAGTGTACCAGGGTTCCCTTTTCTCCACATCCTCGCCAAGGCTTGTTAGTTTTGTTCTTTTTTATGATAGCCATTCTGACATGTGTGAGGTGATCTCTCATTGTGGTTTTGATTTGCATTTCCCTGATGGCTAGTGATGTTGAGCATCTTTTCATGTGCCTGTTGGCCATCTGTATGTTTTCTTTGGAAAAATGTCTATTCAGCTCTTCTGCCTATTCTTTTAAATCAGATTTTTTATATTAATAAATTTATAATTTTAATATAGTTAAATTCATCACTTTTGCTTCATACAATGTATGCTTCTTTATTTTTCAAAGATCTATTTCATCTCTTACCCTGAAATCACAAATATATTACCTTGCAATTTCTTTTATTCTCTCTAGATTTTATTTTTCACATTTAAGTATTAAAACTATTGTATTTTAGTTTTGTACATTAGGTGGAATTATATAACATAATGGTTAATAGAATGATTTCTGTGGGGTTTAAGTTCCAGCTCCACCATGTACTTCCTAGGCTAGTCATTTTATCTCTCATACCTCAGTTTTTCCACCTGTAAAATGAGGATAATAGTTTATGCCTTGTGGATTTTTTTGTGAAGATTAGGTGAGCTATATAGGACTGGGTACAACATAAGTGATATCACTAGGTTAAGATCCAGTCTCATCTCTCTTTTTAAAATGAGACTGTTTCCCCAAAAGCTGTAATTCAACTTCCTCCATTGGACTATGATTCCATCTCTTTCATGTGCCAACTTTCTATCTGTATATAGCTCTATTTCTAGGCCACCTGTTTGATTTGTTTTCTTATTTGCTGTTTCTTCCAAGGGCATCACAGGTCTTATCTATCATGACTTCCCAATATATCTTAATGTGTAGGGCACATTCTCCATTTTGAGCTTATTTTTCAAAACTACCTTAGCTGTATGGAGAACTTTATTCTTCCAGATACATTTTATTTTACTTTATTTTATTTTAATTTTTTTATAGGAGATAGAGCAATCTGCTCTTTTTTTTTTTCTTTTTTTTTGGCTGCATTGGATCTTCATTGCTGCGTGTGAGCTTTGTCTAGTTGCAGCGAGCCGTGGGGCAGGAGGCTACTCTTTGTTGTGGTGCACAGGCTTGTCATTGCAGTGTCTTCCCTTGTTGCAGAGCACAGGCTCCAGGCTCGTGGGCTTCAGTAGTTGTGGCTCGTGGGCTCTAGAGTGCAGGCTCAGCAGTTGTGGTGCACCAGCTTAGTTGCTCCGTGGCATGTGGGATCTTCCTGGACCAGGGATTGAACCCATGTTCCCTCCATTGGCAGGCGGATTCTCAACCAATGTGCCACCAGGGAAGTCCCCCAGATACATTTTAGAATCACTTTTTTATGCTGTCCCTCAAAAAAAAAAAAGAGCTTGGCCTTTTATTACAGTTGCATTTAATTTTATAGATTAATATAAGGACATTTATATTATTATAGTAAGTCATCTCATCCATACCTGTGATATAAATTTCTTTTACTCATGTGTCCTCTAATAAAGTTTTCATTATGAAGATTTTCTGCATAATTTATTAGGTGAAACCCCATACTCTCTATACGTTTTGTTACTGTGGTAAATTCATCTTGTATTGTATCTAGATACTGATGCTATGGAGGAACACAATTGATCTTGGTGTATTAATTTTTTTCCAGCCCCTATGTTGAGCTCTTTTCTTAGATTTAATAGTTTATTGATTTTCCTGTGTTTCCAATAAAATAATCAAAACAATCTATAAATATGACATTTTTATCTATATTCTTCTAAACCTTCTCTCTTTCTATTTCTCTCAATACACAGCTCCAAAAAGGTCGGTTCCAACAGACCAGTAATGTTAGAAATCTTCATCTCAATTCTCTCCTTAAAGGAAATGCTAATTTTTTAAAAAAATTAGTAGTATAATAATTTTTGTTAGTGTATACATGTGCCATGTATTTTTGGTATATAGCCTTTATCAAGGAAAGATAGTTATTATTTGGATCTAGTTTTATAAAATTTACCCAATAGATTTTGAACCTCATGGGATGCTTTTTATCTCTTCTATCTAAAAAGAATGATGATATGATTTTCTCCTTTTATTTAACTAATACAGTGAATCACATGAATTGATTGGCTGATACTGAACCAACCTTGCATTCTCAAGGATAAACCCACTTGACCAAATTGTATTATAGTATAGATTAGCTTTTGCTGTATTACAAACCACCTCAAAACTGAGTGGCTTAGGGAGATCAGCTTGGTGCTTTGTGACCACCTAGAGGAGTGGGATAGGGAGGGTGGGAGGGAGGGAGACACAAGAGGGAAGAGATATGGGAACATATGTATAACTAACTGATTCACTTTGTTATAAAGCAGAAACTAACAAACCATTGTAAAGAAATTATACTCCAATAAAGATATAAAAAACAAAAAAACAACAAAAAACTTAGTGGCTTAAAATAGCAATTACTTGGCCATTTGGGACTGGATTCATCTGGGTAGTGTTTTACTTTTGGTTTTATCTGGGCTCCTTCATGCAGTTTTAGTCAACTGATGGATCAGCTGAGTGAGAGCTGGTCTGAGACAGCCTCACTCACAGGTTCGGTGGTTGGCTTGGACAGTGGGAGCACCTGGTCCACTTGTCTTCAGAACCTAGTGGGCTAGTCCTCGGCAACTGAGCCATCAAGCTCTTTTGCTATTGTCTCATCATGTGGGTTGAGTATGCCAAAGCCCAGTCCTGCTGAAGTGGTGACTCAGGAATGAGGGTGTCAAAGGGGATTGTACCATAATTTTTGAAACATCCTATCACAATGTTTTTAATATACCTTAAAACTCTGTGGAATAATAGTGTATTTAGGTTTTTGACTTATATTTTTAATAAGGAAAATTTGATTGATTGTAATGTTTTTTTATATTGCCCCTGTTTGGTATAATATTCTTCTTGCACCTCTAGCCCCATTATTCTAGCTTGGGGTACTTAAAATGTATTGAAGGGGATAGAAATGAGTATTGCATCTTAAATAAAAGTCTTGGACAAGTGGTTCCCACTTATCACTGAGGTTGTTCAAAAGGCTGCACTCTCACGGTGGACTATTGAACCCTTATGTACACCAAGCATTACATCTCACTTATACAATATTTATATCACAGCGCCTATGTATAGCACAATACCCATTGCTAATTCAGATTGTGTTTTAAGATATGAGACAAAATGTAAGACTTTTATTATAGTCATAAACATCTAGCAAACCAACCAGAAAATAAAAGCTAATTTTCAGTTGGTTGGCCGAGAACAAAAAAGCGAAGAATACCTCGTGCAAAACCATATCTCTGCTAACTACTGTTGGATTTAGAGCACACACATGCTAAAAAATATCTTCTTATCAAAGATTTGAGGTTGGACCTGAAAAAATTATATCAGAAGTGAAAATAATCATGTGGTCTGACCAGCGTGGATCACACAAAGTAAGTGTATACTATATATAAAGTAGATAGACTACGAGGTCCTACTGTATAGCACAGGCAACTATATTCAATACCTTGTAATAACCTATAATGGAGAAGGATCTGAAGAAGAAATACATATATCTGAATCACTTGGCTGTACACCTGAAACACAACATTGTCAATCAACTATACTTCAAGTAAAACAAAACAAAACAAAAAACTAAGTGTAAAGGGAAGTATAGTTTTATAAATTCCGCTCTGATATCCAATGGACCAACTGAAAGACAACAGAAACTACAACTATCTAGGAGACAGGACATGGCCAGCAAACCAGGCCGTTACCCTCGGTAACGGTCATACCTGCCAAAAAATATACAGACTAGCCTGCATTCATGAATACATAGGAATTCTTCATTTATCTGGCATTGTTAGGCAATGAGGTATTGTATGTTAGGAGAAGTTTTTTTAAAATGACAAATTGAAGAGGAGTTATTTTAACCTTCACTCGGTAATGTTTTTCTAAAATTAAGAAATGTATCTACTGGTGTATCTAATGTTTCCTTGATAACTCGGGGTCATCAGTTCAATCAACGTTTGCATGAATAATGCAAATGGAAACAAGACAGGCATGCTTACTGAAACTGAAAATGACATAGCAATGGCTGGAATAACTGATGAGAGAGCAAGAAAAAAGCAAAACTTAAAACAAACCATGATTGGAAACAATCAGTCAAGTTCTGACTTTCTGTACTTAGTTTCAAAAAGAGATACCACAAATCCCAGCAAGAGACTCCAGCATCATTAGCTGTCTTTCTCCTTTGTTTCCACCTTCCTTTCCTTTTCCTTCTACCCTAGATTGTTCCAGGAAGTGTTTATAGCTCCTTCCAAGACAAATTCTAATACTGCTTTCTCTCACACAAACTTCACAATATGTCCATGTGATAAATAGTGTGGAGGTAAAAGACAATTCATCACAGGCACATCTCCTATGAAAATAAAATTAGAAACTAGCTTCTAAACATGCAGAGAGAAGGGCGTGGTGTCAGGCACTAATTTCCTTGCGAATTCCTCTCCATTTCTAATAGACGTTCTTCTTTACCAAGATCCCTTTTTATTGGTGTCCTATTCCAAACTGCTCCACTCCGCCCATCCTCATCCTGTAAAATACATTCACACTCTTTTGTGACCCTACTTATTTGCCCATTAAATAATCAATCATAGAACTGTTGGAATTAAATACAGAGTGAAATTAAAATACTGGAGTCACTTGGAGGGTTTAAGCAGCTCCACCAGAAAATACTGGGCATGGATTTAAAAGAGGCTGCGTGGGACTTGCTCTTGTCCAAGTTCTTTCTCAAGAAGTATCTGAAATAAGCCTAAATTCAGAGTTAATCAGACTGGCCTGCTTTCTCAGGTGGACTGGAATTCTGCTCTTTCCCCTCAACTCCCTGATGTCAGTGGTACTTTCCAGAGAGGACGTGGACTTCTCTGCCTACTGCAGAAGCTCAGTTCCCCCCGGGTCCGCTCCCTGTCTGAATCCCACACTTGAGGCCAGATGCCACCCTTCCCAGAACATTCGTGGCCTCCATTCAGTTTTTAACCTGCTCAGATTGAGTCCCTCTAGACTCTTTCTGGAAACCTGATCTTCAACCCCTTTCCCTGACCTCGATGGTTACCTGCCTACTTTAGGCCTCAGGTGCTTTAGCTATAAAATGATATAGTTGCCCTTAATTCTAAAGTCTTCTTTCTAAAGCGCTACAATGTGCTGGCTCCTTGAAAATGTTTCTCTTTGCTGGTTTTAATTTTGTAGAGAATTAAAACCCCAGCCACTCTAAAAGACAGTAAGTTACATTGGATAAGGAAAGTGTGCATTTGTAGTTAGATTAACAGGGATGGAAGACGACTTAGTATGTTTTAAGATACTCATGATCCGTTCTCGTGAGAGTCGGGGAAGAAGGGGAAGAGAGTTAATAAAATACCAAACGATTGTGACAAATTAAGTTCACCAAGATGTAGGTGATTAGTTACTACTTGAATAAGCCACACAAATCCAATTCAAGTTGTCCTTTATTTATCTAAGAAGGATCCCAGTGAACTGAGTCCCATGTTCAGTGACTCCACGTTCAATGGCTTAGTCTTTAAAAACTGTTATGTTGCTGGAAGCAGAAATATTGCCCATCAGTCCTAATTGATGTTTAGCTATCACGCACATTTGAAATAAATTTATTACTTTGCCTGATCTCAGTGTAATACATTCCAAAGGGGCAAAGAGCACACGAAAAGTTATGGAGTCTCCATCTTCTACACTAGAGTGTGCAATAAATTACATATTATTTGGCCGAGAAATTCACAAGCCATAGAAACCACACCATTAGCAATGTATACAGTGGTAAACAGCAGGTAATGAGAATGATATAAAACCAAACAGACTGTGTAGGTTGGCACTGCTGCCAATAAAGCAATTATTAAATGCATGCATATGCATCTACGCTAGGTAAGCTCTTTAGGGCAATTGCTATGAGTTCTACATACCTGTCAGGATATTATATATAGCCCAGTTTCTATGCCCTTTATTCAAAGACGCTGAGAAAGGGTTACTCTGGGTAAATTCAGACCTTTTCTCAATATAGAATTTGGTCAACATGCATTCTGAACAGCAAAATTTCACAGTATTTTCCTACACTAATTGCCACCTCAGCAAATGCAGGATTAAGTATAATGGATTATAAGAAGTTAGAAAGGAAAGATGGAAGAAAAGAAGGAAGGTAGAAAAAAGGTGGATATAGAGTACTTCAACATTTATGTAGAGTGGACCTAAAACTAACCTGAGGTTTCCCTGAATTATTAGCATATGCTATAGAAACTTAAATGAAAAAATAAAAAAACCCAGCAAGGGAAACTCAAAGATTCTTTGCTTTTTCACTTTACTGCATATACACGTCCATCTTAAACAATCTATATGCTTATATCCAACAAGAGAGCATTGTTTTGCAAGGCTATTTGGGTTCTATCAGCATGTAAAGGTCAGACAACTCAACTTTAGCAGAGTCAGCTTTCAGGTGAATAATTGTTTCTTTCAGGTTGCGAGCATTTGAATTCTCCAGAAATGTTTCCCAAAACATGAAAATTAAAAGAGTCCTAGGACAGCGTCCTTTAGTAGTTTTATAGTATCAGGGTTTTTGGAGGAGGAGTATCCTTGTCCATTATCAACACAATGATTCCAAGCAGATCAATTTATGCTGAGAATATTATATAACAGAACCCACTTCACCTCCATTATACTGACAATGATCTTCCTTACTTCAACCTTGTGCTTCTTATAAAGTTGAAAATACTGAGCCAAGAACAGACAGTGACAATGCCAGAGACTCAGATGTACCTATAGGTGCCTTCAGACAACATCAGCCACCCAGGCTAAAGTCCTGGTTTAAAACATCCCAACATGAATGAATCTCAAAAACTATATGCTGAGCAAGTGAAGCCAGATCAAAAGGGCACCCACTGTATTATTCAACTTACATGAAATTCTAAACTCGACAAAAGTCATCTCTAAAGATAAAAAACAGATCCGTGGTTGCCTTGGGGTGGGAGATGGGGATACTTTTGCAAAAGCCTGCGAGGAAACTTTCTAGGGTTTTAGAATTGTTATCTATCTTTATGGGGGTGGTAGTTATACAAATGTATACATTAATTAAAAGTCACTGAGCCGTTGACTAAAAATGTCTGCATTTTATTGTATGTAAATGATACCTTAATAAGGTTGATTACAAAGTGAACCAAAACAAAGCAGAAGAAAAACCTCTCAAGACCTTAAAGAAAATACACTGTTTTCTTCCAGGGTACCAGATTGGAAATGAGGCATTGGTCTGTTCTACCCTCAGATTATCCCTAGATAGATTATCTAGTCTATTTTAAAGCGCTAGAGTCCCCTATCAGGAAAACTCACCCCATGTTTAATTTCTTTGATTTCTTCTGTGCCTCTTCTCCCAACACAGTGAAGCCATTCACGGAAGAAAAACCAGCTTTTTCCAACTTTGCATCACCATATATTCTTTGCAAAGCTATTATTTATAGAATAAAATTTGGCGACACTTTGTAAAAATCTAGCTTTTTGAGCCTTACAAATCTTAACAGTTAACCTATTGCCTCCACTGGAATTTGCAAAAAAAATTATTTTGAAAATGAATAGCTGAGAATTGACATTTTTGCTTTTTGTGATTTTCTCTTCCTCTAAGATAGAAGTGAGTAGGAATGAGAAACACATACATAAAGAAAAAAAATTATCTTGCTGCCTTTGCATGGTTATAATTTAGAGGAGGCCCTTTTCAACAATAATCTATTATCAGAATCAATAAAATACAATCTCCATGAAGGCCAGGCCAGGATATTTGTCTCTTTTTCAGCAGATTGCAATACAAACCACATTCATGGATATGCTTCTTGATGATCTTTGTAATACTGTAACAGTTGACCATTTCCTCATGCCTCTTCACCTTAACTTAAACCTGGTTTTTCACTGATGACCTCACATTTCCTTCTCTATCACTTGGTTGTGGGCCTCTTTTCCAACTCCAACTCCAACTCGCATTTCACTCTGGAACCAAAGGAAGACTCACACCTTCCTGTTTTTTAGTGATACCTCAAGGTCATTTCCATATTGTGATCACCCTGAAGAATAGCCAGACAATTGATATTTCAGAGCCATCTGACAGTTTGTAGCTCTAAAAATTAACTAAGGACCGCGTTTGTCAAAAATATCCTAGTTTAAGATTTTGGTAATACAGCAACAGTAATCGCGAAGTCACTTATGACAATCAGTGTGGGAAGCACCCTCCTTCAGGAAGATCCTTTGCCATACAATACTCTTCCCCTGTCAGGTAATAAGGAAGCACGGCCAAGGAAAGTAACCTTTTGTGGAAAGAAATACTGGGCTTCAAGAAGGCTTGCAGTTCATATCTTTTTCTTGAATTAGATTCCCCATTAATTACTTTATCCACAAAGAGGTAATTATCAGAATTATGTAAGCAATTAAGGAGATGCTACTCCACATCCTTTCAGCTTGTTGACCTTTCTCACTTTATTTCATGTGGCTATCTGAAACATCAGTGATTTACATGTCTTTCTTTTTTTTTTTAACAGATTTCTGTGTGTGTGTGTGTCCCCACGATGAAGACATCATTAAAGTAAAATATCATGAATAGACTCTTAAGAAGCAGAGTCTACTGAAAGTCCTGGAAAATATGAAAGCACTAATATTCATGGACAGCTCTACACTCTGAAAGTTACTCCAAATGTTGTTGATCTCTCTTTTGTCTAGGAGTTTTTCAAATTTTCTACCATGATCATTTGTTAGTTTTATAATTACATAATGAAGGCATTACATCATACAATCTTTTGTTATCCATTGCAGTTTTAAAACTATTCCTTTCCTTGTCCTCAGCAGATATGTCATAGATTATTAGTACACAAGCAAAGACTTTCAACGTAACAGTACTTTGTAGTGAGAAGAACTATACTGAGCTATCGCTATCCTAAGACAATGCATTAGGAAAGCACTAGGAATTCTTAAGCACTAGGAATACAGAGACGATCAAGGGGCAAGTTCCTTGCCTTCGAGTATACATGATCATTATAGCAAATGCTTAAATAGCACTTAGTATATAACTCACCACAGCATTCTTATTATCCTCCTTTTTAATAGGTGAGCAGAGGAAGCCACAGGGAAGTCATAGGGTAAAGCCAGAATTTGAACCTAGGTAGACTAGTACACTCTCCACGGCTTTAACTACTACATTAAAAATATATATATATAAAAAACTCCAAGTATTCCAAAGTTACAAAACACTTATCTACCAAAACTCAAAAAGGAGCACACAAACTTGCATAGAAAATAAACATGTGGGCTTCCCTTGTGGCGCAGTGGTTGAGAGTCTGCCTGCCGATGCAGGGGACACGGGTTCGTGCCCCAGTCGGGGAAGATCCCACATGCCGCGGAGTGGCTAGGCCCGTGAGCCATGGCCGCTGAGCCTGCGCGTCCGGAGCCTGTGCTCCTCAACGGGAGAGGCCGCAACAGTGAGAGGCCCGCATACCGCAAAGAAGAAAATAAACATGTAAAAGTTCATAAATAAACCACAATATAACCTGTTCCACATAATATACTGACTGCAGTGTCCTGGGCCTCTCCCATCCTTAGGTAGCTGGAAATTACAACAAAATAATACTTTCCACCTTTGGAAACCACACCGTCTCTCATACCAACCAACCAATTACTTCCTTAGAGGGAATAGGAAATTAACCTGAATATCATTAAAAAATATATATATATAGCATTACTGATGTAGATTCTTTGTTTAAAGACAATAATTTCAATAGCAGAGGGAACGTTACCATTGCAGGCTTCAGATAACATCTATATTTCTCAGATTTCATGCTAAATCATATAATGCCATATTGTGTCTGAAGCTATTTTTTCAATAGTCCATTTTCTTAAATGGACGAGCAAAGCCGTAAATACTGAGGAACATTTTGGCTCCCAAATCCTAAAGCCATTCTGATTATGCCTGGGTGATCATGGGGACGTCATCGGAACTACCAGAGGACTGGCTGAAATACCAGTGTTCTGGCCAGCTTACAAATCGGAAATTATACAGAATCCAATTTTATTTTTTTGTTAAGTAATTCCTATGAGGCTTTTGGGATGTCAATGTAAAGTCCTTTCATGTGTAATCTTTATCCATTAGATAGGGAACAATGCCAATCCCCGTCATAAATACTTTCACAACCTGACACTGAAAATCCATTGCAGGGCATACGACCTGCAAATACGATGTGAATCACACACATCCACTCATTCAGACAATCCACAAATATTCATTTTTAAGTCTACTATATGCCAATAATGTACCAGCCTCTCAGATGCTAAACCATGCTAAATGCTGAAACAGATATACTCAGTTCGGGCCCTCCTGGAACTTGTTACCTACAGAAGTGCCTTCATTGTAAATGGTCAGGTCTCAGCCAATGCTATTATCATCAGCAGGTGACCAAAGGATAGAGCTTGCTTTCTAAACAAGCTCCACACTCCTTCCTTTCAACATTTTTGCTTTCCTTCAAGGCACATAATCCACTGGTCAGTTTCTCCCAGTTAGTGAGGTTTGGGGAAAAGGTACCCAGTGAACAATTCCTTGTGGCCTCACTCTTACCTCACACTCTCCTCTGTGCTTTTGAGCTAAAGAGACCTGGATTAAAGTCACTTGTACTAACATTATTTTAAAATCCGGCTGCTCCTGCTTTGAGGATTTCCACTGGACCAACACAGCAGCAAAGCAGCACTGAATCAGAAGCAGGTAAATTTCAAAATGACAGCTCTAAACATATCCACTCTTCTTTTGTTCTCCTCCTATCCTTTGCTCTGAACACCTCTGCCCTGAGGCTTTGCCTTTACCCTTCTCTGATTACTGCTCCAAAAGGGTTTCCAAGAGCAGGGAGTATTTATGGTTTCATTTGCTCCCAAGTCCTTGGTGGAAAAGGATGCTTGCTTCCTGATTCTTACTAATTCCACACTCACATCATCAACACAAAAATCATCATTAAAAAAAAAATTTCCTCAGCTTCATATTTCTTCTGGGCCAACACTAAAAGAATATTTTCAAAGAAACAATATCCTCTGTCCTTTGCTCCTCCAGTCTCATTTTCAACCCTTATTACGGGATGCATTACAAAAACAGAAGAAAGTTCTTTGTGCTTTCCTGTACCAGCTAATTATTCTAATTTGTTCTGTCTCTACGGAACAGAATGCGAAATCAACACAAAGGCTGATTATGCGACCTCTTCCAAGGGAATGGTCTGAGAGTTGTCTATTTACTAATGAAGCTCAGTGTGTATTAAGGGTTGACTGAAGCAATCATCAGGAATTTTCATCCCTTAAATTAGTCTTTTCTACCAGATGCACATCTTTCATTTCGGATAATATAACTTTTAAGTTCAGGATACAACTGGACAAAAGAAAAGAAAAAAAGGTAACCAACACAACATTTGCAGTAATAACACAGTAACAGCTATCATCCTTCCCTGAGGAATTCAGCCTACTTTATGGACACAATTTAGTACAAACTCATAAAAAAGCTAACAAAGCCCCAAACCACTTCACAATAGCGTAGAGAGGTAAAGGTCAGAAATTATTACTGCCAGACCCAGCAGACAATGGCACCTACCGGAAAGAGCACAGGACAGGAAAACCTGGAAGCCTGTGTTCCAGTTTCGGTTATTCCTGTAAGCATTAGTACGATCTGAGTGAACTCAGCCTGCCCTGCTTTTTCCGTTTATAAAAACCTACATCATCCTCTCAGTAGAATGAAATGCCACATCTGAAAAGTTGCAGATCTCTTTAGGAAAGAAACAAAACTCATGCTTTCCAACCAAAATGGAATAATTCTGTCAATGGAGGCTTAATAAAAATCTGCCATAAAGCAATTGTTTACTTGAAATCTATCTTTTGTGGTATATTTATTGGGGTAAGGAGTGTAAGCAAATCATAATTAGAGTTACCGATTATTCCAGAAATCAAGGTCATTGAGTTCAGATTCCAACTTTGACCCTGACCCAGGCTTACAGAGATGTAAGATGTCCCAATACCTCATATCCAGCATACATGGGAGAAACTAGGTATGCAGACAGATCCTCTTATAAATATCCCATATGTCATGGTTTTAATACAGGGTCTCAGATTCATTGCCATTCTTCGCATCCAGATGTGGGCATTTTCCCTTGAATTTGGGCAGGCTTTCCATGGCTTCAAACAATACAGCAGGGGTCAGTAAATTATGGCTGGTGGGCCAAGTCTAGGCCTCTACCAGCTTTTATAAATGAAGCTTTATTGGAACACAGCCATGTTCCTTAGTATATGTATTGTTTGTGTCTGTTTTCACATCACAGCAGCAGAGCTAAGTAGTTGCAAAAGAGACTGTATGGCTTGTAAAGCCTAAAATATTGACTGTCTGACACTTTATGGAAAAAGGTCTCCAACGCCTGCAATAGTATATAATGAAATTGATGCTATGTAACATCTAAGACTAGGTCATAAAAGGTCATGCAGCTTTTGCATGATTCTCGTGGAATGCTTCAACCCTGGACACTCATTCTCTGGAATACTGTATCTTGAATCCTAACTACCACGTTATGAGAAGTCCAAGCCACCTGGGCAGCCATCTATAGGCACTCCAGTCAACAGTCCTTTTTGGGCCCAGTCTTCAAGGGCCAGACATGTGAATTAAAATTATCTAGATTCCAGCCCCAGCCATCCGAATCCTCATGAGCTGAGGTTTCAGATATCAGTCATGGAGTAAAGACAAGCCATCTCCTCTGTGTACTGTTTGAATTGCTGACCCACAAAATCTGGGCACATATTAAAATTTTTGTTTATTTCACCACTAAGTTTGGACTTCTTTATTATGTAGCAATAGATAACTATAGCACTGTGTCTGTACACAGGATTTCTACATTTCACAGAGCACAGATTTTTAGATGTGAATGTTGACTGCTCAATTTCTAAGAAGAACGTATACACACACATAGGTACAAAATGTTTATGTATATGTAAATATTAGACCTATATAAACTAATCTGTATTATCCATAAAATGAGGGGGCCTTGATAATGGCTAACATTATTTTTCGGTATTTATTGTGTTCCAAGAACTGATAAATTCTTGCATTGTATGAATTTTCTCTTTCACCCTCATAGCAACTCCCTGAGAGAAGTAATGGTATCTCTATTTTATAGATGAGAAAACTGAGGCAAAAACAGATAACATGCTCAAGAGTACTCAACAAGTAAATTTTAGAGTCAACATTTGAACCCAGGTTCTCAAGTTTTAGATCCCTTACTCATGCTCACCAAGCTATATACTGAGGAAGGGGATGAAAGCTGACGCCATTACCTCATGCTCAAGAAGTTAGACAGAAACTTAGCAGGTATGGTTGAAAGAAGACAGGACTTGGAGTCATAAGTCCAGAGGCTGAGTTATGAGATGAATTCTCCTCTCATCTAGATATAGGTTTGTTTTTAGAAAATGAAGAAGATCACTGCATATTTTGATTGTTAATTTCTGTACTTAATGATTACCAAAGAATGGACTTTTACCAGGGAGCTATTTTGCAATGACATAAATTATTGATTCAAACTCAAACCTTTATTATAAATTATTGATTCAAAATCAAATCTTTATTAAGTCTCCCTTGCATCAGAAGTTTTTCCCACTCTTCATTTCTTTGAAACCCTTTCCTGTCTACTCTTGGCCAAAGCTTGAAGCCTAATTTAACACTTGGAAATAAAATAATGAAATAGTCATAACACAGCAATTCCAATGCCTACTGAAATGGAAGCTCTAAATAATTTTTCAGATAATTTAGGAAATTAAAAATATTTACATCATAGATGCAAAGACAGAAGTTACTTGTGTAATAAACGGTGAGACAAAAAGTTTCTGGTCAAGTAGATTTGTTTATATATGATCACTAATCTGAGTTCTACCCCTGTGCTAAAACCCAGTGACAGGTTGCATACAGCTTCTAAAGGGATAGTTCAGTGCATTGGGTCAAATTCATGCCATAAAATGTGGTATTAGTAGTAGTACTAGAAGACAGAGTGACTGTCTTCTTTGGGACATAGATGAAGACCCCAAGATAGACAATATCAAGGACAAATTATGTAGAATAAGATATTATCTCAGTCCTTGGAACATGTCATCCAGGATAGAACAAGAAGTAGATTTATTATCAAGTACATGAAGCCAGAGACAGTAAGCAATGAGTGGTAGTTGGTTAAAATAGACAGGTTTTAGAAGTAGAGGCACGGATGTAGAAAACAAACTTAGGGTTACCAGGGGATTGTGGCAGGGAGGCTAAATTGGGAGATTGGGACTGAAATATACACACTACTATACATGAAATAGATAACTAGTAAGAACCTGCTCTTCTTATTAGCCCAGGGAACTCCATTCAGTACTCTGTAATGGGCTATTTGGAAAAGACTCCAAAAAAAAAAATAAAAGTGGGGCTTCCCTGGTGGCACAGTGGTTGAGAGTCTGCCTGCTGATGCAGGGGACACGGGTTCGTGCCCCGGTCCGTGAAGATCCCACATGCCGCGGAGCGGCTGGGCCCGTGAGCCATGGCCGCTGAGCCTGCGCGTCTGGAGCCTGTGCTCCACAACGGGAAAGGCCACAACAGTGAGAGGCCCGCGTACTGAAAAAAGAAAACAAAAAAGTGGATATATATACATGTATAACTGATTCACTTTGCTGTACACCTGAAACTAACACAACACTGTACATCAACTATACTCCAATAAAAATTTTTTTAAAAAATAGGTTTTAAGAACCATAGTCAGGGAGCAGTGTGGATTGGAAAGACCTGGCAAGAAAAATTTCTGCATCCTCAGACAATGCTCCCCAAGCTGGCTATTGCAAGGGTGAGCATTTAAGAGATCTTTGACCTAAGGAGGACATGAGATTAACAATCTATCCCAATGTGCATGAATTATTCTCCTCGGTGCTATCAGAAATCAGATGGCATCCTAGAGCAGGGGTCAGCAGATCTTTTTTGTAAAGGGTCAGATAGTAAATATTTTGGATTTTCTGTACCATACGTCTGCATTACAACTGCCCATCTGCTGCTGTAGCACAGAAACAGCCATGCACAATACGTTAATGAATGGATGCGGTGTGTTCAAGCCAAACGTTATGTACAAAACCAGGAGTCAAGCAAGATCTGATCAGTGGGCCAGAGTGTGCGGACGCCAGTTCTGGGTCAGTGTTCACAGCTGAATGAGTCATGAGGCCTTAAGTTCCAGTTCTCATTGTACTACTTTCTACCTGGGTGAACTTGGGTTCATCCTTTTATTTATATGGGCCACTGTATTAGTCAAGGTTCTCCAGAAAAACAGAACCAACAGCATGTGTATACAATGTGCCCATATATACTGACAGATATAGATCTAGATATCGATATTGATATCTAGATCTATATCCATATCTATATAAAGATAGAGAAAGAGAGAGAGAGATTTTAAACAATTGGTTCACACAATAATAGAGGCTTGGTAAATTCAAAAGCTGCAGATTAGGCTGTCTAGAAACTCTAGGAAGAGTTGCAGTTCAATTTCTGTAAGTCTTCTGGCAGAATTCCTTTTTGCGACAGGGAGGTCAGTCTTTATTAAGAGCTTCACCTGATTGGATGAAGCCCATGCATATTATGGAGGATAATCTGCTTTACTCAAAGTCCACCACAAATTTAGTTATGAATTTCATCCCAAAACACCATCATAGGGACTACCCTGGTGGCACAGTGGTTAAGAATCCGCCTGCCAATGCAGGGGACACGGGATTGAGCCCTGGTCTGGGAAGATCTCACATGCCGTGGAGCAACTAAGCCCATGCACCACAGCTACTGAGCCCGTGCACCTAGCGCCCATGCTCTGCAACAAGAGAAGCCACCGCAATGAGAAGCCCGCACACCACAACAAAGAGTAGCCCTCACTTGCTGCAAATAGAGAAAGCCCACGTGTAGCAACGAAGACCCAATGCAGCCGAAAATCATAAATAAATAAAACATAAAAATTTTTAAAAACACAAAAACACCATCACAGAAATATCCAGAATAATATTTGACCAAATAACTGGGCATGGTGGCCCAGACAAATTGACATGGAAAATTCACCACCTAAGCCATAGTTTTGTCACCTTTTACTGAGAAATATGACTTATCTGAGCTATTTTGATACCTAGAAGATACCTTCTAGAGGTAACACCCTCAGTATTTTACATGGTAGGCAGTAGAGGGAATGAGCCCATTTGCCCAGTCATATGACACCTAAAGGATAAAATTCTGTCTTCTCTCTCCAACCCACAAGGATGAACGCCAAAAATACATCACTTATATCTGCTTTAGCTAACATAGGATAGACCTATGCTCCCAGTAAGTCTCATGAAATGCTGTTTCATTAAGGAGAGACTTTACTTGCTAAGATTAGAAGCAAAAGAGGGTGGTGGATGAAAAACTGCCCAAGGATATAAGCTCATGCAAGGAAGCAGGCGAGAGAATGGGTATCCGAAGATGTGTGCTCTGAGCCAACACTAATTCCACAGCATCAGGTTATAATTCAGGGAGCCCAACCGCTGGGGTTTTTTTCCCCTTCTTCTTTTCCCCCAAAGAGGGACAAGCATACTGACAAAGGAAGAGCATCAGTCACCACAGATAAATTGCTTTTTAGAGGTGATTTCGCAAATGATTTGGCTCAGTGTAGACTATGATTTGGCTCCCCAAACCATAAGCTAGAGCATTTCATTCCAGGTCCCTCTTCAAATATCCATGATAGGTAAAACTCTGGCATCAAGTAGGTCTTGAAATCTCCCCAGGTGATTATAATATGCAACCAGGGCTGAGAATCTGGAGATGTAGAGCAAACTTAAATTGAACTTTAGTTAAATAGTAAAACGAGCTCTGACTCTACTGGCTGGAGCTAGACAAGGGATATGGATTTAGTTGGATGAGAAGATAAAGGACACCAGGGAGTAAATCAAATGCTTTACACCTGTGCTTAGCTAATTGCTACTCAGATAATTCAGACAATCTTACAGCACCTGAACCCTGAAATTCCTTAGTTCTGTTTAAAAAAAAGGAACTCTTCAAGTAACTGAACTCTGAGAATCATGCCAATTATAAAGAAAAAGAAGAAATCTTATTTTTTGAATTAGTTGATTTCATATATACTGTTTCACTTTCATGATATTAACTAGTTATCTTTCTTTCCATTTTATGTTTGAGGAAAGTAAGGCTTTAAAGTCTCAGTAATTTTCTCAAGGTCACTTGTTAAGGGTGTGGTAGGCAGCATAATGGCTCCTAAAAATGCCCTCACCCTAATCCCTAGAACCCAATAATATGTTACCTTACATGGTAAAGAGGACTTTGCAGATATGACTGAAGTTATAGGCCTTGAGATAGAAAGATTATCCTGGTTTACCTCATGGAACAAATCTAATTGCATGAGTCCTTAAAAGCAGAAAACCATTCCCAACTGTAGAAAGAGAAAGAGAGAGATGTCCTAATAGAAGCAGAATCAGAGAGATGCAACATTTTGGGGTTTGTAGGTGGAGAAAGGGGACTCTGAGTCAAGGACTACAAGTGACCACTGGAAGCGGATAAAGTCCAGGGAACAGAAACACCCCTAAGAGCCTCCAGAAAAGAATGTAGCTCTGCCAACACTTTTTTTTCTTTTTTAACCATCTTTATTGGAGTATAATTGCTTTACAATGGCGTGTTAGTTTCTGCTTCATAACAAAGTGAATCAGCTATACATATACATATATCCCTATATCTCCTCCCTCTTGCATCTCCCTCCCACCCTCCCTTCCCTATCCCACACATCTAGGTGGACACAAAGCACAGAGCTGATCTCCCTGTGCTTTGTGGCTGCTTCCCACTAGCTAGCTCTTTTACATTTGGTAGTGTATATATGTCCATGCCACTCTCTCACTTCATCCCAGATTACCCTTCCCCATCCCTGTGTCCTCAAGTCCACTCTCTATGGCTGCATCTTTATTCCTGCCCTGCCCCTAGGTTCTTCATAACCATTTTTTCTTTTTTTTTTTAGATTCCATATATATGTGTTAGCATATGGTATTTGTTTTTCTCTTTCTGACTTACTTCACTCTGTATGACAGTCTCTAGGTCAATCCACCTCACTACAAATAACTCAATTTCATTTCTTTTTATGGCTGAGTAATATTCCATTGTATATATGTGCCACATCTTTATCCATTCATCTGTCGATCCTGCCAACACTTTTACTCAATTGAGACCAAATTCAGACTTGTAAGGTCGTAAATTTACATTGATTTGAGTCACTAAATTTGGGATAATTTGTATGAAAGCAATAAAAAAAAAATACAGAGGTCCTACAAGAGCCAGGCTATATATTTATACTTAAGTATTTCTGAAATGAATTTAACCTTGTGATTGACAGCAGCAGCAGCAGCAGCTTCCAAGGGATCCCACCACACACCTGAGGCAAAAGGAGCCTAATACAAAGCAGTGACAGCAGCAGGTCACTGCCCCACACTTGGGGTAGAGGGGGACTTGATCTACTGTAGCAGCAGTATAGCCTGAATGGGAACCCATCCTCCTGTGGCACTAGTCCCATCAACATTAGTCTAATCTGCTAGCATCTGCTGTGCCAACAGGCCCAACATATACAAACCCCCCAACTCAGTAGCATTAAGTGAGCCAGGCTCAGTGTTTCCTGAAACTCATATCCAGTTGCACTGGAAATCCAAGATATCACCTACTGTTATGAAAACATAAACAATAACAGAAGACTGGGAACTTCAGAAAGAAAAGGGGAACAATGGAATGGGTGAAAACAAATGGGGTAAATATAAGAGACTATCATTAGCCTCATGAGTTTCTTAAATTCTATATGATGGTCAAAGCAAAAATGATGACACCATCTGATGGGGTTCTCAATGTAGAGAAAGGAAATACTACAGAAAATCATACTTTAAAACTGGGGAATATTAAGAGACCTAAATGGAAGTAAAATTTTGAAACTTCACTTGAAGTAATGAAACACTGATTCCAGTAGGCTATGATAAGTTACATATGTATACTGTAATGCCAAAAGCAACCACTAAGAAAACTATACAAACAGTATACACAAATGATTATAAATGAATTAAATTAAAATGGACTTATTAAAAAATGTTTAAGTAACCCACAAGAAGGAAAAATAAGGGAAACACAGGATTGAGAAACTAAGGTAAAAGACAAAACAAAAAATAACATGGTAGACCAAATCTTTGACATGGCAATAATTACATTAACGGTAAATGATCTAAATAACCAAGTCAAAGACAGAGATTGGAAGAGTAGATTAAAAAATCGCAAGCATGATCCAACTATATACTGTCTATAAGAAGCTTACTTTAAACATCATGATATAGGTAGTTCAAAGTAAAAGGATGAAAATGATATATCATGTGAACATTAATCAGAAAAAGCAGGAATGGCTATATTAATATCAGATAAAGTAGACTTCAGCGCAAAGGAAATTATTAGGGGCAAAGAGGGTCATTACATAAAGATAACAGGAATAATCCACCTAGATGACCTAGTGATACTAAATGTGTGTGCACCAAACAACAGAACTTCAAAATGCATGAAGCAAACACTGAAAAAGGTAAAAGGAGAAAGTTTTAAATCCACAATTATTATTTGAGACTTCAACACAGCAATTTATACAACTACCAGAGAGAAAAATCAGCAAGGATATGGAAGAACTGAAAACATCATCAATCAACAGGATATAACTGACATTTAAAGAACACACTCAGTAAGAGCAGAATACATATTCAAGTGTCCATGGAACATTCACTCATATACCATATACTGGGCGATAAAAAAACATTAGCAGATTTAAAAGAATTAAAATCATAGAGAGTATGTTCTCTAGCCATAATGGAATCAGACTAGAAATCAATAAGAGAAAGACAACAGGAAAATCTTCAATCACATGAAAACTAAACATCACACTTCCAAATAACTCATGGGTAAAAAAGACAGCATCAAGGAAAAAAATTTTAAATGCATAGAATGAAAGAAAATGGAGATATAACAGATCAAAGTTTGCGGAATGAAGTGAAAGCAATGCTGAAAGGGAAGTTTATAGCACTAAATTGGGAAAGAAAATATTTCAAAGCAATAATCTAATTTTCTATATTAAAATAGTAAAAAAGGAAGAGGAAAAAAACACTAAACAAGCAGAAAGAAGGAAATAATAAAAATGAAACAGAAATCCATGAAACTGAAAACAGGAAAATAGGGGGGGAAATCAATGAAACAAAAGGCTGGTTCTTTGAAATAAGCAATCTAACCAATAAAGATCTAGAAAGACTGACAAAGATTAAACAGAGAGATGGCACAAATCACAGATATCAGAAATGCAACCAGGGATACCATGACATATCCTGCAGGTTAATGAGGGACAAGTTACTATGAACAAGTCTACACTAGAAATTCAAAAATGTAGATGAAATGGGCCAATGTTTCTACACCCAAAACTACCAAAACTCAGCCAAGATGAAATAGATAATCTCAATTTTCCTGTAACCATTAGAAATACTGGTTTTTCATTTAAAAACTCCCAAAAGAAATGTTCAGGCTTAGATGTTTCACTTTTACCCAAGACTTAAAGAATTAACACCAATTTTACATGATTTGATAAGAAATAGAAGTAGAGGGAACAGTTTCTAATTAATTTTATGAAGCCAGTATTACCTTGATACCAAAACCAGACAGGGATAGTATAGAAAGAAGAAACCTACAGACCAATATTTTTTATGAAATTGGCTGAAAAACCCTCGGCCAAATATTAGCAAATTAAATCCAGAAATATATGAAAAGAATAATATACCATGACCAAGTGGGATTTATTCCAGTTATGCAAAGTTGGTTAAATATTGGAAAATTAAACAGTGTAATCCACCATATCCAATAGATTAAGGGGGAAAAGTCATGTGATCCTATCCATTAATGCAGAGAAAGCATCTGACAAAATCCAATCCCATTCATGATTTTAAAAAAAGAAGAAAAAAAACTCCAAGCAAACTAGGAATAGAAAAGGAGCATACTGAAACTCATAAAGATGATCTACAAACAACCTATACCGACATTATATTTAACTGTGAAAGACTGGATGCTTTCTCTGTAAGCTCAGAAACAAGGCACCGATATCTGCTCTCACCACTTTTATTAAATATATCACTGGAGGTTCTAGTAAGAAAATAAAGCAAAAATAAATAAATACATAAATTTAAAAGTTAAATTTTTTAAAAGTTTATTTAAAAGATAAAAGGACTATTCCTACTACGTTGCATAGGAAGGAACATATCCTACTGAATGTTGAATAGCAATATATCCTATTATACTGAATAAGGAAAAGTAAAACTGTCTGTATCTGAAGATGAGATGATAATCTAAATGGAGAAAATACCAAGGAATCCACAAAAAGCTTGAGAAATAATATTAGTTTGTAAATGATTTAGAGTACAAGATCACCACAATTTTATCAAATTATATATTAATAACAAATGTGTAGAAGCTTAAATAAAACTATGTGATGCCATTTACAACTGACCTAAATAAATACTTAAATATAAGCCCAATAAGACATTTATAGGACCTCTAGACTGAAAATTACAAAATGCTGATGAAGAAAAATTTTTAAGTCCCAAACAAATAGGGAGACACACCTTGTTCATGGATTAGAAAACACAACATGATAAAGATGTCAATTCTCCCCAAGTTAAGAGGCTTAACACAATTACTCTTAAAATGCCCTCAAGGTTTTTGTGGACATAGACAAGCTTATTCTAAGATTTATATGGTAAGAAGAGGCTGAAGAATAGCTAAAACAACTTGTAAAGGAAGGTGAAAATGGGAGGAATTAATCTACCCAATTTCAAGATTTTGCAGTAATGATGGAGGGTAGATACATAGATCAATGGAATGGAATAGAGAACCCAGAAATAGACTGACATAAATACATATAACTTGTTTTTGACAGCAGTGCAAAAGCTATCAAGGAAGAATAGACTTTTCAAAAAATGGTACTGAAACAGTTGGACATCCCTCGACAAAAACAAACAAAAAATGAACCTTAACCTCCACACCTTACACAAAAATTAAATCAAAGTGGATCATAATCTTAAATGTAAAAGCAGGGCATTTTTAGAAAAAAAATAGGAGAAAATGTTTGGCATCTAGAACTAGGGGAATAATTCTTAGACTTGACACCAAAAGTATGATCAATAAAGGCAAAAACTGATAAATTGGATCTCATCAAAATGAGTTAAAAATGCTTCATAGAAGATCCTTTTAAGTGGATGAAAACTCAAATTACACAGTAGGAAAACATATTTGAAAATCCCATATGAGACAAATGACTTGTATCTATAATATACAAAGAACTCTCCAAACAACTTAAAAAAATCCAACTAGAAAATAGGCAGAAGACAGGAACAGACATTTCATGGAAGAGAATATACACACGGCAAAGGAGCACATGAAAAGATGCTCAGCATCATTAGCCATTAGGGAAATGCAAATTAAGACCATAATGAGATGTCAGAGAGTAACTAAAATTAAAGTATAGTGACAACATCAAATGCTGGCGAGTACATAGAAAAATTATATCACATCACTGGTGGGAAAATAAAATGGTTTAGCCACTCTGATCAACAGCTTGACAGTCTCTTTTAATCCTAAAAGTAGATTCACCCTACAACGCAGTAATTGTACTCTTGAGCATTTATCCAAAAGAAACAAAAACTTAATTAAGTTCCCACAGAAACTTACACATAAATGTTCATAGCAGTTTTATTTATAATAGCCAAAAACTGGCAACTACCCAAATGTCTTTCAGTGGATGAATGTTGAAACAAATTGTGATAAAATCTTATGATAGAATACTACCGAGCAACAAAAAGGAACAAATTATTAATATATGCAAAAATTGAAATGAACTTCAAGGGAATGATGCCGAGGGAAAAATTCTGAAAAGCCGATCTTCGAAGATTAAGTAATTCATGATTATGTTTACATATTATTCTTAAAATAACAAAACCGTGGAGATGGAGAACAGATTAGAAGTTGCCAAGGGTTAGAGATGGGGGTAGAAGGTACAGCGGGGGAACTCTGTGAGGTTTTTGTGGTTCCAGTACAAATAATACAGCAATCTTGGTTTTAATCCCTAAAGATTTCTAAAAGCAATTCCTAATAAGAGGTGTCCAGATATTTAGCAATGGCAGATTAGAGGTATAGCTCCCCAACAGAACAACTTCAAAAGAGAACATACTAATTCAATGCATATGTTAATTTCAAAAAAAAGGCCAGTCACAATACTTAGATGGTATATATCTTAACTATATTATTCTAAGTATCCAGCTATACCAGATGGACTAGCAAGATTTTCTGTACATTCAACCTTATTTAAGACAGTAAATCTTATAATAAGACAGTTAAAAAAAGAAAAAGAAAAAAAAACAAACCTCAAGTACAGTTGGATATTCTCATAGGAAGATGAGGTGAAAATATGCAGCAGCGGTTCAAAAGCTTAAGCAGTGGCACCTAAATTTGGTTGTGCATTAGAATCATCTGAAGCACTTTTTAAAAACCCTCACACTGACGGTTGGTCATCGTAGACCAATAAAATCATTTTAAATCTCCTCAGACGATGCCAATGTCTAGCCAGAACTGAGAACCAGCGGACTAAGCAGAAGGGGATGTTTCTACAAAGATCTCTTAACAATAAGTCCTTTCACCCAATCAGATTTACCTCCCCGCAAAGGGCTAAAGAACGCTAGTGTTGTCCATACTTGCTTAGCTTTAATTAGCACTTGTGACTCGCCCAAAACCTAGATCATGTTTCCCCTAAATTTCATGTTATTCCCTACGTTTTTCAAACCCAGGGCTAAGGGGTTTGCCAGGATGAGAGTTTAAGTGCTCACACAGGGGAAGTCCCTGGTAAACCAGGACAGCGGTCCCTCTACATTGAAATGTAAAGCATCCTAAATAACCCTGCCACTGCTCCCAGATCCTAGTCTGTGCCAACCAGTGGAGAAAAGGCATTCTCCATTACTACCACGGCAAATGCTGCTGTATTTGCCTTGGCTGGTCCCTATCTTTTCCAGGCACCACTCCCCTTCACCTGCTGGTGGACGCTTTGGCCAGCTGACAATGCAGATATTTTCAAACTTTAAGGTGAATAAAAATCATCTGGAGGGCCTGTTATAACAGAGATCACTGAGCCCCACTAGAGTTGCTGATTCCATAGGGCTGGGACAGGGCCCTAAAACTTGAATATCTGACACATTATCAGGGGACGCTGGTAAAACTGGTCAGGTTGTTACCGAATGCAGGTTCGTGTGTCTGAAGCACAGTGAGGCCAAACAAACCTAAAGGTTGGAGTCTGGAGCAGAGAAAGGTTTATTGAAGGATCGAGCAAGGAGAGGGGTGGCCCGAGTTCCAAAACACCCTGAAATCTCCAAAGGATTTCAGCAAAGCATTTTTAAAGGCCAGGTGAGGGAGGGACGTCCCAGGGAATGTGATCAGCTCGTGCACAATCCTCTGATTGGTTGATGTGGAGGCCACAGGGCAGGTAACATTATCCATCCTTAGGTACCAGAAGGTCTGGGGGCTACGTGCTCATGATCATCAAGGAGTTAATTTCTTCCATTGGGTGGTGGTTTTTAGCATCTGAAAACTCAAGAAATATGCCTGAGATACTATTATCTGAGTACTTCAGAGAGGAACTACAGCAGAGGATATGGGGGATGGGTCTGTCCTAGGAAGGCCCCATAGGGTACTGCTTGGTTACAAGGTGACCATACTTTGAGAACCACTGCTCTAGTGGCTTGGAATGTTCAGAAGGTAATGGAAGAATCCCTTCCCAGGTCTAGATTCTAGTATCGCCAGCTATTTTGGTGGGGGGAAGGGTAAGTTTTGTCCTTGCTTGGACTTCTTGTTCATTTATATCAAAGCCTATTTGAGGCAGTGCGCTCGGCAGTCCTGCAGTTCTGTCTTTTGCTTCAACAGTGTTTGGAATGAACAGACCCAGGGACGCTCCTTGCTCCAGCCCCCGACCACCCTCCAACCTTTCTTCCTGTCGCAACCTTTGGAATCAGCCACTCAGCTATCCTCAGCCTCCAGGACAGGCCAACACCGTTTTTTGAGCTTAGCTCCTTCTCACTGATCAACCACGAGTTCCCAGGTTCGTCAGAATTATTCCATCGAGGTGGAGGCCGCCGTCCACCGCCTGTTCAACATGCATCTGGGGACACTTACCTCTCTCTGAGCTTCTATTTCGACAGCAACAATGGGACTCTGGACAGTGCGGGCCACATTTTTCGCCAACTGGCTGAGGAGAAGTGTGAGGGCGCCCAGCATCTCTTGAAAATGCAAAACCACTGCTGTGGCCGCGCCCTCTTCCAGGATGCGCGGAAGCCTTCTCAAGATGAGTGGGGTAAAACCCAGGACGCTGTGGAAGCCGCCATTCTTAGGGAGAAGAGCCTGCACCAGGCACTGTCAGATCTGCGCGCCCTGGGTTCCGCCCGCGCAGGCTCCCACCTCTGTGACTTCCTGGAGAGCCGCTTCCTGGAGGAGCAGGTGAAACTCATCAAGAAGATGGGCGACCACCTGACCAACCTCCGCAGGCTGGCTGGTCCGCAGGCTGTGCTGGGCGAGTATCTCTTTGAAAGGCTCACCCTCGAGCACAAACAGGAGTCTCTGAAGTCCAGCGGCCTCTGAGGAGCCCCTCTGGCATCAGAGCTTCTGCCTGAACTCTGCAGCTACTAGGCAGCTTTGTAACCGCCCTGGAGCCCTCTCCCAAGCCTTGGACCAAATGGAAACAATAACGCTTTTTGCAGAAGGAAAAAAAAAGCCTATTTGAAACACAAACAGAATAAAGAGGAAAAAAAGAAATATATATATATATATATGTATATATATATATATTCATGTTTCTTTTCCTTTTTTTAAAAATTTATTTTACTGAAGTATAGTTGATATACAATGTTGTGTTAGTTTATGCTGTACAACTAAGTGATTCAGTTATACATATATACAATTTTTCATATTCTTTTCCATTATGGTTAATTACAGGACATTGACTATAGTTCCCTGTACTATACAGTAGGACCTTGTTGTTTATCCATCATATATATAATAGGTTACCTCTGCTAATCCCAAACTCCCAATCCATCACTCCCCCACCTCCCCCTTCCCCTCGGGAACCACAAGTTTGTGTGCTATGTCTGTGAGTCTGTTTCTGTTTCATGGATAAGTTCATTTGTATCATATTCTAGATTCCACATATAAGTGATATCATATGGTATTTGTCTTTCTCCTTCTCACTTACTTCATTTAGTATAATAGTCTCTAGGTCCAGCCATGTTGCTGCAAATGGCATTATTTCATTCTTTTTTATAGCTGAGTAGTATTCCATTTTATATATATCACATCTTCTTTATCCATTCATCTGTGAGTGGACATTTAGGTTGTTTGCATGTCTTGGCTATTATAAATAGTGCTGCTGTGAACATAGGGGTGCATGTATGTTTTCGAATTATAGTTTTGTCCAGATATATGCCCAGGAGTAAGATTGCTGGATCATATGGTAGCTCTATTTTTAGCTTTTTGAGGAACTGCCATAGTGTTTTCCATAGTGGTTGCACCAATTTACATCCCCACCAACAGTGTAGAAGTCAGTCAGAAAGAGAGAGACAAATACCGTATGCTAACACATATATATAGAATTTAAGAAAAAAAATGTCATGAAGAACCTAGGGGTAAAACAGGAATAAAGACACAGACTTACTAGAGAACGGACTTGAGGATATGGGGAGGGGGAAGGGTAAACTGTGACAAAGCGTGAGAGAGGCATGGACATATATTCATGTTCTTTTAACATATGAATTGCCCCACTTTATCTGTGTGAAATAAGTTTGTTCCCGTTATTGGGCTGCTTCTCAAGCTTTGCTGCTCATTTGAATTACCTAAAGAGCTTTTAAGAAAAACATTGGTGTCTGGGTCCCAGCCCCAGAGATTTTGATTCAGTAGGTCTAGGGAGGAGCCTGGGCACAGGGAGGTCTCAGAGTTCCCCAGGTGATTCTCATGTGCAGCAACTTTGGGAACCACCTCTTGGCTTCAATCCAGCTAGTGATCAGATATTAAATCTAAGACACATGGGCTAGTGCGTGAGCTCTAGGAAGATTCGTGCCAGGGAAAATGATCGATAGTTGTGTTACTTCTCTGAAATGGACTGAAATTTCCAATTAGCATGAACAGGGGAGGGTGAATGGGTGAATGCAATAAGGTGTATCATTTACGTATTGCCCTATGTGTATGGCTAGAAGCTTTTGCAACTGAGGTCTGCCCTACTTTTCATGCTAATGGTAATGCTTGTCCTCCTAATGCAGCTGTAAACTTTATAAGCCCATAGGTAGACAGCATCACAAAATATTTACCCCTCCCCACTGGCCCACCCTCAAGCTTCTCTCCCCTTCCCCAATACACAAATGTACATCAATGCTCTTGAGACCACTATCAACATATTGACCTTCAATTCTTCTACTTTGCAGCTTCCCTCTTATCAGGAGATGTCAGCATTTAGTACAAGGACAAATGCTTGCCTCTTGGTGAGTAATGCAGGCAATGCCTCCAAGAGACAAATAGCCCTTAGGGACGGGGAAAAAGTCTTTCAAAAAGGTTGATGCCCAGAGGAGGCATTTTCAGTCATCTCAGCTTAGAGGTCAAATATCCAAAATTAAAAAGGTTAAAAAAAAGAAAAAGAAGAAAGCAAGGAAGAAAAGAAGGAAACAATTTTCTTATCTCATAGTAATAAGGCAGTTTTCCTTAAAAAAAAAAAGACTTAAGCCTTAAATTCTCTTTCCTAATCAAAATGTGCTTTTCCGTCTTTAGACTATTCCTCTTATATCCTGTATTATTCATGACGTTTAATTCTTGAAATAGCACATGGCTGAAAACAGAAGCTAACCTCTTGTCCACTATGAATTAAATCTTCTTTTCCTAGGACCTGTCTACAGTGTACAATTTGGGGTTTGCCAACGTAATTATTTTTTCTGAAATAAGTTACAGCATTTTGCCTTTTCAATATATAGTTATACAATATATTGTTAACACAGCATAGTTAATATAGTCAATATAGTAAATACAACTATAACACACGTGATATGATGCCACTTTGGTGATTTTCTTCATCCATGTAATTCTGAAATTTGACAGTATAGTTTTCATATTCTAATGAGCCGAGTATTACCTTTGCAAGGATAGAAAAATAAAATAAATTCATAATATTCTTGTGTGGTTTGCCCCTGGGGTGGATTACCATAATGGGGGGATATTTGAGCCTTTCCCCAAGTCATTAAAAAACCTCCAGCGAGCAGCCCCTTGTCCTCTCCAGGGAGTGGGGGGAAAGGATCTTTAATCATAATAATCCTGGGGGGAGAAATCTCAGAAATAAGACATCTGCTTCTGTGCCTTGTTGTTTTGCAGAATAGCAATGATTGCTTTAGCAGCTTCTATTGCCATGTGTGTACAATAAGTAAATGAACATAAAATTGAATGAACGCATAAAAGAAGGATAAACCCACCCAGCTTAACAAATCCACTCTCTCACCTGCTGTGCCCTGAAACATGAAAGAAAGAATCACGGGATCATAAGGATTAATAAAATAACAGTCTCTGTTAACAATATTGACAGAAGGTATAGGAAAATTTGTCTGATGTGGGACCAACAGCTTAACTGCTTAATCCTTTTTTTTTTTTAAGGGCAACTCATTCATTTATTGTTTAAAGATTGCAAGACAACTTCTGAATTTCTGTAGCACAGTTTAAATGTTTTACTTTTTTGATAAATCAGAGTATAATAGAAAAAACAATTAGTTTCCAGTAATATCTATATCTCTATTCAGAATTAAGTCTTCCACAGACATGTAACCTGGAAACAAAAGCCTGTTACAATAAGCAAAGCTTCAACAGAGCTGCTACTTTTCGGGCCAGGGAAAGGTTCATTCCTATAGGAGGAGGATGTGCTATGTAAAATGGCTGCAAGGTCACAGCCTTGAGGGCGCTGGAAGTCTATTATCCTATCCCACATTAAGTAGTTTGGTGAACTTCAAACGCCCGTTCATCTGCAACCAAGCTGGCAAACTTTAACTGATATTTCAAGCAGGTAAAAAATAAAAGAAATCCTTACACTGATGTTCCTTGATTCACACTGTTAAATGGTTCATTAGCATGTAATTCTGGCTAAGAATTACATTTGAGACTCCTTGCTCAGATTTTGGTTAACAGTACAAACCTTTGAGAAATTCAAGTTCTTATTAATCAATAATTTGTCAGCTAGGCTACATTCAGGCATCAGCTGCAACTACAGAATAGGTGCACTGCCTCAGCGCTTTGGAAAGACATAATCTAGAACACTACTAGCAGACAAAATATCTGTTACTAGACAGCACAGGTGCAGTACAGCAAGACAAAAACATATATCCATGTGTGCCGCGGACCAGCCGGAGAAAGAGGATTTCACCGCCCAGGGTCAGAAGGGAAGGGGTAAGGAACTGAAGTAGCACCGACGGATGGGGTCAGAAGGACCAAGACAATTGATGGTTGCAAGGCAAATTTTATTGCACTACAGTTGCAGATTATCTAGACTAGAAAAAGGAAGGTTGCCAGATGGTGGTTTACATTATCTACAGACTGTCTCGGCTCAAGGTTAACTTCCCTGGGAGGAAACCCATAAACCCAGAAGCATCAAAAATAACCTGCATGTGCAGGGGGAAGACAGCTTTGCTTGTCTCATTTTACATTCTTTCTGATCTCTGGGCCCTGGTGATAATTTATCTCCCATGGAATGGAACAAGGAGGGGAACAAGTAGGGACAGTCCCTTCGAGCAGCGGTGGCATGCCTGGCATGTCCTTACCTGCCCTCAAGGCTGACTGCTTCCCACAGGTCCCCCTTTTTTATTTTTTAACTTTTGCTGCAAAATAATTCCATGAAGTTTAGTGCCGAGAGTAGTGTACTGCTGCATGAGGATACGAAACAGACATGAGAAGATTATTATCAATAATAGGCAAATTATGGCCAGGGTAATAAATCCTGACAACCTTCCAGTAATCCAAGACTGAGGGTTTAACCACTTTAAATGATCCAGTAAAGTTTGAATTACATCTTCTGGCGAAACATCATCAAGATGTGTATTTTGTATATCCTGAATTTCAGCATTTAATTTCTTAAGATCAAGACTAATATTATTATCTGACCAAACATTCAGCAGATGCATTTTTACTTTTTCCCATTCCCAAATACAGTCACTGTACCTTTAAGGAGTAACACACATCCATGTATACTTTGCATGACAAGCTAAACGCATCCTCAATTTTAATGCTGCCATCTGATCTCCAATCCCCAAAATTGCGTTTTTAAATTCATCTAACTTGTTTTTAATCCGTAAATATATGTGACTTTGTAAAGATAAAGCAAGACTGGTATGTTGAGATAACTGATTAGCAAAGTGAGCATGATTAATACTCTGTGAAAGAGCAAGACCGGCAGTAGCCACAGTAGCAGACAGAGCAGCCGACGCAAGTAAACTTACTATTAGCCACCCAAGAAAGTGTCTCCTCTGCAAGGCTTTAGAGACTTCCACCCATGCCTGTACTCCAGTATCTTCATACCAAGGTTCTCTCAGATGTACAGGCACCATAACATACATGGGTTGCTTTAGTATAAGCACAGATTGCGTTCCTGCAGAAGGGAACATACAACTGCTAAAAATACAATTAACACAGCTAATATTATCCTCCTTTGGAAGAATTACCAATGTTAATAGAACCACACAAACGTGTATATGGAGGAGCAACACAAGTTATAACAGGTGTATTGGAATAAGTTAGAGCTAGTTTCCATATATCCCAGTTCTTTTGAAATGTGATAAACCTATCTATGATGGGAAAAGAAGAGATAAGAATTGACACCTTGGTATAATCTATACTACACCATATTTGGTTATTATTCCAAGATGCATTGCAACGTTCAAAAGTGGATCCAGGAAAGTTAACGGTCATAAAAGGAGGAAATTGATTTTTTGATTTTCTGTTAAGAATAGTAACCTTATGTCCAGCTATAAATATCCCTTGTCCTCCAGGTAAATGCTTCATACAGAAATAATTTCCTGAATCTTCACCTGTAACCTTGGCTATAGTAATAGTGGAATCCCTAAGTGGTGAGGCGTATGAGACTTGACCTCTAATATTAATAGCTTGCCCATTTTATACCAAATGATGGTATCCTTAAGATCCTCTCGTCGGCTGGTAGCCGGGCATGTAAGAGTAATGTTGGTTCCTGTAAAACGAAGGATGCCTGGAGAGCCTGACAAACTAATTGATTGATCCGTTCCCTCATAAACATCTGTATGCTCATAACTAATAGCCTTTACACACCCCGTTTCCAGATTCAATGGGCTAAGACAGACAGGATGGGTACTAAACCAGTTAGTATAATTTACAGACATATTGATTTGTTTTATATTCCCAATAAGAGGCCCATAAACACTTATCATTGTAAAATACAGGAAACTCTGCTTCAGACCAAGATATGGGTTGTAATAGTGGAGGATAAGGTACATAGGCCCAGTAAGTTGCTGCATTAACAGAGGGAACACATGAAATGGTTGCCAACATAACCAAAAATAAAGTTACAGGTGTAACAGGATTATTCTGTTGTTTCACTGACTCTTGAGCTCATGAAACCAGTTGTTTAATTTGTCCCCAAGTTGGAACATCACTCCTTTGAGTCGTCCTGGCAAGTGGTCTCCCCTTCTTCTTCTTTTTCTCAATCAACACTGTCAAATTTTCCGGAGAGGTGCAGAGCTTCTTCATCTTCTGAACTAGGTGAGCTGTGGCGAGCCATCTATTTGCTTGACTAAGCGCTCAGGAAGCCAGCAAGGTCCAGGCGCTGATCTGGGAAAGATACACACGTGACCACGTCCCCAAATCAACACAGGATCAGGACCACGCCAAGTGCTGGTTAACGGATCTTTCCAGAGGACCTCCGGAGATTGAGAGGCCAATCCTGGCTCAGCCACCAACCTTCCCCCTGCAGAGCAGCCGAATTTGTCAACAGTGAGAACATTTAAAATAAACAGAGCATCATTTATAAGGTTATGTGGCATTGTTCTATACAATTCCCCCCTTTTTATTTTTTCAATAGTTAGCTTTAAAGATCTATTTGCACATTCTATAATACCTTGTCCTTGAGGGTTATATGGAATGCCTGTAATACGGGTAATTTTGTAATGAATTACAAAATGTTGCAAAAGCAGCGGGCCCATTATCTGTTTTAATAATTTTGGGAAGGTTCATGAAAGCAAAACAGTGTAATAAATGAGTGGTAACATGTTTAGTAGCTTCTCCGGTCTGTGCTGTAGCACAGAGGAAACCAGAATAAGTATCAATAGTGACATGAACAAACTGTAATTTCCCAAAAGACGGGATATGAGTAACATCCATTTGCCATAAATGTCTAGGTAATAATCCACGACGATTAACAACATAATGTGGAACAGGAAGGTGAGGTAAGCATTGTGGGCACTGCTTAACAATTTGTGGGGCGGCTTCACCAGTAAGGGAAAATTGTGTGTGTAATGTAGCCGCTGACTGACGGTGTAAAGCGTGCAACTGCTGTGCTGCTTGTGAAGCAGTTTGATCATAACTTACCATAATATGAGGGTGTCCAGGACATGGACCATGAGTATCAAGAGTATGGAGATAATGAATGCAGTATATTAACCATTCTTGACAGCATGACGAACGGAAAGGAGGAGTACGGTAAATTGGGACATGTCCTGCTTTAGGGAAAAGAGATTGAGGAGGAGGAGTAACTTCAACTCTATTCTTGGGAGGAAAATGTACAGGATAAAGATCACGTTTAGATCGAGTTAAAACATCTGCAGTCGCATTAAGTTTAGTCAATGGACCAGGCAAGTTAGAATGAGCACGGATATACAGACCTGCAACAGGACCATCATGGGAACGAATAAGCTGTTGAAGCAAACGAAAAGAGGATGGTAATTCAGGGTCATTAGTATGTCCTATGCTCGCAGTCTCCAGAAGAAATCACAAGCTAATAAGATACTTACTATCAGAAAACAAATTAAAAGATATAGAAGGCAAATGTTTAGAAGACATAATAACAGCACACAGTTCAACACGTTGAGCTGAAGTCAAGGAATTTTCTTTAACGAGGTTTGTTCCGTCGTCAATGATTACAGTAGCCACTCCTGAAGAAGAACCGTCCGTAAAAACCAAAGGTACAGGCTGTTGCCTAATTATAGAAGGAAAGATATGAGTTAAGTTTGCCGAATTGGATCAATTTATCAGCAGGGTAATGGCATTCCAAGGTACCTGAAAATCCTGCAAGAGCAAGACCCCATTCATTACTATGTTGAAAAAGCCAATTTTGTGGACTAACTGAATCAGGGATAATAATTTGAGAAGGTTCTATACTTATAGGTTGTAAGCATCTAGTTCTACCTTGCATTATTAAATTACTAATAAGTTCATAATAAGGGTTAATAACTTTAGAGGGTGTAGATTTCATATGAATCTATTCAATAATTCCAACAGTTTGCCATAAGACGGCAGTAGGCACATGAGGAGTTGGACAAATTATTAAGAAAATTGGAAGGTGAGTATGAATTCTAGTTAATTGTGTAGAACTGATAGATCTATTGACTATTTGTAAAGCTTGAAATCCTTCTGGAGTCATAGAGCGTGAAGCAGAAGGATCTGAGTCACCTTTAAGAATATCAAACAAAGGCTGTAATTGAGCAGTAGTAAGTTTTAAGGAAGGCCTTAGCCAATTAATATCTCCAAGTAATTTTTGAAAAGCATTTAATGTTTTTAAATTATCAACTCGAATTTGCAGTTTTTGAGGCCTAATAGTAGTGTAATCAATATATTTTCCCAAATACAAAAATGGAGATTGTCTTTGAAGTTTTTTTGAGGCAATGACCAAGCCAAATGATTGTAAGGACTGTTGTAAAAATTGAAAAGCAGTCTCTAATAAAGAAATATTATCAGTGGCTAAAAGTATATCATCCATATAATGTATGCGATATAACGATGGAAACCTTTTTCTCACAGGAGTCAAGGCCTGAGCCACATATTTTTGGCATAATGTAGGACTATTTGCCATGCCCTGAGGCAATACTTTCCATTGAAATCTCCTCATGGGTTCCTTAAAAATTAAGGCAGGCAAGCTAAAAGCAAAATGTTTTCTATCTTCAGGAAACAAAGGAATAGTGAAAAAACAATCTTTTAAATCTACAACTAAAAGATGATAATTGTGTGGTATGGCTGTTGGAGAGGGTAGGCCTGGTTGAAGAGCTCCCATTATTAGCATAGTTTTATTAACAGCTCTTAGATCCTGTAATAACCTGTATTTTCCAGATTTTTTCTTGATAATAAAAATAGGAGTATTCCAAGGACTACTGGAAATTTCTAAATGCCCTAATTGTTCCAGCACTAATTGCTCTGCAGCTTCTCATTTCTCCTTTGTGAGGGGCCATTGGTCCACCCATACAGGGTCATCAGTCAGCCAAGTAATTGGATCAGCAGTGAGTGGAGAATCCAAGGCCCCTAAGAAAAACCCAAACCTTGTCTATCATTTTTTATTTTCACATCAATAGGATAGACAGTTCCTTGTTGATTTGTTCCCAGCCCTTTTGTGGGAAGAAATCCTTGATCCAACATCATATTAGAGACTTGAGAGTTTGGACTATAAAGTAATACTCCCATTTCTTTTAATATATCTCGGCCCCAGAGGTTTAAAGGCAGCCCAGGCAAGACATAAGGCTGGAAATATCCTGAATGGCCCTCACTATCTTGCCATAAAAAAAAACTGACTACTTTGCATAGGAGAAGAACTTTGTCCTATTCCGTGAAGTTCTGTAATAGTAGGACTAATGGGCCAACGTTTAGGCCAGTGTATCTGCGTCATAACAGAGACATCAGCTCCAGTGTCTAACAAACCTGAAAAAACCTTTCCATTAATGGTTCATTTCATTTCTGGACGTTCTTTCCCTATCTTCTGAATCCAGTAGGCAGCATTAGACGATCCAAAAGCCTTTGTTTCTCTCTTTTGATGTTGTAAACTTTGTCCATGAGGTACAAAGGGCAAAAGTAGCAATTGTCCAATTTTATCACCAGGAGAAATAGTTATTATATTTTTAATAGTTTGTGCCATGACTTTTATTTCTCCTTCGTAGTCAGAATCTGTGACTCCTGGCATAACAGTTAAACCTTTCATGGTGACACTACTTCTTCCCAATAATAGTCCCATCAAACGCTTGGGTAAAGGTCCACAGATGCCCGTAGAGAGGGCCTGAGGACCCATTTCAGGAGTTAATACATATCGGGCGGAGGTACTGAGCTCCAGTCCTGCGCTTCCTGGTGTTGCTCTGGAGAGCGAGGATATTGTATGTTTTTGTTTTTGGTTAATGTCTGATTGATAATTTGAGGAGGATACACAGACATTGCCCTTATTATTTGTTGGGGCCGGGGAAGGCCCCGGGAGGAGTTTCCCGACAGTGGTGGCCCATCCTTGTGGGCCACTGAGCAACAATCTTGTGCCCAATGTTTTCCCCTATTGCATTTAGGGCATAAACCAGGGATTTTCTGACCATCTGGAGGTTTCTGAGTAGGGAAGGAAGGACTAGGGTTAGAATTAAAAGACCTACATTCTCTAGCAAAAGGACCTGCCTTTCCGCATTTAAAACAAGTCTTTGTTTTCTTTTGATTGTTTTTAAACCCCACTTTAGTTAATGCTGCAGCCACAGCAGCACCCTGTATATAAGTAGGCCCAATGTCTGCACAAAGGTGAATATAATCCTCCAATGTTCCCCGTTTTCTCCAAGGTCGAATCGCAGCCTGACACTCATTATTAGCATTTTCAAAAGCAAGTTGCTTAACTACAATTGTACCAGTGAGTCCGTCCACAATGAGTCTCCCCACCGCCTGTGACAACCTATCTACAAAATCAGCATATGGTTCATCAGGTCCCCGTCTAAGTTTTGAAAGATCTTCAGTTTTGTGTGTAGAAGGACATTTCCTCCAGGCTTGTAATGCCAAATGATTTATTTGAGGATAAGCAACAAAGGGATAAGTTAATTGATCTTGTAAAGAAAGATATTGTCCTTCCCCAATCAGCATATGATAATCAACTGGAATATTATGGGCAGCATTCTTTTCTGCTTGTTCAGCAGCCCGTTCATAAAAATCAAACTTCCATATTAAATAATCTCCACCATTTAAACAAGCTCGTGCAATAGACTTCCAATCAGCGGGGGGAAGAGCTTCTCCTGTCAACCACAGCAGTAGTAAAAGGAGCAGTGGGCCCGTATTGAGCACAGGCAGATTTTCAATCTTTCAAAACTTTCAAAGGGAGAGCCTGATGCCCCCTAGTAGCTTGTTGAGGATTATTAGGATCAGGTTTTTCTATGACGGGACAACAGAAAATAGGATCTTCTCCTCGTTTTATTGCTCCTTGTACAGCGCGCTGCAAGGGACTGAGCATTTTTACAGACGTAGATTTTTGAGGAAGACAGTCCTTATTAACCTGCAGCTTTTTCACTGACTTACCTATCACAGCCATTAGAAAATCATCCTCAGGATATTTCTCTCTTTTATGTTTACAAGCCTCATCTGTTAAGTCAAAATGTTCCTCTTCATCTAAAATATTTAAATTAATTAGCTCTTTCGGTTTAGGAAGTGGCGACACAGTAGTTGATAATACAGTCTTTCCTTCTGTCAGAGGCTTATGTTTTTCTGACTTTACATTCAAATCAACACTATCATGAGAAGAATCTAAACATATTTTTATCAGATTCCACAAACTATATGTAACAACAGGAGTATGAGTAGGCCCTCGAGACTCGTAATAATTCTTTAAATCTTCTCCAACTTTCTGCCAGATTTCTATGTCAACAGAGCCGCCATCAGGAAACCAGGGAGATACACCATGGATATGCTGTAAAAATTCAGTCAACAATAAAGTTCAGAAACTTTATTACCCCGAGCTCTAAGCATCAAAAGTAAAACCTGAGCAAATAATTCATACATCTTTGAGCCCTTTTGCCCCATCTTATTTTACTTCTGACTATTGCCTTATGCCTCTATTCGTTTCACTTTTACTGGTGGCCACACATATTTTGCATAAGGGTTCTCTTACCTGCACTTTCTTTTTCTTTTAATTGCCTTCACGCTTCAGGTCCCTGTTCGAGTGCCACTTGCCGCGGACCAGCCGGAGAAAGAGGATCTCACCGCCCAGGGTCAGAAGGGAAGGGGTAAGGAACTGAAGTAGCACCGACGGATGGGGTCAGAAGGACCAAGACAACTGATGGTTGCAAGGCAAATTTTATTATGCTACAGTTGCAGATTATATAGACTAGAAATCGGAAGGTTGCCAGATGGTGGTTTACATTATCTACAGACTGTCTCGGCTCAAGGTTAACTTCCCTGGGAGGAAACCCATAAACCCAGAAGCATCAAAAATAACCTGCATGTGCAGGGGGGAGACAGCTTTGCTTGTCTCATTTTACATTCTTTCTGATCTCTGGGCTCTGGTGATTTATCTCCCATGGAATGGAACAAGGAGGGGAACAAGTAGGGACAGTCCCTTCGAGCAGCGGCCGCATGCCTGGCATGTCCTTACCTGCCCTCAAGGCTGACTGCTTCCCACACGTATGTTGCCTTGTTTAAGCCTCAAGCCCTCGATCCTTTGTTGAAATACAATAATTTCATTCCTATGGTTTTCAATACCAAAAACTCAACCTCCAGGAGGGCTAAAGTCTAATTTGTACTCCAAACCAAGTAGCAGTGCAGTTCGCTACTACTGAGACTGAATCCATAAAGACTTCAAGACCACGTCCAGAAGACAAGTTATTATATATAATACCCTAGAAGGTCTGAAACATAATTATCATATACATAGCTGGTCCTTCAGAGCTTTTTACCTATAACATGTTTTTTGATGAAAGTTATTTAATGTACTGGAGATAACTGTGACTTACTGATCAAATATTTGAATACTTATACTTACCTGGGATTTCATTTCTGCTGAAAGAAAAAGGTAGAACAGGACTCACTAAAACAAACAAACAAACATTAGAAATGAAAGTAAAAATCTTAACACACACTATGACTTTTGGAAGCAGCATAGAGGGGCAGTCAACGGTAAAACACTGGTGAAATAGGTCAAAACTCTAGGCCAAAAATCCATTATTATTATCATCAGTGACAGTACCACAACTGTGCCCTTCAGAATTAATAATCACTCCTAAGAATCTTCATTTGGCACCAGATGATGCGGTTAAGAGAAACACTCTGGGAGGTTTTGAATCAGACTTGGTTTTTTGTTAGCCAAGTTACAGGAGAATTTTTAAAGTGGGGGGAAGGGAAGAAGGAAACGGACCAGGAAAAGAATTTAAGCCATCATCTATAAACCAACAAAGCACTGATAGTTCCGAACATTATGTCAGACACTAAAATGACTGATATAGGCTCAAGTGGTTTACAAAACCTATAAAAAGACTACACCAGCAAAGTCCCCATTTATCTGTAGAGTTCAGAAACTAAAACAAGGAATATTTTAGCTTAAAAGCTTATCTCAAGAGAATCATACACACTTCACATGAATAAAAATACCTGAAACCAAACATTTTTAAAAGCTCCAATACCCAAAATATAAAGAAAAATATTAATTCAGAAGACTCAATCAATCCATGATAATCACAAAACGGCTGGGCAACCTCTATCTCCCTTCCACACTAACCATCCATCCCATGGAAGACCAAGGGAGATCAGACCTTCCAGACTTACCTTCCAGACCTTCCAGACACCTGGCTGCTGCAAAATTCTATGGAGACTCCTTGTGGAACAGCAGTTTCCCATCTCTTGTGTCTCTCCCTATCGTGATCATGATCATGCAGGAAGCAAGTCTGGCTGTGCTATTTCTTATCATTGTCTGTCACCCATCTGCAGCACGGTATTGTACAGATAAGGAAAAAGTAGTTCCCTTTCCCCCAGAAGGTTGAGGCTCAGGTACAGGGTAATTCTCCTGTGCACACTGTCATTATTTAGGCCGACTCAGTGACTTCAACAGGCTTAATCATGTGATCAGGTTTGTTGCCAGCTGCGTAATGCTCCCACATCTGTAGATAGAGCCGCTCTAGGTCCATTGTGTATTGTTTGGTGTTGAACAGAGGGCTAGATGTTCTTTGCTTCCAGACTTTGCCACGAATTTTCTTCAGGTATTCTAGATCAGTTCCCAGTTTCACAGCTATGTCTTCATATTCTTGTCTATTTTGAGCAATAAGCTCAAGACAGCCTAAACAAGTGAGCTGGGAAGCTGCAACTCGGGAAGCAAGAGTCTCTCCTGGCATAGTCACCACGGGTGTCCCTGACCAAAGGACATCCATCCCTGTGGTGTGTCCATTACAGAGTGGAGTGTCCAAGCAGACATCAGCCAGCTGGCCTCTCCGAACATGTTCCTCTTTAGGAGCAACAGGTGAAAAAATGATACGGTTCTGGGGAAGGCCCATATTTTGTGCATACTGTTGAATATTAGGTTCTCCTACTGCTGGAAAACGCAACAGCCACAGTACACTATTGGGAACACGCTTCAGAATATTTGCCCACATCTGCAAAGTAGATGGGTCAATTTTATATAACTGATTGAAGTTACAGTACACAATGGCATCTTCCGGTAACCCGTACTGAGAACGTGTGGTTACAATAATGGTACGGGGAACCTCCTCTCCAGCGGCAGCCTTAATGTTGATCTGGGTAGTTGCCAGTCCATTGCTAAGACTGAATCCATTAATTGTTATCTGAATTTGTCCTCTGTTAATCATTTCAATAACTGCCTCTGCAATAGTATTCATAGGAATGACAGGCATATTAAGAGCCGTATTACTGCTGTCTGCGTTGTCTCCTCCATCAGGACATTTCATCTTGACAATCTGCACATCTGGGAGACTATCAAGAAATGCTTTGAGGTCGATGCCATTCAGCACAATCCGATTGTCATAAATGTGCCCATTGGACTTAAAATCGATGACTGCCTTCTTCTTCAGGTGAGGGAACATATTAGCATGATCACCAATAAAGAAAGTATGGGGCATATAAGCCAGTTTCTCAGAATACTGCTCAGCAACTTCAGCAGGTGAAGTTTCCTGATCAGTGATGATATAATCCATGAAAAGCATGCCACTGGTCCCAGGGTAGCCCAGCCACATTGCCTGAATAGGAGCTGGCCTGAGAGCAAAGAGTTCATTTCGAGCACCCCTGGTATAACCATTCATATTTACAAGGATGTGTATACCATCTTGATGGATGCGATCAGCTGCTTTCCCATTGCATGGAATCTGAGAAAGATCAATGAAATGATGGGCTTCTGCCATCACCTTTGCTCGGAAGTTTGTGCCATCATCTGGGCTCAGGGCATAACAGAATACCTCAAATTTATCAGGATTGTGCATGCCTGGAATAGACTGCATAAGATGAGAAGTAGGATGATTCCCAAAGTCAGAACTCACGTATCCTACACGCAGTCGACCATCACTGAGCTTCAAGTCTTTTGGATGTTCGTACGGTGGTTTATGAAGGACACTGATCTCATCCAAGCAGAGGTTCCCATGGCTCTCAGCAATAGCCTTCCTGAAGACATGAGAAAGAGGATAGAGCATACTATGATGAGGCTGCACAGAAGGCAACCTATTCTTCTCCAGCTGGTCAGCCACAATGCTGACCAACTTCTTCATTCGCTCATCATAGTCTGTCCAATCACAGACAATCTGCAGGCAATGAGCCAAATCACAATAAGCGTCAGGAAAATCAGGTTCAAGCTTCAGAGCAGTGCGATAAGAAGCAATTGCTTCTGGAATATTCCCTGAATACTTGTGAATGGAAGCCAGATTGCTGTGGGCATCCGCAAGTGCAGGGTTAATCTGAATGGCACGAGTATAACACTGCAAGGCTCCCTGAACATCCTGCATCTCCTTTAGAGTGTCTCCCATGTTACAGTAGGCATCAGCAAAGGTAGGACTGATTCGAACAGCCTCCTTATAATGCATCAGAGCTTCCTGCAGTTTTCCCTGCTGCTGCAATACACTTGCTAAATTTGAATGGGCAACAGCAAACTCTGGGAAGACTTCTAATGCTTTACAATACAAGCGAACTGCCTCTTCAAAGTTTCCCTGGTCTCCTTTGATATTGGCTAGGTTATTCAGAGAGTCTGCATGGGTGGGACACAGCCGCAGAGCTGTATTATAACACTCTTCTGCTTCGGCAACACTGCCCTTCTCTTCCAGAGCGTTGGCTAGGTTGCAGTAAGCATCAGGGAAATGTGGTTGCAATTCAATAGCTCGCCTGTAGGTGTCTACTGCCAGATCCATCAGGCCTTGCTCATAGTATACACAAGCCAGGTTGGCATGTACCACTGCATGATTTGGGCTCAAGCTTAGGGCACAAAGGTAAGCTGCCACAGCTCTGTCAAAAATCCGTGCCTCTTTCAAGACATTTCCTAAATTGATATAAGCATCCAGAAAATTGGGGTCAAGGGTGACAGCCTTTTCAAAGTGATGAATTGCAAGCCAAATCTCCCCTTGTGCATTGAAAACACAGCCAAGATTACTCCAAGCTACTGCAAAGTTCGGTTGCGTCTCCATTGCTTTCAAATAACATGCCTTGGCTCCTTCCAAGCGACCCAGGGCTTTGAGCAGGTTCCCCAGGTCACTGCGAACACAGTACAAATCAGGATTGCACTGAAGAGCAGAGACGTAAGCTTGTACTGCCCCTTCCATGTCGCCTGCTGCTACCAAAGCGGCTGCCAGGTTAATATAACCATCGATGAAATCTGGTTTGAGATGCAATGCCTGCCGGTAATGCTCAATTGCCTCCTGCAACTGCCCTCTTTCCTTGTACACATTCCCCAAATTCGAATAGGCTTCTGCCAGAAGAGGGTTCTGTTTAATTGCCAGAGTACTAAAGTGGGCAGATCTGTCCAGCCTTCGACACTGGAAGTGTAGAGATGAAAGTAATAAAAGTACTCCAGTATTGTCTGGCTCTTGTCTCCACAGCTGCATGCAGTGTCTCTCAGCTGCCTCAAAATCTCCTGCCTGATACTCTCGATGTACCAACTCAGCTAACCCTTGGAAGGAAAGCATACGTTTCGTTGGTTCTGTGCTGTCGGCCACGTTGCCCACAGAAGACGCCATCTGGAGCTTCTGGAGAGAGTGAGAAAAGGGGGTAATTGAGTCCCGCTGCTGCCACTACTGGCAAGAATGTTTCTAGAGGTAGCAAATACGAGGGCAGCACCCATACCACTGCTTTGGCAGGCTTAAGCGGCGGCAACAGTTCCAGGCACCGAACCTTAGGAACTCTGGTTGGCCATCTACCTCTCACGCTCTTGAAATCTTAATTCTTAACCCTGCCCTCTTCCACCATTTTTCTCCTAACCAGGGAATAAAAATTACCTATACACTTGCCTTAGAAGAAATCAAAAGTCAGTAGTCCAAACACTTTTTAAAATTTTGTTTTCTGTCCAGTTGGAAAGGAAATACATGATTGACTTTACTTCATCATTCATATAGTCAATGTGGAAAACATTAGGGCCGTGAATTTCAATACAGTAAGATCAGAAAATTTTAAATTGGCCTTCCCAAACCACTAATAAGTAACCAATGTTGTATATAATGCTAAAATCTTAGAGACTGAGTTTGATATTTTAAAAGTTCTGAAAGGATTAGCTAATTTCTCCTCATCATACTTCTCATGCCTCAAACCTGAGTATTACTTTTTTAAAATTAAATTTATCTTTATTTGTTTATTTTTATTTTGGCTGCGTTGGGTCTTCAATGCTGCGTGCAGACTTTCTCTAGTTGTGGCGAGCGGGGGCTACTCTTTGTTGCGGTGCCTGGGCTTCTCATCACAGCAGCTTCTATTGTTGTTCCACAACTCTATGGGTTCCTTTTTAGGTCCTATGAAGAACCCTAGAAATAAGTTCATGGAATTATAAGTTTTTGCAAAATTGTCAAAAGTGAGATATTTTAACTTCCATCAGGTAAGACCAGCGTCTCTTTCTTTGCCAATTTTCCTTCTATCATATTCCGCTATGTTGGATCATATTGGAATGGCCACAGGCTTTTTTGAAATCTGGCTAAGGAGATTTTCTTTTTTCTGTGGTACGCGGGCCTCTCACTGTTGTGGCCTCTCCCGTTGTGGAGCACAGGCTCTGGACGCACAGGCTCAGCGGCCATGGCTCACGGGCCTAGCCGCTCCGCGGCATGTGGGATCTTCCCGGACCGGGACACGAACCTGTGTCCCCTGTGTCGGCAGGTGGACTCTCAACCACTGCGCCACCAGGGAAGCCCTAAGGAGATGTTTTAAGTGAGGCTATTATGTGATTTTCAGACACCGCCATATGTAATTGACTATATACTATCGCATTACAGGAATAACTTCCAGTACTCATACTGACTACTCTACTGACTTAACCTAGCACAAGACACAGAAGCATAAGGACAAAAACCACCTTACAATATAGCCATGTCTTGCACTTCACAGCTCGCAAAGCATGTGCGTTTGAAGAAGAAAAAAAGAACTGAAAAGTACAAAACCAGAAGCTAATCTGTGGAAAATTATTTCAATCATCAGGCATGTGAAAGATAAGTCAAAGATTCAGTTCTCATCAATGCTTAGTCAAAACGGAAATTTTCTTCTGTCAAGAATATACTCCAGGGGCTTCCCTGATGGCGCAGTGGTTAAGAAGCCACCTGCCAATGCAGGGGACAAGGGTTCGAATCCTGGTCCGGGAAGATCCCACATGTCACGGAGCAACTAAGCCGGTGTGCCACAACTACGGAACCTGCACTCTAGAGCCCGTGAGCCACGACTATTGAGCCTGCGAGCCACAACTACTAAAGCCTCCGTGCCTAGCGCCCGTGCTCTGCAACAAGAGAAGCCACCGCAATGAGAAGCCTGTGCACCGCAACGAAGAGTAGCCCCCAGTCCCTGCAAGTAGAGAAAGCCTGCGCAGAGCAACGAAGACCCAACACAGCCAAAAATAAATAAATGAATGAATGAATGAATGAATGAATATACTCCATCAACAATGTGTGTAATGGAATGGTATGAATGAGTATTTTATCAGAATCCCTGTAATGCACAAACCTATAGCAGTACTGAAATCAGTAATGCATTTATAATAGTAAATACTTATGAGGAAGTAATCCATAGAGGTTTTCTCAAAGTTAACAATGAAAATTAATGTGACATTATCAATAATAAATTGTGAAGCTGAAATAAACTTTTCTAAACTATTAATAACTAGAAGGAAATTCTAATCAACCATGCTACAAGAAATCTATGTCTAAAAACTACAAAGTTTATTTCTTAAAATTTTATTTCGAAAATACATAAACTGTCGTATGAGGAGGCAGTTAAAGAATATATAGCTAAAAGAGTGGGGGAAAAGGTTTATAGAGACACATCTGGCAGTAGTTCATTTTTAAATGTCATTTTTCTAGATTTTGTGACACCTATAGTATTGATATTTGAAAGCATTTAAAAAATTGTAATTTGAAGATTTGCTACTTCCAGGTAGAATAAAATATTTTGAAGCAAAACAACGTTTGCACTGAGAAAAACAAAAAAAGCCAAATAAAATAGCCAGCATTCAATCAAAAAGTTCTAGACAAACCAAGAGATAGAATCATATGGCTAAAATTCTAAGAAAAGAACAGATAATACAAAAATATTTATATAAGATATTGTGTGTCTTTATCAGGAAAAGTCTTTATCAAGAAAAGACTTTAAAATCATCAGAATTAATATTATATTTTATTTATTTGTATATTGTATTTATATAGAGATATTTATATATTTATATAAAGAACTTAAAGATAAAGCCCTAGTTAAGGCAGTGACAAGAGCAGTAGCAGTGGGAGTGAAAAGAAATGGTTATATTTAAGCATATTTTGTCAGGAAAAGTCCATGATCAAATGTCTGACTGCATACACGGGATGGATAGACGGAGTGGGAAAAATCAAAGTTAACTATAGAGGTTCTAGTGAAGATGGGGTTGCCGTCACCCAACCCAAGGGGCTGCGATCATCCCCAAGGTCTAGGAGACTCAAAGGGAAGGTCATGGTCAGAGGCAAAGTTAATTGGTGGGAAAATAAGACTCCCAGTCTCTCCATCTCCTTATACCAGTTTTTTTTGTAACATCTTTATCGGAGTATAACTGCTTTACAATGGTGTGTTAGTTTCTGCTTTATAACAAAGTAAATCAGTTATACATATGTCCCCATATCTCCTCCCTCTTGCATCTCCCTCCCTCCCACCCTCCCTATCCCACCCCTCTAGGTGGTCACAAAGCACCGAGCGCATCTCCCTGTGCTATGCGGAAGCTTCCCACTAGCTATCTATTCCTTATACCAGTTTTGTTTTTCTGCTCATATACGTAGCAGCATTTCATTCAAGGGGAAAGTCATTGATCTGACTGGTCAAATTAAACAACATAGTTCAAGGCACATTTACAGTGGTTAGTTCCTCCACAATTTAGAAAGTCACATTCATAATTTCCCTCTTCCTACGCCGCGGAACACATTGGCCATTCCTCCAAAGTTTCCACTCCACAGAGTGGACCAGAGATGACGTGAGCCCAGAACTGAGAGCTTGGCATGAGATGGTGTCAGCCCCACGTAGAGCTCTGGCATAAGTTATAACCCAACCCAGCTCTACAGAGAGCTCTGCATGGAATCCTGGGAGTAAACTCAGCCATAATAATGGGATTCTGTTTTTCATTTGCTTTTCTTCCTTGCTTAACTTTCCCTGGCCACTCTGACAAACAAACTTTCAGGCATTCCTGGGCCACTCACTAACTTTATTCCATTTTATGTCATCCAGATTCCCAAGAAAATTACTAACTATAAGGAGGGAAATGTGGAACATGGTGAGTTTTAGATGCCTGAAATATACAGGTCATTGAATCCAGTGAAGTAGCAAATTATCTGGATCTCAAATATGCCAGTAGAATAGCAGACTAAGCTCAATTTAATGTACTCTTACTGGAGACACACGTAAATTCTGGGTCAATTTTGAAAAAGTTAAAAGGACATAGCTGAGATTAAAAGAAAGAAAGGAACACCTGCATGTTTCAGAAAGTAACAGAGAAATTAAATCCAGAGAAAGAAGAGCGGACTGATGTCTGTGGGTTCCGTTCCTTAGTATAGGCCTTATGTAAATAGGGGCTGGAGCTAGAAATCTAACATTACCTTGAGGCCAGGAATTTATAGACTCAGGATGGAACAATATTGAGAAGTTGGTACAGATATCCTACAGAAATTTCATGAGGAACTGCTTAGTCCATTAAGAGGGCCAAGGGCGGTGGTGAGGAAGATTGATATCTCTTGAAAACCTTCAGGTACAGAAAACATCAACACCTCTGAAAAGTAGGCCTCTCCTTCCCAGCGTTGTGATGGCCAGGTTGTCACTAACCTGTAAGGCCCTGTATGAATCAGAAACTGCAAGGAGAGTAATTCAAAGAAAAACAGATGCAGGATGGGTGTGGCAATAAATCCTAGGACCCTATCAGAAACAAAATTAAAACCACTCTAAAGGGAAATTTTAACAAACCAGAGCAGATAGTATCCTAACCAGAATAGAATAATAATTCTGAGGAAGTTACTTTAGTTATTTAAGTAATATTCAACATCCAGAGCAAAATTCACTTAAGTACTGTACTGGTGGAAACTAGGCAGCACTATGGAGACAATAAAAAGGTGTTTACCATCAAAAAACATCAAGGTAAGAAAGATAATGTCTAATTTTTAATTATCCTGTGGTTTATTGAAATCTTTTGGAAACCCAAAATAGAGAAAACCTAGCAGGCAATGAAGACTTAAATCTTTAGAGATTTATCAACTCATCTATAAAAGCTTTATTAATCTCTTCTTTTAATACCACTCCTGAGAGGTATAAATGTGTCCAGTGATAGGGTTGAAGAAGCCTGAGAGAATTTCAATTGTTTACTATTCTTGGTCAGCTATTAAGACCTTTCAGGAGCATCTTGATTTTCATGGCATCATCCAACAAAAAGCAGGATATTTTACAGAAAGTCCTGGTCCACTTTTTGGCTTGCCTTTGTGTTTATGTTTTTGGTTTTCTCACATTGGGCGGTACATTAGGCTACCTATTGCACACTCCCTCATTCATGCATGCATTCATTCAAACAATATTTACTGAGTTGAGATATTTAATTAACACCCAATAAATGATGTTTAGATGAATGAATGCGCTTTTTATCAAAGTAAGTGTAAGTACTGAGAAAAATTACAGAATGTATGATCCCAGCCCCACAAAAGCGTATAATTGTGTTGAGGATATAACATATGCTGGTGAAATAACTAATATATCATATTGGACAGTTTCTAAGTTCAAAAATGAGTTTTTGTAAATAATCAGAGCCTAAGGAGGACAAAGAAGGGACAGTTCATTATGGGTTGAATCTATCAATAAATGTACATTTCAGATGAGATTTGAGATTGACCTTAAAGAAAGAAGAGGACTTAGATATATGAACAGAGAACAAAAAAGGCATGGTGATAGCATGTGCATAGATAGTGTGGCCAACATTTATGTTCTTCATTAAAGACAGTCAGAGATAACCCAAATGTAACTGTTTCCATGGGTCCATTCTCAGTATCCAAACAAAACAGCAAATCCTATCTTAGTAAAACTAATGAAAAACACAGTCTTTAACAAAGACATTGTGAAGGAAAGGGGGAGAGAAAGGCTTGCGTCCCACACCACACAACAAAACTTATTTAATTCTTTGTTTCATTTTCTCCCTCTGAAAATTTCCTCTCCCTCTCTCTGTACGTCTCTCTTCTCCCACCACATCTGGCCACACTCTACCAGCCACCTTTCCAGATCTTTCCAGAACTCTCCATCCTAGTTTCATTATGCCACAAGTTAAACATCTCACAGGTCTCCAGGATGCATCCTCATCACTTATTCCACAAAGACAAACAAAGGACACTTCTCAGGATCAAGTTTCTTGGAAGGAAGAGTCACGAGGAGTGATTATAAATAATATAAGGTGGAGAGCAGTGACTTAAAATACCATTTTTCCTCTTAGAATGTGAATACAGGGAACTTTGGGAAACTAGAAAATCTAGAAAGGATTCATTGATAATTATTTATTTTCAATGAATAAAATAAAATGTAATAATACGGATAAACTCTGACAGATTAACTTTTTCAAAAGTTGCTTTCACGCACCTTCACTATTGGGATGTTTCATAAACACATCTTTCTTCTTTCTTTGCAGATACTGGCACCAAACTTTCAAACAATAAGAACCTTCCCATAAGTCCCTTGCCAGGCAAGATTAAGGTATAACAATCCAAACAGATTTTTGAAGAAGATAACTGGTTGAAAGCACAGGAAAAGAGCTAGGTTTCTCTTTTTCAACAGTCACATAATGAGTCATGTGGGAATTGGTTTACAAAGTCTCTCTCCATGAGGGGCTAAGGTTAAGATTAGAACTTCTGAGGCCAGAAGAGCAAAATAACTACAACAACACACATATTTTCAAGAGCCACCCTTTGGTTGTGAGGGATTGATTTTTCCCACGCTTTTTTCAGCAACCCAACTGGTGTCTTTAGTAAATGACATAAGAGAATACAGTGTGGCCAAGAAGGCTTAGATTTCCTTAGCCCCAAGTCAGATATTCTCAAGTGACTGTCCACTCAAATTAAAAAGAGAGATTTACAAGAGGAAACTGGATACAACTGAGTGTACTTTTATTTCAACCCTTTACCTGAATGTTTTGTTTTGATTTCAGTTCTCCACTGAAGTTGCCTACATTAATATATTTTTAAGAACATTTCCTTAAGTTGAAGTATTCATTCAGTATATTCATTTACTATAATTGAGAAAAGCCAAATGACTTAGGCAAATTCATTTCTATATTGCCACAGCAGTGTATTGTGAACTAAATGACACCTGGCAGTTCTTTACTCAGATACTAACTCAATTAGAAGGCAGAACAAGGATACCTACCCATTCAGGGAAGGAAAGGTCACTTAGCCTCTGTAGCTGTCTTAGGTCTCTTATCATCACAGTAGCAAACTGAAGACTAAAAACCATACAATCATCTCAATAGGTGCAGAAAAAGCTTTTGAAAAAATTCAATATCCATTCATGGTAAAAACTCTCCAGAAAGTGGGCACAGAGGGAACATACCTCAACATAATAAAGGCCATATATGACAAGCCCACAGCTAACATACTCAATGGTGAAAAGCTGAAAGCATTTCCCCTAAGATCAGGAACAAGACAAGGATGCCCACTCTCACCACTTTTATTGAACAGAGTTTTGGAAGTCCTAGCCACAGCAATCAGACAAGAAAAAATAAATAAATAAAAGGACTCCAAAATGAAAAGGAAAAAGTAAAACTGTCACTGTTTGCAGATGGCATGATACATAGAAAATCTGAAAGACACCATCAAAAAACTATTCGAGCTCAAACATGAACTTGGTAAATTTGCAGGATACAATAGATTTCTATATATAAATTTTGTATTTTTATACACTCACAGTGAACTATCAGAAAGAGAAATTAAGGAAACAATCCCATTTACAATCGCATAAAAAAGAATAAAATACATAAGAATAAACCTGCCTAAGGAGGTAAAAGACCTGTACCCAGGAAACTATATGACTCTCATAAAAGAAATGAAAGATGACACAAACAGCTGGAAAGATATACCATGGTCACGGATTGGAAGAATTAATATTGTTAAAATGACCATCATACCCAAGGAAATCTACGCATTCAATGCAGTCTGTATCAACATATCAAGGGCATTTTCCACAGACCTAGAACAAATAATTTTAAAATTTGTATGGAAACACAAAAGATCCTGAATAGCTAAAACAGTCTTGAGAAAGAAGAACACAACTGGAGGAATCATGCTCCCTGGCTTCAGACTGTGCTACAAACCTACAGTAATCAAAACAGTATGGTACCGGCACAAAAACATCCATCACTGGAACAGAATAGAGAGCCCAGAAAGAAACCCATGCACTTATGGTCAATGAATCTATGACAAAAGAGGCAAGAATATGCAATGGAGAAAAGTCTGGGCTTCCTTAGGGATGGTTTCATCAATTAATTTGTTTTCTTAAATGGACCATACTTTTCCATGTCTTTGTATACCTTGTGATTTTTTTGGTTGAACATTTGGCTTTCAAATATTGTAATGTGGTGTCTATGGAAATCAGATTCTCCCACTTTCCCAGGGTTTTCTGGGCTTTGGATTGTTGAAGGCTGTAGTAGTCTGTTTGTTTAGGGACCTTTCCAAACTAGTTTTGCAATGAGTGTACTCCTTATCGTATGTAGGCACTGAAGTCTCTGTTCCTTTAGTTCATGTTTAGCTACTGTTTTGACAGAGATGTCCTTGAATTCCTGCACCTAAGACAAACAAAAACAAATATACACAAGCACATCCACATGCACACTCAAAACCACACACCTCTCCCCATTGTGCAGATTGCTGGATCACTCCTTCAACATTTAGCTGACCTGCACTGAGTTCAGGGCTCAGCCCATGGTAAAAGCTTAGAGACTCCTCTGGTGTTTTCAGAGCATGCATCTTATCTTGAGTATGCATGTGGCTTTCTTAATTTCTCTGGACACATGTGTACTTTTTGTATGTTCTAAGTTCCCAAAGAATCTCCCCCAACTTTTGCTCCTGCATCTTATGTGGTCTATTGTATTTCAATGCACAGTCTTCTGCCCCAGCCATCTGTGCTTTGTCAGTTCACCTTGCACTTTTTTTGAGCAATGACCGCTGCTTTTCCAGACTGTGTTCCAGGTTAGCTAAGACAGAGATAAGCATCTTGTGTCAGTCCTTCAGGTAGCTCCCAGACAGGTTAGAACAGATACACATAATAATCCGAGAGTATGGGCTCTTCTGCTCCCTCCTGAAGCAGGATTGAGGGCCCCATACTACGAATGGTCTGCTGCTACTTTAAGACTATCACTGCATTAAGACCCCACCACTTTAAGACCATCACTACACTAAGTGTAGATGGGGCAAAGGCAAGTAAAAATGCCACAAAGCTTTCCTGCCATTTTCAAATTGCCTCTTCCCTGGTTCAGTATGTGTTTGCTTGCTGTAAATCTTTGCCTGATTTCAGGACTAAGAGAAACTCAAGGAACGCCACAACAAGAAACAGTATAATCAAACTCTCAGATGCCAAAAGACAGAGAAAGAATCTTTACTCCCAAAGGAGAAAGAAAAAACAAATTTGTTACAAAGCAGGGATCCTCAAAAAGATTCATAGCTAATTTCCTATCTGAAACCATGGAGGCAAGAGGCCAGACATATTTAAAGTGCTGAAAGAAAAAAACTGTCCACCAAGAATTCTATATTTGGCCAAACTGGTTTCAAAACTTAGGGAGAAATTAACACATTCCCAGATGAACAAAGGCTGAGGGCGTTTGTTTTACAACTTCCTAACACTGCCCTATGACAAATGCTAAATTGAACCTTCAGGTTGAAATGAAAGGACACTAGCCAGCAACTCGAAGCTGTATAAGGAAATAGAAATCTCCAGTAAAGATAAATACATGGGCAGATACTAAAGCCAGTATTGTGCTACTGGCTTGTAACTCTACTTTTTATTTCTTACATGATTGAAAAAACAAATGCATAAAATAATCATAAATCCATGTTATTGGGCTCACAAAGTATAAAGGTGTAATTTTGTGACAACAATAATGTAAGGAGGAGGAATGGAACTGTAGAGGAACAGAGTTTCTGTGTGCTATTGAAGTTGGTTTCAATTCAAATGATACTGGTTGAACTTTAGAAGGGTAAATGTAATCTTCTGGATAACCACAAAGAAAATATCAATAGACTATATGCAAAAAGAAATGAAAAAGGAATCAGGAGTTCACTACAAGAAAATCGGCTAAGCACAGAAGAAGTCAGTAATGGAGTAAATGAGGGGCAAAAAATGCATAAGACATACAGAAAACAACCAGGAAACAGACAGAATTAAGTTCTTCCTCATCAGTAATTTTTGAAAAAGTAAGTGGATTAAGCTCTCCAATAAAAAGATAAAAATTGGCGGGCTTCCCTGGTGGCACAGTGGTTGAGAGTCCGCCTGCCGATGCAGGGGACACGGGTTCGTGGAGGATCCCACATGCCGCGGAGCGGCTGGGCCCGTGAGCCATGGCCGCTGAGCCTGCGATTCCGGAGCCTGTGCTCCGCAACGGGAGAGGCCACAACAGTGAGAGGCCCGCGTACCACAAAAAAAAAAAAAAAAAAAAAAAAAAAAAAAGATAAATATTGGCAGAATGGACTTTAAAAACATCCATAATCCAAGTATATGCTGCCCGCAAAAAACTCACTTGATTTCAAGAGACACAAGTTAGTTGAAAGTTAAAGCACAGAATAAAATATCCCATGCAAATAGTAACAAAAAGAAAGAAAGAGAGAGAGAGAAAAAGGAAGGAAGGAAGGAAGGAAGATAGATCTGGGATGGCTACATTAATATCACACAAAATAAACTTTAAATCAAGAACTATCACAAGAGGAAAAGGAGGCCACTATATGTTGATAACAAGTTCAATCTATCAAGAAGATATAACAACTATAAACATATATGTACCAAACATCCCCCAAATATGTGAAGCAGACATTGACAGAATTGAAGGAAGAAATAGATAGTTCTAAAATAACAGTTGGAGATCAATACCTTGCTTTCAATAATGGATAACACATCTAGACAGAAGATCAGTAGAGAGGTAGGGGGACTGAATAACACATTTAACCAACTAAACCTAACAGCCATATATAGATCACTCCACTCAACAACAGCAGAATACACATTTTTCTCAAGTACACATGGAACATTCTCCAGGAAAGACCATATGTTACGCCACAATACAAGTACCAATACATTTTTAAGAAACTGAAATCATACAAAGTATCTTCTTTAGCCACAGTGAAAGGAAGGTAGAAATCAATAACAGAACCATTGGTAGCCATTTCCCATCATGCCTGCCACACATGATATAAAGCAATGAAGGGAAAAACGTAATTGACCATTTAGAAAAGTGGGAAAGAGGACATATCATTGACACAGAGTGTGTGCTGTTTCCCGTTGTCAGAGATAGAAATAAATTAGCATCATTTATTCATTAGTGTGTTAATTTCTTGGTCAATCATTGTGCAGCCAGTGTTTCTGCCTGATGGGAAGATTTCCTATACTCAGTGTTGAGTGGAGACAACCTTGAAAGGGACATTTAAAAGGATTATACTGTGATGGGCTTAGCAGTACCCTTCCTCCTATGCCAGTATTTAGGCTGGGGTATTTCCATGCAGTGTGTACAACCGTAGGCCCCAGGTCACCAGAATTTAGTTGGATTCGTTTTCTTAATACATTCCCTCAGTACTTTGTCTTTTATTTGACTGTTGCATTTACTTCATTCTTTATTATCACTGCGAAACAACTTTGTTCCCTGTTCAGATGCCAAAAAGTGGATATCAATACCTCCTGAGTTTTACACATCACAGATCTGTTTTACATATCAGAGACAGAGACAGCAACTATTTCCAATGACTTTGAGACATGCTTTGAACATGCGATTAACATGTTGAGTGTTGAAATGTGTGTCGAGCTCATTATACTTGCTCTAAAAGGTTTCAAACTGCAAAGATTTAAAAATCTTTGTCTTTGAATAGTTTTCCTGTGCTGTCCCTTTGTGTCAGACTGTTAATGTGCAGTCTGGCACCTTCAAATAATGTGGCTTTGTAACCAATTATTTACATGTTGTTTTATCCACAGAGAATCTTTTCTTTTTTAAATAAATTTATTTATTTTTGGCTGTGTTGGGTCTTTGTTGCTGCACATGGGCTTTCTCTAGTTGGGGCGAGTGGGGGCTACTCTACATTGTGGTGTGCGGGCTCCTCATTGCTGTGGCTTCTCTCGTTGCAGAGCATGGGCTCTAGGAGCTGGGGTTTCAGTAGTTGTGGCACGTGGGCTTCAGTAGTTGTGACTCATTGGCCCTAGAGCACAGGCTCAATAATTGTGGCGCACGGGCTTAGTTGCTCCGCGGCATGTGGGATCTTCCCAGACCAGGGCCCGAACCCATGTCCCCTGCACTGGCAGGAGGATTCCCAACCACTGTGCCACCAGGGAAGTCCCCACACAGAGAAGCTTAAGGTCAAAACATACAACTCGATTAACTACATGTCCTCCTGTTCACATTTCCCTCATCTTTTCTTCATCTTCTATGTTTCCTTGGCACTGTTTATATTAAGTGCTTTTGCCATTATATTTGATTGTCTGTATTCCAGTGAGTTACCACAATGCTTTATGAGACACGGTAGGATATAAATGCATTTAAGATATATATATTATATATATATATATATATATATTTTATATATATATATATAATTTGCTTTAGTGCAGTGTTTTTTGTTTTCTGTACTGAATTCATTAGCATGGGTCGGTATAAAATTTAGCATAGGTCAATATGTAATTTGTAAACTAATAAGGTCTTAAAAGTGAGGAATTAAGTCTTTTAAATTTAATTATTTATTGTAAAGAGCAGAATAGCATACATAAACAGGTGCCTAAGGAAAACTTGTATTCTAATATGGAACTCTCATGAACACCTTTTTTTTTTTTCTTCTAACGGTATGATAGTAGGCCATTTGCTTATTTTTATGGCTTTAACTTTACAACAATGAAATATTCGTAAATTTTAAAAAGTATTTTTCTTTATTTGATGCGGGTGGGATACTGGAGAAATGAAAGGTCAAACACCTATTGAGGAATCCACACTTGTCTATATATTGTGCACTTTTATTTCAAGAATTGATTTAAAATTCCTAAAAGGATGCTATAATAAGTTATTATGCCATTTTACAGACTGAATTAAGTGAATTTCAGGGAGGTATGAAACCTGCCTAAGGCTATCCAGCTACCAAGCGGTAGAAGTGAGAATTAAATCCAGGTAAACCTATCGCCCAAGTTTCTGCTCATCTCTTTACATCATCCACTTTTAATAGCCAATGCTTTCCTGCTTACAAATATGACTGAGGTTTCCAGACAGTCAACAGTCCTTTTTAATCAGATAGAAAACTTACTGTTGATTCTCTAAAGACATATTCCTTTTCCATTAAGTGACTTTAGTTGTTCAAATAATACTTCCAGACAGTAGTAATCATACAGCTGGAGACTAAGAACAGAACTCAGGGATGTGTCTAGCAGTCAGTAAAGACCAACTGGGCTCACTGATGATATTTACGGTCATTTCCTCTAGACTAACATAATCTTATTAATAAGACCCTAATAATTCACAGTACTGCCCTTGCCTGATTGTTTGTTCTTCTCCCTCTATCACTCTCTCTTTCCCCATATTATTATTATTTTTGGCAATTTTTGGTGAATTAAATTCAGGGATTAGTATTCAGGAGTACTCGTCACAAAAGCAGAGAATCTTAGCTCACACCAAAGGAAGAAAATAGAGAAAAAGTATAAATTATATGAATACACACACATACACACATGTGCCAACTATATGCTGCACTTCTCCAAAATCTATTCGGTATCTGCACATTTACTGTATATTAGCAGTAAGAGCAGAAATGAGCGTAACACTCTGTTTACAAGGCACAGAAAACAGACCCAAATATGGAAATTACTAGCAATGAGAATGGGGAAGAAAGACTACAACAAGGAATGTAGATGATATTTTTGTTTCCTAGCTATGATGCCAAATATTGAACTTTCAACTTGAGACAAGGAGGCCATAAAAAGTTGTATGAATTTCCTAGAGCTGCCATGACAAAGTACCAGAGACTGAGGAGGTTAAACAACAGAAATTTACTCACTCACAGGTCTAGAGGCTAGAAAGCTGACATAAGGTGTCAGCAGGATTGATTTCTTCTCAAGTATCCCTTCTTGGTTTGTAGATGCCACGTTTTCCTTTTGTCTTCACATGGTCTTCTCTCTGTGCATGTCTGTGTCCTAATATTTTCTTTTTATAAGGACACCAGTCATATTGGATTAGAGCCCACCCATTTGACCTCATTTGACCTCAGTTACCTACTTAAGGGCCTTATCTCCAAATACAGTCATATTACGAGGTATTGGGGGTTAAGACTTCCACATATTAACTTGAGCAGGACACAATTCAGCTGATAATAGAAGATAAGAGTAATTTAAGCAAGTAAGTAACTATTGTTTACAGTGAGTTGCTTAAGGATATGAATTTACTCAAGAAAAACAAGAAATTACATAACACTGTATGTTATACAAAGATATTAAATTAATCATCATAACATCCTGTGAGATGGGCATTAAATTAGACTAAGCAAGATGAAGCAACTTATCCAGAATTGTATAGTTGGTACTTTCCAGAATTTAAACCAGGTATTTTCCCAGTTCCATTCTACATTATATATTCATTTCATTATTTGAAATGAATTTTGAGTCTTCATTTTGCTTTGTTTCTGAAGTTATATGGGGATAGAATGGAGTTGGATATTTTCAGTGACATTCACACATGGGGAAGGAAATTGAGTGCAGAAGCTTCAGCAATGTTTCCATGGAGAACACTAACAACAGAACCAGAAACACCGTTATCCTTTTGGTTCAGTGATCTTTCCTGAAGCACTACAAGAATCAATTTTAAGAAGCCCAGTGTTTTCCAAACTTTCACCAATGGGCTCTGTAGGGTCCTCTAACAGTATCTAAGAGACTAACTAGTTTCTCATCCCAAGCCACGTAAGACAAGGAGTTCTGATTGTTCTCTGTGAGGAAATCAAGTGACAATCATAGCTGGTGATTTAGGATAGTTTCTTCAGGGCCCAGGCAAAACCTAATACACAGTAATAATCATTGTTAACTGCATCTTTGACAAGGATTAATCAGGTATCAGAGAGGTCTATAAACTGGGAGAAATTATGATCAAAGAGAAACACAGACCACAGATATTTAATTAATGCTCAATTATTTATGAGTTTAACTTTGGTTAACCTAATTTTCCTTCTTCTAGACAATTTCCAATTCGTCTCCACAAAGAGACCAGAATAATCACCTTCCAATACACGATTTATTGTGTTGCTTTAATTTAAAGCATACAGTGACTTCTACATTCACTCCACCAAGTTTTGCCAGGAGAGAAAAGGAGACGTGATATTTTGTCTTGAATTAGATATGCCACCATACTTGACTTAGCTTATCCTACTGGAAGCACTTTGAGGGCAGGTTCTACAGTCTTGTCTTACATCCTCTATGGAATCAAGCCAAGGGAATCACACACAGTTACAGCTGGGAAAACATTTGTTCTGGGTTAATACTTTTAGCCTTTACCACCAAGACTTTATCACCAAGACCTATCTTTACAGTCTCGAAACAGGAGACCTTCTTGCCTTCCCTTTTCATATTGACTAGGAAGGTAAAGGGAAGAACTGAGAAGTACCCAAAGTCAGCTAGCAGCCAGCACAGATAAATCATCTGTGGAGATAGTGTTTCTTTCAAAAGATATAAACATAAGAGGAAGTCCTAGTGTTTGAAACAACTGTGCATAATAAAATTGCATGAAAACCTAGAAATCCAGATGCAGATCAGTAACATATTGGTTAAATAAGCTGTTATGTTCATGCAATGGACAAGTGTACATACATTAAGAAGAACGAGATACTCTTTTCTATGAGATTCTCTTTTCACTGAACTCATCAGTGCTGCAAACACAATGTTACATAATACTTTTTCTTTAACATTATATCAGGCATCCTCATCTTGTCCTGCATTTATTGCCAGTGTTACTAAAGTCTATCACTTACCTCTTTCTCTTTTAGACATATAATTTCTTCTTATTTTGGAAGCATTCATCAATCCCTATTTTACTCTTTCTTTTAAATTACAAATGAATATTGAATTTTATAAAATATCTTTTGGGGGATATTTCAAGTGATTGTATACTTTTGCTCTCCTTTGACCTTGTTATATGGTAAATTATATTTTGTTATTTTATATTATGCTATTTATTATATACTGTATTATGTTTACTAATGACATTTATTATATTATAATTACATTATTTTTAAGGTAGCATTTTGTTTTAGATAGACAAGACAACCAGTGGAATAGGAAGCATCTTAAAATTAGATGCAAGAGCATAAGGGAATTGAGATTAAAATAAAATTCACGTTTTGGATCAGCAGCAAAAATTATTCAACAAAAGTGGGAAAATATGGCTATCATAGAATTACTAAATTCTAGACACAGCAACTAGTTAAAAGTGAAAAAATAATGAAAGTGTAAAAGTATCAGAAACCTGGGAGACTTGAAATAAATTATTCATGAGGAATACCTTTCTAAGATACAAAGAAAAAAGGATACATTTAATTATATAAGAATTAAAATTTTCCTCATGGCAAAATGCACTACAAAGGTCAGAAAACAAGCAAAAGAAATTGGGAAATATATTTAGAAATGGATATGCCTCCTTTACAACTTTTGAGAGAAGCACATGTTTCTTTTTCCTTTAACCTGTTATGTGGGTATTAATCTATAATGTAAGTGCATGGTTCCTTTCCTTTAACCTGTAATGTGAGATTTAATCTATATGGTAAGTGCATGGTTCCTTTCCTTTCATCTGTAATGTGAGCGTCAACATGGGGCACTGTTTCCAAGCATAGACTTTGGATGTTCCTGTACTGGTCCCGTCACTGACCATCCACAAAAACTTACAAATGCTGCTTTACTTTCCTGGGGGTTAGAGTCTTAGCTAAGAAATGGAAGCAAAATAGAACTTTCCCCCAGGGATGATAGAAGGTTTAAAGGAGTAAATATGTAAGTGACTTAGCACAGTGCCTAGTACAAGAGAGATCAATATAAGTACATAGCAATTTTTTAAAGAGACACATGAAAGAAATAAAATGTGGTGATTTCAATCTATTGATATATATTCTTGACATTAAACTACATTGGATGACCTAACTTGCTCGTGCTTTTTCTTACTCTAGTGAACTTGGGTAGCTAATATCATAGTTTAAAATTTTTCCTTTTATATTTACAAGTAAATTTGACCTGTAAATTTCTTTTTCCTTACAGTCCTAATCTATTTTCAGTATTAGGATTATATAGACTTCGTAAGATGAATAAAGGAGCATTCTTCCTTTGCTACTCCCTAGAAGTTTTTCTTTGTTAATATTGATGTTATCTGTTTAACAGAAGTTGGATAGAATTCACCTCCCAAACGATCTGGCCGGGTCTGGTATTTTCTTGGTGAAAGCTTGTAAACTATTGACTTAATTCCTTTACTGGTGCAAGAACTCCAGCTACAAATTTCCTCTTGTGTCAGTTTTGGTAAACTTTAGGAGCTAGGAAATTGTCCACTTTACAGAAATGTTCAAATTTACTGGCATTTCATATATTCTCTGTTTGTACTCTCTGCTATAACACTGTCCTGATTCTTTCTGTATATTGTTTACTTACATTTTTGTTTTGCTTAATCAAAGTTTGTTTTTTTAAATCTTTTCAAAGAATATTCTTTTGACTTACTAAATCACCTCAATTTTATACTTCTTTCTGTTTTATTAAGTTCTGCTCATATCTTTATTGTCTATTTTTCTATGTTCTCAGGGTTTATTGTTTTACTCTTCTGATGTCAATTAAAACACTTGGTTATTAATTTTAATAAATCTTTTTACTTATAAATAGTTGAACTTTTTGAAGGTTCCAGCTTAGTTGCACGTATCTAAGGGTCAGCTCCTCCTCACAGTTGCTGGCCTAAGGCTTAGTTGACCCTATAGCAATGTATATACTGACATTTTTTCCCCTCGACTTTCTGTGTTTTGCTACTTCTCACTTCTCTTTGCAGAGAAGCCCTTTGAAATACCCTTAACTTATTTTACAGCCAATAAGTCTTTAAAATACTGTGTATTTTTTAAGATAAATCAACTTATATAATTAGGCAGGAAATCTGATCTGCCATATTTTTAAAAACAGCATAATTTCACTCTTCTCCACGATTAATCTGCTGTATTACACGACCTTCGAGTTTTTAGCTTTATCAATGACATGTACTTTAAAAATGTTTGAAAGATCCTACCCAGTCTTTTAAAACATCCTTGCTCCTTGTTTCAGTTCTAGTTTTATGTATATTTTCTGCCTGGCACCTGATAATTCCAACATCTGATGGATGGCCTTGGGAATTTAATTCTGGTATTGATTGTTTTTGCTGATTCTCTCCACTTGTAGCTGATTTCTTCATTATTGTGTAAATTTAGATCATGAGCTCACATTTAGCTAAACTTTATCTGTGGGAACGCTGTAGGCCTGTGTTGAAGGTCTACCTCTCCAGAAAGGGTTTAGTTTTGTGTTTGGAATACCACCGATTTGGGAGCATTTTAAGTTAATTTCTTAGCTTCTGTTTGCAAGACCGCAAATAAATTTGCAACCCAAACACTGTGAACACAGATCTTCGGTTCAGAATTCTCAAGATTTCCTACCTGTTTCCTACCCAGAGCAGAGGCCAAGAGAATTTGCTCTTAGTCTCCCTTTGCCAGCAGATATTTTTTTCTCCTGGCACACCCTTTCATTCAAGGTGAAGCCAGGGATAGGTAGGTTTAGTTCTAACTTCCCATCTAGTAGGGATGGAGTCTTACCTCCTGCCTCCCATGTGGTCATGGCCATTTAAAAACAAGTCTCTATACCAGGTGTGTCATTCAACTACGGCCTGTATTCCAAATCCAGACAGCTGCCTATTTTTTATGGCCTATGAGCTATGAATAATTTTCACGTTTTAACTGGTAACATTTTAAATTTTAAATGGTTACCTAAGTACCTAAATAATATCCTCAATTTTGCCTCTTTGGTCTACAAAGCCTAAAATATTTGCCATTTGGCTCCATAAAAACAGGATTTCCAGCTTCTGTTCTAAGCTGTCAAGATCTTCAATCCACTCTTAATAGAGCTATCACTCTCACACATGGACCACCCTTCCTTCATGGGTCCTGGACATTTCGACTGCACACTTCCAAAATCAACCACGCACTTAAAAATAAGTTGTGTACATTTAACCTAGCATACCTAACCCATTTCTTTTAGGAGAGTTTTTCAAGTAATCTTGCCCACCGTATTCTTCAGAACTTCATTAATAATGGCAAAAAACTGGGCTTACCTGGTGGCACGGTGGTTGAGAGTCCGCCTGCCGATGCAGGGGACACGGGTTCGTGCCCCGGTCCGGGAAGGTCCCATATGCCGCAGAGCGGCTCGGCCTGTGAGCCATGGCCGCTGAGCCTGTGCGTCCGGAGCCTGTGCTCCGCAACGGGAGAGGCCGCAACAGCGAGAGGCTTACGTACCAAAAAAAAAACAAACAAAAAACAAAAAACGGCAAAAAATTAAAACAACATTCAACAAAAATGCGAAATGTTCATAACAATTATAGAAGCACATACAGTAGAAAACTATAAACTGTTATTGAAACAGTGAGACATAACTTTTTATTCTTAAAGAACTATATTTAGGTCCCTTTTGTTTAAATAAGTATATTTCTGTGTATGTATGTATACAGTCATGTATTTATATACACATACATTATTTGTATATTTATAGAAACATATGAAATACATACCTATACACATACCTTTGATTTATATTTGTATACATACACAGGAATATAATTATATATTATATATTTATATACATTCAACTGAAAACTGGTAGTATACATATATATCGTGTATAAATGTGTGTCTACGTGCATGTGTAGAAAAGCGGGTTGAGAGATATGGAAGCATGAGTTAGACAGGGTTCAAGATTTTAAAAGTACTTATGTGTAGGTAGTGAGGTTAAGGCCCATTTGATTGAAAATATTGCATATTTTTACATCAATTGTTATGATGACCAGATTCCTATGTCAATAAAATTATAAATAGCTATACATGCTCGTATGTGTAATGTATAACTAGAAGATATATAGTTTTATATATGTATTATATTTATATTATATAATACAATTATACTAATACATTATATATTGTTATATAGAATATATTAACTATAGTGTATTATATCAGATAATAATATTATATATTTATATATTATGATATAATTGTTTTATAATCAATATTACAGGATATATCATATTAATATTATGAACATATTAACCATAGAAATACATTTCATTACTCATATATTTTGTATATAATATATGCTAGGCAAAAATATATATTAATATAATACATAATTGTTATACACTAATATAAATATTAGTATATTACACTTATACATCAATATAATATTTAATATTGGTATATTTATATTATTTTTAATATATACATAGCTAATACTCTTTAAAGCCATCTGCTACAAGTAGAATAAGACCAGGAGTATGGCTAATGCAAATTGTAAAAATATTAGATTACTTATATTCATTTATATGTCATTTTCCTGGAATCTGCATCTGGCTACTAGAGAGGACACACAGCAAAATCAACAAAAAGTGCCCAGGACATAGGATCCTTTATTCATTGGAACCTCAAAGGAAACACAGTGCTATTCAGTCCCCCTTCAAAGAGCCAAGAGCAAACCTTGAAGCACCCAGTAAAAGCCAATTCAAACAAAAAAGCTTTTCCACTTAAACTGGAAAAAGTTAAGTTCCCAAGAGACCCCCTACATCAACCACTGAAGCTCATTTGGCAGTAAAAACAATAATGTTCACCGAACAACAAGAAACGCAAAACAATAGGTGTTTTACCAAAAACACAAAAAAGCAGCTAATTAGTGTCTTTCCTGTTTGAAAGAAGGGGGTGGGAAGTGGGCAGACGACCTGATAGGAAAGATAAAAAGAAAAGGAAAAGGAAAATAACAGTTTCCAGTTTGACACTCAAGCTGTCTTCTGCATCCATTTCGTCAAGACCACCAAGTCAATGTGGAAGCTTTTTCCTCCTTCCCTTTTCTTTTCATGAGACCCATCACAACCAGCACTGCAGATTCCATCCAATTAATGAATGCTGTTGCCTACATGTGTGAATGAGCTGTGAGTAAAGTACTGAAGTAGAGGACACCTAAAGTGAAACGTCTTCATGAATGTCCACGTGGCTGAGCAGCAAGTTAACCTTTCATAGATGTGCTAAAGAAGAACAGTTGGGTTTTATTTTATTTACTTTTCCCTGGACTGTGTTGAATGACTATCATCGACAAGTTCAGGCTACTTTTTGCTGAGGATTAATGCACTGGGAGAGCTGAGAGAACACTGAACAGTAGAGCTGTCTTTTTCTTGACCAGTTCACCTTAGTTTCCCAAACTCTAAGTCTTTCCCTAATTCTTTCTCCTTTTTATTGTAGTAAAATGAACATAACACAAAATTCACCATTTTGATCATTTTACAATTCACTGTACCATTCAGTGGAATTTACTACTGTCACAATGTTGTGCAACTATCACCACTGTCCAACTACAAAACATTTTCATCACCCCAAGAGGAAACATACACCCATTTTGAGGAGTCATTCCCTATTTCCCTCTCTTCCAAACCCCTGGAAACCACTAATGTATAGTATTTTCCGTGTGTATGGATTTGCCACTGCTGGACATTTCATATAAATGGAACCATACAATATAGAGCCTTTCGTGCCTGACTTCTTTCACTTAGTTGCATCCATGATGTAGCATGTATCAGTAATCCATTCACTTCTATGGCTAAATTCCCTGATCCTGTTTTCTTCATACTGTTTGAATACAAAATTTAAAATAAGTTGAGAGTGAAGCTCTGTTTTAAGGGCACATCTACGAGGCCAACTCTTTTAAAAAAGGTGAAAAGGGAGATATTGTTGTGAAATGATAATCGTTGAGAAGCCTCAGCCAATTTGATAATGAAAAGTTTGGGAAACGTTGCAAAAAATTATCTGCTTTATATTACAAGCCTTTTAAGCAAGGATTCAGGAGATTGTCTTTTTCTTGCAGGTAACTTAAATGAGTCAGAAGGAAATAACTGCGCTTTAAAACAGATTTTGAAAGGATTCTATTTATTCTTAATAGACGAATGGGAGTACAAGTAGTTCACATCCAATATGGACTCCCTGTCCAAACACTGTTTATTGTTTTAGCCACCACTATCGAATTATATTTCTTGAGAGTAAGGCAGCTCAATTCCTGCATATTACTATTTTTTTTCCTGCATATTACTTTTTAAAATTCATCTATCAAATCCATTAATACAGTATAAACAAGAGATGTTCATGTTTCAGTGCAGTTCAAATATCAGGTATAAAGAACCACCAGCAAGAAAAAGAATCCTATATCTCTTGCCAGAATGTGGTCAGCTCTGGGGTGCTTTGCTAGCTGAAACACACTTTCATTGTTAAGAGGATAGAGGCTGTTTAAGAGGGATGAGAGCCAAAAAATGTTAACTACGTGTATGTGTTAAGAACAGTGCTAGGTTATCTCATATTCTATATCAGCCAAGGCTCACCATTTTACATATGTGAAAAGTGAAGTTAAAAGTGTTTTAGTAGGGCTTCCCTGGTGGCGTAGTGGTTAAGAATCTGCCTGCCAGTGCAGGGGACGCGGGTTTGAGCCCTGGTCCGGGAAGCTCCCACATGCCATGGAGCAACTAAGAGCATGCGCCACAACTACTGAGCCTGCACTCTAGAGCCCGTGAACCACAACTACTGAAGCCCACACACCTAGACCCCGCGCTCAGCAACAAAGAGAAGCCACCACAATGAGAAGCCCGCGCACCGTAACAGAGAGTAGCCCCCGCTCACCGCAACTAGAGAAAGCCCGCGCATAGCAAGGAAGAGCCAACGCAGCCAAAAATAAATAAATAAATCTTTTTTTTAAAAAATGTTTTAGTAACTTACTAAAAGGCACGCAATCAGTAAATCTGAGCAAGAATTCAATCCCAAATCTGTCACACTGAAGTTTAAGCTAATACATGAGATTAATAAAAACAGCACTAAATTAAAAGTTCAGAGATATTTTTAATTTCATACTCTTTCACTAACGCTCTTTGGAGATAAATCATTTCTTTTATATGGGCCTTAGTTTTCACAACTATAATAGTTGGAAGCTTGACTAGATGATCTCTATGTAGTCTTCCAATTCTAAAATGTTCCACTCATTTGGATTCCTACAATAATTGCCCTGGCAATACATGCATGCTGCCACCAAGCAGCCGCAGAGACTGTTAGTTCCTTTTATATCCCTAGTGGGGAGTGCATTTTGACATCAGACTTACCGGTCAATAGTACAAACTGTTAATATAACTATAAAATAACAAAATAATAAAAAGTATTATTTCCTGTAAAGCAGAAGCTTTACATTGTCTGTGAATCATATCAGAATCACCTGTAGGTTTGTTTGGTTGTGTTTTAACATATTTATTGGAGTATAATTGCTTTACAATGGTGTGTTAGTTTCTGCTTTATAACACCTGTAGGTTTTTAAACATAGAGGAAATCCATAACCCATCGAATGGGAATCTTCAGAGACAGGACATGGGCATCTGGATTTTTGGGCTCCCATCATCCGTATATTTTATTTTATTTTATTTTTTGCCTATGTACAATATTTGTCACATCCTCTTGAATCTTTAAATGTTTCTTTTTGTTTTAAAATTTTAGCATATTCCATAATCTTCACCTACTTTTCATAAGGTGTTATCTGTTATGTTTATTCGATCTTGTGCTTCTCCTGGTTGTCTTCTTTTTCTTCTTTTTTATTTGGGGGGGGGGGGGGCGCTGCCTCATGGCTTGCAGGATCTTAGTTCCCTGACCAGAAATTAGACCCTAGGGCCCCAGCAGTGAAAGCGCCAAGTTCTAACCACTGGACCACCAGGGAAGTCCCAAGACTTCTGTTTTAAATGACTTTTTCCCCACTCTAATTCATTCCTGGGATCAGTTTCATGTTTGAACATTAAACCAACCTTGCACTACTAGAATAAAGCTACTTTGATTGTGATATATGATTGTTTTACATACCATGGATACAGTTTGTGCTTCTGTTTACACATTTTGCATGCATGTTCAAAAGAGAAACTGGCCTGTGATTCTATTCTTGTAATATTCTTTTTAGTTTTGATCTGAAGCTTATGTTGGCCTTATAAATATTTTGAGCAATATATACTTTTCTGTCTCCTGGAAGATTTTTATGTAAGATTACCAATATTTCTTCCCTAAATATTTGGAACAATTTACTTGAAAGCCATTTATCCCTGGAAATCATTTTCTGTAAAGGTACTTAATTATACAAACAACTTTTGCAGTAGATATAGGTTTTTGAGATATTTTTTCTTTCTTGGGTTAGTCTTGTTAGCTTGCATTTTTAAAGAACTTGTCATTTTCGATGAATTTTCAAATTTATAAATATAAAATTATCATAATTTTAACAGCTTTATTGGGATGGAATTTACATACCATAATTTCAACACTTTAATGTATACAATTCAGTGGTTCTCAGTGTAACCACTAAAAGACTTGTGTAAGCATCACAACAATCCAATTTTAGATTTCTGTCCCCCCACAAAAAACCCATTACACATTAACAAGCTTTTTTCAATCTCCTCAACCCTCTCAGCCCTAGGCAACCACTCATCTACTTCCTGTCTCTACAGATTTGCTATTCTGGGCATTTCATATAAATGGGACCGTACAATATGTGATGTTTTGTGAGTGGCTGCTTTTACTTTACATAATGCTTTCATGGTTCGTCCATGTTGTAACATGGATCAATAGATCATTCCTTTCTATAGCTGAATGCTATTCTATTGTATGGATATTCCACATTTTGTTTATTCATTTATCCAGTTGTCATTCGAATTATTTCCACCTTTTGTTTTTAGAAATACGCTTCTATGAACATGCACGTACAAGCTTTTGTGCAGACATAAGTTTTTATTTCTCTTAGGTATATATTTAGTAGTGGAACTGCTGGGTCATAGGGTAACTCTATGTTTAACACTTGCAGGAACTCTCAAGCTGTTTTGTAAAATGGCCGCACCATTTTACATTCCCACCAGCAATGTATGTGGGGTTCAATCTCTTCTCTTACAGCCTAGCATGTCATCTATGCTGGAAAACGTTTCACATGTAGTTGAGCAGGATGAGTATTTTACTGTTTGGTTGAGTGTTCTGTAAACATTTATTAGGTCTTGTTAATTCATAGTCTCGTCCAACTCTTCTATATCGTTGTTGATCTTCTGCCTAACTGTTCTATCCATTATTGACTGTGGAGTACTGAAGCCTCTACCTAATGTTGTGCAATTATCTATTTCTTCCTTCAATTCTTCATGGATTTTGGTATTTTCTTCTTCGTGTATTTTGGTTTTACCTTATTCAGGGCAAATATGTTAAAGATTTTTGTATCTTCCCTCTCTTTATCATAAAATGTCCCTTTTCATATCTAGTAACTTTTTTGTTTGTTTTAAAGTCTATTTTTTCTGGTATTAGTATAGCCACTTCAGCAATGCTTACGGTTGCTATTTGCATGATGTATATTTTTTCATCCTTTTACTTTGTACACATTAGACTTTTGAATCCAAGCAGTGTCTCCTATAGAAAACATTTTTTAATACCCAGTTCGACAATATCTGCCTTTTGATTGTACTGTTTAATTCATTTACATTTAGTTTTTATTATTGATATGGTAGGATTTATTTATGTCTATCATTTTACCTTTGGTTTTCTACATGTCTCATGTTTTTGCTTTTTTGTTATTGTTCCTCCGTTTTCCTTTTATAGTAAGTAGATATTTTCTACTGTAACATGTAATTCCTTTAATGATTTTTAACCACATTGTTTGAGTAATGGCTGCACTAGGGCTTATGTAATACATCTCAGAATCTCTTCAGATTTTTACTAGGTTCATTCCAGATAGAAACAGAAACTGTACTTTTATAGAGCTGTATGCCTTCCCCTCTTTTTTGTTTTTATTACATTTATATATTTTACATACTTAACAACATATTATTATAATAATTACTTCTCAGAAGCTTATTTTTTCAAAGAGCTTAGAGAAGAAAGTTGAGCAAATAAATATTTTTGAGTTTGTCGGGTTAATCTATTTACCATTTCTGGTTCTCTTCCTTTCTTCCTGCGGATTCAGCTTATGATCTACTGTCATTTTTATTCTAACACAGCTTTGTTCTCACTGCCTTCGTTGTGCCATATCATCAAATATATGATATTTTTTTATTTTACATAGAGAACAATCCAAATATAGTCATATTGTTTAGGCACTTACTTTTTAAATTAGTTAAGAGAAGAAAGGAGAAGAAATTTGAAATTACAGTATCTTTTATAATTCCCTACACAACTGCTCTAGTCAGCATTCTTTGTTTTGTTTGTATGGCTTGAGTTAACTGTCTGCTATCATTTGAAGAACTTCCACTAGTATTGCTTGTGAAGCCCGTCTGCTAACAATGAACTCACTCAGTTTCTGTTTCTGTTTCTGAGTTATGGTGAAGTATTGATGATAAGTTGTGGAGTGGTAGGAAAAACTAAAATGCGATGTGCTGTATGATGTATGTTTCACTGAAGTGTCTTGGTCAAATTCTAATGATTTATGATAGAAATCACATAAAGCAAGCATCACAATTCTCCAGGAATGTTCTGTAGAATGCTAATGTTAATGATGAAAATGTGATCCCAAATCTTTCACTTGTATTGACCTTATCTCAATAATTCTTCTCCCAACAATGCCATAACTAGAGTTGAGTTCTAAAGTGTACCTTCCTCTTTTCCAATAGAAATGGTCCCACAATTTCAGAAAGTTCTCAAAGGTGAAAAAGTGCACACGGCGTTTATCACGTTTGCAAATGCCAATGAAAATGCTAAGGTGACACTGTCCAAAAGGCAATATTCTTCTGTGAGGGCACCCAACTTTAAACAGATACACATATTCTAAATACAGCTTAGATCTGTGACATGTTTTGGCCAATGAAGTGTGAGCAGACATGATGGCCTTCAATGAGCAGCAGAGGCCTTAAATGGGCTTGTGCAGTTGGGCTCACCTCTTATGTATCAGTGAACTCTGTGAGAAGACAGGGCCTGGGAGCTGCGGCCTCACAGTTGGGCTCCAGAGGAACATGTGTGTTACAGACCTCAAACTGACCCAAAACACGGAGCAAAACCAGCCATCTAGAGGTCTAAAAGAGAGCCACTGCAGCTAGCCAATAGGTCCAAGAAAAATAAATTCTTGTTTATGGAACTGAGTTTTGGGTCGATTTGTTCCAAAGCATTATCACAGCAAGAGCTGACTAACACAACATCCTCCAAATCATTGTTATGTAAATGGATGCCACCATGCCTACAAGTAAGGCAATTGTGTACTCAAATTGTGAGAGTCCTTGAACTCTTGGTGCCTCTCCAACACAATGTACATGGCTAAATTTCCACAAATAAGTTCACTAATATACCACAAAGATCTCCCTAAGCTTTTATTAAATGTAATGCAAAGTTCTTTCTTTTCATTTTCTGCTTCTACATAGTTAAAATGCTTTTTATCAATGTAAAGTGGCTCTTACCTTTTGGCTTCTGTCGTGAGAGTCTTTTGAACTCTGAAACACTGTAGGATATCACCTATATATGGAATCTAAAACATACAACAATTGAATAAATATAACAAAAAAGAAGGAGAGTCACCGATATAGAGAACAAACTAATGGTTGCCAGTGCGGAGGGGGAGGAGGGGGCAATACAGGGGTGGGGAAGTGAGAGATGTAAACTACTGGGTGTACGACAGGCTCAAGGATGTATTGTACAACACAGGGAATATAGCCAATATTTTGTAATAACTGTAAATGTAAAGTAACCTTTAAAAAGGATATAAAATTTTTTTAAAAAGAAATTCATACTTAAAATTCGAAACAATTTAAATGTCCATCAACAGGAAAATGCACATATAAATTATTGGATTTCCCTACATGGGAATCCTACGTAGCGAGGAAAGTACATGAACTAGACAGATCTTTACGTGTCAGCATGGATGAACCTAGCAAAGATAACACTAAATAAAGCAAGTAACAAGAGAAAACAAAATAGAATACGATATGCAGTTTAAGAATACTTAAACATGTAGCCTACATAGAAAGACATCCATGCCAGTGATGGAGACCAAGTTCAGAAGAGTGGTTACCCAGGGTCAGCTGGGGAGTGGCTGTGTTTGGGAAAGTGGTCACACCAGAGACTCTTCAACAGGAATGGTAATGTTTCACTTCACACGCTGGCTGGAGGACGGAGGAGTGTCTGCGATGTTATAATGTGAGCACGCTGCATGTAAAAGCCATTGCTGACCACATCTAGGGGAACTGATGCGTGGGAGCTGGTAGTGGGTGGAGCCATCCAGAAGGTGGTGGTAGAAGAGGAACGTTGTACACGTAACGCCTAAGGCCTGACCAGAGGACGACCACTGCTCTAGAAACTGGACACAAATCCAACTTCTACGGCCAATCTTACAAGACAAACTGAGGCATATTTAAAATTTTAACACTTTATGTGCGCAAAAACAGATTCAATTCAGGCAGCACAAAGCGGAAGAGGTGAGGAGCACTCCAGCCACAGGAGCTGCAGAGATGTTTATTTTAAAAGGGCAGAAGCAAAGCAAGGAAACGAGTGATTTGCTATGGCTTTAACGCCTAGTTGGTGGTTTGTGACTGGGTGTCCTCAGCGGTGTTCGTCACCCTGAGGCGCTGACAGGCTTAGATTTTGGTTGGTTTAAGTAGGCGGCCGCATCGCTAGAGCCACCGCAGGCTAACGGCCTCCTTGCAGGGTTAATTTACTAACACCAATTGAGTCCTTCCTCTTACTCAGTCACTTCACTTCCTACGCCTCAGTTTCTCTTCTCTAAAGTGGATATTCAGTAGTAAATTCTCTGTGGAGGTGTCAGTACAAAACAAAGTGATTATTAGGAACCACGATCATGTCCTGAATTCACGGAACACGTCACCGTTTGCCAACCACCGTGTCAAGTCAGCAGAAACGACAGAAATTAAGAGCTCTCCGCAGAAATTCACACACCCGTGCACCAGGTAAGGGACCACAGGCAGACGTTCACTCAGCCTTTCCTGCGTGCCTCAAGGAGTTCACGCTCTCTCCTGGGCGGGGCGAGCAGAGACACTTTGAGGGAGTTTAACTACTTTTAAAATGCGCTGATACAACCATGTCTCACTTTTGTTTGGATCAGTCAGCAAGCGCTTTTTGGAAACCCCAAATTCTCCACACCTCCTACCTTTTGCGCTGCCGTAGTCTCGAAGCTGCCGACACCGCTCCTCAGGCCGCGTCGTCAGGGGAGGCGGGTCTGCGTGCGGACGCACGGCTTAAGCCGCAACCCCGCGGCTCGGGAGGCAGTTGATGCCCGCGCCAACACCAGGCCGCGCGTGGGCTCCGGAGCGCGGCATGGAGGCCCCGGCCTAGCTGGGGCCCGTGGCCCTATGTCTTCTGGCTGCTATGCCGGTCCTGCCCACGATGCGGGGCCGCAGCCGCCGGGTCGCAGCCGCCGGGCGGTGGGCGCCCGAGGGGCCGGGAGGCGAGCCGGGACCCACAGGAGGGTGTGGGCATCCTGTCTGCAGCCAGCGTCCCCGAGGCCGCGCTCAGGCCATGAACACTCGGTGAAGCTGCGCCCGGACAGCACGGCCGACTCCTTCTCGCGCTCTGAGGACCTGTGCGCGCTGCAGGACTCGGTGCCTCTGCCCTCCGTGCGGGCTTCCCTGAGGGAGGGCCTGCTGGACTTAACGCCGACCGCCTCCGCGGGGTAGACTGGGCGCCGCTCCTGAGCACCCTCTGCCCGTGATCTGTATCCAGAGCTGCTTCCAGCCACGGCTTCTCAAGACAGTTTTGTACTTCCCGCTTCCAGGGGCCCTCGTGTGGGCGCTGAGAAGCGGGGTATTAAATGGTTAAAGGTGGAGGGTGGGCACTAGAACCGATGCCCAGTGCCCGGGTGTGCGTGCACTAGACGGGGCGTGCGGCCTAGGACTCCTGCCAGCTCGGTGACCCCGGCCGAGTGCCTTAAGGCTTCAAGGTCTCAGTGTTCTCATCTGTAGCATGGGCTTAACAGGACCCAGCCTCCGTGGCGGTTACAAGGATGCACTGTGTTAATGCTTCTAGACTCTACAAAGTAGAACACTTAGCACAGTTTGGAGTATCGTTAATTGTTGCACAGATGTTACCTGGTCTGTTGAATGACTTTGCCTGGTACACACCAAAGCGGTTAGGAAATGGATATATCCCAGCTTCATTTCCTTTCCATTCAAACAGGGCTCGGGAAAAAAAATTTTTTTTCAATAGGTGTATCATATATAGTGGAAAGAGCACCGGTGTGAAGGCAGCTTAGGGTTTGAATTCCAGAGCTTATGCTCTCTGTGGCCTGGACAGGTTTCTTTTGCACTACAATCCACACACTTGTAAAATGACATTAAAAACCACTCTTTCTGTGGGTTCTTAGAATCAATTAAGCAGGTTATGTGTGTAAAGTATCCTGGCACTTGAATGAGTTGTCAGAACCAAGGGCTGCTGGAGACCATGCTTCTGCCCTAGGTAATCTTCCCTTCTACTGGGCAGCAAGTAAACACAAGCACAGGAGTCAGTGCTCTGGAAGAAGTGAGTTCTGCTGCTACAGAGCACAGAATCTCTTTTTTCTTTGATTTAATTTTTATTCTATATTGGAGGATAGTTGATTTACAATATTGTGTTAGTTTCAGGTGTACAGTAAAGTGATTCAGTTATACATATATCCATTCCTTTTCAAATTCTTTTCCCGTACACTTTGTTACAGGATATGGAGTAGAGGTCCCTGTGCTATGCAGTAGGTCCTTGTTGATTATTTTATATATAGTCGTGTGTATATGTTAATGCCAAACTCCTAATGTATCCCTCCCCGCCATCTTTCCCCTTTGCAGAGCACAGAAACTTGGAAGGGCAAGTTCAGGGTAGGATTCTTGGAGGAAGTGCCGTCCTTTCTAAGGGTATGTAGAAGCTCCTGGGGTGGCAGGAGAGAGCAGTGTGTGTTGAAGTTTGAGAAATGTAAGAAAATATGGCAAAACTAATGTACAGGACTGGAACTCAGGGTTTGGGAAAGAAATGAGAGTCGATACTGAAAACTTAGTGGGGCCCAACAGAAAGGCGCCTTGTTTGTCCTGTCAGAAGTTTGGATGTTTATCCTGAAGGCTGCGGGAAACACCAAAGAACAGTGAAATGGAATTCTGGTTTAGAGGCTCACTTGGACCTCCATGTGGAAGGCAGTTGATTGGGTGCAGGGTGAATTGTAATCTAAGGGTCCCACTTAAGTTATAAAAGGTGGGACCGGGTTTTGCAGATCTGAGAGAGAATGGGTGAGGCCTGGTGACCAGTTAGAAAAGGGAGGGCAGCAAGCGTGGGTGACAGTTTACAGCTGCATCTTTTTGAGAGATACAGAGCACAGTAGAAAGGGATTGGGGGTGGCGAGAGGATCTTACTTCATCTTCAGTGCTTTAGAGGGGCCTGGTAGATAGGTCTGGGCCCAAGGTACAGATGTGGGCTTTTGGGAGGACAGGTGTTTGAAGGCATGGTAGAGACTTAGGTTATCCACAAGAATATCCAAAGAATCATAGGTCTGAGAGTTTTTTTAAGTGTGTATATTTGAGGATGTTTATAAGCTGAGAGAAAGTAGCCAACAGAGGAAGGGTGTAAAGATCTAGGAGAGGAAGTGATTGTTCATTTGTTTTTGAAAAGCTGAACACTTATCGTGTGCCTGGCCCGTTTCTAGGATCTGGGGTTCACACCTTATGTTATCTCTTCTGCAAGGACAGTTCAATTCATCCCCTGGTGAAAAGAAGTCAGATGATTCTTTGCATCCCATTCAGGTGTAAGAACTGTTTTGTACCTCTGAAGGGAAGCAAGCTCTATCCTTTGGTCACCTGCTGATGATAATAGCATTGGCTGAGACCTGACCATTTACAGTGAAGGCACTTCTGTAGGTAATAAGTTCCAGGAGGGCCCGAACTGAGTATGTCTGTTTCAGCATTTAGCATGGTTTAGCATCTGAGAGGCCGGTACATTATTGGCATATAGTAGACTTAAAAATGAATATTTGTGGATTGTCTGAATGAGTGGATGTGTGTGATTCACATCCTATTTGCAGGTCGTATGCCCTGCAATGGATTTTCAGTGTCAGGTTGTGAAAGTATTTATGACGGGGATTGGCATTGTTCCCTATCTAATGGATAAAGATTACACATGAAAGGACTTTACACTGACATCCTAAAAGCCTCATAGGAATTACTTAACAAAAAAATAAAATTGGATTCTGTATAATTTCTAATTAAGCTGGCCAGAACACTGGTATTTCAGCCAGTCCTCTGGTAGTTCCGATGACGTCCCCATGATCACCCAGGCATAGTCAGAATGGCTTTAGGATTTGGGAGCCAAAATGTTCCTCAGTATTTACGGCTTTGCTCGTCCATTTAAGAAAATGGACTATTGAAAAAATAGCTTCAGACACAATATGGCATTATATGATTTAGCATGAAATCTGAGAAATATAGAGGTTATCGGAAGCCTGCAATGGTGACGTTCCCTCTGCTATTGAAGTTATTGTCTTTAAACAAAGATTCTACATCACTAATGCTATATAGATATATTTTATGATATTCAGGTTAATTTCCAATTCTAAGGAAGTAATTGGTTGGTGGGTATGAGAGATGGTGTGGCTTCCAAAGGTGAAAAGTATTATTTTGTTGTAATTTCCGGCTACCTAAGGATGGGAGAGGCCCAGGACACTGCAGTCAGTATATTATGTGGAGCAGGTTATATTGTGGTTTATTTATGAACTTTTACATGTTTATTTTCTTCTTTGCGGTATGCGGGCCTCTCACTGTTGCGGCCTCTCCCGTTGAGGAGCACAGGCTCCGGACGCGCAGGCTCAGCGGCCATGGCTCACGGGCCTAGCCGCTCCGCAGCATGTGGGATCTTCCCCGACTGGGGCACGAACCCGTGTCCCCTGCATCGGCAGGCAGACTCTCAACCACTGCGCCACAAGGGAAGCCCACATGTTTATTTTCTATGCAAGTTTGTGTGCTCCTTTTTGAGTTTTGGTAGATAAGTGTTTTGTAACTTTGGAATACTTGGAGTTATATATATATATATATTTTAATGTAGTAGTTAAAGCCGTGGAGAGTGTACTAGTCTACCTAGGTTCAAATTCTGGCTTTACCCTATGACTTCCCTGTGGCTTCCTCTGCTCACCTATTAAAAAGGAGGATAATAAGACTGCTGTGGCGAGTTACATACTAAGTGCTATTTAAGCATTTGCTATAATGATCATGTATACTCGAAGGCAAGGAACTTGCCCCTTGATCGTCTCTGTATTCCTAGTGCTTAAGAATTCCTAGTGCTTTCCTAGTGCATTGTCTTAGGATAGAGATAGCTCAGTATAGTTCTTCTCACTATAAAGTACTGTTACGTTGAAAGTCTTTGCTTGTGTACTAATAATCTATGACATATCTGCTGAGGACAAGGAAAGGAATAGTTTTAAAACTGCAATGGATAACAAAAGATTGTATGATGTAACGCCTTTATTATGTAATTATAAAACTAACAAATGATCATGGTAGAAAATTTGAAAAACTCCTAGACAAAAGAGAGATCAACAACATTTGGAGTAACTTTCAGAGTGTAGAGTTGTCCATGAATATTAGTGCTTTCATATTTTCCAGGACTTTCAGTAGACTCTGCTTCTTAAGAGTCTATTCATGATATTTTACTTTAATGATGTCTTCATCATGGGGACACACACACACACAGAAATCTGTTAAAAAAAAAAAAAAGAAAGGCATGTAAATCACTGATGTTGCAGATAGCCACATGAAATAAAGTGAGAAAGGTCAACAAGCTGAAAGGATGTGGAGTAGCATCTCCTTAATTGCTTACATAACTCTGATAATTACCTCTTTGTGGATAAAGTAATTAATGGGGAATCTAATTCAAGAAAAATGTATGAACTTCAAGCCTTCTCAAAGCCAAGTATTTCTTTCCACAAAAGGTTACTTTCTACAGCCATGCTTCCTTATTACCAGACAGGGAAAGAGTATTGTATGGCAAAGGATCTTCCTGAAGGAGGGTGCTTCCCACACTGATTGTCATAAGTGACTTCGGAATGACTGTTGCTGTATTACCAAAATCTTAAACTAGGATATTTTTGACAAATGCGGTCCTTAGTTAATTTTTAGAGCTACAAACTGTCAGATGGCTCTGAAATAACAATTGTCTGGCTATTCTTCAGGGTGATCACAATATGGTAATGACCTTGAGGTATGACTAAAAAGCAGGAAGGTGTGAGTCTTCCTTTGGTGCCAGAGTGAAATGCGAGTTGGAGTTGGAGTTGGAAAAGAGGCCCACAACCAAGTGATAGAGAAGGAAATGTGAGGTCATTGGTGAAAAACCAGGTTGAAGTTAAGGTGAAGAGGCATGAGGAAATGGGCAACTGTTCCAGTATTACAAAGATCATCAAGAAGCATATCCATGAATGTGGTTTGTATTGCAATCTGCTGAAAAAGAGACAAATATCCTGGCCTGGCCTTCATGGAGATTATATTTTATTGATTCTGATAATAGATTATTGTTGAAAAGGGCCTCCTCTAAATTATAACCATGCAAAGGCAGCAAGATAATTTATTTTTCTTTATGTATGTGTTTCTCATTCCTACTCACTTCTCTCTTAGGGGAACAGAAAATCACACACACAAAAAAATGTCAAGTCTCAGCTATTCCTTTTCAAAATAATTTTTTTCCAAATTCCAGTGGAGGCAATAGGTTAACTGTTAAGATTTGTAAGGCCCAAAAACTAGATTTTTACAAAGTGTAGCCAAATTCCATTCCATAAATAATAGCTTTGGAAAGAATATGTGGTGATACAAAGTTGGAAAAAGCTGGTTTTCCTTCCGTGAGTGGCTTCACTGTGTTGGGAGAAGAGGCACAGAAGAAATCAAAGTAATTAAACATGGGGTGAGTTTTCCTGATAGGGGACTCTAGTGCTTTAAAATAGACTAGATAATCCTAGGGATAATCTGAGGGTAGAACAGACCAATGCCTCATTTCCAGTCTGGTACCCTGGAAGAAAACAGTGTATTTCCTTTGAGGTCTTGAGAGGTTTTTCTTCTGCTTTGTTTTGGTTTTGGTTCATTTTGCAATCAACCTTATTAAGGTATCATTTACATACAATAAAATGCAGACATTTTTAGTCAACGTTCAGTGACTTTTAATTAATGTATACATTTGTTTAACTACCACCCCCATAAAGACAGATAACAATTCTAAAACCCTAGAAAGTTTCCTCCCAGGCTTTTGCAAAAGTATCCCCATCTCCCACCCCAAGGCAACCACGGATCTGTTTTTTATCTTTAGAGATGACTTTTGCCCAGTTTAGAATCTCATGTAAGTTGAATAATACAGTGGGTGCCCTTTTGATCTGGCTTCACTTGCTCAGCATATGGTTTTTGAGATGCATTCATGTTGGGATGTTTTAAACCAGGACTTTAGCCTGGGTGGCTGATGTTGTCTGAAGGCACCTATAGGTACATCTGAGTCTCTGGCATTGTCACTGTCTGTTCTTGGCTCAGTATTTTCAACTTTACTAAGAAGCACAAGGTTGAAGTAAGGAAGATCATTGTCAGTATAATGGAGGTGAAGTGGGTTCTGTTATATAATATTCTCAGCAAAAATAGACCTGCTTGGAATCATTGTGTTGATAATCGACAAGGATTCTCTTCCTCCAAAAGCCTTGATACTATATAAAACTTCTAAAGGACGCTGTCCTAGGACCCTTCTTTTAGTTTTCATATTTTGGGAAACATTTCTGGAAAATTCAAATGCTCGCAACCTGAAAGAAGCAATTATTCACCTGAGGCCTAACTCTGCTAAAGTTGAGTTGTCCGACCTTTACATACTGATAGAACCCAAATAGCCTTGCAAAACAATGCTCTCTTATTGGGTATAAGCATATAGATTGTTTAAGATGGACGTGTATATGCAGTAAAGTGAAAAAACAAAGAATCTTTGAGTTTCCCTTGCTTGGTTTTTTTTATTTTTTCATTTAAGTTTCTATAGCGTATGCTAATAGTTCAGGGAAACCTCAGGTTAGTTTTAGGTCCACTCTTTACATAAATGTTGAAGTACTCCATACCCACCTTTTTTCTACCTTCCTTCTTTTCTTCCATCTTTCCTTTCTAACTTCTTATAATCCATTATACTTAATCCTGCATTTGCTGAGGTGGCAATTATTGTAGGAAAATACTGTGAAATTTTGCTGTTCAGAATGCATGTTGACCAAATTCTATATTGAGAAAAGGTCTGAATTTACCCAGAGTAACCCTTTCTCAGAGTCTTTGAATAAACGCCATAGAAAGTGGGCTATATATAATATCCTGACAGGTATGTAGAACTCATAGCAATTGCCCTAAAGAGCTTACCTAGCGTAGATGCATATGAATGCATTTAATGATTGTTTTATTGGCAGCAGTGCCAACATACGCAGTCTGTTTGGTTTTATATCATTCTCATTACCTGCTGTTTACCACTGTATACATTGCTAATGGCGTGGTTTCTATGGCTGGTGAATTTCACGGCCAAATAATATGTAATTTATTGCACAATTCAGTGTGGAAGATGGAGACTCCATAACTTTTCGTGTGCTCTTTGCCCCTTTGGAATGTATTACACTGAGATCAGGCAAAGTAATAAATTTATTTCAAATGTGCATGATAGCTTAACATCAATTAGGACTGATGGGCAATATTTCTTCTTCCAGCAACATAACAGTTTTTAAAGACTAAGCCATTGAACGTGGAGTCACTGAACATGGGACTCAGTTCACTGGGATCCTTCTTAGAAAAATAAAGGACAGCTTGGATTGGATTTGTGTGGCTTATTCAAGTAGTAACTAATCAGCTACATGTTGGTAAACTTAATTTGTCACAATCGTTTGGTATTTTATTAACTCTCTTCCCCTTCTTCCCCCGACTCTCACGAGAACGGATCATGAGTATCTTAAAACATATTAAGTCATCTTCCATCCCTGTTAATCTAACTACAAACGCACACTTTCCTTATCCAATGTAACTTACTGTCTTTTAGAGTGGCTGGGGTTTTAATTCTCTACAAAATTAAAACCAGCAAAGAGAAACATTTTCAAGGAGCCAGCACATTGTAGCGCTTTAGAAAGAAGACTTTAGAATTAAGGGCAACTATATCATTTTATAGCTAAAGCACCTGAGGCCTAAAGTAGGAAGGTAACCATCAAGGTCAGGGAAGGGGTGGAAGATCAGGTTTCAAGCTGAGGAAGAGTCTACAGGGACTCAATCTGAGCAGGTCGGAAACTGAAAGAGACCACAAATGTTCTAGGAAGGCTGGCATCTGGCCTCAAGTGTGGCATTCAGACAGGGAGTGGGCCCGGGGGAACTGCGCTTCTGCAGTAGGCAGAGAAGTCCACTTCCTCTCCGGAAAGTGCCACTGACATCAGGGAGTTGAGGGGAAAGAGCAATGAATTCCAGTCCACCTGAGAGAGAAGGCCAGTTTGATTAACTCTGAATTTAGGCTTATTTCAGATACTTCTTGAGAAAGAACTTGGACAAGAGCAAGTCCCATGCAGCCTCTTTTAAATCCATGCCCAGTATTTTCTGGTGGAGCTGCTTAAACCCTCCAAGTGACTCCAGTATTTTAATTTCACTCTATATTTAATTCCGACAGTTCTATGATTGACTATTTAATGGTCAAATGAGTAGGGTCACAAAAGAGCGTGAATGTATTTTACAGGATGAGGATGGGTGGAGTGGAGCAGTCTGGAATAGGACACCAATAAAAACAGATCTTGGTAAAGAAGAACGTCTATTAGAAATGGAGAGGAATTCGCAAGGAAATTAGTGCCTGACACCACGCCCTTCTCTCTGCATGTTTAGAAGCTAGTTTCTAATTTTATTTTCATAGGAGATGTGCCTGTGATGAATTGTCTTTTACCTCCACACAATGTATCACATGGACATATTGTGAAGTTTGTGTGAGAGAAAGCAAGTATTAGAATGTGTCTTGCAAGGAGCTATAAACACTTCCTGGAACAATCTAGGGTAGAAGGAAAAGGAAAGGAAGGTGGAAACAAAGGAGAAAGACAGCTAATGATGCTGGAGTCTCCCGCTGGGATTTGTGGTATCTCTTTTTGAAACTAAGTACAGAAAGTCAGACCTTGACTGATTGTTTCTTGATCACGGTTTGTTTTCATTTTTGTTTTTCTCTTGCTCTCTCATCAGTTATTCCAGCCAGTGCCAAGTCATTTTCAGTTTCAGTAAGCATGCCTGTCTTGTTTCCATTTGCATTATTCATGCAAACGTTGAACTGATGACCCCGAGTTATCACGGAAATAAGTGGATAAACCTAAATAAAATCTAACAGCACAAAAGAGTAATAATAAAATATATCAAAAATTAGAATGCATTAAAACAAATGGAAGAAGAAAAAGTAGTAAAAGAAATTTAAGATCTCAGCATTGCTTGAGAAGCAGTAAAAGAGCTAATAAGTCATGGTACATGTGTAACTGCTACTTGTGTAAAATTAACAAGCTAATATAAGGGAAAATGGAATTTGAAGAAATCTCAAAGGAAGAAATAAGAGCAAAAGGAACATAACAAGGTGGGACAAAGAGTAAACAAGGAGTAAACGGTCTGTAAGAAAATACATTAACTGTAAATACTCAAATTAAAGGACAAGGATTATTGAAACAAACAAAAAACATAATTCTATGCCACCTACAAAAGACAAGAGTCAGATTGAAAATGAAAGGATTCAAAAGTTATGTCATAACAACAATAAGTAAAATTGAAGAAGATTTTTTAATGTTAACATAGATTTGAAAGCAAAAAGTATCACTGGCGATAAGGCAGGGTAATAAAACCCACTGTTACTTTACAAGGAATATATTATAAATCTAAACTTCAATGCAATATATGAAGGGAAATTCCAAAAATCTAAGTAGAAATAGAAAAATCTAAATTACCTAGATCAGAAACATAGAACCACAACAACAAATCAGCAGATTATAGAAGATCTGAATACCATCATGAAAAACTTTGGCCTAAATTTACATAAAACACCGCACCAACAATGATGGAATATATATATTATGCAGAAATTTTTAGGTGCACATGGCACATTTATAAAATTGACTATATTCTGGTTATAACACAAGACTCTGAATAAGCAAGAAATTTAAACCTATATAACCAATATTTTACCAAATAGTTGGATATTAAAAACATACTTCTGATCATTATGTAGGTCAAAGATAAAGTTGCAATGGGAATTAGAATTTTATTAATTCAATGATAATGAAAATATGCCATAACAAAACCTGTGGGTTGCAAATAAAGCTGTGGTCATAGAGAAGTTTATGTATTCCAGTTATACTCTCTAAATATAAAAGGGAAAGGAATAAAGCAACTAGAAGATAACCTATCACCCTGAGGTAGGCAGCTAGCTCCTGAACTGTACCTGTTGGGGAAGGTAGGGCAGAACTTCAGGAGGCCAGCTGGGAGCACGGTGAACACCATGTCAGGAGCAGTCTCCAAGAAAGAGAATTTAATGTACAAAGGGATGCCTAAAATATATTTAAGAGCTAGCACCCTGACCCCTCTTAAGGATGACTTGTGTTGCTGGGGAAAAAATAAGAAGTGCTCGATGTAGAAGGTGAATAGCTTTATAATTCCCAGGAGAATCTTGGTACCAGGACCACACAAGAAAGAACTTGGAGTCCCCATGGCTAATCCAGCAGAGAGAAAAGGAGGAACAGAGATGCGAGAGAAAATAAAGGGAACTCTTGGTGCAATTCTGTGCTGCTGCAGGCCCAAGTCCAGGTATGTGCTCTCTATCTCCACATCTTAAATAAAAGCCACCATGTTCCTCAGTCTTTCAGGTACTTAGAATTTCTCTTTAGAACCTAAAAATGGGGTCACGTTTCCTGTCTGCATTGCTAGAGTACAAAATAGAGGCAGGATGTTTGAAATAGTTCTCCATCTGGCAGAGGAGGCCTTGAAGCTGTGAGCCACTCACTGCAAACCAGCAGGACATGAAGGATTCTTGAGCAGATCTGAAGCTACTGGGAGGCCTTTGAGGAGTTAAATCCCATAGTATATACTGTACCTTCAATGGCCCCTTCTCCCTCTCTGTCCAGTCTTCCTCCACTCCCGTGGGGGCCCAAAGGGGTTAAATGAGCACTCTTTGACTTGTACTTGGTGGTCCCAGAACTTGACGTGGGCTTGGAGACTTCCATGAAAAGTCTGCCTTCCATCTACTGGCTTGGGTTTCTTGGGCTCTCTGCTCCAGGCTAATCCCTTCAACCTGCTTTTTCCATTTCTGCCAATAATCCCCCTCTCCAGACCTTCCTAATGCTCTTCTGGGGCAGGGGGGAGACTTACTGAGGGCAATGTTTATTTCTAGAGGGAGAGGTGACCACATGACTTCACAGTGGTCGTCCCCTTGATTATTCAGTTTCTGTCTAGATTAGTCGTGGGTGTTTGTACACCCCAGCCTCACCCCCAGGAGGCTTTAGAACACTGTCCTTATCAGCACTGAGCCTCTCTCTAGCCTCCTTCCCTCTCTCTCCTTACCCATCTTTACCCACAGACTCGCAGGCTTTCTGGACCTCTGAGGAAGATAAGCACTTCACAGAACCTCTGCTACAGAACCAAACATACTGAAATGACTCTTTACGAAGATACTGAAACAACAGAAAAAGAATACATGACGATTGTTTCTCCTGAGGGTTCACTTACCTAGGGGGCCTTTAGCAAACTTTGACTGATAAATCTAACCTTTCCTTCCTTGGCAATAGTTGATCACACTGTGAGGAAAACAAGTTAGAGAATGGAAAAATAATATTTGGATTTCAACGAAATAATAAAGATGCAGGGGCTATCTTTGACTTTTGCAAGGTGAGAAGACAGTTTACATTTTGATTATTTGATGGCAGGAATCCCTTTTAAAACAGGGCCAGTCTACATGATGCCTTTAAAAATCAACCTTTTCAAATATAGCCATAACCCCCACAAGATTTCTTGATTTCTCTGGGGTCAGATAAACCGTCACATTTCACAGTGGTGCCCTGTACATGAAAGTGATAAACATAACCTGGAAGCACAGCAGTGGCTAAAAATATGGAGCTGGTAGCCATTCGTTGAAATTATTTTTTGCTTTTAATTCATTGCATAAAATGCTAATGTCCAAATTAAGGCAGGTACATCTTACCAACCGTCAAGAGCTTCAACCCTGCTAACAGCTAAGTATGTACTTTTAAACCCTGCTTTGACTGCTCCAGAAACTTACTGGGTTTCTTTAATGCCTCTTTTACTATTTCCTTTGTGTCATTTTGTTTTTCTTTAAAAACACAGCTGTGTGATCTTGGGGAAGTTATATTATTTCCTTGAGACTTGGTTGCCTTCTCTGTGCATATCTGGGTATAATTTTAGTATTGCTCAATAAAATTTTTGTTGATAATGAAAATATTCTATATCTGTACTATGTAAAGCAGTATTCAACAGCTACATGGAGCTAATAAACATCTTTGAAATATGGCAAATGCAAATGAGGAACTGAATTTTTAATCTTATTTTTAAATTTGTTTAAATATAAATAACGCCACGTGGCTAGCATCTGTTGACAGTACAGATCTACATAATATTTTAAGGACACTCTCCACTCAAAAACTCTACCATTCATTAACTCAACCTAAATATTTTTGCCCCCTGACAAACAGAAAATAAGTTATGCTTCCCTTGAAATTATCTGTCAAGTCCTTTATCAGTTTGGGGACATTATATTCTTAAAATTCACTTTGCTTTATGAAACTTTAATAATGTTGGAGTTCCCTGCCCTTGGTACCACCTTTGTGATGATGGGAAATACTGTGGATGATCAAGGACCATTTCAAGAGATCATGGAGAGAAATCTCCTTTTGGATTTAATTTCATTATGAGGATGTCAAAATGCTAAATTACTTAAAATAAAACACATACCGATTTTATGCTAAGTTATATGCTACATGTAGCTGGAAAAAAATTACCGAGTGAAGGTTAAAATAACTCCTCTTCAATTTGTCATTTTAAAAAAACTTCTCCTAACATACAATACCTCATTGCCTAACAATGCCAGATAAATGAAGAATTCCTATGTATTCATGAATGCGGGCTAGTCTGTATATTTTTTGGCAGGTATGACCGTTACCGAGGGTAACGGCCTTGTTTGCCGGCCATGTCCTGTCTCCTAGATAGTTGTAGTTTCTGTTGTCTTTCAGTTGGTCCATTGGATATCAGAGGGGAATTTATAAAACTATACTTCCCTTTACACTTAGTTTTTTCTTTTGTTTTGTTTTACTTGAAGTATAGTTGATTGACAATGTTGTGTTTCAGGTGTACAGCCAAGTGATTCAGATATATGTATTTCTTTTTCAGATCCTTTTCCATTATAGGTTATTACAAGGTATTGAATATAGTTGCCTGTGCTATACAGTAGGACCTCGTAGTCTATCTACTTTATATATAGTTTACACTTACTTTGTGTGATACACGCTGGTCAGACCACATGATTATTTTCACTTCTGATATAATTTTTTCTGGTCCAACCTCAAATCTTTGATAAGATATTTTTTAGCATGTGTGTGCTCTAAATTCAACAGTAGTTATTAGAGATATGGTTTTGCACTAGGTATTCTTCGTTCTTTTGTTCTCGGCCAACCAACTGAAAGTTCGCTTTTATTTTCTGGTTGGTTTGCTAGATGTTTATGACTATAATAAAAGTCTTACATTTTGCCTCCTATCTTAAAACACAATCTGAATTAGCAATGGATATTGTGCTATACATAGGCGCTGTGATATAAATATAGTTTCTAACTTCAAAAACATATAGCCTAGAAGGGAACACAGACACATATGCAGCAATTATGGCAACTGCATTTGTTTACTAAGTGAAATAGCACTGAGATGGATAAAGTGCTAACAAGCCTTGAACAGCCAAATCAGCTTCAAAAATAGATGTGCAGTTCTTTAAAAATATTTTTAACATTTTTCCAGCTACATGTAGAATATAACTTAGCATAAAATCGGTATGTGTTTTATTTTAAGTAATTTAGCATTTTGACATCCTCATAATGAAATTAAATCCAAAAGGAGATTTCTCTCCATGATCTCTTGAAATGGTCCTTGATCATCCACAGTATTTCCCATCATCACAAAGGTGGTACCAAGGGCAGGGAACTCCAACATTATTAAAGTTTCATAAAGCAAAGTGAATTTTAAGAATATAATGTCCCCAAACTGATAAAGGACTTGACAGATAATTTCAAGGGAAGCATAACTTATTTTCTGTTTGTCAGGGGGCAAAAATATTTAGGTTGAGTTAATGAATGGTAGAGTTTTTGAGTGGAGAGTGTCCTTAAAATATTATGTAGATCTGTACTGTCAACAGATGCTAGCCACGTGGCGTTATTTATATTTAAACAAATTTAAAAATAAGATTAAAAATTCAGTTCCTCATTTGCATTTGCCATATTTCAAAGATGTTTATTAGCTCCATGTAGCTGTTGAATACTGCTTTACATAGTACAGATATAGAATATTTTCATTATCAACAAAAATTTTATTGAGCAATACTAAAATTATACCCAGATATGCACAGAGAAGGCAACCAAGTCTCAAGGAAATAATATAACTTCCCCAAGATCACACAGCTGTGTTTTTAAAGAAAAACAAAATGACACAAAGGAAATAGTAAAAGAGGCATTAAAGAAACCCAGTAAGTTTCTGGAGCAGTCAAAGCAGGGTTTAAAAGTACATACTTAGCTGTTAGCAGGGTTGAAGCTCTTGACGGTTGGTAAGATGTACCTGCCTTAATTTGGACATTAGCATTTTATGCAATGAATTAAAAGCAAAAAATAATTTCAACGAATGGCTACCAGCTCCATATTTTTAGCCACTGCTGTGCTTCCAGGTTATGTTTATCACTTTCATGTACAGGGCACCACTGTGAAATGTGACGGTTTATCTGACCCCAGAGAAATCAAGAAATCTTGTGGGGGTTATGGCTATATTTGAAAAGGTTGATTTTTAAAGGCATCATGTAGACTGGCCCTGTTTTAAAAGGGATTCCTGCCATCAAATAATCAAAATGTAAACTGTCTTCTCACCTTGCAAAAGTCAAAGATAGCCCCTGCATCTTTATTATTTCGTTGAAATCCAAATATTATTTTTCCATTCTCTAACTTGTTTTCCTCACAGTGTGATCAACTATTGCCAAGGAAGGAAAGGTTAGATTTATCAGTCAAAGTTTGCTAAAGGCCCCCTAGGTAAGTGAACCCTCAGGAGAAACAATCGTCATGTATTCTTTTTCTGTTGTTTCAGTATCTTCGTAAAGAGTCATTTCAGTATGTTTGGTTCTGTAGCAGAAGTTCTGTGAAGTGCTTATCTTCCTCAGAGGTCCAGAAAGCCTGCGAGTCTGTGGGTAAAGATGGGTAAGGAGAGAGAGGGAAGGAGGCTAGAGAGAGGCTCAGTGCTGATAAGGACAGTGTTCTAAAGCCTCCTGGGGGTGAGGCTGGGGTGTACAAACACCCACGACTAATCTAGACAGAAACTGAATAATCAAGGGGACGACCACTGTGAAGTCATGTGGTCACCTCTCCCTCTAGAAATAAACATTGCCCTCAGTAAGTCTCCCCCCTGCCCCAGAAGAGCATTAGGAAGGTCTGGAGAGGGGGATTATTGGCAGAAATGGAAAAAGCAGGTTGAAGGGATTAGCCTGGAGCAGAGAGCCCAAGAAACCCAAGCCAGTAGATGGAAGGCAGACTTTTCATGGAAGTCTCCAAGCCCACGTCAAGTTCTGGGACCACCAAGTACAAGTCAAAGAGTGCTCATTTAACCCCTTTGGGCCCCCACGGGAGTGGAGGAAGACTGGACAGAGAGGGAGAAGGGGCCATTGAAGGTACAGTATATACTATGGGATTTAACTCCTCAAAGGCCTCCCAGTAGCTTCAGATCTGCTCAAGAATCCTTCATGTCCTGCTGGTTTGCAGTGAGTGGCTCACAGCTTCAAGGCCTCCTCTGCCAGATGGAGAACTATTTCAAACATCCTGCCTCTATTTTGTACTCTAGCAATGCAGACAGGAAACGTGACCCCATTTTTAGGTTCTAAAGAGAAATTCTAAGTACCTGAAAGACTGAGGAACATGGTGGCTTTTATTTAAGATGTGGAGATAGAGAGCACATACCTGGACTTGGGCCTGCAGCAGCACAGAATTGCACCAAGAGTTCCCTTTATTTTCTCTCGCATCTCTGTTCCTCCTTTTCTCTCTGCTGGATTAGCCATGGGGACTCCAAGTTCTTTCTTGTGTGGTCCTGGTACCAAGATTCTCCTGGGAATTATAAAGCTATTCACCTTCTACATCGAGCACTTCTTATTTTTTCCCCAGCAACACAAGTCATCCTTAAGAGGGGTCAGGGTGCTAGCTCTTAAATATATTTTAGGCATCCCTTTGTACATTAAATTCTCTTTCTTGGAGACTGCTCCTGACATGGTGTTCACCGTGCTCCCAGCTGGCCTCCTGAAGTTCTGCCCTACCTTCCCCAACAGGTACAGTTCAGGAGCTAGCTGCCTACCTCAGGGTGATAGGTTATCTTCTAGTTGCTTTATTCCTTTCCCTTTTATATTTAGAGAGTATAACTGGAATACATAAACTTCTCTATGACCACAGCTTTATTTGCAACCCACAGGTTTTGTTATGGCATATTTTCATTATCATTGAATTAATAAAATTCTAATTCCCATTGCAACTTTATCTTTGACCTACATAATGATCAGAAGTATGTTTTTAATATCCAACTATTTGGTAAAATATTGGTTATATAGGTTTAAATTTCTTGCTTATTCAGAGTCTTGTGTTATAACCAGAATATAGTCAATTTTATAAATGTGCCATGTGCACCTAAAAATTTCTGCATAATATATATATTCCATCATTGTTGGTGCGGTGTTTTATGTAAATTTAGGCCAAAGTTTTTCATGATGGTATTCAGATCTTCTATAATCTGCTGATTTGTTGTTGTGGTTCTATGTTTCTGATCTAGGTAATTTAGATTTTTCTATTTCTACTTAGATTTTTGGAATTTCCCTTCATATATTGCATTGAAGTTTAGATTTATAATATATTCCTTGTAAAGTAACAGTGGGTTTTATTACCCTGCCTTATCGCCAGTGATACTTTTTGCTTTCAAATCTATGTTAACATTAAAAAATCTTCTTCAATTTTACTTATTGTTGTTATGACATAACTTTTGAATCCTTTCATTTTCAATCTGACTCTTGTCTTTTGTAGGTGGCATAGAATTATGTTTTTTGTTTGTTTCAATAATCCTTGTCCTTTAATTTGAGTATTTACAGTTAATGTATTTTCTTACAGACCGTTTACTCCTTGTTTACTCTTTGTCCCACCTTGTTATGTTCCTTTTGCTCTTATTTCTTCCTTTGAGATTTCTTCAAATTCCATTTTCCCTTATATTAGCTTGTTAATTTTACACAAGTAGCAGTTACACATGTACCATGACTTATTAGCTCTTTTACTGCTTCTCAAGCAATGCTGAGATCTTAAATTTCTTTTACTACTTTTTCTTCTTCCATTTGTTTTAATGCATTCTAATTTTTGATATATTTTATTATTACTCTTTTGTGCTGTTAGATTTTATTTAGGTTTATCCACTTATTTCCGTGATAACTCGGGGTCATCAGTTCAACGTTTGCATGAATAATGCAAATGGAAACAAGACAGGCATGCTTACTGAAACTGAAAATGACTTGGCACTGGCTGGAATAACTGATGAGAGAGCAAGAGAAAAACAAAAATGAAAACAAACCGTGATCAAGAAACAATCAGTCAAGGTCTGACTTTCTGTACTTAGTTTCAAAAAGAGATACCACAAATCCCAGCGGGAGACTCCAGCATCATTAGCTGTCTTTCTCCTTTGTTTCCACCTTCCTTTCCTTTTCCTTCTACCCTAGATTGTTCCAGGAAGTGTTTATAGCTCCTTGCAAGACACATTCTAATACTTGCTTTCTCTCACACAAACTTCACAATATGTCCATGTGATACATTGTGTGGAGGTAAAAGACAATTCATCACAGGCACATCTCCTATGAAAATAAAATTAGAAACTAGCTTCTAAACATGCAGAGAGAAGGGCGTGGTGTCAGGCACTAATTTCCTTGCGAATTCCTCTCCATTTCTAATAGACGTTCTTCTTTACCAAGATCTGTTTTTATTGGTGTCCTATTCCAGACTGCTCCACTCCACCCATCCTCATCCTGTAAAATACATTCACGCTCTTTTGTGACCCTACTCATTTGACCATTAAATAGTCAATCATAGAACTGTCGGAATTAAATATAGAGTGAAATTAAAATACTGGAGTCACTTGGAGGGTTTAAGCAGCTCCACCAGAAAATACTGGGCATGGATTTAAAAGAGGCTGCATGGGACTTGCTCTTGTCCAAGTTCTTTCTCAAGAAGTATCTGAAATAAGCCTAAATTCAGAGTTAATCAAACTGGCCTTCTCTCTCAGGTGGACTGGAATTCATTGCTCTTTCCCCTCAACTCCCTGATGTCAGTGGCACTTTCCGGAGAGGAAGTGGACTTCTCTGCCTACTGCAGAAGCGCAGTTCCCCCGGGCCCACTCCCTGTCTGAATGCCACACTTGAGGCCAGATGCCAGCCTTCCTAGAACATTTGTGGTCTCTTTCAGTTTCCGACCTGCTCAGATTGAGTCCCTGTAGACTCTTCCTCAGCTTGAAACCTGATCTTCCACCCCTTCCCTGACCTTGATGGTTACCTTCCTACTTTAGGCCTCAGGTGCTTTAGCTATAAAATGATATAGTTGCCCTTAATTCTAAAGTCTTCTTTCTAAAGCGCTACAATGTGCTGGCTCCTTGAAAATGTTTCTCTTTGCTGGTTTTAATTTTGTAGAGAATTAAAACCCCAGCCACTCTAAAAGACAGTAAGTTACATTGGATAAGGAAAGTGTGCGTTTGTAGTTAGATTAACAGGGATGGAAGATGACTTAATATGTTTTAAGATACTCATGATCCGTTCTCGTGAGAGTCGGGGGAAGAAGGGGAAGAGAGTTAATAAAATACCAAACGATTGTGACAAATTAAGTTTACCAACATGTAGCTGATTAGTTACTACTTGAATAAGCCACACAAATCCAATCCAAGCTGTCCTTTATTTTTCTAAGAAGGATCCCAGTGAACTGAGTCCCATGTTCAGTGACTCCACGTTCAATGGCTTAGTCTTTAAAAACTGTTATGTTGCTGGAAGAAGAAATATTGCCCATCAGTCCTAATTGATGTTAAGCTATCATGCACATTTGAAATAAATTTATTACTTTGCCTGATCTCAGTGTAATACATTCCAAAGGGGCAAAGAGCACACGAAAAGTTATGGAGTCTCCATCTTCCACACTGAATTGTGCAATAAATTACATATTATTTGGCCGTGAAATTCACCAGCCATAGAAACCACGCCATTAGCAATGTATACAGTGGTAAACAGCAGGTAATGAGAATGATATAAAACCAAACAGACTGCGTATGTTGGCACTGCTGCCAATAAAACAATCATTAAATGCATTCATATGCATCTACGCTAGGTAAGCTCTTTAGGGCAATTGCTATGAGTTCTACATACCTGTCAGGATATTATATATAGCCCACTTTCTATGGCGTTTATTCAAAGACTCTGAGAAAGGGTTACTCTGGGTAAATTCAGACCTTTTCTCAATATAGAATTTGGTCAACATGCATTCTGAACAGCAAAATTTCACAGTATTTTCCTACAATAATTGCCACCTCAGCAAATGCAGGATTAAGTATAATGGATTATAAGAAGTTAGAAAGGAAAGATGGAAGAAAAGAAGGAAGGTAGAAAAAAGGTGGGTATGGAGTACTTCAACATTTATGTAAAGAGTGGACCTAAAACTAACCTGAGGTTTCCCTGAACTATTAGCATACGCTATAGAAACTTAAATGAAAAAATAAAAAAAACCAAGCAAGGGAAACTCAAAGATTCTTTGTTTTTTCACTTTACTGCATATACACGTCCATCTTAAACAATCTATATGCTTATACCCAATAAGAGAGCATTGTTTTGCAAGGCTATTTGGGTTCTATCAGTATGTAAAGGTCGGACAACTCAACTTTAGCAGAGTTAGGCCTCAGGTGAATAATTGCTTCTTTCAGGTTGCGAGCATTTGAATTTTCCAGAAATGTTTCCCAAAATATGAAAACTAAAAGAAGGGTCCTAGGACAGCGTCCTTTAGAAGTTTTATATAGTATCAAGGCTTTTGGAGGAAGAGAATCCTTGTCGATTATCAACACAATGATTCCAAGCAGGTCTATTTTTGCTGAGAATATTATATAACAGAACCCACTTCACCTCCATTATACTGACAATGATCTTCCTTACTTCAACCTTGTGCTTCTTAGTAAAGTTGAAAATACTGAGCCAAGAACAGACAGTGACAATGCCAGAGACTCAGATGTACCTATAGGTGCCTTCAGACAACATCAGCCACCCAGGCTAAAGTCCTGGTTTAAAACATCCCAACATGAATGCATCTCAAAAACCATATGCTGAGCAAGTGAAGCCAGATCAAAAGGGCACCCACTGTATTATTCAACTTACATGAGATTCTAAACTGGGCAAAAGTCATCTCTAAAGATAAAAAACAGATCCGTGGTTGCCTTGGGGTGGGAGATGGGGATACTTTTGCAAAAGCCTGGGAGGAAACTTTCTAGGGTTTTAGAATTGTTATCTGTCTTTATGGGGGTGGTAGTTAAACAAATGTATACATTAATTAAAAGTCACTGAACGTTGACTAAAAATGTCTGCATTTTATTGTATGTAAATGATACCTTAATAAGGTTGATTGCAAAATGAACCAAAACCAAAACAAAGCAGAAGAAAAACCTCTCAAGACCTCAAAGGAAATACACTGTTTTCTTCCAGGGTACCAGACTGGAAATGAGGCATTGGTCTGTTCTACCCTCAGATTATCCCTAGGATTATCTAGTCTATTTTAAAGCACTAGAGTCCCCTATCAGGAAAACTCACCCCATGTTTAATTACTTTGATTTCTTCTGTGCCTCTTCTCCCAACACAGTGAAGCCACTCACGGAAGGAAAACCAGCTTTTTCCAACTTTGTATCACCACATATTCTTTCCAAAGCTATTATTTATGGAATGGAATTTGGCTACACTTTGTAAAAATCTAGTTTTTGGGCCTTACAAATCTTAACAGTTAACCTATTGCCTCCACTGGAATTTGGAAAAAAATTATTTTGAAAAGGAATAGCTGAGACTTGACATTTTTTTGTGTGTGTGATTTTCTGTTCCCCTAAGAGAGAAGTGAGTAGGAATGAGAAACACATACATAAAGAAAAATAAATTATCTTGCTGCCTTTGCATGGTTATAATTTAGAGGAGGCCCTTTTCAACAATAATCTATTATCAGAATCAATAAAATATAATCTCCATGAAGGCCAGGCCAGGATATTTGTCTCTTTTTCAGCAGATTGCAATACAAACCACATTCATGGATATGCTTCTTGATGATCTTTGTAATACTGGAACAGTTGCCCATTTCCTCATGCCTCTTCACCTTAACTTCAACCTGGTTTTTCACCAATGACCTCACATTTCCTTCTCTATCACTTGGTTGTGGGCCTCTTTTCCAACTCCAACTCCAACTCGCATTTCACTCTGGCACCAAAGGAAGACTCACACCTTCCTGCTTTTTAGTCATACCTCAAGGTCATTACCATATTGTGATCACCCTGAAGAATAGCCAGACAATTGTTATTTCAGAGCCATCTGACAGTTTGTAGCTCTAAAAATTAACTAAGGACCGCATTTGTCAAAAATATCCTAGTTTAAGATTTTGGTAATACAGCAACAGTCATTCCGAAGTCACTTATGACAATCAGTGTGGGAAGCACCCTCCTTCAGGAAGATCCTTTGCCATACAATACTCTTTCCCTGTCTGGTAATAAGGAAGCATGGCTGTAGAAAGTAACCTTTTGTGGAAAGAAATACTTGGCTTTGAGAAGGCTTGAAGTTCATACATTTTTCTTGAATTAGATTCCCCATTAATTACTTTATCCACAAAGAGGTAATTATCAGAGTTATGTAAGCAATTAAGGAGATGCTACTCCACATCCTTTCAGCTTGTTGACCTTTCTCACTTTATTTCATGTGGCTATCTGCAACATCAGTGATTTACATGCCTTTCTTTTTTTTTTTTTTAACAGATTTCTGTGTGTGTGTGTGTCCCCATGATGAAGACATCATTAAAGTAAAATATCATGAATAGACTCTTAAGAAGCAGAGTCTACTGAAAGTCCTGGAAAATATGAAAGCACTAATATTCATGGACAACTCTACACTCTGAAAGTTACTCCAAATGTTGTTGATCTCTCTTTTGTCTAGGAGTTTTTCAAATTTTCTACCATGATCATTTGTTAGTTTTATAATTACATAATAAAGGCGTTACATCATACAATCTTTTGTTATCCATTGCAGTTTTAAAACTATTCCTTTCCTTGTCCTCAGCAGATATGTCATAGATTATTAGTACACAAGCAAAGACTTTCAACGTAACAGTACTTTATAGTGAGAAGAACTATACTGAGCTATCTCTATCCTAAGACAATGCACTAGGAAAGCACTAGGAATTCTTAAGCACTAGGAATACAGAGACGATCAAGGGGCAAGTTCCTTGCCTTCGAGTATACATGATCATTATAGCAAATGCTTAAATAGCACTTAGTATGTAACTCGCCACAGCAGTCTTATTATCCTCCTTTTTAATAGGTGAGCAGAGGAAGCCACAGGGAAGTCATAGGGTAAAGCCAGAATTTGAACCTAGGTAGACTAGTACACTCTCCACGGCTTTAACTACTACATTAAAATATATATATATATATAACTCCAAGTATTCCAAAGTTACAAAACACTTATCTACCAAAACTCAAAAAGGAGCACACAAACTTGCATAGAAAATAAACATGTGGGCTTCCCTTGTGGCGCAGTGGTTGAGAGTCTGCCTGCCGATGCAGGGGACACGGGTTCGTGCCCCAGTCGGGGAAGATCCCACATGCTGCGGAGCGGCTAGGCCCGTGAGCCATGGCCGCTGAGCCTGCGCGTCCGGAGCCTGTGCTCCTCAACGGGAGAGGCCGCAACAGTGAGAGGCCCGCATACCGCAAAGAAGAAAATAAACATGTAAAAGTTCATAAATAAACCACAATATAACCTGCTCCACATAATATACTGACTGCAGTGTCCTGGGCCTCTCCCATCCTTAGGTAGCCGGAAATTACAACAAAATAATACTTTTCACCTTTGGAAGCCACACCATCTCTCATACCCACCAACCAATTACTTCCTTAGAATTGGAAATTAACCTGAATATCATAAAATATATCTATATAGCATTAGTGATGTAGAATCTTTGTTTAAAGACAATAACTTCAATAGCAGAGGGAACGTCACCATTGCAGGCTTCCGATAACCTCTATATTTCTCAGATTTCATGCTAAATCATATAATGCCATATTGTGTCTGAAGCTATTTTTTCAATAGTCCATTTTCTTAAATGGACGAGCAAAGCCGTAAATACTGAGGAACATTTTGGCTCCCAAATCCTAAAGCCATTCTGACTATGCCTGGGTGATCATGGGGACGTCATCGGAACTACCAGAGGACTGGCTGAAATACCAGTGTTCTGGCCAGCTTAATTAGAAATTATACAGAATCCAATTTTATTTTTTTGTTAAGTAATTCCTATGAGGCTTTTAGGATGTCAGTGTAAAGTCCTTTCATGTGTAATCTTTATCCATTAGATAGGGAACAATGCCAATCCCCGTCATAAATACTTTCACAACCTGACACTGAAAATCCATTGCAGGGCATACGACCTGCAAATAGGATGTGAATCACACACATCCACTCATTCAGACAATCCACAAATATTCATTTTTAAGTCTACTATATGCCAATAATGTACCGGCCTCTCAGATGCTAAACCATGCTAAATGCTGAAACAGACATACTCAGTTCGGGCCCTCCTGGAACTTATTACCTACAGAAGTGCCTTCACTGTAAATGGTCAGGTCTCAGCCAATGCTATTATCATCAGCAGGTGACCAAAGGATAGAGCTTGCTTCCCTTCAGAGGTACAAAACAGTTCTTACACCTGAATGGGATGCAAAGAATCATCTGACTTCTTTTCACCAGGGGATGAATTGAACTGTCCTTGCAGAAGAGATAACATAAGGTGTGAACCCCAGATCCTAGAAACGGGCCAGGCACACGATAAGTGTTCAGCTTTTCAAAAACAAATGAACAATCACTTCCTCTCCTAGATCTTTACACCCTTCCTCTGTTGGCTACTTTCTCTCAGCTTATAAACATCCTCAAATATACACACTTAAAAAAACTCTCAGACCTATGATTCTTTGGATATTCTTGTGGATAACCTAAGTCTCTACCATGCCTTCAAACACCTGTCCTCCCAAAAGCCCACATCTGTACCTTGGGCCCAGACCTATCTACCAGGCCCCTCTAAAGCACTGAAGATGAAGTAAGATCCTCTCGCCACCCCCAATCCCTTTCTACTGTGCTCTGTATCTCTCAAAAAGATGCAGCTGTAAACTGTCACCCACGCTTGCTGCCCTCCCTTTTCTAACTGGTCACCAGGCCTCACCCATTCTCTCTCAGATCTGCAAAACCCGGTCCCACCTTTTATAACTTAAGTGGGACCCTTAGATTACAATTCACCCTGCACCCAATCAACTGCCTTCCACATGGAGGTCCAAGTGAGCCTCTAAACCAGAATTCCATTTCACTGTTCTTTGGTGTTTCCCGCAGCCTTCAGGATAAACATCCAAACTTCTGACAGGACAAACAAGGCGCCTTTCTGTTGGGCCCCACTAAGTTTTCAGTATCGACTCTCATTTCTTTCCCAAACCCTGAGTTCCAGTCCTGTACATTAGTTTTGCCATATTTTCTTACATTTCTCAAACTTCAACACACACTGCTCTCTCCTGCCACCCCAGGAGCTTCTACATACCCTTAGAAAGGACGGCACTTCCTCCAAGAATCCTACCCTGAACTTGCCCTTCCAAGTTTCTGTGCTCTGCAAAGGGGAAAGATGGCGGGGAGGGATACATTAGGAGTTTGGCATTAACATATACACACGACTATATATAAAATAATCAACAAGGACCTACTGCATAGCACAGGGACCTCTACTCCATATCCTGTAACAAAGTGTACGGGAAAAGAATCTGAAAAGGAATGGATATATGTATAACTGAATCACTTTACTGTACACCTGAAACTAACACAATATTGTAAATCAACTATCCTCCAATATAGAATAAAAATTAAATCAAAGAAAAAAGAGATTCTGTGCTCTGTAGCAGCAGAACTCACTTCTTCCAGAGCACTGACTCCTGTGCTTGTGTTTACTTGCTGCCCAGTAGAAGGGAAGATTACCTAGGGCAGAAGCATGGTCTCCAGCAGCCCTTGGTTCTGACAACTCATTCAAGTGCCAGGATACTTTACACACATAACCTGCTTAATTGATTCTAAGAACCCACAGAAAGAGTGGTTTTTAATGTCATTTTACAAGTGTGTGGATTGTAGTGCAAAAGAAACCTGTCCAGGCCACAGAGAGCATAAGCTCTGGAATTCAAACCCTAAGCTGCCTTGACACCGGTGCTCTTTCCACTATATATGATACACCTATTGAAAAAAATTTTTTTTTCCCGAGCCCTGTTTGAATGGAAAGGAAATGAAGCTGGGATATATCCATTTCCTAATCGCTTTGGTGTGTACCAGGCAAAGTCATTCAACAGACCAGGTAACATCTGTGCAACAATTAACGATACTCCAAACTGTGCTAAGTGTTCTACTTTGTAGAGTCTAGAAGCATTAACACAGTGCATCCTTGTAACCGCCACGGAGGCTGGGTCCTGTTAAGCCCATGCTACAGATGAGAACACTGAGACCTTGAAGCCTTAAGGCACTCGGCCGGGGTCACCGAGCTGGCAGGAGTCCTAGGCCGCACGCCCCGTCTAGTGCACGCACACCCGGGCACTGGGCATCGGTTCTAGTGCCCACCCTCCACCTTTAACCATTTAATACCCCGCTTCTCAGCGCCCACACGAGGGCCCCTGGAAGCGGGAAGTACAAAACTGTCTTGAGAAGCCGTGGCTGGAAGCAGCTCTGGATACAGATCACGGGCAGAGGGTGCTCAGGAGCGGCGCCCAGTCTACCCCGCGGAGGCGGTCGGCGTTAAGTCCAGCAGGCCCTCCCTCAGGGAAGCCCGCACGGAGGGCAGAGGCACCGAGTCCTGCAGCGCGCACAGGTCCTCAGAGCGCGAGAAGGAGTCGGCCGTGCTGTCCGGGCGCAGCTTCACCGAGTGTTCATGGCCTGAGCGCGGCCTCGGGGACGCTGGCTGCAGACAGGATGCCCACACCCTCCTGTGGGTCCCGGCTCGCCTCCCGGCCCCTCGGGCGCCCACCGCCCGGCGGCTGCGGCCCCGCATCGTGGGCAGGACCGGCATAGCAGCCAGAAGACATAGGGCCACGGGCCCCAGCTAGGCCGGGGCCTCCATGCCGCGCTCCGGAGCCCACGCGCGGCCTGGTGTTGGCGCGGGCATCAACTGCCTCCCGAGCCGCGGGGTTGCGGCTTAAGCCGTGCGTCCGCACGCAGACCCGCCTCCCCTGACGACGCGGCCTGAGGAGCGGTGTCGGCAGCTTCGAGACTACGGCAGCGCAAAACGTAGGAGGTGTGGAGAATTTGGGGTTTCCAAAAAGCGCTTGCTGACTGATCCAAACAAAAGTGAGACATGGTTGTATCAGCGCATTTTAAAAGTAGTTAAACTCCCTCAAAGTGTCTCTGCTCGCCCCGCCCAGGAGAGAGCGTGAACTCCTTGAGGCACGCAGGAAAGGCTGAGTGAACGTCTGCCTGTGGTCCCTTACCTGGTGCACGGGTGTGTGAATTTCTGCGGAGAGCTCTTAATTTCTGTCGTTTCTGCTGACTTGACACGGTGGTTGGCAAACGGTGACGTGTTCCGTGAATTCAGGACATGATCGTGGTTCCTAATAATCACTTTGTTTTGTACTGACACCTCCACAGAGAATTTACTACTGAATATCCACTTTAGAGAAGAGAAACTGAGGCGTAGGAAGTGAAGTGACTGAGTAAGAGGAAGGACTCAATTGGTGTTAGTAAATTAACCCTGCAAGGAGGCCGTTAGCCTGCGGTGGCTCTAGCGATGCGGCCGCCTACTTAAACCAACCAAAATCTAAGCCTGTCAGCGCCTCAGGGTGACGAACACCGCTGAGGACACCCAGTCACAAACCACCAACTAGGCATTAAAGCCATAGCAAATCACTCGTTTCCTTGCTTTGCTTCTGCCCTTTTAAAATAAACATCTCTGCAGCTCCTGTGGCTGGAGTGCTCCTCACCTCTTCCGCTTTGTGCTGCCTGAATTGAATCTGTTTTTGCGCACATAAAGTGTTAAAATTTTAAATATGCCTCAGTTTGTCTTGTAAGATTGGCCGTAGAAGTTGGATTTGTGTCCAGTTTCTAGAGCAGTGGTCGTCCTCTGGTCAGGCCTTAGGCGTTACGTGTACAACGTTCCTCTTCTACCACCACCTTCTGGATGGCTCCACCCACTACCAGCTCCCACGCATCAGTTCCCCTAGATGTGGTCAGCAATGGCTTTTACATGCAGCGTGCTCACATTATAACATCGCAGACACTCCTCCGTCCTCCAGCCAGCGTGTGAAGTGAAACATTACCATTCCTGTTGAAGAGTCTCTGGTGTGACCACTTTCCCAAACACAGCCACTCCCCAGCTGACCCTGGGTAACCACTCTTCTGAACTTGGTCTCCATCACTGGCATGGATGTCTTTCTATGTAGGCTACATGTTTAAGTATTCTTAAACTGCATATCGTATTCTATTTTGTTTTCTCTTGTTACTTGCTTTATTTAGTGTTATCTTTGCTAGGTTCATCCATGCTGACACGTAAAGATCTGTCTAGTTCATGTACTTTCCTCGCTACGTAGGATTCCCATGTAGGGAAATCCAATAATTTATATGTGCATTTTCCTGTTGATGGACATTTAAATTGTTTCGAATTTTAAGTATGACTTTCTTTTTAAAAAAATTTTATATCCTTTTTAAAGGTTACTTTACATTTACAGTTATTACAAAATATTGGCTATATTCCCTGTGTTGTACAATACATCCTTGAGCCTGTCGTACACCCAGTAGTTTACATCTCTCACTTCCCCACCCCTGTATTGCCCCCTCCTCCCCCTCCGCACTGGCAACCATTAGTTTGTTCTCTATATCGGTGACTCTCCTTCTTTTTTGTTATATTTATTCAATTGTTGTATGTTTTAGATTCCATATATAGGTGATATCCTACAGTGTTTCAGAGTTCAAAAGACTCTCACGACAGAAGCCAAAAGGTAAGAGCCATTTTACATTGATAAAAAGCATTTTAACTATGTAGAAGCAGAAAATGAAAAGAAAGAACTTTGCATTACATTTAATAAAAGCTTAGGGAGATCTTTGTGGTATATTAGTGAACTTATTTGTGGAAATTTAGCCATGTACATTGTGTTGGAGAGGCACCAAGAGTTCAAGGACTCTCACAATTTGAGTACACAATTGCCTTACTTGTAGGCATGGTGGCATCCATTTACATAACAATGATTTGGAGGATGTTGTGTTAGTCAGCTCTTGCTGTGATAATGCTTTGGAACAAATCGACCCAAAACTCAGTTCCATAAACAAGAATTTATTTTTCTTGGACCTATTGGCTAGCTGCAGTGGCTCTCTTTTAGACCTCTAGATGGCTGGTTTTGCTCCGTGTTTTGGGTCAGTTTGAGGTCTGTAACACACATCTTCCTCTGGAGCCCAACTGTGAGGCCGCAGCTCCCAGGCCCTGTCTTCTCACAAAGTTCACTGATACATAAGAGGTGAGCCCAACTGCACAAGCCCATTTAAGGCCTCTGCTGCTCATTGAAGGCCATCATGTCTGCTCACACTTCATTGGCCAAAACATGTCACAGATCTAAGCTGTATTTAGAATATGTGTATCTGTTTAAAGTTGGGTGCCCTCACAGAAGAATATTGCCTTTTGGACAGTGTCACCTTAGCATTTTCATTGGCATTTGCAAACGTGATAAACGCCGTGTGCACTTTTTCACCTTTGAGAACTTTCTGAAATTGTGGGACCATTTCTATTGGAAAAGAGGAAGGTACACTTTAGAACTCAACTCTAGTTATGGCATTGTTGGGAGAAGAATTATTGAGATAAGGTCAATACAAGTGAAAGATTTGGGATCACATTTTCATCATTAACATTAGCATTCTACAGAACATTCCTGGAGAATTGTGATGCTTGCTTTATGTGATTTCTATCATAAATCATTAGAATTTGACCAAGACACTTCAGTGAAACATACATCATACAGCACATCGCATTTTAGTTTTTCCTACCACTCCACACCTTATCATCAATACTTCACCATAACTCAGAAACAGAAACAGAAACTGAGTGAGTTCATTGTTAGCAGACGGGCTTCACAAGCAATACTAGTGGAAGTTCTTCAAATGATAGCAGACAGTTAACTCAAGCCATACAAACAAAACAAAGAATGCTGACTAGAGCAGTTGTGTAGGGAATTATAAAAGATACTGTAATTTCAAATTTCTTCTCCTTTCTTCTCTTAACTAATTTAAAAAGTAAGTGCCTAAACAATATGACTATATTTGGATTGTTCTCTATGTAAAATAAAAAAAATATCATATATTTGATGATATGGCACAACGAAGGCAGTGAGAACAAAGCTGTGTTAGAATAAAAATGACAGTAGATCATAAGCTGAATCCGCAGGAAGAAAGGAAGAGAACCAGAAATGGTAAATAGATTAACCCGACAAACTCAAAAATATTTATTTGCTCAACTTTCTTCTCTAAGCTCTTTGAAAAAATAAGCTTGTGAGAAGTAATTATTATAATAATATGTTGTTAAGTATGTAAAATATATAAATGTAATAAAAACAAAAAAGAGGGGAAGGCATACAGCTCTATAAAAGTACAGTTTCTGTTTCTATCTGGAATGAACCTAGTAAAAATCTGAAGAGATTCTGAGATGTATTCCATAAGCCCTAGTGCAGCCATTACTCAAACAATGTGGTTAAAAATCATTAAAGGAATTACATGTTACAGTAGAAAATATCTACTTACTATAAAAGGAAAACGGAGGAACAATAACAAAAAAGCAAAAACATGAGACATGTAGAAAACCAAAGGTAAAATGATAGACATAAATAAATCCTACCATATCAATAATAAAAACTAAATGTAAATGAATTAAACAGTACAATCAAAAGGCAGATATTGTCGAACTGGGTATTAAAAAATGTTTTCTATAGGAGACACTGCTTGGATTCAAAAGTCTAATGTGTACAAAGTAAAAGGATGAAAAAATATACATCATGCAAATAGCAACCGTAAGCATTGCTGAAGTGGCTATACTAATACCAGAAAAAATAGACTTTAAAACAAACAAAAAAGTTACTAGATATGAAAAGGGACATTTTATGATAAAGAGAGGGAAGATACAAAAATCTTTAACATATTTGCCCTGAATAAGGTAAAACCAAAATACACGAAGAAGAAAATACCAAAATCCATGAAGAATTGAAGGAAGAAATAGATAATTGCACAACATTAGGTAGAGGCTTCAGTACTCCACAGTCAATAATGGATAGAACAGTTAGGCAGAAGATCAACAACGATATAGAAGAGTTGGACGAGACTATGAATTAACAAGACCTAATAAATGTTTACAGAACACTCAACCAAACAGTAAAATACTCATCCTGCTCAACTACATGTGAAACGTTTTCCAGCATAGATGACATGCTAGGCTGTAAGAGAAGAGATTGAACCCCACATACATTGCTGGTGGGAATGTAAAATGGTGCGGCCATTTTACAAAACAGCTTGAGAGTTCCTGCAAGTGTTAAACATAGAGTTACCCTATGACCCAGCAGTTCCACTACTAAATATATACCTAAGAGAAATAAAAACTTATGTCTGCACAAAAGCTTGTACGTGCATGTTCATAGAAGCGTATTTCTAAAAACAAAAGGTGGAAATAATTCGAATGACAACTGGATAAATGAATAAACAAAATGTGGAATATCCATACAATAGAATAGCATTCAGCTATAGAAAGGAATGATCTATTGATCCATGTTACAACATGGACGAACCATGAAAGCATTATGTAAAGTAAAAGCAGCCACTCACAAAACATCACATATTGTACGGTCCCATTTATATGAAATGCCCAGAATAGCAAATCTGTAGAGACAGGAAGTAGATGAGTGGTTGCCTAGGGCTGAGAGGGTTGAGGAGATTGAAAAAAGCTTGTTCATGTGTAATGGGTTTTTTGTGGGGGGACAGAAATCTAAAATTGGATTGTTGTGATGCTTACACAAGTCTTTTAGTGGTTACACTGAGAACCACTGAATTGTATACATTAAAGTGTTGAAATTATGGTATGTAAATTCCATCCCAATAAAGCTGTTAAAATTATGATAATTTTATATTTATAAATTTGAAAATTCATCGAAAATGACAAGTTCTTTAAAAATGCAAGCTAACAAGACTAACCCAAGAAAGAAAAAATATCTCAAAAACCTATATCTACTGCAAAAGTTGTTTGTATAATTAAGTACCTTTACAGAAAATGATTTCCAGGGATAAATGGCTTTCAAGTAAATTGTTCCAAATATTTAGGGAAGAAATATTGGTAATCTTACATAAAAATCTTCCAGGAGACAGAAAAGTATATATTGCTCAAAATATTTATAAGGCCAACATAAGCTTCAGATCAAAACTAAAAAGAATATTACAAGAATAGAATCACAGGCCAGTTTCCCTTTTGAACATGCATGCAAAATGTGTAAACAGAAGCACAAACTGTATCCATGGTATGTAAAACAATCATATATCACAATCAAAGTAGCTTTATTCTAGTAGTGCAAGGTTGGTTTAATGTTCAAACATGAAACTGATCCCAGGAATGAATTAGAGTGGGGAAAAAGTCATTTAAAACAGAAGTCTTGGGACTTCCCTGGTGGTCCAGTGGTTAGAACTTGGCGCTTTCACTGCTGGGGCCCTAGGGTCTAATTTCTGGTCAGGGAACTAAGATCCTGCAAGCCATGAGGCAGCGCCCCCCCCCCCCCAAATAAAAAAGAAGAAAAAGAAGACAACCAGGAGAAGCACAAGATCGAATAAACATAACAGATAACACCTTATGAAAAGTAGGTGAAGATTATGGAATATGCTAAAATTTTAAAACAAAAAGAAACATTTAAAGATTCAAGAGGATGTGACAAATATTGTACATAGGCAAAAAATAAAATAAAATAAAATATACGGATGATGGGAGCCCAAAAATCCAGATGCCCATGTCCTGTCTCTGAAGATTCCCATTCGATGGGTTATGGATTTCCTCTATGTTTAAAAACCTACAGGTGTTATAAAGCAGAAACTAACACACCATTGTAAAGCAATTATACTCCAATAAATATGTTAAAACACAACCAAACAAACCTACAGGTGATTCTGATATGATTCACAGACAATGTAAAGCTTCTGCTTTACAGGAAATAATACTTTTTATTATTTTGTTATTTTATAGTTATATTAACAGTTTGTACTATTGACCGGTAAGTCTGATGTCAAAATGCACTCCCCACTAGGGATATAAAAGGAACTAACAGTCTCTGCGGCTGCTTGGTGGCAGCATGCATGTATTGCCAGGGCAATTATTGTAGGAATCCAAATGAGTGGAACATTTTAGAATTGGAAGACTACATACAGATCATCTAGTCAAGCTTCCAACTATTATAGTTGTGAAAACTAAGGCCCATATAAAAGAAATGATTTATCTCCAAAGAGCGTTAGTGAAAGAGTATGAAATTAAAAATATCTCTGAACTTTTAATTTAGTGCTGTTTTTATTAATCTCATGTATTAGCTTAAACTTCAGTGTGACAGATTTGGGATTGAATTCTTGCTCAGATTTACTGATTGCATGCCTTTTAGTAAGTTACTAAAACATTTTTTTAAAAAAAGATTTATTTATTTATTTTTGGCTGCGTTGGCTCTTCCTTGCTATGCGCGGGCTTTCTCTAGTTGCGGTGAGCGGGGGCTACTCTCTGTTACGGTGCGCGGGCTTCTCATTGTGGTGGCTTCTCTTTGTTGCTGAGCGCGGGGTCTAGGTGTGTGGGCTTCAGCAGTTGTGGTTCACGGGCTCTAGAGTGCAGGCTCAGTAGTTGTGGCGCATGCTCTTAGTTGCTCCATGGCATGTGGGAGCTTCCCGGACCAGGGCTCAAACCCGCGTCCCCTGCACTGGCAGGCAGATTCTTAACCACTACGCCACCAGGGAAGCCCTACTAAAACACTTTTAACTTCACTTTTCACATATGTAAAATGGTGAGCCTTGGCTGATATAGAATATGAGATAACCTAGCACTGTTCTTAACACATACACGTAGTTAACATTTTTTGGCTCTCATCCCTCTTAAACAGCCTCTATCCTCTTAACAATGAAAGTGTGTTTCAGCTAGCAAAGCACCCCAGAGCTGACCACATTCTGGCAAGAGATATAGGATTCTTTTTCTTGCTGGTGGTTCTTTATACCTGATATTTGAACTGCACTGAAACATGAACATCTCTTGTTTATACCGTATTAATGGATTTGATAGATGAATTTTAAAAAGTAATATGCAGGAAAAAAATAGTAATATGCAGGAATTGAGCTGCCTTACTCTCAAGAAATATAATTCGATAGTGGTGGCTAAAACAATAAACAGTGTTTGGACAGGGAGTCCATATTGGATGTGAACTACTTGTACTCCCATTCGTCTATTAAGAATAAATAGAATCCTTTCAAAATCTGTTTTAAAGCGCAGTTATTTCCTTCTGACTCATTTAAGTTACCTGCAAGAAAAAGACAATCTCCTGAATCCTTGCTTAAAAGGCTTTTAATATAAAGCAGATAATTTTTTGCAACGTTTCCCAAACTTTTCATTATCAAATTGGCTGAGGCTTCTCAACGATTATCATTTCACAACAATATCTCCCTTTTCACCTTTTTTAAAAGAGTTGGCCTCGTAGATGTGCCCTTAAAACAGAGCTTCACTCTCAACTTATTTTAAATTTTGTATTCAAACAGTATGAAGAAAACAGGATCAGGGAATTTAGCCATAGAAGTGAATGGATTACTGATACATGCTACATCATGGATGCAACTAAGTGAAAGAAGTCAGGCACGAAAGGCTCTATATTGTATGGTTGCATTTATATGAAATGTCCAGCAGTGGCAAATCCATACACACGGAAAATACTATACATTAGTGGTTTCCAGGGGTTTGGAAGAGAGGGAAATAGGGAATGACTCCTCAAAATGGGTGTATGTTTCCTCTTGGGGTGATGAAAATGTTTTGTAGTTGGACAGTGGTGATAGTTGCACAACATTGTGACAGTAGTAAATTCCACTGAATGGTACAGTGAATTGTAAAATGATCAAAATGGTGAATTTTGTGTTATGTTCATTTTACTACAATAAAAAGGAGAAAGAATTAGGGAAAGACTTAGAGTTTGGGAAACTAAGGTGAACTGGTCAAGAAAAAGACAGCTCTACTGTTCAGTGTTCTCTCAGCTCTCCCAGTGCATTAATCCTCAGCAAAAAGTAGCCTGAACTTGTCGATGATAGTCATTCAACACAGTCCAGGGAAAAGTAAATAAAATAAAACCCAACTGTTCTTCTTTAGCACATCTATGAAAGGTTAACTTGCTGCTCAGCCACGTGGACATTCATGAAGACGTTTCACTTTAGGTGTCCTCTACTTCAGTACTTTACTCACAGCTCATTCACACATGTAGGCAACAGCATTCATTAATTGGATGGAATCTGCAGTGCTGGTTGTGATGGGTCTCATGAAAAGAAAAGGGAAGGAGGAAAAAGCCTCCACATTGACTTGGTGGTCTTGACGAAATGGATGCAGAAGACAGCTTGAGTGTCAAACTGGAAACTGTTATTTTCCTTTTCCTTTTCTTTTTATCTTTCCTATCAGGTCGTCTGCCCACTTCCCACCCCCTTCTTTCAAACAGGAAAGACACTAATTAGCTGCTTTTTTGTGTTTTTGGTAAAACACCTATTGTTTTGCGTTTCTTGTTGTTCGGTGAACATTATTGTTTTTACTGCCAAATGAGCTTCAGTGGTTGATGTAGGGGGTCTCTTGGGAACTTAACTTTTTCCAGTTTAAGTGGAAAAGCTTTTTTGTTTGAATTGGCTTTTACTGGGTGCTTCAAGGTTTGCTCTTGGCTCTTTGAAGGGGGACTGAATAGCACTGTGTTTCCTTTGAGGTTCCAATGAATAAAGGATCCTATGTCCTGGGCACTTTTTGTTGATTTTGCTGTGTGTCCTCTCTAGTAGCCAGATGCAGATTCCAGGAAAATGACATATAAATGAATATAAGTAATCTAATATTTTTACAATTTGCTTTGGCCATACTCCTGGTCTTATTCTACTTGTAGCAGATGGCTTTAAAGAGTATTAGCTATGTATATATTAAAAATAATATAAATATACCAATATTAAATATTATATTGATGTATAAGTGTAATATACTAATATTTATATTAGTGTATAACAATTATGTATTATATTAATATATATTTTTGCCTAGCATATATTATATACAAAATATATGAGTAATGAAATGTATTTCTGTGGTTAATATGTTCATAATATTAATATGATATATCCTGTAATATTGATTATAAAACAATTATATCATAATATATAAATGTATAATATTATTATCTGATATAATACACTATAGTTAATATATTCTATATAACAATATATAATGTATTAGTATAATTGTATTATATAATATAAATATAATACATATATAAAACTATATATCTTCTAGTTATACATTACACATACGAGCATGTATAGCTATTTATAATTTTATTGACATAGGAATCTGGTCATCATAACAATTGATGTAAAAATATGCAATATTTTCAATCAAATGGGCCTTAACCTCACTACCTACACATAAGTACTTTTAAAATCTTGAACCCTGTCTAACTCATGCTTCCATATCTCTCAACCCGCTTTTCTACACATGCACGTAGACACACATTTATACACGATATATATGTATACTACCAGTTTTCAGTTGAATGTATATAAATATATAATATATAATTATATTCCTGTGTATGTATACAAATATAAATCAAAGGTATGTGTATAGGTATGTATTTCATATGTTTCTATAAATATACAAATAATGTATGTGTATATAAATACATGACTGTATACATACATACACAGAAATATACTTATTTAAACAAAAGGGACCTAAATATAGTTCTTTAAGAATAAAAAGTTATGTCTCACTGTTTCAATAACAGTTTATAGTTTTCTACTGTATGTGCTTCTATAATTGTTATGAACATTTCGCATTTTTGTTGAATGTTGTTTTAATTTTTTGCCTTTTTTTGTTTTTTGTTTGTTTTTTTTTTGGTACGTAAGCCTCTCGCTGTTGCGGCCTCTCCCGTTGCGGAGCACAGGCTCCGGACGCACAGGCTCAGCGGCCATGGCTCACAGGCCGAGCCGCTCTGCGGCATATGGGACCTTCCCGGACCGGGGCACGAACCCGTGTCCCCTGCATCGGCAGGCGGACTCTCAACCACCGTGCCACCAGGTAAGCCCAGTTTTTTGCCATTATTAATGAAGTTCTGAAGAATACGGTGGGCAAGATTACTTGAAAAACTCTCCTAAAAGAAATGGGTTAGGTATGCTAGGTTAAATGTACACAACTTATTTTTAAGTGCGTGGTTGATTTTGGAAGTGTGCAGTCGAAATTTCCAGGACCCATGAAGGAAGGGTGGTCCATGTGTGAGAGTGATAGCTCTATTAAGAGTGGATTGAAGATCTTGACAGCTTAGAACAGAAGCTGGAAATCCTGTTTTTATGGAGCCAAATGGCAAATATTTTAGGCTTTGTAGACCAAAGAGGCAAAATTGAGGATATTATTTAGGTACTTAGGTAACCATTTAAAATTTAAAATGTTACCAGTTAAAACGTGAAAATTATTCATAGCTCATAGGCCATAAAAAATAGGCAGCTGTCTGGATTTGGAATACAGGCCGTAGTTGAATGACACACCTGGTATAGAGACTTGTTTTTAAATGGCCATGACCACATGGGAGGCAGGAGGTAAGACTCCATCCCTACTAGATGGGAAGTTAGAACTAAACCTACCTATCCCTGGCTTCACCTTGAATGAAAGGGTGTGCCAGGAGAAAAAAATATCTGCTGGCAAAGGGAGACTAAGAGCAAATTCTCTTGGCCTCTGCTCTGGGTAGGAAACAGGTAGGAAATCTTGAGAATTCTGAACCGAAGATCTGTGTTCACAGTGTTTGGGTTGCAAATTTATTTGCGGTCTTGCAAACAGAAGCTAAGAAATTAACTTAAAATGCTCCCAAATCGGTGGTATTCCAAACACAAAACTAAACCCTTTCTGGAGAGGTAGACCTTCAACACAGGCCTACAGCGTTCCCACAGATAAAGTTTAGCTAAATGTGAGCTCATGATCTAAATTTACACAATAATGAAGAAATCAGCTACAAGTGGAGAGAATCAGCAAAAACAATCAATACCAGAATTAAATTCCCAAGGCCATCCATCAGATGTTGGAATTATCAGGTGCCAGGCAGAAAATATACATAAAACTAGAACTGAAACAAGGAGCAAGGATGTTTTAAAAGACTGGGTAGGATCTTTCAAACATTTTTAAAGTACATGTCATTGATAAAGCTAAAAACTCGAAGGTCGTGTAATACAGCAGATTAATCGTGGAGAAGAGTGAAATTATGCTGTTTTTAAAAATATGGCAGGTCAGATTTCCTGCCTAATTATATAAGTTGATTTATCTTAAAAAATACACAGTATTTTAAAGACTTATTGGCTGTAAAATAAGTTAAGGGTATTTCAAAGGGCTTCTCTGCAAAGAGAAGTGAGAAGTAGCAAAACACAGAAAGTCGAGGGGAAAAAATGTCAGTATATACATTGCTATAGGGTCAACTAAGCCTTAGGCCAGCAACTGTGAGGAGGAGCTGACCCTTAGATACGTACAACTAAGCTGGAACCTTCAAAAAGTTCAACTATTTATAAGTAAAAAGATTTATTAAAATTAATAACCAAGTGTTTTAATTGACATCAGAAGAGTAAAACAATAAACCCTGAGAACATAGAAAAATAGACAATAAAGATATGAGCAGAACTTAATAAAACAGAAAGAAGTATAAAATTGAGGTGATTTAGTAAGTCAAAAGAATATTCTTTGAAAAGATTTAAAAAAACAAACTTTGATTAAGCAAAACAAAAATGTAAGTAAACAATATACAGAAAGAATCAGGACAGTGTTATAGCAGAGAGTACAAACAGAGAATATATGAAATGCCAGTAAATTTGAACATTTCTGTAAAGTGGACAATTTCCTAGCTCCTAAAGTTTACCAAAACTGACACAAGAGGAAATTTGTAGCTGGAGTTCTTGCACCAGTAAAGGAATTAAGTCAATAGTTTACAAGCTTTCACCAAGAAAATACCAGACCCGGCCAGATCGTTTGGGAGGTGAATTCTATCCAACTTCTGTTAAACAGATAACATCAATATTAACAAAGAAAAACTTCTAGGGAGTAGCAAAGGAAGAATGCTCCTTTATTCATCTTACGAAGTCTATATAATCCTAATACTGAAAATAGATTAGGACTGTAAGGAAAAAGAAATTTACAGGTCAAATTTACTTGTAAATATAAAAGGAAAAATTTTAAACTATGATATTAGCTACCCAAGTTCACTAGAGTAAGAAAAAGCACGAGCAAGTTAGGTCATCCAATGTAGTTTAATGTCAAGAATATATATCAATAGATTGAAATCACCACATTTTATTTCTTTCATGTGTCTCTTTAAAAAATTGCTATGTACTTATATTGATCTCTCTTGTACTAGGCACTGTGCTAAGTCACTTACATATTTACTCCTTTAAACCTTCTATCATCCCTGGGGGAAAGTTCTATTTTGCTTCCATTTCTTAGCTAAGACTCTAACCCCCAGGAAAGTAAAGCAGCATTTGTAAGTTTTTGTGGATGGTCAGTGACGGGACCAGTACAGGAACATCCAAAGTCTATGCTTGGAAACAGTGCCCCATGTTGACGCTCACATTACAGATGAAAGGAAAGGAACCATGCACTTACATTATAGATTAATACCCACATAACAGGTTAAAGGAAAAAGAAACATGTGCTTCTCTCAAAAGTTGTAAAGGAGGCATATCCATTTCTAAATATATTTCCCAATTTCTTTTGCTTGTTTTCTGACCTTTGTAGTGCATTTTGCCATGAGGAAAATTTTAATTCTTATATAATTAAATGTATCCTTTTTTCTTTGTATCTTAGAAAGGTATTCCTCATGAATAATTTATTTCAAGTCTCCCAGGTTTCTGATACTTTTACACTTTCATTATTTTTTCACTTTTAACTAGTTGCTGTGTCTAGAATTTAGTAATTCTATGATAGCCATATTTTCCCACTTTTGTTGAATAATTTTTGCTGCTGATCCAAAACGTGAATTTTATTTTAATCTCAATTCCCTTATGCTCTTGCATCTAATTTTAAGATGCTTCCTATTCCACTGGTTGTCTTGTCTATCTAAAACAAAATGCTACCTTAAAAATAATGTAATTATAATATAATAAATGTCATTAGTAAACATAATACAGTATATAATAAATAGCATAATATAAAATAACAAAATATAATTTACCATATAACAAGGTCAAAGGAGAGCAAAAGTATACAATCACTTGAAATATCCCCCAAAAGATATTTTATAAAATTCAATATTCATTTGTAATTTAAAAGAAAGAGTAAAATAGGGATTGATGAATGCTTCCAAAATAAGAAATTATATGTCTAAAAGAGAAAGAGGTAAGTGATAGACTTTAGTAACACTGGCAATAATTATATGTCTAAAAGAGAAAGAGGTAAGTGATAGACTTTAGTAACACTGGCAATAAATGCAGGACAAGATGAGGATGCCTGATATAATGTTAAAGAAAAAGTATTATGTAACATTGTGTTTGCAGCACTGATGAGTTCAGTGAAAAGAGAATCTCATAGAAAAGAGTATCTCGTTCTTCTTAATGTATGTACACTTGTCCATTGCATGAACATAACAGCTTATTTAACCAATATGTTACTGATCTGCATCTGGATTTCTAGGTTTTCATGCAATTTTATTATGCACAGTTGTTTCAAACACTAGGACTTCCTCTTATGTTTATATCTTTTGAAAGAAACACTATCTCCACAGATGATTTATCTGTGCTGGCTGCTCGCTGACTTTGGGTACTTCTCAGTTCTTCCCTTTACCTTCCTAGTCAATATGAAAAGGGAAGGCAAGAAGGTCTCCTGTTTCGAGACTGTAAAGATAGGTCTTGGTGATAAAGTCTTGGTGGTAAAGGCTAAAAGTATTAACCCAGAACAAATGTTTTCCCAGCTGTAACTGTGTGTGATTCCCTTGGCTTGATTCCATAGAGGATGTAAGACAAGACTGTAGAACCTGCCCTCAAAGTGCTTCCAGTAGGATGAGCTAAGTCAAGTATGGTGGCATATCTAATTCAAGACAAAATATCACGTCTCCTTTTCTCTCCTGGCAAAACTTGGTGGAGTGAATGTAGAAGTCACTGTATGCTTTAAATTAAAGCAACACAATAAATCGTGTATTGGAAGGTGATTATTCTGGTCTCTTTGTGGAGACGAATTGGAAATTGTCTAGAAGAAGGAAAATTAGGTTAACCAAAGTTAAACTCATAAATAATTGAGCATTAATTAAATATCTGTGGTCTGTGTTTCTCTTTGATCATAATTTCTCCCAGTTTATAGACCTCTCTGATACCTGATTAATCCTTGTCAAAGATGCAGTTAACAATGATTATTACTGTGTATTAGGTTTTGCCTGGGCCCTGAAGAAACTATCCTAAATCACCAGCTATGATTGTCACTTGATTTCCTCACAGAGAACAATCAGAACTCCTTGTCTTACGTGGCTTGGGATGAGAAACTAGTTAGTCTCTTAGATACTGTTAGAGGACCCTACAGAGCCCATTGGTGAAAGTTTGGAAAACACTGGGCTTCTTAAAATTGATTCTTGTAGTGCTTCAGGAAAGATCACTGAACCAAAAGGATAACGGTGTTTCTGGTTCTGTTGTTAGTGTTCTCCATGGAAACATTGCTGAAGCTTCTGCACTCAATTTCCTTCCCCATGTGTGAATGTCACTGAAAATATCCAATTCCATTCTATCCCCATATAACTTCAGAAACAAAGCAAAATGAAGACTCAAAATTCATTTCAAATAATGAAATGAATATATAACGTAGAATGGAACTGGGAAAATACCTGGTTTAAATTCTGGAAAGTACCAACTATACAATTCTGGATAAGTTGCTTCATCTTGCTTAGTCTAATTTAATGCCCATCTCACAGGATGTTATGATGATTAATTTAATATCTTTGTATAACATACAGTGTTATGTAATTTCTTGTTTTTCTTGAGTAAATTCATATCCTTAAGCAACTCACTGTAAACAATAGTTACTTACTTGCTTAAATTACTCTTATCTTCTATTATCAGCTGAATTGTGTCCTGCTCAAGTTAATATGTGGAAGTCTTAACCCCCAATACCTCGTAATATGACTGTATTTGGAGATAAGGCCCTTAAGTAGGTAACTGAGGTCAAATGAGGTCAAATGGGTGGGCTCTAATCCAATATGACTGGTGTCCTTATAAAAAGAAAATATTAGGACACAGACATGCACAGAGAGAAGACCATGTGAAGACAAAAGGAAAACGTGGCATCTACAAACCAAGAAGGGATACTTGAGAAGAAATCAATCCTGCTGACACCTTATGTCAGCTTTCTAGCCTCTAGACCTGTGAGTGAGTAAATTTCTGTTGTTTAACCTCCTCAGTCTCTGGTACTTTGTCATGGCAGCTCTAGGAAATTCATACAACTTTTTATGGCCTCCTTGTCTCAAGTTGAAAGTTCAATATTTGGCATCATAGCTAGGAAACAAAAATATCATCTACATTCCTTGTTGTAGTCTTTCTTCCCCATTCTCATTGCTAGTAATTTCCATATTTGGGTCTGTTTTCTGTGCCTTGTAAACAGAGTGTTACGCTCATTTCTGCTCTTACTGCTAATATACAGTAAATGTGCAGATACCGAATAGATTTTGGAGAAGTGCAGCATATAGTTGGCACATGTGTGTATGTGTGTGTATTCATATAATTTATACTTTTTCTCTATTTTCTTCCTTTGGTGTGAGCTAAGATTCTCTGCTTTTGTGACGAGTACTCCTGAATACTAATCCCTGAATTTAATTCACCAAAAATTGCCAAAAATAATAATAATATGGGGAAAGAGAGAGTGATAGAGGGAGAAGAACAAACAATCAGGCAAGGGCAGTACTGTGAATTATTAGGGTCTTATTAATAAGATTATGTTAGTCTAGAGGAAATGACCGTAAATATCATCAGTGAGCCCAGTTGGTCTTTACTGACTGCTAGACACATCCCTGAGTTCTGTTCTTAGTCTCCAGCTGTATGATTACTACTGTCTGGAAGTATTATTTGAACAACTAAAGTCACTTAATGGAAAAGGAATATGTCTTTAGAGAATCAACAGTAAGTTTTCTATCTGATTAAAAAGGACTGTTGACTGTCTGGAAACCTCAGTCATATTTGTAAGCAGGAAAGCATTGGCTATTAAAAGTGGATGATGTAAAGAGATGAGCAGAAACTTGGGCGATAGGTTTACCTGGATTTAATTCTCACTTCTACCGCTTGGTAGCTGGATAGCCTTAGGCAGGTTTCATACCTCCCTGAAATTCACTTAATTCAGTCTGTAAAATGGCATAATAACTTATTATAGCATCCTTTTAGGAATTTTAAATCAATTCTTGAAATAAAAGTGCACAATATATAGACAAGTGTGGATTCCTCAATAGGTGTTTGACCTTTCATTTCTCCAGTATCCCACCCGCATCAAATAAAGAAAAATACTTTTTAAAATTTACGAATATTTCATTGTTGTAAAGTTAAAGCCATAAAAATAAGCAAATGGCCTACTATCATACCGTTAGAAGAAAAAAAAAAAAGGTGTTCATGAGAGTTCCATATTAGAATACAAGTTTTCCTTAGGCACCTGTTTATGTATGCTATTCTGCTCTTTACAATAAATAATTAAATTTAAAAGACTTAATTCCTCACTTTTAAGACCTTATTAGTTTACAAATTACATATTGACCTATGCTAAATTTTATACCGACCCATGCTAATGAATTCAGTACAGAAAACAAAAAACACTGCACTAAAGCAAATTATATATATATATATAAAATATATATATATATATATATATAATATATATATCTTAAATGCATTTATATCCTACCGTGTCTCATAAAGCATTGTGGTAACTCACTGGAATACAGACAATCAAATATAATGGCAAAAGCACTTAATATAAACAGTGCCAAGGAAACATAGAAGATGAAGAAAAGATGAGGGAAATGTGAACAGGAGGACATGTAGTTAATCGAGTTGTATGTTTTGACCTTAAGCTTCTCTGTGTGGGGACTTCCCTGGTGGCACAGTGGTTGGGAATCCTCCTGCCAGTGCAGGGGACATGGGTTCGGGCCCTGGTCTGGGAAGATCCCACATGCCGCGGAGCAACTAAGCCCGTGCGCCACAATTATTGAGCCTGTGCTCTAGGGCCAATGAGTCACAACTACTGAAGCCCACGTGCCACAACTACTGAAACCCCAGCTCCTAGAGCCCATGCTCTGCAACGAGAGAAGCCACAGCAATGAGGAGCCCGCACACCACAATGTAGAGTAGCCCCCACTCGCCCCAACTAGAGAAAGCCCATGTGCAGCAACAAAGACCCAACACAGCCAAAAATAAATAAATTTATTTAAAAAAGAAAAGATTCTCTGTGGATAAAACAACATGTAAATAATTGGTTACAAAGCCACATTATTTGAAGGTGCCAGACTGCACATTAACAGTCTGACACAAAGGGACAGCACAGGAAAACTATTCAAAGACAAAGATTTTTAAATCTTTGCAGTTTGAAACCTTTTAGAGCAAGTATAATGAGCTCGACACACATTTCAACACTCAACATGTTAATCGCATGTTCAAAGCATGTCTCAAAGTCATTGGAAATAGTTGCTGTCTCTGTCTCTGATATGTAAAACAGATCTGTGATGTGTAAAACTCAGGAGGTATTGATATCCACTTTTTGGCATCTGAACAGGGAACAAAGTTGTTTCGCAGTGATAATAAAGAATGAAGTAAATGCAACAGTCAAATAAAAGACAAAGTACTGAGGGAATGTATTAAGAAAACGAATCCAACTAAATTCTGGTGACCTGGGGCCTACGGTTGTACACACTGCATGGAAATACCCCAGCCTAAATACTGGCATAGGAGGAAGGGTACTGCTAAGCCCATCACAGTATAATCCTTTTAAATGTCCCTTTCAAGGTTGTCTCCACTCAACACTGAGTATAGGAAATCTTCCCATCAGGCAGAAACACTGGCTGCACAATGATTGACCAAGAAATTAACACACTAATGAATAAATGATGCTAATTTATTTCTATCTCTGACAACGGGAAACAGCACACACTCTGTGTCAATGATATGTCCTCTTTCCCACTTTTCTAAATGGTCAATTACGTTTTTCCCTTCATTGCTTTATATCATGTGTGGCAGGCATGATGGGAAATGGCTACCAATGGTTCTGTTATTGATTTCTACCTTCCTTTCACTGTGGCTAAAGAAGATACTTTGTATGATTTCAGTTTCTTAAAAATGTATTGGTACTTGTATTGTGGCGTAACATATGGTCTTTCCTGGAGAATGTTCCATGTGTACTTGAGAAAAATGTGTATTCTGCTGTTGTTGAGTGGAGTGATCTATATATGGCTGTTAGGTTTAGTTGGTTAAATGTGTTATTCAGTCCCCCTACCTCTCTACTGATCTTCTGTCTAGATGTGTTATCCATTATTGAAAGCAAGGTATTGATCTCCAACTGTTATTTTAGAACTATCTATTTCTTCCTTCAATTCTGTCAATGTCTGCTTCACATATTTGGGGGATGTTTGGTACATATATGTTTATAGTTGTTATATCTTCTTGATAGATTGAACTTGTTATCAACATATAGTGGCCTCCTTTTCCTCTTGTGATAGTTCTTGATTTAAAGTTTATTTTGTGTGATATTAATGTAGCCATCCCAGATCTATCTTCCTTCCTTCCTTCCTTCCTTTTTCTCTCTCTCTCTTTCTTTCTTTTTGTTACTATTTGCATGGGATATTTTATTCTGTGCTTTAACTTTCAACTAACTTGTGTCTCTTGAAATCAAGTGAGTTTTTTGCGGGCAGCATATACTTGGATTATGGATGTTTTTAAAGTCCATTCTGCCAATATTTATCTTTTTTTTTTTTTTTTTTTTTTTTTTTTTTTTTGTGGTACACGGGCCTCTCACTGTTGTGGCCTCTCCCGTTGCGGAGCACAGGCTCCGGAATCGCAGGCTCAGCGGCCATGGCTCACGGGCCCAGCCGCTCCGCGGCATGTGGGATCCTCCACGAACCCGTGTCCCCTGCATCGGCAGGCGGACTCTCAACCACTGCGCCACCAGGGAAGCCCGCCAATTTTTATCTTTTTATTGGAGAGCTTAATCCACTTACTTTTTCAAAAATTACTGATGAGGAAGAACTTAATTCTGTCTGTTTCCTGGTTGTTTTCTGTATGTCTTATGCATTTTTTGCCCCTCATTTACTCCATTACTGACTTCTTCTGTGCTTAGCCGATTTTCTTGTAGTGAACTCTTGATTCCTTTTTCATTTCTTTTTGCATATAGTCTATTGATATTTTCTTTGTGGTTATCAAGAAGATTACATTTACCCTTCTAAAGTTCAACCAGTATCATTTGAATTGAAACCAACTTCAATAGCACACAGAAACTCTGTTCCTCTACAGTTCCATTCCTCCTCCTTACATTATTGTTGTCACAAAATTACACCTTTATACTTTGTGAGCCCAATAACATGGATTTATGATTATTTTATGCATTTGTTTTTTCAATCATGTAAGAAATAAAAAGTAGAGTTACAAGCCAGTAGCACAATACTGGCTTTAGTATCTGCCCATGTATTTATCTTTACTGGAGATTTCTATTTCCTTATACAGCTTCGAGTTGCTGGCTAGTGTCCTTTCATTTCAACCTGAAGGTTCAATTTAGCATTTGTCATAGGGCAGTGTTAGGAAGTTGTAAAACAAACGCCCTCAGCCTTTGTTCATCTGGGAATGTGTTAATTTCTCCCTAAGTTTTGAAACCAGTTTGGCCAAATATAGAATTCTTGGTGGACAGTTTTTTTCTTTCAGCACTTTAAATATGTCTGGCCTCTTGCCTCCATGGTTTCAGATAGGAAATTAGCTATGAATCTTTTTGAGGATCCCTGCTTTGTAACAAATTTGTTTTTTCTTTCTCCTTTGGGAGTAAAGATTCTTTCTCTGTCTTTTGGCATCTGAGAGTTTGATTATACTGTTTCTTGTTGTGGCGTTCCTTGAGTTTCTCTTAGTCCTGAAATCAGGCAAAGATTTACAGCAAGCAAACACATACTGAACCAGGGAAGAGGCAATTTGAAAATGGCAGGAAAGCTTTGTGGCATTTTTACTTGCCTTTGCCCCATCTACACTTAGTGTAGTGATGGTCTTAAAGTGGTGGGGTCTTAATGCAGTGATAGTCTTAAAGTAGCAGCAGACCATTCGTAGTATGGGGCCCTCAATCCTGCTTCAGGAGGGAGCAGAAGAGCCCATACTCTCGGATTATTATGTGTATCTGTTCTAACCTGTCTGGGAGCTACCTGAAGGACTGACACAAGATGCTTATCTCTGTCTTAGCTAACCTGGAACACAGTCTGGAAAAGCAGCGGTCATTGCTCAAAAAAAGTGCAAGGTGAACTGACAAAGCACAGATGGCTGGGGCAGAAGACTGTGCATTGAAATACAATAGACCACATAAGATGCAGGAGCAAAAGTTGGGGGAGATTCTTTGGGAACTTAGAACATACAAAAAGTACACATGTGTCCAGAGAAATTAAGAAAGCCACATGCATACTCAAGATAAGATGCATGCTCTGAAAACACCAGAGGAGTCTCTAAGCTTTTACCATGGGCTGAGCCCTGAACTCAGTGCAGGTCAGCTAAATGTTGAAGGAGTGATCCAGCAATCTGCACAATGGGGAGAGGTGTGTGGTTTTGAGTGTGCATGTGGATGTGCTTGTGTATATTTGTTTTTGTTTGTCTTAGGTGCAGGAATTCAAGGACATCTCTGTCAAAACAGTAGCTAAACATGAACTAAAGGAACAGAGACTTCAGTGCCTACATACGATAAGGAGTACACTCATTGCAAAACTAGTTTGGAAAGGTCCCTAAACAAACAGACTACTACAGCCTTCAACAATCCAAAGCCCAGAAAACCCTGGGAAAGTGGGAGAATCTGATTTCCATAGACACCACATTACAATATTTGAAAGCCAAATGTTCAACCAAAAAAATCACAAGGTATACAAAGACATGGAAAAGTATGGTCCATTTAAGAAAACAAATTAATTGATGAAACCATCCCTAAGGAAGCCCAGACTTTTCTCCATTGCATATTCTTGCCTCTTTTGTCATAGATTCATTGACCATAAGTGCATGGGTTTCTTTCTGGGCTCTCTATTCTGTTCCAGTGATGGATGTTTTTGTGCCGGTACCATACTGTTTTGATTACTGTAGGTTTGTAGCACAGTCTGAAGCCAGGGAGCATGATTCCTCCAGTTGTGTTCTTCTTTCTCAAGACTGTTTTAGCTATTCAGGATCTTTTGTGTTTCCATACAAATTTTAAAATTATTTGTTCTAGGTCTGTGGAAAATGCCCTTGATATGTTGATACAGACTGCATTGAATGCGTAGATTTCCTTGGGTATGATGGTCATTTTAACAATATTAATTCTTCCAATCCGTGACCATGGTATATCTTTCCAGCTGTTTGTGTCATCTTTCATTTCTTTTATGAGAGTCATATAGTTTCCTGGGTACAGGTCTTTTACCTCCTTAGGCAGGTTTATTCTTATGTATTTTATTCTTTTTTATGCGATTGTAAATGGGATTGTTTCCTTAATTTCTCTTTCTGATAGTTCACTGTGAGTGTATAAAAATACAAAATTTATATATAGAAATCTATTGTATCCTGCAAATTTACCAAGTTCATGTTTGAGCTCGAATAGTTTTTTGATGGTGTCTTTCAGATTTTCTATGTATCATGCCATCTGCAAACAGTGACAGTTTTACTTTTTCCTTTTCATTTTGGAGTCCTTTTATTTATTTATTTTTTCTTGTCTGATTGCTGTGGCTAGGACTTCCAAAACTCTGTTCAATAAAAGTGGTGAGAGTGGGCATCCTTGTCTTGTTCCTGATCTTAGGGGAAATGCTTTCAGCTTTTCACCATTGAGTATGTTAGCTGTGGGCTTGTCATATATGGCCTTTATTATGTTGAGGTATGTTCCCTCTGTGCCCACTTTCTGGAGAGTTTTTACCATGAATGGATATTGAATTTTTTCAAAAGCTTTTTCTGCACCTATTGAGATGATTGTATGGTTTTTAGTCTTCAGTTTGCTACTGTGATGATAAGAGACCTAAGACAGCTACAGAGGCTAAGTGACCTTTCCTTCCCTGAATGGGTAGGTATCCTTGTTCTGCCTTCTAATTGAGTTAGTATCTGAGTAAAGAACTGCCAGGTGTCATTTAGTTCACAATACACTGCTGTGGCAATATAGAAATGAATTTGCCTAAGTCATTTGGCTTTTCTCAATTATAGTAAATGAATATACTGAATGAATACTTCAACTTAAGGAAATGTTCTTAAAAATATATTAATGTAGGCAACTTCAGTGGAGAACTGAAATCAAAACAAAACATTCAGGTAAAGGGTTGAAATAAAAGTACACTCAGTTGTATCCAGTTTCCTCTTGTAAATCTCTCTTTTTAATTTGAGTGGACAGTCACTTGAGAATATCTGACTTGGGGCTAAGGAAATCTAAGCCTTCTTGGCCACACTGTATTCTCTTATGTCATTTACTAAAGACACCAGTTGGGTTGCTGAAAAAAGCGTGGGAAAAATCAATCCCTCACAACCAAAGGGTGGCTCTTGAAAATATGTGTGTTGTTGTAGTTATTTTGCTCTTCTGGCCTCAGAAGTTCTAATCTTAACCTTAGCCCCTCATGGAGAGAGACTTTGTAAACCAATTCCCACATGACTCATTATGTGACTGTTGAAAAAGAGAAACCTAGCTCTTTTCCTGTGCTTTCAACCAGTTATCTTCTTCAAAAATCTGTTTGGATTGTTATACCTTAATCTTGCCTGGCAAGGGACTTATGGGAAGGTTCTTATTGTTTGAAAGTTTGGTGCCAGTATCTGCAAAGAAAGAAGAAAGATGTGTTTATGAAACATCCCAATAGTGAAGGTGCGTGAAAGCAACTTTTGAAAAAGTTAATCTGTCAGAGTTTATCCGTATTATTACATTTTATTTTATTCATTGAAAATAAATAATTATCAATGAATCCTTTCTAGATTTTCTAGTTTCCCAAAGTTCCCTGTATTCACATTCTAAGAGGAAAAATGGTATTTTAAGTCACTGCTCTCCACCTTATATTATTTATAATCACTCCTCGTGACTCTTCCTTCCAAGAAACTTGATCCTGAGAAGTGTCCTTTGTTTGTCTTTGTGGAATAAGTGATGAGGATGCATCCTGGAGACCTGTGAGATGTTTAACTTGTGGCATAATGAAACTAGGATGGAGAGTTCTGGAAAGATCTGGAAAGGTGGCTGGTAGAGTGTGGCCAGATGTGGTGGGAGAAGAGAGACGTACAGAGAGAGGGAGAGGAAATTTTCAGAGGGAGAAAATGAAACAAAGAATTAAATAAGTTTTGTTGTGTGGTGTGGGACGCAAGCCTTTCTCTCCCCCTTTCCTTCACAATGTCTTTGTTAAAGACTGTGTTTTTCATTAGTTTTACTAAGATAGGATTTGCTGTTTTGTTTGGATACTGAGAATGGACCCATGGAAACAGTTACATTTGGGTTATCTCTGACTGTCTTTAATGAAGAACATAAATGTTGGCCACACTATCTATGCACATGCTATCACCATGCCTTTTTTGTTCTCTGTTCATATATCTAAGTCCTCTTCTTTCTTTAAGGTCAATCTCAAATCTCATCTGAAATGTACATTTATTGATAGATTCAACCCATAATGAACTGTCCCTTCTTTGTCCTCCTTAGGCTCTGATTATTTACAAAAACTCATTTTTGAACTTAGAAACTGTCCAATATGATATATTAGTTATTTCACCAGCATATGTTATATCCTCAACACAATTATACGCTTTTGTGGGGCTGGGATCATACATTCTGTAATTTTTCTCAGTACTTACACTTACTTTGATAAAAAGCGCATTCATTCATCTAAACATCATTTATTGGGTGTTAATTAAATATCTCAACTCAGTAAATATTGTTTGAATGAATGCATGCATGAATGAGGGAGTGTGCAATAGGTAGCCTAATGTACCGCCCAATGTGAGAAAACCAAAAACATAAACACAAAGGCAAGCCAAAAAGTGGACCAGGACTTTCTGTAAAATATCCTGCTTTTTGTTGGATGATGCCATGAAAATCAAGATGCTCCTGAAAGGTCTTAATAGCTGACCAAGAATAGTAAACAATTGAAATTCTCTCAGGCTTCTTCAACCCTATCACTGGACACATTTATACCTCTCAGGAGTGGTATTAAAAGAAGAGATTAATAAAGCTTTTATAGATGAGTTGATAAATCTCTAAAGATTTAAGTCTTCATTGCCTGCTAGGTTTTCTCTATTTTGGGTTTCCAAAAGATTTCAATAAACCACAGGATAATTAAAAATTAGACATTATCTTTCTTACCTTGATGTTTTTTGATGGTAAACACCTTTTTATTGTCTCCATAGTGCTGCCTAGTTTCCACCAGTACAGTACTTAAGTGAATTTTGCTCTGGATGTTGAATATTACTTAAATAACTAAAGTAACTTCCTCAGAATTATTATTCTATTCTGGTTAGGATACTATCTGCTCTGGTTTGTTAAAATTTCCCTTTAGAGTGGTTTTAATTTTGTTTCTGATAGGGTCCTAGGATTTATTGCCACACCCATCCTGCATCTGTTTTTCTTTGAATTACTCTCCTTGCAGTTTCTGATTCATACAGGGCCTTACAGGTTAGTGACAACCTGGCCATCACAACGCTGGGAAGGAGAGGCCTACTTTTCAGAGGTGTTGATGTTTTCTGTACCTGAAGGTTTTCAAGAGATATCAATCTTCCTCACCACCGCCCTTGGCCCTCTTAATGGACTAAGCAGTTCCTCATGAAATTTCTGTAGGATATCTGTACCAACTTCTCAATATTGTTCCATCCTGAGTCTATAAATTCCTGGCCTCAAGGTAATGTTAGATTTCTAGCTCCAGCCCCTATTTACATAAGGCCTATACTAAGGAACGGAACCCACAGACATCAGTCCGCTCTTCTTTCTCTGGATTTAATTTCTCTGTTACTTTCTGAAACATGCAGGTGTTCCTTTCTTTCTTTTAATCTCAGCTATGTCCTTTTAACTTTTTCAAAATTGACCCAGAATTTACGTGTGTCTCCAGTAAGAGTACATTAAATTGAGCTTAGTCTGCTATTCTACTGGCATATTTGAGATCCAGATAATTTGCTACTTCACTGGATTCAATGACCTGTATATTTCAGGCATCTAAAACTCACCATGTTCCACATTTCCCTCCTTATAGTTAGTAATTTTCTTGGGAATCTGGATGACATAAAATGGAATAAAGTTAGTGAGTGGCCCAGGAATGCCTGAAAGTTTGTTTGTCAGAGTGGCCAGGGAAAGTTAAGCAAGGAAGAAAAGCAAATGAAAAACAGAATCCCATTATTATGGCTGAGTTTACTCCCAGGATTCCATGCAGAGCTCTCTGTAGAGCTGGGTTGGGTTATAACTTATGCCAGAGCTCTACGTGGGGCTGACACCATCTCATGCCAAGCTCTCAGTTCTGGGCTCACGTCATCTCTGGTCCACTCTGTGGAGTGGAAACTTTGGAGGAATGGCCAATGTGTTCCGCGGCGTAGGAAGAGGGAAATTATGAATGTGACTTTCTAAATTGTGGAGGAACTAACCACTGTAAATGTGCCTTGAACTATGTTGTTTAATTTGACCAGTCAGATCAATGACTTTCCCCTTGAATGAAATGCTGCTACGTATATGAGCAGAAAAACAAAACTGGTATAAGGAATAGATAGCTAGTGGGAAGCTTCCGCATAGCACAGGGAGATGCGCTCGGTGCTTTGTGACCACCTAGAGGGGTGGGATAGGGAGGGTGGGAGGGAGGGAGATGCAAGAGGGAGGAGATATGGGGACATATGTATAACTGATTTACTTTGTTATAAAGCAGAAACTAACACACCATTGTAAAGCAGTTATACTCCGATAAAGATGTTACAAAAAAAACTGGTATAAGGAGATGGAGAGACTGGGAGTCTTATTTTCCCACCAATTAACTTTGCCTCTGACCATGACCTTCCCTTTGAGTCTCCTAGACCTTGGGGATGATCGCAGCCCCTTGGGTTGGGTGACGGCAACCCCATCTTCACTAGAACCTCTATAGTTAACTTTGATTTTTCCCACTCCGTCTATCCATCCCGTGTATGCAGTCAGACATTTGATCATGGACTTTTCCTGACAAAATATGCTTAAATATAACCATTTCTTTTCACTCCCACTGCTACTGCTCTTGTCACTGCCTTAACTAGGGCTTTATCTTTAAGTTCTTTATATAAATATATAAATATCTCTATATAAATACAATATACAAATAAATAAAATATAATATTAATTCTGATGATTTTAAAGTCTTTTCTTGATAAAGACTTTTCCTGATAAAGACACACAATATCTTATATAAATATTTTTGTATTATCTGTTCTTTTCTTAGAATTTTAGCCATATGATTCTATCTCTTGGTTTGTCTAGAACTTTTTGATTGAATGCTGGCTATTTTATTTGGCTTTTTTTGTTTTTCTCAGTGCAAACGTTGTTTTGCTTCAAAATATTTTATTCTACCTGGAAGTAGCAAATCTTCAAATTACAATTTTTTAAATGCTTTCAAATATCAATACTATAGGTGTCACAAAATCTAGAAAAATGACATTTAAAAATGAACTACTGCCAGATGTGTCTCTATAAACCTTTTCCCCCACTCTTTTAGCTATATATTCTTTAACTGCCTCCTCATACGACAGTTTATGTATTTTCGAAATAAAATTTTAAGAAATAAACTTTGTAGTTTTTAGACATAGATTTCTTGTAGCATGGTTGATTAGAATTTCCTTCTAGTTATTAATAGTTTAGAAAAGTTTATTTCAGCTTCACAATTTATTATTGATAATGTCACATTAATTTTCATTGTTAACTTTGAGAAAACCTCTATGGATTACTTCCTCATAAGTATTTACTATTATAAATGCATTACTGATTTCAGTACTGCTATAGGTTTGTGCATTACAGGGATTCTGATAAAATACTCATTCATACCATTCCATTACACACATTGTTGATGGAGTATATTCATTCATTCATTCATTCATTCATTTATTTATTTTTGGCTGTGTTGGGTCTTCGTTGCTCTGCGCAGGCTTTCTCTACTTGCAGGGACTGGGGGCTACTCTTCGTTGCGGTGCACAGGCTTCTCATTGCGGTGGCTTCTCTTGTTGCAGAGCACGGGCGCTAGGCACGGAGGCTTTAGTAGTTGTGGCTCGCAGGCTCAATAGTCGTGGCTCACGGGCTCTAGAGTGCAGGTTCCGTAGTTGTGGCACACCGGCTTAGTTGCTCCGTGACATGTGGGATCTTCCCGGACCAGGATTCGAACCCTTGTCCCCTGCATTGGCAGGTGGCTTCTTAACCACTGCGCCATCAGGGAAGCCCCTGGAGTATATTCTTGACAGAAGAAAATTTCCGTTTTGACTAAGCATTGATGAGAACTGAATCTTTGACTTATCTTTCACATGCCTGATGATTGAAATAATTTTCCACAGATTAGCTTCTGGTTTTGTACTTTTCAGTTCTTTTTTTCTTCTTCAAACGCACATGCTTTGCGAGCTGTGAAGTGCAAGACATGGCTATATTGTAAGGTGGTTTTTGTCCTTATGCTTCTGTGTCTTGTGCTAGGTTAAGTCAGTAGAGTAGTCAGTATGAGTACTGGAAGTTATTCCTGTAATGCGATAGTATATAGTCAATTACATATGGCGGTGTCTGAAAATCACATAATAGCCTCACTTAAAACATCTCCTTAGGGCTTCCCTGGTGGCGCAGTGGTTGAGAGTCCACCTGCCGACACAGGGGACACAGGTTCGTGTCCCGGTCCGGGAAGATCCCACATGCCGCGGAGCGGCTAGGCCCGTGAGCCATGGCCGCTGAGCCTGTGCGTCCAGAGCCTGTGCTCCACAACGGGAGAGGCCACAACAGTGAGAGGCCCGCGTACCACAGAAAAAAGAAAATCTCCTTAGCCAGATTTCAAAAAAGCCTGTGGCCATTCCAATATGATCCAACATAGCGGAATATGATAGAAGGAAAATTGGCAAAGAAAGAGACGCTGGTCTTACCTGATGGAAGTTAAAATATCTCACTTTTGACAATTTTGCAAAAACTTATAATTCCATGAACTTATTTCTAGGGTTCTTCATAGGACCTAAAAAGGAACCCATAGAGTTGTGGAACAACAATAGAAGCTGCTGTGATGAGAAGCCCAGGCACCGCAACAAAGAGTAGCCCCCGCTCGCCACAACTAGAGAAAGTCTGCACGCAGCATTGAAGACCCAACGCAGCCAAAATAAAAATAAACAAATAAAGATAAATTTAATTTTAAAAAAGTAATACTCAGGTTTGAGGCATGAGAAGTATGATGAGGAGAAATTAGCTAATCCTTTCAGAACTTTTAAAATATCAAACTCAGTCTCTAAGATTTTAGCATTATATACAACATTGGTTACTTATTAGTGGTTTGGGAAGGCCAATTTAAAATTTTCTGATCTTACTGTATTGAAATTCACGGCCCTAATGTTTTCCACATTGACTATATGAATGATGAAGTAAAGTCAATCATGTATTTCCTTTCCAACTGGACAGAAAACAAAATTTTAAAAAGTGTTTGGACTACTGACTTTTGATTTCTTCTAAGGCAAGTGTATAGGTAATTTTTATTCCCTGGTTAGGAGAAAAATGGTGGAAGAGGGCAGGGTTAAGAATTAAGATTTCAAGAGCGTGAGAGGTAGATGGCCAACCAGAGTTCCTAAGGTTCGGTGCCTGGAACTGTTGCCGCCGCTTAAGCCTGCCAAAGCAGTGGTATGGGTGCTGCCCTCGTATTTGCTACCTCTAGAAACATTCTTGCCAGTAGTGGCAGCAGCGGGACTCAATTACCCCCTTTTCTCACTCTCTCCAGAAGCTCCAGATGGCGTCTTCTGTGGGCAACGTGGCCGACAGCACAGAACCAACGAAACGTATGCTTTCCTTCCAAGGGTTAGCTGAGTTGGTACATCGAGAGTATCAGGCAGGAGATTTTGAGGCAGCTGAGAGACACTGCATGCAGCTGTGGAGACAAGAGCCAGACAATACTGGAGTACTTTTATTACTTTCATCTCTACACTTCCAGTGTCGAAGGCTGGACAGATCTGCCCACTTTAGTACTCTGGCAATTAAACAGAACCCTCTTCTGGCAGAAGCCTATTCGAATTTGGGGAATGTGTACAAGGAAAGAGGGCAGTTGCAGGAGGCAATTGAGCATTACCGGCAGGCATTGCATCTCAAACCAGATTTCATCGATGGTTATATTAACCTGGCAGCCGCTTTGGTAGCAGCAGGCGACATGGAAGGGGCAGTACAAGCTTACGTCTCTGCTCTTCAGTGCAATCCTGATTTGTACTGTGTTCGCAGTGACCTGGGGAACCTGCTCAAAGCCCTGGGTCGCTTGGAAGGAGCCAAGGCATGTTATTTGAAAGCAATGGAGACGCAACCGAACTTTGCAGTAGCTTGGAGTAATCTTGGCTGTGTTTTCAATGCACAAGGGGAGATTTGGCTTGCAATTCATCACTTTGAAAAGGCTGTCACCCTTGACCCCAATTTTCTGGATGCTTATATCAATTTAGGAAATGTCTTGAAAGAGGCACGGATTTTTGACAGAGCTGTGGCAGCTTACCTTTGTGCCCTAAGCTTGAGCCCAAATCATGCAGTGGTACATGCCAACCTGGCTTGTGTATACTATGAGCAAGGCCTGATGGATCTGGCAGTAGACACCTACAGGCGAGCTATTGAATTGCAACCACATTTCCCTGATGCTTACTGCAACCTAGCCAACGCTCTGGAAGAGAAGGGCAGTGTTGCCGAAGCAGAAGAGTGTTATAATACAGCTCTGCGGCTGTGTCCCACCCATGCAGACTCTCTGAATAACCTAGCCAATATCAAAGGAGACCAGGGAAACTTTGAAGAGGCAGTTCGCTTGTATTGTAAAGCATTAGAAGTCTTCCCAGAGTTTGCTGTTGCCCATTCAAATTTAGCAAGTGTATTGCAGCAGCAGGGAAAACTGCAGGAAGCTCTGATGCATTATAAGGAGGCTGTTCGAATCAGTCCTACCTTTGCTGATGCCTACTGTAACATGGGAGACACTCTAAAGGAGATGCAGGATGTTCAGGGAGCCTTGCAGTGTTATACTCGTGCCATTCAGATTAACCCTGCACTTGCGGATGCCCACAGCAATCTGGCTTCCATTCACAAGTATTCAGGGAATATTCCAGAAGCAATTGCTTCTTATCGCACTGCTCTGAAGCTTGAACCTGATTTTCCTGACGCTTATTGTGATTTGGCTCATTGCCTGCAGATTGTCTGTGATTGGACAGACTATGATGAGCGAATGAAGAAGTTGGTCAGCATTGTGGCTGACCAGCTGGAGAAGAATAGGTTGCCTTCTGTGCAGCCTCATCATAGTATGCTCTATCCTCTTTCTCATGTCTTCAGGAAGGCTATTGCTGAGAGCCATGGGAACCTCTGCTTGGATGAGATCAGTGTCCTTCATAAACCACCGTACGAACATCCAAAAGACTTGAAGCTCAGTGATGGTCGACTGCGTGTAGGATACGTGAGTTCTGACTTTGGGAATCATCCTACTTCTCATCTTATGCAGTCTATTCCAGGCATGCACAATCCTGATAAATTTGAGGTATTCTGTTATGCCCTGAGCCCAGATGATGGCACAAACTTCCGAGCAAAGGTGATGGCAGAAGCCCATCATTTCATTGATCTTTCTCAGATTCCATGCAATGGGAAAGCAGCTGATCGCATCCATCAAGATGGTATACACATCCTTGTAAATATGAATGGTTATACCAGGGGTGCTCGAAATGAACTCTTTGCTCTCAGGCCAGCTCCTATTCAGGCAATGTGGCTGGGCTACCCTGGGACCAGTGGCATGCTTTTCATGGATTATATCATCACTGATCAGGAAACTTCACCTGCTAAAGTTGCTGAGCAGTATTCTGAGAAACTGGCTTATATGCCCCATACTTTCTTTATTGGTGATCATGCTAATATGTTCCCTCACCTGAAGAAGAAGGCAGTCATCGATTTTAAGTCCAATGGGCACATTTATGACAATCGGATTGTGCTGAATGGCATCGACCTCAAAGCATTTCTTGATAGTCTCCCAGATGTGCAGATTGTCAAGATGAAATGTCCTGATGGAGGAGACAACGCAGACAGCAGTAATACGGCTCTTAATATGCCTGTCATTCCTATGAATACTATTGCAGAGGCAGTTATTGAAATGATTAACAGAGGACAAATTCAGATAACAATTAATGGATTCAGTCTTAGCAATGGACTGGCAACTACCCAGATCAACATTAAGGCTGCCGCTGGAGAGGAGGTTCCCCGTACCATTATTGTAACCACACGTTCTCAGTACGGGTTACCGGAAGATGCCATTGTGTACTGTAACTTCAATCAGTTATATAAAATTGACCCATCTACTTTGCAGATGTGGGCAAATATTCTGAAGCGTGTTCCCAATAGTGTACTGTGGCTGTTGCGTTTTCCAGCAGTAGGAGAACCTAATATTCAACAGTATGCACAAAATATGGGCCTTCCCCAGAACCGTATCATTTTTTCACCTGTTGCTCCTAAAGAGGAACATGTTCGGAGAGGCCAGCTGGCTGATGTCTGCTTGGACACTCCACTCTGTAATGGACACACCACAGGGATGGATGTCCTTTGGTCAGGGACACCCGTGGTGACTATGCCAGGAGAGACTCTTGCTTCCCGAGTTGCAGCTTCCCAGCTCACTTGTTTAGGCTGTCTTGAGCTTATTGCTCAAAATAGACAAGAATATGAAGACATAGCTGTGAAACTGGGAACTGATCTAGAATACCTGAAGAAAATTCGTGGCAAAGTCTGGAAGCAAAGAACATCTAGCCCTCTGTTCAACACCAAACAATACACAATGGACCTAGAGCGGCTCTATCTACAGATGTGGGAGCATTACGCAGCTGGCAACAAACCTGATCACATGATTAAGCCTGTTGAAGTCACTGAGTCGGCCTAAATAATGACAGTGTGCACAGGAGAATTACCCTGTACCTGAGCCTCAACCTTCTGGGGGAAAGGGAACTACTTTTTCCTTATCTGTACAATACCGTGCTGCAGATGGGTGACAGACAATGATAAGAAATAGCACAGCCAGACTTGCTTCCTGCATGATCATGATCACGATAGGGAGAGACACAAGAGATGGGAAACTGCTGTTCCACAAGGAGTCTCCATAGAATTTTGCAGCAGCCAGGTGTCTGGAAGGTCTGGAAGGTAAGTCTGGAAGGTCTGATCTCCCTTGGTCTTCCATGGGATGGATGGTTAGTGTGGAAGGGAGATAGAGGTTGCCCAGCCGTTTTGTGATTATCATGGATTGATTGAGTCTTCTGAATTAATATTTTTCTTTATATTTTGGGTATTGGAGCTTTTAAAAATGTTTGGTTTCAGGTATTTTTATTCATGTGAAGTGTGTATGATTCTCTTGAGATAAGCTTTTAAGCTAAAATATTCCTTGTTTTAGTTTCTGAACTCTACAGATAAATGGGGACTTTGCTGGTGTAGTCTTTTTATAGGTTTTGTAAACCACTTGAGCCTATATCAGTCATTTTAGTGTCTGACATAATGTTCGGAACTATCAGTGCTTTGTTGGTTTATAGATGATGGCTTAAATTCTTTTCCTGGTCCGTTTCCTTCTTCCCTTCCCCCCACTTTAAAAATTCTCCTGTAACTTGGCTAACAAAAAACCAAGTCTGATTCAAAACCTCCCAGAGTGTTTCTCTTAACCGCATCATCTGGTGCCAAATGAAGATTCTTAGGAGTGATTATTAATTCTGAAGGGCACAGTTGTGGTACTGTCACTGATGATAATAATAATGGATTTTTGGCCTAGAGTTTTGACCTATTTCACCAGTGTTTTACCGTTGACTGCCCCTCTATGCTGCTTCCAAAAGTCATAGTGTGTGTTAAGATTTTTACTTTCATTTCTAATGTTTGTTTGTTTGTTTTAGTGAGTCCTGTTCTACCTTTTTCTTTCAGCAGAAATGAAATCCCAGGTAAGTATAAGTATTCAAATATTTGATCAGTAAGTCACAGTTATCTCCAGTACATTAAATAACTTTCATCAAAAAACATGTTATAGGTAAAAAGCTCTGAAGGACCAGCTATGTATATGATAATTATGTTTCAGACCTTCTAGGGTATTATATATAATAACTTGTCTTCTGGACGTGGTCTTGAAGTCTTTATGGATTCAGTCTCAGTAGTAGCGAACTGCACTGCTACTTGGTTTGGAGTACAAATTAGACTTTAGCCCTCCTGGAGGTTGAGTTTTTGGTATTGAAAACCATAGGAATGAAATTATTGTATTTCAACAAAGGATCGAGGGCTTGAGGCTTAAACAAGGCAACATACGTGTGGGAAGCAGTCAGCCTTGAGGGCAGGTAAGGACATGCCAGGCATGCGGCCGCTGCTCGAAGGGACTGTCCCTACTTGTTCCCCTCCTTGTTCCATTCCATGGGAGATAAATCACCAGAGCCCAGAGATCAGAAAGAATGTAAAATGAGACAAGCAAAGCTGTCTCCCCCCTGCACATGCAGGTTATTTTTGATGCTTCTGGGTTTATGGGTTTCCTCCCAGGGAAGTTAACCTTGAGCCGAGACAGTCTGTAGATAATGTAAACCACCATCTGGCAACCTTCCGATTTCTAGTCTATATAATCTGCAACTGTAGCATAATAAAATTTGCCTTGCAACCATCAGTTGTCTTGGTCCTTCTGACCCCATCCGTCGGTGCTACTTCAGTTCCTTACCCCTTCCCTTCTGACCCTGGGCGGTGAGATCCTCTTTCTCCGGCTGGTCCGCGGCAAGTGGCACTCGAACAGGGACCTGAAGCGTGAAGGCAATTAAAAGAAAAAGAAAGTGCAGGTAAGAGAACCCTTATGCAAAATATGTGTGGCCACCAGTAAAAGTGAAACGAATAGAGGCATAAGGCAATAGTCAGAAGTAAAATAAGATGGGGCAAAAGGGCTCAAAGATGTATGAATTATTTGCTCAGGTTTTACTTTTGATGCTTAGAGCTCGGGGTAATAAAGTTTCTGAACTTTATTGTTGACTGAATTTTTACAGCATATCCATGGTGTATCTCCCTGGTTTCCTGATGGCGGCTCTGTTGACATAGAAATCTGGCAGAAAGTTGGAGAAGATTTAAAGAATTATTACGAGTCTCGAGGGCCTACTCATACTCCTGTTGTTACATATAGTTTGTGGAATCTGATAAAAATATGTTTAGATTCTTCTCATGATAGTGTTGATTTGAATGTAAAGTCAGAAAAACATAAGCCTCTGACAGAAGGAAAGACTGTATTATCAACTACTGTGTCGCCACTTCCTAAACCGAAAGAGCTAATTAATTTAAATATTTTAGATGAAGAGGAACATTTTGACTTAACAGATGAGGCTTGTAAACATAAAAGAGAGAAATATCCTGAGGATGATTTTCTAATGGCTGTGATAGGTAAGTCAGTGAAAAAGCTGCAGGTTAATAAGGACTGTCTTCCTCAAAAATCTACGTCTGTAAAAATGCTCAGTCCCTTGCAGCGCGCTGTACAAGGAGCAATAAAACGAGGAGAAGATCCTATTTTCTGTTGTCCCGTCATAGAAAAACCTGATCCTAATAATCCTCAACAAGCTACTAGGGGGCATCAGGCTCTCCCTTTGAAAGTTTTGAAAGATTGAAAATCTGCCTGTGCTCAATACGGGCCCACTGCTCCTTTTACTACTGCTGTGGTTGACAGGAGAAGCTCTTCCCCCCGCTGATTGGAAGTCTATTGCACGAGCTTGTTTAAATGGTGGAGATTATTTAATATGGAAGTTTGATTTTTATGAACGGGCTGCTGAACAAGCAGAAAAGAATGCTGCCCATAATATTCCAGTTGATTATCATATGCTGATTGGGGAAGGACAATATCTTTCTTTACAAGATCAATTAACTTATCCCTTTGTTGCTTATCCTCAAATAAATCATTTGGCATTACAAGCCTGGAGGAAATGTCCTTCTACACACAAAACTGAAGATCTTTCAAAACTTAGACGGGGACCTGATGAACCATATGCTGATTTTGTAGATAGGTTGTCACAGGCGGTGGGGAGACTCATTGTGGACGGACTCACTGGTACAATTGTAGTTAAGCAACTTGCTTTTGAAAATGCTAATAATGAGTGTCAGGCTGCGATTCGACCTTGGAGAAAACGGGGAACATTGGAGGATTATATTCACCTTTGTGCAGACATTGGGCCTACTTATATACAGGGTGCTGCTGTGGCTGCAGCATTAACTAAAGTGGGGTTTAAAAACAATCAAAAGAAAACAAAGACTTGTTTTAAATGCGGAAAGGCAGGTCCTTTTGCTAGAGAATGTAGGTCTTTTAATTCTAACCCTAGTCCTTCCTTCCCTACTCAGAAACCTCCAGATGGTCAGAAAATCCCTGGTTTATGCCCTAAATGCAATAGGGGAAAACATTGGGCACAAGATTGTTGCTCAGTGGCCCACAAGGATGGGCCACCACTGTCGGGAAACTCCTCCCGGGGCCTTCCCCGGCCCCAACAAATAATAAGGGCAATGTCTGTGTATCCTCCTCAAATTATCAATCAGACATTAACCAAAAACAAAAACATACAATATCCTCGCTCTCCAGAGCAACACCAGGAAGCGCAGGACTGGAGCTCAGTACCTCCGCCCGATATGTATTAACTCCTGAAATGGGTCCTCAGGCCCTCTCTACGGGCATCTGTGGACCTTTACCCAAGCGTTTGATGGGACTATTATTGGGAAGAAGTAGTGTCACCATGAAAGGTTTAACTGTTATGCCAGGAGTCACAGATTCTGACTACGAAGGAGAAATAAAAGTCATGGCACAAACTATTAAAAATATAATAACTATTTCTCCTGGTGATAAAATTGGACAATTGCTACTTTTGCCCTTTGTACCTCATGGACAAAGTTTACAACATCAAAAGAGAGAAACAAAGGCTTTTGGATCGTCTAATGCTGCCTACTGGATTCAGAAGATAGGGAAAGAACGTCCAGAAATGAAATGAACCATTAATGGAAAGGTTTTTTCAGGTTTGTTAGACACTGGAGCTGATGTCTCTGTTATGACGCAGATACACTGGCCTAAACGTTGGCCCATTAGTCCTACTATTACAGAACTTCACGGAATAGGACAAAGTTCTTCTCCTATGCAAAGTAGTCAGTTTTTTTTTATGGCAAGATAGTGAGGGCCATTCAGGATATTTCCAGCCTTATGTCTTGCCTGGGCTGCCTTTAAACCTCTGGGGCCGAGATATATTAAAAGAAATGGGAGTATTACTTTATAGTCCAAACTCTCAAGTCTCTAATATGATGTTGGATCAAGGATTTCTTCCCACAAAAGGGCTGGGAACAAATCAACAAGGAACTGTCTATCCTATTGATGTGAAAATAAAAAATGATAGACAAGGTTTGGGTTTTTCTTAGGGGCCTTGGATTCTCCACTCACTGCTGATCCAATTACTTGGCTGACTGATGACCCTGTATGGGTGGACCAATGGCCCCTCACAAAGGAGAAATGAGAAGCTGCAGAGCAATTAGTGCTGGAACAATTAGGGCATTTAGAAATTTCCAGTAGTCCTTGGAATACTCCTATTTTTATTATCAAGAAAAAATCTGGAAAATACAGGTTATTACAGGATCTAAGAGCTGTTAATAAAACTATGCTAATAATGGGAGCTCTTCAACCAGGCCTACCCTCTCCAACAGCCATACCACACAATTATCATCTTTTAGTTGTAGATTTAAAAGATTGTTTTTTCACTATTCCTTTGTTTCCTGAAGATAGAAAACATTTTGCTTTTAGCTTGCCTGCCTTAATTTTTAAGGAACCCATGAGGAGATTTCAATGGAAAGTATTGCCTCAGGGCATGGCAAATAGTCCTACATTATGCCAAAAATATGTGGCTCAGGCCTTGACTCCTGTGAGAAAAAGGTTTCCATCGTTATATCGCATACATTATATGGATGATATACTTTTAGCCACTGATAATATTTCTTTATTAGAGACTGCTTTTCAATTTTTACAACAGTCCTTACAATCATTTGGCTTGGTCATTGCCTCAAAAAAACTTCAAAGACAATCTCCATTTTTGTATTTGGGAAAATATATTGATTACACTATTAGGCCTCAAAAACTGCAAATTCGAGTTGATAATTTAAAAACATTAAATGCTTTTCAAAAATTACTTGGAGATATTAATTGGCTAAGGCCTTCCTTAAAACTTACTACTGCTCAATTACAGCCTTTGTTTGATATTCTTAAAGGTGACTCAGATCCTTCTGCTTCACGCTCTATGACTCCAGAAGGATTTCAAGCTTTACAAATAGTCAATAGATCTATCAGTTCTACACAATTAACTAGAATTCATACTCACCTTCCAATTTTCTTAATAATTTGTCCAACTCCTCATGTGCCTACTGCCGTCTTATGGCAAACTGTTGGAATTATTGAATAGATTCATATGAAATCTACACCCTCTAAAGTTATTAACCCTTATTATGAACTTATTAGTAATTTAATAATGCAAGGTAGAACTAGATGCTTACAACCTATAAGTATAGAACCTTCTCAAATTATTATCCCTGATTCAGTTAGTCCACAAAATTGGCTTTTTCAACATAGTAATGAATGGGGTCTTGCTCTTGCAGGATTTTCAGGTACCTTGGAATGCCATTACCCTGCTGATAAATTGATCCAATTCGGCAAACTTAACTCATATCTTTCCTTCTATAATTAGGCAACAGCCTGTACCTTTGGTTTTTACGGACGGTTCTTCTTCAGGAGTGGCTACTGTAATCATTGACGACGGAACAAACCTCGTTAAAGAAAATTCCTTGACTTCAGCTCAACGTGTTGAACTGTGTGCTGTTATTATGTCTTCTAAACATTTGCCTTCTATATCTTTTAATTTGTTTTCTGATAGTAAGTATCTTATTAGCTTGTGATTTCTTCTGGAGACTGCGAGCATAGGACATACTAATGACCCTGAATTACCATCCTCTTTTCGTTTGCTTCAACAGCTTATTCGTTCCCATGATGGTCCTGTTGCAGGTCTGTATATCCGTGCTCATTCTAACTTGCCTGGTCCATTGACTAAACTTAATGCGACTGCAGATGTTTTAACTCGATCTAAACGTGATCTTTATCCTGTACATTTTCCTCCCAAGAATAGAGTTGAAGTTACTCCTCCTCCTCAATCTCTTTTCCCTAAAGCAGGACATGTCCCAATTTACCGTACTCCTCCTTTCCGTTCGTCATGCTGTCAAGAATGGTTAATATACTGCATTCATTATCTCCATACTCTTGATACTCATGGTCCATGTCCTGGACACCCTCATATTATGGTAAGTTATGATCAAACTGCTTCACAAGCAGCACAGCAGTTGCACGCTTTACACCGTCAGTCAGCGGCTACATTACACACACAATTTTCCCTTACTGGTGAAGCCGCCCCACAAATTGTTAAGCAGTGCCCACAATGCTTACCTCACCTTCCTGTTCCACATTATGTTGTTAATCGTCGTGGATTATTACCTAGACATTTATGGCAAATGGATGTTACTCATATCCCGTCTTTTGGGAAATTACAGTTTGTTCATGTCACTATTGATACTTATTCTGGTTTCCTCTGTGCTACAGCACAGACCGGAGAAGCTACTAAACATGTTACCACTCATTTATTACACTGTTTTGCTTTCATGAACCTTCCCAAAATTATTAAAACAGATAATGGGCCCGCTGCTTTTGCAACATTTTGTAATTCATTACAAAATTACCCATATTACAGGCATTCCATATACCCCTCAAGGACAAGGTATTATAGAACGTGCAAATAGATCTTTAAAGCTAACTATTGAAAAAATAAAAAGGGGGGAATTGTATAGAACAATGCCACATAACCTTATAAATGATGCTCTGTTTATTTTAAATGTTCTCACTGTTGACAAATTCGGCTGCTCTGCAGGGGGAAGGTTGGTGGCTGAGCCAGGATTGGCCTCTCAATCTCCGGAGGTCCTCTGGAAAGATCCGTTAACCAGCACTTGGCGTGGTCCTGATCCTGTGTTGATTTGGGGACGTGGTCACGTGTGTATCTTTCCCAGATCAGCGCCTGGACCTTGCTGGCTTCCTGAGCGCTTAGTCAAGCAAATAGATGGCTCGCCACAGCTCACCTAGTTCAGAAGATGAAGAAGCTCTGCACCTCTCCGGAAAATTTGACAGTGTTGATTGAGAAAAAGAAGAAGAAGGGGAGACCACTTGCCAGGACGACTCAAAGGAGTGATGTTCCAACTTGGGGACAAATTAAACAACTGGTTTCATGAGCTCAAGAGTCAGTGAAACAACAGAATAATCCTGTTACACCTGTAACTTTATTTTTGGTTATGTTGGCAACCATTTCATGTGTTCCCTCTGTTAATGCAGCAACTTACTGGGCCTATGTACCTTATCCTCCACTATTACAACCCATATCTTGGTCTGAAGCAGAGTTTCCTGTATTTTACAATGATAAGTGTTTATGGGCCTCTTATTGGGAATATAAAACAAATCAATATGTCTGTAAATTATACTAACTGGTTTAGTACCCATCCTGTCTGTCTTAGCCCATTGAATCTGGAAACGGGGTGTGTAAAGGCTATTAGTTATGAGCATACAGATGTTTATGAGGGAACGGATCAATCAATTAGTTTGTCAGGCTCTCCAGGCATCCTTCGTTTTACAGGAACCAACATTACTCTTACATGCCCGGCTACCAGCCGACGAGAGGATCTTAAGGATACCATCATTTGGTATAAAATGGGCAAGCTATTAATATTAGAGGTCAAGTCTCATACGCCTCACCACTTAGGGATTCCACTATTACTATAGCCAAGGTTACAGGTGAAGATTCAGGAAATTATTTCTGTATGAAGCATTTACCTGGAGGACAAGGGATATTTATAGCTGGACATAAGGTTACTATTCTTAACAGAAAATCAAAAAATCAATTTCCTCCTTTTATGACCGTTAACTTTCCTGGATCCACTTTTGAACGTTGCAATGCATCTTGGAATAATAACCAAATATGGTGTAGTATAGATTATACCAAGGTGTCAATTCTTATCTCTTCTTTTCCCATCATAGATAGGTTTATCACATTTCAAAAGAACTGGGATATATGGAAACTAGCTCTAACTTATTCCAATACACCTGTTATAACTTGTGTTGCTCCTCCATATACACGTTTGTGTGGTTCTATTAACATTGGTAATTCTTCCAAAGGAGGATAATATTAGCTGTGTTAATTGTATTTTTAGCAGTTGTATGTTCCCTTCTGCAGGAACGCAATCTGTGCTTATACTAAAGCAACCCATGTATGTTATGGTGCCTGTACATCTGAGAGAACCTTGGTATGAAGATACTGGAGTACAGGCATGGGTGGAAGTCTCTAAAGCCTTGCAGAGGAGACACTTTCTTGGGTGGCTAATAGTAAGTTTACTTGCGTCGGCTGCTCTGTCTGCTACTGTGGCTACTGCCGGTCTTGCTCTTTCACAGAGTATTAATCATGCTCACTTTGCTAATCAGTTATCTCAACATACCAGTCTTGCTTTATCTTTACAAAGTCACATATATTTACGGATTAAAAACAAGTTAGATGAATTTAAAAACGCAATTTTGGGGATTGGAGATCAGATGGCAGCATTAAAATTGAGGATGCGTTTAGCTTGTCATGCAAAGTATACATGGATGTGTGTTACTCCTTAAAGGTACAGTGACTGTATTTGGGAATGGGAAAAAGTAAAAATGCATCTGCTGAATGTTTGGTCAGATAATAATATTAGTCTTGATCTTAAGAAATTAAATGCTGAAATTCAGGATATACAAAATACACATCTTGATGATGTTTCGCCAGAAGATGTAATTCAAACTTTACTGGATCATTTAAAGTGGTTAAACCCTCAGTCTTGGATTACTGGAAGGTTGTCAGGATTTATTACCCTGGCCATAATTTGCCTATTATTGATAATAATCTTCTCATGTCTGTTTCGTATCCTCATGCAGCAGTACACTACTCTCGGCACTAAACTTCATGGAATTATTTTGCAGCAAAAGTTAAAAAATAAAAAAGGGGGACCTGTGGGAAGCAGTCAGCCTTGAGGGCAGGTAAGGACATGCCAGGCATGCCACCGCTGCTCGAAGGGACTGTCCCTACTTGTTCCCCTCCTTGTTCCATTCCATGGGAGATAAATTATCACCAGGGCCCAGAGATCAGAAAGAATGTAAAATGAGACAAGCAAAGCTGTCTTCCCCCTGCACATGCAGGTTATTTTTGATGCTTCTGGGTTTATGGGTTTCCTCCCAGGGAAGTTAACCTTGAGCCGAGACAGTCTGTAGATAATGTAAACCACCATCTGGCAACCTTCCTTTTTCTAGTCTAGATAATCTGCAACTGTAGTGCAATAAAATTTGCCTTGCAACCATCAATTGTCTTGGTCCTTCTGACCCCATCCGTCGGTGCTACTTCAGTTCCTTACCCCTTCCCTTCTGACCCTGGGCGGTGAAATCCTCTTTCTCCGGCTGGTCCGCGGCACACATGGATATATGTTTTTGTCTTGCTGTACTGCACCTGTGCTGTCTAGTAACAGATATTTTGTCTGCTAGTAGTGTTCTAGATTATGTCTTTCCAAAGCGCTGAGGCAGTGCACCTATTCTGTAGTTGCAGCTGATGCCTGAATGTAGCCTAGCTGACAAATTATTGATTAATAAGAACTTGAATTTCTCAAAGGTTTGTACTGTTAACCAAAATCTGAGCAAGGAGTCTCAAATGTAATTCTTAGCCAGAATTACATGCTAATGAACCATTTAACAGTGTGAATCAAGGAACATCAGTGTAAGGATTTCTTTTATTTTTTACCTGCTTGAAATATCAGTTAAAGTTTGCCAGCTTGGTTGCAGATGAACGGGCGTTTGAAGTTCACCAAACTACTTAATGTGGGATAGGATAATAGACTTCCAGCGCCCTCAAGGCTGTGACCTTGCAGCCATTTTACATAGCACATCCTCCTCCTATAAGAATGAACCTTTCCCTGGCCCGAAAAGTAGCAGCTCTGTTGAAGCTTTGCTTATTGTAACAGGCTTTTGTTTCCAGGTTACATGTCTGTGGAAGACTTAATTCTGAATAGAGATATAGATATTACTGGAAACTAATTGTTTTTTCTATTATACTCTGATTTATCAAAAAAGTAAAACATTTAAACTGTGCTACAGAAATTCAGAAGTTGTCTTGCAATCTTTAAACAATAAATGAATGAGTTGCCCTTAAAAAAAAAAAAGGATTAAGCAGTTAAGCTGTTGGTCCCACATCAGACAAATTTTCCTATACCTTCTGTCAATATTGTTAACAGAGACTGTTATTTTATTAATCCTTATGATCCCGTGATTCTTTCTTTCATGTTTCAGGGCACAGCAGGTGAGAGAGTGGATTTGTTAAGCTGGGTGGGTTTATCCTTCTTTTATGCGTTCATTCAATTTTATGTTCATTTACTTATTGTACACACATGGCAATAGAAGCTGCTAAAGCAATCATTGCTATTCTGCAAAACAACAAGGCACAGAAGCAGATGTCTTATTTCTGAGATTTCTCCCCCCAGGATTATTATGATTAAAGATCCTTTCCCCCCACTCCCTGGAGAGGACAAGGGGCTGCTCGCTGGAGGTTTTTTAATGACTTGGGGAAAGGCTCAAATATCCCCCCATTATGGTAATCCACCCCAGGGGCAAACCACACAAGAATATTATGAATTTATTTTATTTTTCTATCCTTGCAAAGGTAATACTCGGCTCATTAGAATATGAAAACTATACTGTCAAATTTCAGAATTACATGGATGAAGAAAATCACCAAAGTGGCATCATATCACGTGTGTTATAGTTGTATTTACTATATTGACTATATTAACTATGCTGTGTTAACAATATATTGTGTAACTATATATTGAAAAGGCAAAATGCTGTAACTTATTTCAGAAAAAATAATTACGTTGGCAAACCCCAAATTGTACACTGTAGACAGGTCCTAGGAAAAGAAGATTTAATTCATAGTGGACAAGAGGTTAGCTTCTGTTTTCAGCCATGTGCTATTTCAAGAATTAAACGTCATGAATAATACAGGATATAAGAGGAATAGTCTAAAGACCGAAAAGCACATTTTGATTAGGAAAGAGAATTTAAGGCTTAAGTCTTTTTTTTTTAAGGAAAACTGCCTTATTACTATGAGATAAGAAAATTGTTTCCTTCTTTTCTTCCTTGCTTTCTTCTTTTTCTTTTTTTTAACCTTTTTAATTTTGGATATTTGACCTCTAAGCTGAGATGACTGAAAATGCCTCCTCTGGGCATCAACCTTTTTGAAAGACTTTTTCCCCCTCCGTAAGGGCTATTTGTCTCTTGGAGGCATTGCCTACATTACTCACCAAGAGGCAAGCATTTGTCCTTGCACTAAATGCTGACATCTCCTGATAAGAGGGAAGCTGCAAAGTAGAAGAATTGAAGGTCAATATGTTGATAGTGGTCTCAAGAGCATTGATGTACATTTGTGTATTGGGGAAGGGGAGAGAAGCTTGAGAGTGGGCCAGTGGGGAGGGGTAAATATTTTGTGATGCTGTCTACCTATGGGCTTATAAAGTTTACAGCTGCATTAGGAGGACAAGCATTACCATTAGCATGAAAAGTAGGGCAGACCTCAGTTGCAAAAGCTTCTAGCCATACACATAGGGCAATACGTAAATGATACACCTTATTGCATTCACCCATTCACCCTCCCCTGTTCATGCTAATTGGAAATTTCAGTCCATTTCAGAGAAGTAACACAACTATCGATCATTTTCCCTGGCACGAATCTTCCTAGAGCTCACGCACTAGCCCATGTGTCTTAGATTTAATATCTGATCACTAGCTGGATTGAAGCCAAGAGGTGGTTCCCAAAGTTGCTGCACATGAGAATCACCTGGGGAACTCTGAGACCTCCCTGTGCCCAGGCTCCTCCCTAGACCTACTGAATCAAAATCTCTGGGGCTGGGACCCAGACACCAATGTTTTTCTTAAAAGCTCTTTAGGTAATTCAAATGAGCAGCAAAGCTTGAGAAGCAGCCCAATAATGGGAACAAACTTATTTCACACAGATAAAGTGGGGCAATTCATATGTTAAAAGAACATGAATATATGTCCATGCCTCTCTCACGCTTTGTCACAGTTTACCCTTCCCCCTCCCCATATCCTCAAGTCCGTTCTCTAGTAAGTCTGTGTCTTTATTCCTGTTTTACCCCTAGGTTCTTCATGACATTTTTTTTTTCTTAAATTCCATATATATGTGTTAGCATACGGTATTTGTCTCTCTCTTTCTGACTGACTTCTACACTGTTGGTGGGGATGTAAATTGGTGCAACCACTATGGAAACACTATGGCAGTTCCTCAAAAAGCTAAAAATAGAGCTACCATATGATCCAGCAATCTTACTCCTGGGCAAATATCTGGACAAAACTATAATTCGAAAACATACATGCACCCCTATGTTCACAGCAGCACTATTTATAATAGCCAAGACATGCAAACAACCTAAATGTCCACTCACAGATGAATGGATAAAGAAGATGTGATATATATAAAATGGAATACTACTCAGCTATAAAAAAGAATGAAATAATGCCATTTGCAGCAACATGGCTGGACCTAGAGACTATTATACTAAATGAAGTAAGTGAGAAGGAGAAAGACAAATACCATATGATATCACTTATATGTGGAATCTAGAATATGATACAAATGAACTTATCCATGAAACAGAAACAGACTCACAGACATAGCACACAAACTTGTGGTTCCCGAGGGGAAGGGGGAGGTGGGGGAGTGATGGATTGGGAGTTTGGGATTAGCAGAGGTAACCTATTATATATATGATGGATAAACAACAAGGTCCTACTGTATAGTACAGGGAACTATAGTCAATGTCCTGTAATTAACCATAATGGAAAAGAATATGAAAAATTGTATATATGTATAACTGAATCACTTAGTTGTACAGCATAAACTAACACAACATTGTATATCAACTATACTTCAGTAAAATAAATTTTTAAAAAAAGGAAAAAAAACATGAATATATATATACATATATATATATATTTCTTTTTTTCCTCTTTATTCTGTTTGTGTTTCAAATAGGCTTTTTTTTTTCCTTCTGCAAAAAGCGTTATTGTTTCCATTTGGTCCAAGGCTTGGGAGAGGGCTCCAGGGCGGTTACAAAGCTGCCTAGTAGCTGCAGAGCAGGGCTTCAGGCAGAAGCTCTGATGCCAGAGGGGCTCCTCAGAGGCCGCTGGACTTCAGAGACTCCTGTTTGTGCTCGAGGGTGAGCCTTTCAAAGATATACTCGCCCAGCACAGCCTGCGGACCAGCCAGCCTGCGGAGGTTGGTCAGGTGGTCGCCCATCTTCTTGATGAGTTTCACCTGCTCCTCCAGGAAGCGGCTCTCCAGGAAGTCACAGAGGTGGGAGTCTGCGCGGGCGGAACCCAGGGCGCACAGATCTGATAGTGCCTGGTGCAGGCTCTTCTCCCTAAGAATGGCGGCTTCCACAGCGTCCTGGGTTTTACCCCACTCATCTTGAGAAGGCTTCCGCGCATCCTGGAAGAGGGCGCGGCCACAGCACTGGTTTTGCATTTTCAAGAGATGCTGGGCGCCCTCACACTTCTCCTCAGCCAGTTGGCGAAAAATGTGGCCCGCACTGTCCAGAGTCCCATTGTTGCTGTCGAAATAGAAGCTCAGAGAGAGGTAAGTGTCCCCAGATGCATGTTGAACAGGCGGTGGACGGCGGCCTCCACCTCGATGGAATAATTCTGACGCACCTTGGAACTCGTGGTTGATCAGTGAGAAGGAGCTAAGCTCAAAAAACGGTGTTGGCCTGTCCTGGAGGCTGAGGATAGCTGAGTGGCTGATTCCAAAGGTTGCGACAGGAAGAAAGGTTGGAGGGTGGTCGGGGGCTGGAGCAAGGAGCGTCCCTGGGTCTGTTCATTCCAAACACTGTTGAAGCAAAAGACAGAACTGCAGGACTGCCGAGCGCACTGCCTCAAATAGGCTTTGAAATAAATGAACAAGAAGTCCAAGCAAGGACAAAACTTACCCTTCCCCCCACCAAAATAGCTGGCGATACTAGAATCTAGACCTGGGAATGGATTCTTCCATTACTTTCTGAACATTCCAAGCCACTAGAGCAGTGGTTCTCAAAGTATGGTCACCTTGTAACCAAGCAGTACCCTATGGGGCCTTCCTAGGACAGACCCATCCCCCATATCCTCTGCTGTAGTTCCTCTCTGAAGTACTCAGATAATAGTATCTCAGGCATATTTCTTGAGTTTTCAGATGCTAAAAACCACCACCCAATGGAAGAAATTAACTCCTTGATGATCATGAGCGCGTAGCCCCCAGACCTTCTGGCACCTAAGGATGGATAATGTTACCTGCCCTGTGGCCTCCACATCAACCAATCAGAGGATTGTGCACGAGCTGATCACATTCCCTGGGACGTCCCTCCCTCACCTGGCCTTTAAACATGCTTTGCTGAAATCCTTTGGAGATTTCAGGGTGTTTTGGAACTCGGGCCACCCCTCTCCTTGCTCGATCCTGCAATAAACCTTTCTCTGCTCCAGACTCCAACCTTTAGGTTTGTTTGGCCTCACTGTGCTTCAGACACACGAACCTGCATTCGGTAACAACCTGACCAGTTTTACCAGCGTCCCCTGATAATGTGTCAGATATTCAAGTTTTAGGGCCCTGTCCCAGCCCTATGGAATCAGCAGCTCTGGTGGGGCTCAGTGATCTCTGTTATAACAGGCCCTCCAGATGATTTTTATTCACCTTAAAGTTTGAAAATATCTGCATTGTCAGCTGGCCAAAGCGTCCACCAGCAGGTGAAGGGGAGTGGTGCCTGGAAAAGATAGGGACCAGCCAAGGCAAATACAGCAGCATTTGCCGTGGTAGTAATGGAGAATGCCTTTTCTCCACTGGTTGGCACAGACTAGGATCTGGGAGCAGTGGCAGGGTTATTTAGGATGCTTTACATTTCAATGTAGAGGGACCGCTGTCCTGGTTTGCCAGGGACTTCCCCTGTGTGAGCACTTAAAATCTCATCCTGGCAAACCCCTTAGCTCTGGGTTTGAAAAACGTAGGGAATAACATGAAATTTAGGGGAAACATGATCTAGGTTTTGGGCGAGTCACAAGTGCTAATTAAAGCTAAGCAAGTATGGACAACACTAGCGTTCTTTAGCCCTTTGCAGGGAGGTAAATCTGATTGGGTGAAAGGACTTACTGTTGAGAGATCTTTGTAGAAACATCCCCTTCTGCTTAGTCCGCTGGTTCTCAGTTCTGGCTAGACATTGGCATCGTCTGAGGAGATTTAAAATGATTTTATTGGTCTACGATGACCAACCGTCAGTGTGAGGGTTTTTAAAAAGTGCTTCAGATGATTCTAATGCACAACCAAATTTAGGTGCCACTGCTTAAGCTTTTGAACCGCTGCTGCATATTTTCACCTCATCTTCCTATGAGAATATCCAACTGTACTTGAGGTTTGTTTTTTTTTCTTTTTCTTTTTTTAACTGTCTTATTATAAGATTTACTGTCTTAAATAAGGTTGAATGTACAGAAAATCTTGCTAGTCCATCTGGTATAGCTGGATACTTAGAATAATATAGTTAAGATATATACCATCTAAGTATTGTGACTGGCCTTTTTTTTGAAATTAACATATGCATTGAATTAGTATGTTCTCTTTTGAAGTTGTTCTGTTGGGGAGCTATACCTCTAATCTGCCATTGCTAAATATCTGGACACCTCTTATTAGGAATTGCTTTTAGAAATCTTTAGGGATTAAAACCAAGATTGCTGTATTATTTGTACTGGAACCACAAAAACCTCACAGAGTTCCCCCGCTGTACCTTCTACCCCCATCTCTAACCCTTGGCAACTTCTAATCTGTTCTCCATCTCCACGGTTTTGTTATTTTAAGAATAATATGTAAACATAATCATGAATTACTTAATCTTCGAAGATCGGCTTTTCAGAATTTTTCCCTCGGCATCATTCCCTTGAAGTTCATTTCAATTTTTGCATATATTAATAATTTGTTCCTTTTTGTTGCTCGGTAGTATTCTATCATAAGATTTTATCACAATTTGTTTCAACATTCATCCACTGAAAGACATTTGGGTAGTTGCCAGTTTTTGGCTATTATAAATAAAACTGCTATGAACATTTATGTGTAAGTTTCTGTGGGAACTTAATTAAGTTTTTGTTTCTTTTGGATAAATGCTCAAGAGTACAATTACTGCGTTGTAGGGTGAATCTACTTTTAGGATTAAAAGAGACTGTCAAGCTGTTGATCAGAGTGGCTAAACCATTTTATTTTCCCACCAGTGATGTGATATAATTTTTCTATGTACTCGCCAGCATTTGATGTTGTCACTATACTTTAATTTTAGTTACTCTCTGACATCTCATTATGGTCTTAATTGGCATTTCCCTAATGGCTAATGATGCTGAGCATCTTTTCATGTGCTCCTTTGCCGTGTGTATATTCTCTTCCATGAAATGTCTGTTCCTGTCTTCTGCCTATTTTCTAGTTGGATTTTTTTAAGTTGTTTGGAGAGTTCTTTGTATATTATAGATACAAGTCATTTGTCTCATATGGGATTTTCAAATATGTTTTCCTACTGTGTAATTTGAGTTTTCATCCACTTAAAAGGATCTTCTATGAAGCATTTTTAACTCATTTTGATGAGATCCAATTTATCAGTTTTTGCCTTTATTGATCATACTTTTGGTGTCAAGTCTAAGAATTATTCCCCTAGTTCTAGATGCCAAACATTTTCTCCTATTTTTTTCCTAAAAATGCTCTGCTTTTACATTTAAGATTATGATCCACTTTGATTTAATTTTTGTGTAAGGTGTGGAGGTTAAGGTTCATTTTTTGTTTGTTTTTGTCGAGGGATGTCCAACTGTTTCAGTACCATTTTTTGAAAAGTCTATTCTTCCTTGATAGCTTTTGCACTGCTGTCAAAAACAAGTTATATGTATTTATGTCAGTCTATTTCTGGGTTCTCTATTCCATTCCATTGATCTATGTATCTACCCTCCATCATTACTGCAAAATCTTGAAATTGGGTAGATTAATTCCTCCCATTTTCACCTTCCTTTACAAGTTGTTTTAGCTATTCTTCAGCCTCTTCTTACCATATAAATCTTAGAATAAGCTTGTCTATGTCCACAAAAACCTTGAGGGCATTTTAAGAGTAATTGTGTTAAGCCTCTTAACTTGGGGAGAATTGACATCTTTATCATGTTGTGTTTTCTAATCCATGAACAAGGTATGTCTCCCTATTTGTTTGAGACTTAAAAATTTTTCCTCATCAGCATTTTGTAATTTTCAGTCTAGAGGTCCTATAAATGTCTTATTGGGCTTATATTTAAGTATTTATTTAGGTCAGTTGTAAATGGCATCACATAGTTTTATTTAAGCTTCTACACATTTGTTATTAATATATAATTTGATAAAATTGTGGTGATCTTGTACTCTAAATCATTTACAAACTAATATTATTTCTCAAGCTTTTTGTGGATTCCTTGGTATTTTCTCCATTTAGATTATCATCTCATCTTCAGATACAGACAGTTTTACTTTTCCTTATTCAGTATAATAGGATATATTACTATTCAACATTCAGTAGGATATGTTCCTTCCTATGCAACGTAGTAGGAATAGTCCTTTTATCTTTTAAATAAACTTTTAAAAAATTTAACTTTTAAATTTATGTATTTATTTATTTTTGCTTTATTTTCTTACTAGAACCTCCAGTGATATATTTAATAAAAGTGGTGAGAGCAGATATCGGTGCCTTGTTTCTGATCTTACAGAGAAAGCATCCAGTCTTTCACAGTTAAATATAATGTCGGTATAGGTTGTTTGTAGATCATCTTTATGAGTTTCAGTATGCTCCTTTTCTATTCCTAGTTTGCTTGGAGTTTTTTTTCTTCTTTTTTTAAAATCATGAATGGGATTGGATTTTGTCAGATGCTTTCTCTGCATTAATGGATAGGATCACATGACTTTTCCCCCTTAATCTATTGGATATGGTGGATTACACTGTTTAATTTTCCAATATTTAACCAACTTTGCATAACTGGAATAAATCCCACTTGGTCATGGTATATTATTCTTTTCATATATTTCTGGATTTAATTTGCTAATATTTGGCCGAGGGTTTTTCAGCCAATTTCATAAAAAATATTGGTCTGTAGGTTTCTTCTTTCTATACTATCCCTGTCTGGTTTTGGTATCAAGGTAATACTGGCTTCATAAAATTAATTAGAAACTGTTCCCTCTACTTCTATTTCTTATCAAATCATGTAAAATTGGTGTTAATTCTTTAAGTCTTGGGTAAAAGTGAAACATCTAAGCCTGAACATTTCTTTTGGGAGTTTTTAAATGAAAAACCAGTATTTCTAATGGTTACAGGAAAATTGAGATTATCTATTTCATCTTGGCTGAGTTTTGGTAGTTTTGGGTGTAGAAACATTGGCCCATTTCATCTACATTTTTGAATTTCTAGTGTAGACTTGTTCATAGTAACTTGTCCCTCATTAACCTGCAGGATATGTCATGGTATCCCTGGTTGCATTTCTGATATCTGTGATTTGTGCCATCTCTCTGTTTAATCTTTGTCAGTCTTTCTAGATCTTTATTGGTTAGATTGCTTATTTCAAAGAACCAGCCTTTTGTTTCATTGATTTTCCCCCCTATTTTCCTGTTTTCAGTTTCATGGATTTCTGTTTCATCTTTATTATTTCCTTCTTTCTGCTTGTTTAGTGTTTTTTCCTCTTCCTTTTTTACTATTTTAATATAGAAAATTAGATTATTGCTTTGAAATATTTTCTTTCCCAATTTAGTGCTATAAACTTCCCTTTCAGCGTTGCTTTCACTTCATTCCGCAAACTTTGATCTGTTATATCTCCATTTTCTTTTATTCTATGCATTTAAAATTTTTTTCCTTGATGCTGTCTTTTTTACCCATGAGTTATTTGGAAGTGTGATGTTTAGTTTTCATGTGATTGAAGATTTTCCTGTTGTCTTTCTCTTATTGATTTCTAGTCTGATTCCATTATGGCTAGAGAACATACTCTCTATGATTTTAATTCTTTTAAATCTGCTAATGTTTTTTTATCGCCCAGTATATGGTATATGAGTGAATGTTCCATGGACACTTGAATATGTATTCTGCTCTTACTGAGTGTGTTCTTTAAATGTCAGTTATATCCTGTTGATTGATGATGTTTTCAGTTCTTCCATATCCTTGCTGATTTTTCTCTCTGGTAGTTGTATAAATTGCTGTGTTGAAGTCTCAAATAATAATTGTGGATTTAAAACTTTCTCCTTTTACCTTTTTCAGTGTTTGCTTCATGCATTTTGAAGTTCTGTTGTTTGGTGCACACACATTTAGTATCACTAGGTCATCTAGGTGGATTATTCCTGTTATCTTTATGTAATGACCCTCTTTGCCCCTAATAATTTCCTTTGCGCTGAAGTCTACTTTATCTGATATTAATATAGCCATTCCTGCTTTTTCTGATTAATGTTCACATGATATATCATTTTCATCCTTTTACTTTGAACTACCTATATCATGATGTTTAAAGTAAGCTTCTTATAGACAGTATATAGTTGGATCATGCTTGCGATTTTTTAATCTACTCTTCCAATCTCTGTCTTTGACTTGGTTATTTAGATCATTTACTGTTAATGTAATTATTGCCATGTCAAAGATTTGGTCTACCATGTTATTTTTTGTTTTGTCTTTTACCTTAGTTTCTCAATCCTGTGTTTCCCTTATTTTTCCTTCTTGTGGGTTACTTAAACATTTTTTAATAAGTCCATTTTAATTTAATTCATTTATAATCATTTGTGTATACTGTTTGTATAGTTTTCTTAGTGGTTGCTTTTGGCATTACAGTATACATATGTAACTTATCATAGCCTACTGGAATCAGTGTTTCATTACTTCAAGTGAAGTTTCAAAATTTTACTTCCATTTAGGTCTCTTAATATTCCCCAGTTTTAAAGTATGATTTTCTGTAGTATTTCCTTTCTCTACATTGAGAACCCCATCAGATGGTGTCATCATTTTTGCTTTGACCATCATATAGAATTTAAGAAACTCATGAGGCTAATGATAGTCTCTTATATTTACCCCATTTGTTTTCACCCATTCCATTGTTCCTCTTTTCTTTCTGAAGTTCCCAGTCTTCTGTTATTGTTTATGTTTTCATAACAGTAGGTGATATCTTGGATTTCCAGTGCAACTGGATATGAGTTTCAGGAAACACTGAGCCTGGCTCACTTAATGCTACTGAGTTGGGGGGTTTGTATATGTTGGGCCTGTTGGCACAGCAGATGCTAGCAGATTAGACTAATGTTGATGGGACTAGTGCCACAGGAGGATGGGTTCCCATTCAGGCTATGCTGCTGCTACAGTAGATCAAGTCCCCCTCTACCCCAAGTGTGGGGCAGTGACCTGCTGCTGTCACTGCTTTGTATTAGGCTCCTTTTGCCTCAGGTGTGTGGTGGGATCCCTTGGAAGCTGCTACTGCTGCTGCTGTCAATCACAAGGTTAAATTCATTTCAGAAATACTTAAGTATAAATATATAGCCTGGCTCTTGTAGGACCTCTGTATTTTTTTTTATTGCTTTCATACAAATTATCCCAAATTTAGTGACTCAAAGCAATGTAAATTTATTACCTTACAAGTCTGACATTGGTCTCAATTGAGTAAAGTAAAAGTGTTGGCAGGATCGACGGATGAATGGATAAAGATGTGGCACATATATACAATGGAATATTACTCAGCCATAAAAAGAAATGAAATTGAGTTATTTGTAGTGAGGTGGATTGACCTAGAGACTGTCATACAGAGTGAAGTAAGTCAGAAAGAGAAAAACAAATACCATATGCTAACACATATATATGGAATCTAAAAAAAAAAGAAAAAATGGTTATGAAGAACCTAGGGGCAGGGCAGGAATAAAGACGCAGCCATAGAGAGTGGACTTGAGGACACAGGGATGGGGAAGGGTAATCTGGGATGAAGTGAGAGAGTGGCATGGACATATATACACTACCAAATGTAAAAGAGCTAGCTAGTGGGAAGCAGCCACAAGCACAGGGAGATCAGCTCTGTGCTTTGTGTCCACCTAGATGTGTGGGATAGGGAAGGGAGGGTGGGAGGGAGATGCAAGAGGGAGGAGATATGGGGATATATGTATATGTATAGCTGATTCACTTTGTTATGAAGCAGAAACTAACACGCCATTGTAAAGCAATTATACTCCAATAAAGATGGTTAAAAAAGAAAAAAAAGTGTTGGCAGAGCTACATTCTTTTCTGGAGGCTCTTAGGGGTGTTTCTGTTCCCTGGACTTTATCCGCTTCCAGCGGTCACTTGTAGTCCTTGACTCAGAGTCCCCTTTCTCCACCTACAAAACCCCAAATGTTGCATCTCTCTGATTCTGCTTCTATTAGGACATCTCTCTCTTTCTCTTTCTACAGTTGGGAATGGTTTTCTGCTTTTAAGGACTCATGCAATTAGATTTGTTCCATGAGGTAATCCAGGATAATCTTTCTATCTCAAGGCCTATAACTTCAGTCATATCTGCAAAGTCCTCTTTACCATGTAAGGTAACATATTATTGGGTTCTAGGGATTAGGGTGAGGGCATTTTTAGGAGCCATTATGCTGCCTACCACACCCTTAACAAGTGACCTTGAGAAAATTACTGAGACTTTAAAGCCTTACTTTCCTCAAACAAAATGGAAAGAAAGATAACTAGTTAATATCATGAAAGTGAAACAGTATATATGAAATCAACTAATTCAAAAAATAAGATTTCTTCTTTTTCTTTATGATTGGCATGATTCTCAGAGTTCAGTTACTTGAAGAGTTCCCTTTTTTTAAACAGAACTAAGGAATTTCAGGGTTCAGGTGCTGTAAGATTGTCTGAATTATCTGAGTAACAATTAGCTAAGCACAGGTGTAAAGCATTTGATTTACTCCCTGGTGTCCTTTATCTTCTCATCCCACTAAATCCATATCCCTTGTCTAGCTCCAGCCAGTAGAGTCAGAGCTTGTTTTACTGTTTAACTAAAGTTCAATTTAAGTTTGCTCTACATCTCCAGATTCTCAGCCCTGGTTGCATATTATAATCACCTGGGGAGATTTCAAGACCTACTTGATGCCAGAGTTTTACCTATCATGGATATTTGAGGAGGGACCTGGAATGAAATGCTCTAGCTTATGGTTTGGGGAGCCAAATCATAGTCTACACTGAGCCAAATCATTTGCGAAATCACCTCTGAAAAGGAATTTATCTGTGGTGACTGATGCTCTTCCTTTGTCAGTATGCTTGTCCCTCTTTGGGGGAAAAAAGAAGGGGAAAAAACCCCCAGCGGTTGGGCTCCCTGAATTATAACCTGATGCTGTGGAATTAGTGTTGGCTCAGAGCGCACATCTTCGGATACCCATTCTCTCGCCTGCTTCCTTGCATGAGCTTATATCCTTGGGCAGTTTTTCATCCACCACCCTCTTTTGCTTCTAATCTTAGCAAGTAAAGTCTCTCCTTAATGAAACAGCATTTCATGAGACTTACTGGGAGCATAGGTCTGTTCCAGACCTATCCTATGTTAGCTAAAGCAGATATAAGTGATGTATTTTTGGCATTCATCCTTGTGGATTGGAGAGAGAAGACAGAATTTTATCCTTCAGGTGTCATATGACTGGGCAAATGGGCTCATTCCCTCTACTGCCTACCATGTAAAATACTGAGGGTGTTACCTCTAGAAGGTATCTTCTAGGTATCAAAATAGCTCAGAAAAGTCATATTTCTCAGTAAAAGGTGACAAAACTATGGCTTAGGTGGTGAATTTTCCATGTCAATTTGTCTGGGCCACCATGCCCAGTTATTTGGTCAAATATTATTCTGGATATTTCTGTGATGGTGTTTTTGTGTTTTTTAAAATTTTTATGTTTTATTTATTTATATTTTTGGCTGCATTGGGTCTTCGTTGCTGCACGTGGGCTTTCTCTATTTGCAGCAAGCGAGGGCTACTCTTTGTTGTGGTGTGCGGGCTTCTCATTGCGGTGGCTTCTCTTGTTGCAGAGCATGGGCGCTAGGTGCACGGGCTCAGTAGCTGTGGTGCATGGGCTTAGTTGCTCCACGGCATGTGAGATCTTCCCAGACCAGGGCTCAATCCCGTGTCCCCTGCATTGGCAGGCGGATTCTTAACCACTGTGCCACCAGGGTAGTCCCTATGATGGTGTTTTGGGATGAAATTCATAACTAAATTTGTGGTGGACTTTGAGTAAAGCAGATTATCCTCCATAATATGCATGGGCTTCATCCAATCAGGTGAAGCTCTTAATAAAGACTGACCTCCCTGTCGCAAAAAGGAATTCTGCCAGAAGACTTACAGAAATTGAACTGCAACTCTTCCTAGAGTTTCTAGACAGCCTAATCTGCAGCTTTTGAATTTACCAAGCCTCTATTATTGTGTGAACCAATTGTTTAAAATCTCTCTCTCTCTTTCTCTATCTTTATATAGATATGGATATAGATCTAGATATCAATATCGATATCTAGATCTATATCTGTCAGTATATATGGGCACATTGTATACACATGCTGTTGGTTCTGTTTTTCTGGAGAACCTTGACTAATACAGTGGCCCATATAAATAAAAGGATGAACCCAAGTTCACCCAGGTAGAAAGTAGTACAATGAGAACTGGAACTTAAGGCCTCATGACTCATTCAGCTGTGAACACTGACCCAGAACTGGCGTCCGCACACTCTGGCCCACTGATCAGATCTTGCTTGACTCCTGGTTTTGTACATAACGTTTGGCTTGAACACACCGCATCCATTCATTAACGTATTGTGCATGGCTGTTTCTGTGCTACAGCAGCAGATGGGCAGTTGTAATGCAGACGTATGGTACAGAAAATCCAAAATATTTACTATCTGACCCTTTACAAAAAAGATCTGCTGACCCCTGCTCTAGGATGCCATCTGATTTCTGATAGCACCGAGGAGAATAATTCATGCACATTGGGATAGATTGTTAATCTCATGTCCTCCTTAGGTCAAAGATCTCTTAAATGCTCACCCTTGCAATAGCCAGCTTGGGGAGCATTGTCTGAGGATGCAGAAATTTTTCTTGCCAGGTCTTTCCAATCCACACTGCTCCCTGACTATGGTTCTTAAAATCTATTTTTTAAAAAAATTTTTATTGGAGTATAGTTGATTTACAGTGTTGTGTTAGTTTCAGGTGTACAGCAAAGTGAATCAGTTATACATGTATATATATCCACTTTTTTGTTTTCTTTTTTCAGTACGCGGGCCTCTCACTGTTGTGGCCTTTCCCGTTGTGGAGCACAGGCTCCAGACGCGCAGGCTCAGCGGCCATGGCTCACGGGCCCAGCCGCTCCGCGGCATGTGGGATCTTCACGGACCGGGGCACGAACCCGTGTCCCCTGCATCAGCAGGCAGACTCTCAACCACTGTGCCACCAGGGAAGCCCCACTTTTATTTTTTTTTTGGAGTCTTTTCCAAATAGCCCATTACAGAGTACTGAATGGAGTTCCCTGGGCTAATAAGAAGAGCAGGTTCTTACTAGTTATCTATTTCATGCATAGTAGTGTGTATATTTCAGTCCCAATCTCCCAATTTAGCCTCCCTGCCACAATCCGCTGGTAACCCTAAGTTTGTTTTCTACATCCGTGCCTCTACTTCTAAAACCTGTCTATTTTAACCAACTACCACTCATTGCTTACTGTCTCTGGCTTCATGTACTTGATAATAAATCTACTTCTTGTTCTATCCTGGATGACATGTTCCAAGGACTGAGATAATATCTTATTCTACATAATTTGTCCTTGATATTGTCTATCTTGGGGTCTTCATCTATGTCCCAAAGAAGACAGTCACTCTGTCTTCTAGTACTACTACTAATACCACATTTTATGGCATGAATTTGACCCAATGCACTGAACTATCCCTTTAGAAGCTGTATGCAACCTGTCACTGGGTTTTAGCACAGGGGTAGAACTCAGATTAGTGATCATATATAAACAAATCTACTTGACCAGAAACTTTTTGTCTCACCATTTATTACACAAGTAACTTCTGTCTTTGCATCTATGATGTAAATATTTTTAATTTCCTAAATTATCTGAAAAATTATTTAGAGCTTCCATTTCAGTAGGCATTGGAATTGCTGTGTTATGACTATTTCATTATTTTATTTCCAAGTGTTAAATTAGGCTTCAAGCTTTGGCCAAGAGTAGACAGGAAAGGGTTTCAAAGAAATGAAGAGTGGGAAAAACTTCTGATGCAAGGGAGACTTAATAAAGATTTGATTTTGAATCAATAATTTATAATAAAGGTTTGAGTTTGAATCAATAATTTATGTCATTGCAAAATAGCTCCCTGGTAAAAGTCCATTCTTTGGTAATCATTAAGTACAGAAATTAACAATCAAAATATGCAGTGATCTTCTTCATTTTCTAAAAACAAACCTATATCTAGATGAGAGGAGAATTCATCTCATAACTCAGCCTCTGGACTTATGACTCCAAGTCCTGTCTTCTTTCAACCATACCTGCTAAGTTTCTGTCTAACTTCTTGAGCATGAGGTAATGGCGTCAGCTTTCATCCCCTTCCTCAGTATATAGCTTGGTGAGTATGAGTAAGGGATCTAAAACTTGAGAACCTGGGTTCAAATCTTGACTCTAAAATTTACTTGTTGAGTACTCTTGAGCATGTTATCTGTTTTTGCCTCAGTTTTCTCATCTATAAAATAGAGATACCATTACTTGTCTCAGAGAGTTGCTATGAGGGTGAAAGAGAAAATTCATACAATGCAAGAATTTATCAGTTCTTGGAACACAATAAATACCGAAAAATAATGTTAGCCATTATCAAGGCCCCCTCATTTTATGGATAATATAGATTAGTTTATATAGGTCTAATATTTACATATGCATAAACATTTTGTACCTATGTGTGTGTATACGTTCTTCTTAGAAAGTGAGCAGTCAACATTCACATCTAAAAATCTGTGCTCTGTGAAATGTAGATATCCTGTGTACAGACACAGTGCTATAGTTATCTATTGCTACATAATAAAGAAGTCCAAACTTAGTGGTGAAATAAACAAAAATTTTAATATGTGCCCAGATTTTGTGGGTCAGCAGTTCAAACAGTACACAGAGGAGATGGCTTGTCTCTACTCCATGACTGATATCTGAAACCTCAGCTCATGAGGATTCGGATGGCTGGAGCTGGAATCATCTAGATAATTTTAATTCACATGTCTGGCCCTTGAAGACTGGGCCCAACAAGGACTGTTGACTGGAGTGCCTATAGATGGCTGCCCAGGTGGCTTGGACTTCTCATAACGTGGTAGTTAGGATTCAAGATAGAGTATCCCAAGAGAATGAGTGTCCAGGGTTGAAGCATTCCACGAGAATCATGCAAAAGCTGCATGACCTTTTATGACCTAGTCTTAGATGTTACATAGCATCAATTTCATTATATACTATTGCAGGAGTTGGAGACCTTTTTCCATAAAGTGTCAGACAGTCAATATTTTAGGCTTTACAAGCCATACAGTCTCTTTTGCAACTACTTAGCTCTGCTGCTGTGATGTGAAAACAGACACAAACAATACATATACTAAGGAACATGGCTGTGTTCCAATAAAGCTTCATTTATAAAAGCTGGTAGAGGCCTAGACTTGGCCCACCAGCCATAATTTACTGACCCCTGCTCTATTGTTTGAAGCCATGGAAAGCCTGCCTAAATTCAAGGGAAAATGCCCACATCTGGATGCGAAGAATGGCAATGAATCTGAGACCCTGTATTAAAACCACTACATATGGGATATTTATAAGAGGATCTGTCTGCATACCTTGTTTCTCCCATGTATGGTGGATATGAGGTATTGGGACATCTTACATCTCTGTAAGCCTGGGTCAGGGTCAAAGTTGGAATCTGAACTCAATGACCTTGATTTCTGGAATAATCGGTAACTCTGATTATGATTTGCTTACACTCCTTACCCCAATAAATATACCACAAAAGATAGATTTCAAGTAAACAATTGCTTTATGGCAGATTTTTATTAAGTCTCCATTGACTGAATTATTCCATTTTGGTTGGAAAGCATGAGTTTTGCTTCTTTCCTAAAGAGATCTGCAACTTTTCAGATGTGGCATTTCATTCTACTGAGAGGATGATGTAGGTTTTTATAAACGGAAAAAGCAGGGCAGGCTGAGTTCACTCAGATCGTACTAATGCTTACAGGAATAACCGAAACTGGAACACAGGCTTCCAGGTTTTCCTGTCCTGTGCTCTTTCCGGTAGGTGCCATTGTCTGCTGGGTCTGGCAGTAATAATTTCTGACCTTTACCTCTCTACGCTATTGTGAAGTGGTTTTGGGCTTTGTTAACTTTCTTATGAGTGTGTACTAAATTGTGTCCATAAAGTAGGCTGAATTCCTCAGGGAAGGATAGCTGTTACTGTGTTATTACTGCAAATGTTGTGTTGGTTACCTTTTTTTCTTTTGTCCAGTTGTATCCTGAACTTAAAAGTTATATTATCCGAAATGAAAGATGTGCATCTGGTAGAAAAGACTAATTTAAGAGATGAAAATTCCTGATGATTGCTTCAGTCAACCCTTAATACACACCGAGCTTCATTAGTAAATAGACAACTCTCAGACCATTCCCTTGGAAGAGGTCGCATAATCAGCCTTTGTGTTGATTTCGCATTCTGTTCGGTAGAGACAGAACAAATTAGAATAATTAGCTGGTACAGGAAAGCACAAAGAACTTTCTTCTGTTTTTGTGATGCATCTCGTAATAAGGGTTGAAAATGAGACTGGAGGTAAGAACGTGAAACTCAGAAGAGCAATGGAGAGAGGATATTGTTTCTTTGAAAATATTCTTTCAGTGTTGGCCCAGAAGAAATATGAAGCTGAGGAAATTTATTTTTTAATGATGATTTTTGTGTTAATGATGTGAGTGTAGAATTACTAAGAATCAGGAAGCAAACATCCTTTTCCACCACGGACTTGGGAGCAAATGAAACCATAAATACTCCCTGCTCTTGGAAACCCTTTTGGAGCAGTAATCAGAGAAGGGTAAAGGCAAAGCCTCAGGGCAGAGGTGTTCAGAGCAAAGGGATAGGAGGAGAACAAAAGGAGAGTGGATATGTTTAGAGCTGTCATTTTGAAATTTACCTGCTTCTGATTCAGTGCTGCTTTGCTGCTGTGTTGGTCCAGTGGAAATCCTCAAAGCAGGAGCAGCCGTATTTTAAAATAATAAGCTTAGAACAACTGACTTTAATCCAGGTCTCTTTAGCTCAAGAGCACAGAGGAGAGTATGAGGAAAGAGTGAGGCCACAAGGAATTGTTCACTGGGTACCTTTTCCCCAAACCTCACTAAGTGGGAGAAACTGACCACTGGATTATGTGCCTTGAAGGAAAGCAAAAATGTTGAAAGGAAGGAGTGTGGAGCTTGTTTAGAAAGCAAGCTGTATCATTTGGTCACCTGCTGATGATAATAGCATTGGCTGAGACCTGACCGTTTACAATGAAGTCACTTCTGTAGGTAGTAAGTTCCAGGAGGGCCCGAACTGAGTATGTCTGTTTCAGCATTTAGCATGGTCTACCATCTGAGAGGCCGGTACATTATTGGCATATAGTAGACTTAAAAATGAATATTTGTGGATTATCTGAATGAGTGGATGTGTGTGATTCACATCCTATTTGCAGGTCGTATGCCCTGCAATGGATTTTCAGTGTCAGGTTGTGAAAGTATTTATGACGGGGATTGGCATTGTTCCCTATCTAATGGAAAAAGATTACACATGAAAGGACTTTACACTGACATCCCAAAAGCCTCATAGGAATTACTTAACAAAAAAATAAAATTGGATTCTGTATAATTTCTAATTTGTAAGCTGGCCAGAACACTGGTATTTCAGCCAGTCCTCTGGTAGTTCCGATGACGTCCCCATGATCACCCAGGCATAATCAGAATGGCTTTAGGAATTGGGAGCCAAAATGTTCCTCAGTATTTATGGCTTTGTTCGTCCATTTAAGAAAATGGACTATTGAAAAAATAGCTTCAGACACAATATGGCATTATATGATTTAGCATGAAATCTGAGAAATATAGAGGTTATCGGAAGCCTGCAGTGGTAACGTTCCCTCTGCTATTGAAGTTATTGTCTTTAAACAAAGATTCTACATCACTAATGCTATATATATATATATATATATATATATATATATTCATGATATTCAGGTTAATTTCCTATTCTCTCTAAGGAAGTAATTGGTTGGTGGGTATGAGAGATGGTGTGGCTTCCAAAGGTGAAAAGTATTATTTTGTTGTAATTTCCAGCTACCTAAGGATGGGAGAGGCCAAGGACACTGCAGTCAATATATTATGTGGAGCAGGTTATATTGTGGTTTCTTTATGAACTTTTACATGTTTATTTTCTATGCAAGTTTGTGTGCTCCTTTTTGAGTTTTGGTAGATAAGTGTTTTGTAACTTTGGAATACTTGGAGTTATATATATAACTTATACATATATATTTTTTTAATGTAGTAGTTAAAGCCGTGGAGTGTACTAGTCTACCTAGGTTCAAATTCTGGCTTTACCCTATGACTTCCCTGTGGCTTCCTCTGCTCACCTATTAAAAAGGAGGATAATAAGACTGCTGTGGTGAGTTATATACTAAGCGCTATTTAAGCATTTGCTATAATGATCATGTATACTCGAAGGCAAGGAACTTGCCCCTTGATCATCTCTGTATTCCTAGTGCTTAAGAATTCCTAGTGCTTTCCTGGTGCATTGTCTTAGGATAGAGATAGCTCAGTATAGTTCTTCTCACTATAAAGTACTGTTACGTTGAAAGTCTTTGCTTGTGTACTAATAATCCATGACATATCTGCTGAGGACAAGGAAAGGAATGGTTTTAAAAAGTGCAATGGATAACAAAAGATTGTATGATGTAATGCCTTTATTATGTAATTATAAAACTAACAAATGATCATGGTAGAAAATTTGAAAAACTCCTAGACAAAAGAGACATCAACAAAATTTGGAGTAACTTTCAGAGTGTAGAGTTGTCCATGAATATTAGTGCTTTCATATTTTCTAGGACTTTAAGTAGACTCTGCTTCTTAAGAGTCTATTCATGATATTTTACTTTAATGATGTTTTCATCATGGGGACACACACACACAGAAATCTGTTAAAAAAAAAAGACATGTAAATCACTGATGTTTCAGATAGCCACATGAAATAAAGTGAGAAAGGTCAACAAGCTGAAAAAATGTGGAGTAGCATCTCCTTAATTGCTTACATAACTCTGATAATTACCTCTCTGTGGATAAAGTAATTAATGGGGAATCTAATTCAAGAAAAATGTATGAACTGCAAGCCTTCTCGAAGCCAAGTATTTCTTTCCACAAAAGGTTACTTTCCACGGCTGTGCTTCCTTATTACCAGACAGGGAAAGAGTATTGTATGGCAAAGGATCTTCCTGAAGGAGGGTGCTTCCCACACTGATTGTCATAAATGACTTCGGAATGACTGTTGCTGTATTACCAAAATCTTAAACTAGGATATTTTTGACAAATGCGGTCCTTAGTTAATTTTTAGAGCTACAAACTGTCAGATGGCTCTGAAATAACAATTGTTTGGCTATTCTGCAGGGTGATCACAATATGGTAATGACCTGGAGGTATCACTAAAAAGCAGGAAGGTGTGAGTCTTCCTTTGGTGCCAGAGTGAAATGCGAGTTGGAGTCGGAAAAGAGGCCCACAACCAAGTGATAGAGAAGGAAATGTGAGGTCATTAGTGAGAAACCAGGTTGAAGTTAAGGTGAAGAGGCATGAGGAAATGGGCAACTGTTACAGTATTACAAAGATCATCAAGAAGCATATCCATGAATGTGGTTTGTATTGCAATCTGCTGAAAAAGAGACAAATATCCTGGCCTGGCCTTCATGGAGATTATATTTTATTGATTCTGATAATAGATTATTGTTGAAAAGGGCCTCCTATAAATTATAACCATGCAAAGGCAGCAAGATAATTTTTTTTCTTTATGTATGTGTTTCTCATTCCTACTCACTTCTCTCTTAGGGGAACAGAAAATCACAAAAAGCAAAAATGTCAAGTCTCAGCTATTCGTTTTCAAAATAATTTTTTTTCCAAATTCCAGTGGAGGCAATAGGTTAACTGTTAAGATTTGTAAGGCTCAAAAAGCTAGATTTTTACAAAGTGTAGCCAAATTTTATTACATAAATAATAGCTTTAGAAAGAATATGTGGTGATGCAAAGTTGGAAAAAGCTGGTTTTTCTTCCGTGAATGGCTTCACTGTGTTGGGAGAAGAGGCACAGAAGAAATCAAAGTAATTAAACATGGGGTGAGTTTTCCTGATAGGGGACTCTAGTGCTTTAAAATAGACTAGATAATCCTAGGGATAATCTGAGGGTAGAACAGACCAATGCCTCATTTCCAATCTGGTACCCTGGAAGAAAACAGTGTATTTCCTTTGAGGTCTTGAGAGGTTTTTCTTCTGCTTTGTTTTGGTTTTGGTTTATTTTGTAATCAACCCTATTAAGGTATCATTTACATACAATAAAATGCAGACATTTTTAGTCAACGGTTCAGTGACTTTTAATTAATGTATACATTTGTATAACTACCACCCCCATAAAGATAGATAACAATTCTAAAACCCTAGAAAGTTTCCTCCCAGGCTTTTGCAAAAATATCCCCATCTCCCACCCCAAGGCAACCACGGATCTGTTTTTTATCTTTAGAGATGACTTTTGCCCAGTTTACAATTTCATGTAAGTTGAATAATACAGTAGGTGCCCTTTTGATCTGGCTTCACTTGCTCAGCATATGGTTTTTGAGATTCATTCATGTTGGGATGTTTTAAACCAGGACTTTAGCCTGGGTGGCTGATGTTGTCTGAAGGCACCTATAGGTACATCTGAGTCTCTGGCATTGTCACTGTCTGTTCTTGGCTCAGTATTTTCAACTTTACTAAGAAGCACAAGGTTGAAGTAAGGAAGATCATTGTCAGTATAATGGAGGTGAAATGGGTTCTGTCATATAATATTCTCAGCAAAAATTGACCTGCTTGGAATCATTGTGTTGATAATCGACAAGGATTCTCTTCCTCCAAAAGCCTTGATACTATATAAAACTTCTAAAGGACGCTGTCCTAGGACCCTTCTTTTAGTTTTCATATTTTGGGAAACATTTCTGGAAAATTCAAATGCTCGCAACCTGAAAGAAGCAATTATTCACCTGAGGCCTAACTCTGCTAAAGTTGAGTTGTCCGACCTTTACATGCTGATAGAACCCAAATAGCCTTGCAAAACAATGCTCTCTTGTTGGATATAAGCATATAGATTGTTTAAGATGGACGTGTATATGCAGTAAAGTGAAAAAACAGAGAATCTTTGAGTTTCCCTTGCTGGGTTTTTTTATTTTTTCATTTAAGTTTCTATAGCATATGCTAATAATTCACAGTAACCTCAGGGTAGTTTTAGGTCCACTCTTTACATAAATGTTGAAGTACTCCATACCCACCTTTTTTCTACCTTCCTTCTTTTCTTCCATCTTTCCTTTCTAACTTCTTATAATCCATTATACTTAATCCTGCATTTGCTGAGGTGACAATTAGTGTAGGAAAATACTGTGAAATTTTGCTGTTCAGAACGCATGTTGACCAAATTCTATATTGAGAAAAGGTCTGGATTTACCCAGAGTAACCCTTTCTCAGCGTCTTTGAATAAAGGGCATAGAAAGTGGGCTATATATAGTATCCTGACAGGTATGTAGAATTCATAGCAATTGCCCTCAAAGAGCTTACCTAGCGTAGATGCATATGAATGCATTTAATGATTGCTTTATTGGCAGCAGTGCCAACGTAAGCAGTCTGTTTGGTTTTATATCATTCTCATTACCTGCTCTTTACCACTGTATACACTGCTAATGGCGTGGTTTCTATGGCTTGTGAATTTCACGGCCAAATAATATGTAATTTATTGCACACTTTAGTGTAGAAGATGGAGACTCCATAACTTTTCGTGTGCTCTTTGCCCCTTTGGAATGTATTACACTGAGACCAGTCAAAGTAATAAATTTATTTCAAATGTGCGTGATAGCTAAACATCAATTAGGACTGATGGGCAATATTTCTGCTTCCAGCAACATAACAGTGTTTAAAGACTAAGTCATTGAACGTGGAGTTACTGAACATGGGACTCAGTTCATTGGGATCCTTCTTAGAAAAATAAAGGACAACTTGAATTGGATTTGTGTGGCTTATTCAAGTAGTAACTAATCAGCTACATCTTGGTGAACTTAATTTGTCACAATCGTTTGGTATTTTATTAACTCTCTTCCCCTTCTTCCCCCGACTCTCACGAGAACGTATCATGAGTACCTTAAAACATACTAAGTCGTCTTCCATCCCTGTTAATCTAACTACAAAAGCACATTTTCCTTATCCAATGCAACTTACTGTCTTTTAGAGTAGCTGTGCTTTTAATTCTCTACAAAATTAAAACCAGCAAAGAGACACATTTTCAAGGAGCCACCACATTGTAGCGCTTTAGAAAGAAGACTTTAGAATTAAGGGCAACTGTATCATTTTATAGCTAAAGCACCTGAGGCCTAATGAGGGAAGGTAACCATCGAGGTTAGGGAAAGGGGTGGAAGATCAGGTTTCCAGCTGAGAAAGAGTCTAGAGGGACTCAATCTGAGCAGGTCAAAAACTGAAATGAGGCCACGAATGTTCTGGGAAGGCTGGCATCTGGCCTCAAGTGTGGGATTCAGACAGGGAGTGGACCCGGGGGGAACTGAGCTTCTGCAGTAGGCAGAGAAGTCCACCTCATCTCCGGAAAGTGCCACTGACATCGGAGTTGAGGGGAAAGAGCAATGAATTTCAGTCCACCTGAGAAAGCAGGCCAGTCTGATTAACTCTGAATTTAGGCTTATTTCAGATACTTCTTGAGAAAGAACTTGGACAAGAGCAAGTCCCACGCAGCCTCTTTTAAATCCATGCCCAGTATTTTCTGGTGGAGCTGCTAAACCCTCCAAGTGACTCCAGTATTTTAATTTCACTCTATATTTAATTCTGACAGTTCTATGATTGATTATTTAATGGGAAAATAAGTAGGGTTACAAAAGAGTGTGAATGTATTTTACAAGATGATGATGGGCGGAGTGGAGCAGTCTGGAATGGGACACAAATAAAAAGGGATGTTGGTAAAGAAAAACGTCTGTTAGAAATGGAGAGGAATTCACAAGGAAATTAGTGCCTGACACCACGCCCTTCTCTCTGCATGTTTAGAGCTAGTTTCTAATTTTATTTTCATAGGAGATGTGCCTGTGATGAATTCTCTTTTACCTCCACACCATTTATCACATGGACATATTGTGAAGTTTGTGTGAGAGAAAGCAAGTATTAGAATTTGTCTTGTAAGGAGCTATAAACACTTCCTGGAACAATCTAGGGTAGAAGGAAAAGGAAAGGAAGGTGGAAACAAAGGAGAAAGACAGCTGATGATGCTGGAGTCTCTCGCTGGGATTTGTGGTATCTCTTTTTGAAACTAAGTACAGAAAGTCAGAACTTGACTGATTGTTTCTTGATCACGGTTTGTTTTCAGTTTTGCTTTTTTCTTGCTCTCTCATCAGTTATTCCAGCCATTGGTATGTCATTTTCAGTTTCAGTAAGCATGCCTGTCTTGTTTCCATTCGCATTATTCATGCAAACGTTGATTGAACTGATGACCCCGAGTTATCAAGGAAACATTAGATACACCAGTAGATACATTTCTTAATTTTAGAAAAAAATTACCGAGTGAAGGTTAAAATAACTCCTCTTAAATTTGTCATTTTAAAAAAACTTCTCCTAACATACAATACCTCATTGCCTAACAATGCCAGATAAATGAAGAATGCCTGTGTATTCATGAATGCAGGCTAGTCTGTATATTTTTTGGCAGGTATGACCGTTACCGAGGGTAACGGCCTTGTTTGCCGGCCATGTCCTGTCTCCTAGATAGTTGTAGTTTCTGTTGTCTTTCAGTTGGTCCATTGGATATCAGAGCGGAATTTATAAAACTATACTTCCCTTTACACTTAGTTTTTTCTTTTGTTTTGTTTTACTTGAAGTATAGTTGATTGACAATGTTGTGTTTCAGGTGTACAGCCAAGTGATTCAGATATATGTATTTCTTTTTCAGATCCTTTTCCATTATAGGTTATTACAAGGTATTGAATATAGTTGCCTGTGCTATACAGTAGGACCTCGTAGTCTATCTACTTTATATATAGTTTACACTTACTTTGTGTGATCCATGCTGGTCAGACCACATGATTATTTTCACTTCTGATATAATTTTTTCTGGTCCAACCTCAAATCTTTGATAAGATATTTTTTAGCATGTGTGTGCTCTAAATTCAACAGTAGTTATTAGAGATATGGTTTTGCACTAGGTATTCTTCGTTCTTTTGTTCTCGGCCAACCAACTGAAAGTTCGCTTTTATTTTCTGATTGGTTTGCTAGATGTTTATGACTATAATAAAAGTCTTACATTTTGTCTCATATCTTAAAACACTATCTGAATTAGCAATGGGTATTGTGCTATACATAGGCGCTGTGATATAAATATAGTTTCTAACTTCAAAAACATATAGCCTAGAAGGGAACACAGACACATATGCAGCAATTATGGCAACTGCATTTGTTTACTAAGTGAAATAGCACTGAGATGGATAAAGTGCTAACAAGCCTTGAACAGCCAAATCAGCTTCAAAAACAGATGTGCAGTTCTTTAAAAATCTTTTTAACATTTTTCCAGCTACATGTAGAATATAACTTAGCATAAAAACGGTATGGGTTTTATTTTAAGTAATTTAGCATTTTGACATCCTCATAATGAAATTAAATCCAGAAGGAGGTTTCTCTCCATGATCTCTTGAAATGGTCCTTGATCATCCACAATATTTCCCATCATCACAAAGGCGGTACCAAGGGCAGGAAACTCCAGCATTATTACAGTTTCATAAAGCAAAGTCAATTTTAAGAATATAATGTCCCCAAACTGATAAAGGTCTTGACAGATAATTTCAAGGGAAGCATACATTATTTTTTGTTTGTCAGAGGGCAAAAATATTTAGGTTGAGTTAATGAATGGTAGAGTTTTTGAGTGGAGAGTGTCCTTAAAATATTATGTAGATCTGTACTGTCAACAGATGCTAGCCACATGGCATTATTTATATTTAAACAAATTTAAAAATAAGGTTAAAAAATCAGTTCCTCAGTTGCATTTGCCATATTCCAAAGATGTTTATTAGCTCCATGTAGCTATTGAATACTGCACTGCACGGTACAGATATAGAATATTTTCATTATCACCAAAAATTCTATTGAGCAATACTAAAATTATACCCAGATATTCACAGAGAAGGCAACCAAGTCTCAAGGAAATAATATAACTTCCCCAGGATCACACAGCTATGTTTTTAAAGAAAAAGAAAACGACACAAAGGAAATAGTAACAGAGGCATTAATGAAACCCAGTAAGTTTCTGGAGCAGTCAAAGTAGGGTTTAAAAGTGCATACTTAGCTGTTAGCAGGGCTGAAGCTCTTGATGGTTGGTAAGATCTACCTGCCTGAATTTGGACATTAGCATTTTATGCAATGAATTAAAAGCAAAAGATCCTTTCAGCGAATGGCTACCAGCTCCATAGTTTTAGCCATTGCCTTGCTTCCAGGTTATGTTTATCACTTTCATATACAGGGCACCACTGTGAGAAGTGATGGTTTATTTGACCCCAGAGAAATCAAGAAATCTTATGGGGGTTATGGATATATTTGAAAAGGTTGGTTTTTAAATGCATCATGCAGACTGGCCCTGTTTTAAAAGGGATTCCTGCCATCAAATAATCAAAATGTAAACTGTCTTCTCACCTTGCAAAAGTCAAAGATAGTCCCTGCATCTTTATTATTTCGTTGAAATCCAAATATTATTTTTCCATTCTCTAACTTGTTTTCCTCACAGTGTGATCAACTATTGCCAAGGAAGGAAAGGTTAGATTTATCAGTCAAAGTTTGCTAAAGGCCCCCTAGGTAAGTGAACCCTCAGGAGAAACAATCGTCATGTATTCTTTTTCTGTTGTTTCAGTATCTTCGTAAAGAGTCATTTCAGTATGTTTGGTTCTGTAGCAGAGGTTCTGTGAAGTGCTTATCTTCCTCAGAGGTCCAGAAAGCCTGCGAGTCTGTGGGTAAAGATGGGTAAGGAGAGAGAGGGAAGGAGGCTAGAGAGAGGCTCAGTGCTGATAAGGACAGTGTTCTAAAGCCTCCTGGGGGTGAGGCTGGGGTGTACAAACACCCATGACTAATCTAGACAGAAACTGAATAATCAAGGGGACGACCACTGTGAAGTCATGTGGTCACCTCTCCCTCTAGAAATAAACATTGCCCTCAGTAAGTCTCCCCCCTGCCCCAGAAGAGCATTAGGAAGGTCTGGAGAGGGGGATTATTGGCAGAAATGGAAAAAGCAGGTTGAAGGGATTAGCCTGGAGCAGAGAGCCCAAGAAACCCAAGCCAGTAGATGGAAGGCAGACTTTTCATGGAAGTCTCCAAGCCCACGTCAAGTTCTGGGACCACCAAGTACAAGTCAAAGAGTGCTCATTTAACCCCTTTGGGCCCCCACGGGAGTGGAGGAAGGCTGGACAGAGAGGGAGAAGGGGCCATTGAAGGTACAGTATTTACTATGGGATTTAACTCCTCAAAGGCCTCCCAGTAGCTTCAGATCTGCTCAAGAATCCTTCATGTCCTGCTGGTTTGCAGTGAGTGGCTCACAGCTTCAAGGCCTCCTCTGCCAGATGGAGAACTATTTCAAACATCCTGCCTCTATTTTGTACTCTAGCAATGCAGACAGGAAACGTGACCCCATTTTCAGGTTCTAAAGAGAAATTCTAAGTACCTGAAAGACTGAGGAACATGGTGGCTTTTATTTAAGATGTGGAGATAGAGAGCACATACCTGGACTTGGGCCTGCAGCAGCACAGAATTGCACCAAGAGTTCCCTTTATTTTCTCTCGCATCTCTGTTCCTCCTTTTCTCTCTGCTGGATTAGCCATGGGGACTCCAAGTTCTTTCTTGTGTGGTCCTGGTACCAAGATTCTCCTGGGAATTATAAAGCTATTCACCTTCTACATCGAGCACTTCTTATTTTTTCCCCAGCAACATAAGTCATCCTTAAGAAGGGTCAGGGTGCTAGCTCTTAAATATATATTAGGCATCCCTTTGTACATTAAATTCTCTTTCTTGGAGACTGCTCCTGACATGGTGTTCACCGTGCTCCCAGCTGGCCTCCTGAAGTTCTGCCCTGCCTTCCCCACCAGGTACAGTTCAGGAGCTGCCTACCTCAGGGTGATAGGTTATCTTCTAGTTGCTTTATTCCTTTCCCTTTTATATTTAGAGAGTATAACTGGAATACATAAACTTCTCTGTGACCACAGCTTTATTTGCAACCCACAGGTTTTGTTATGGCATATTTTCATTATCATTGAATTAATAAAATTCTAATTCCCATTGCAACTTTATCTTTGACCTACATAATGATCAGAAGTATGTTTTTAATATCCAACTATTTGGTAAAATATTGGTTATATAGGTTTAAATTTCTTGCTTATTCAGAGTCTTGTGTTATAACCAGAATATAGTCAATTTTATAAATGTGCCACGTGCACCTAAAAATTTCTGCGTGATATATATATTCCATCATTGTTGGTACAGTGTTTTATGTAAATTTAGGCCAAAGTTTTTAATGATGGTATTCAGATCTTCTATAATCTGCTGATTTATTGTTGTGGTTCTATGTTACTGATCTAGGTAATTTAGATTTTTCTATTTCTACTTAGATTTTTGGAATTTCCCTTCATATATTGCATTGAAGTTTAGATTTATAATATATTCCTTGTAAAGTAACAGTGGGTTTTATTATCCTGCCTTATCGCCAGTGATACTTTTTGCTTTCAAATCTATGTTAACATTAAAAAATCTTCTTCAATTTTGCTTATTGTTGTTATGCCATAATTGTTGAATCCTTTCATTTTCAATCTGACTCTTGTCTCTTGTAGGTGGCATAGAATTAGGTTTTTTGTTTGTTTCAATAATCCTTGTCCTTTAATTTGAGTATTTACAGTTAATGTATTTTCTTACAGACTGTATACTCCTTGTTTACTATTTGTCCCACCTTGTTATGTTCCTTTTGCTCTTCTTTCTTCGAGATTTCTTCAAATTCCATTTTCCCTTGTATTAGCTTGTTACTTTTACATAAATAGCAGTTACACATGTACCATGACTTATTAGCTCTTTTACTGCTTCTCAAGCAATGCTGAGATCTTAAATTTCTTTTACTACTTTTTCCTCTTCCATTTGTTTTAATGCATTCTAATTTTTGATATATTTTATTATTACCCTTTTGTGTTGTTAGATTTTATTTAGGTTTATCCACTTATTTATCCTTTCTGTTATACATAATTTTTTATAAAGTCCTTATTTTCATCTGTGATAATCTTCCTTCTGCCTGCAGGTCTCCCTTTATAATTTAATTCAGTCAGTTCTGATGAGAAAATATTTTCTAAATTTTGTTTGTCTGCAAATTTCCTTATTGCATCTTTCCTTCCAAACAACATTTTCTCTGCCTCTACAATTCCCAATGGGCAGTTCTTTTCTTTAGCACTTAAAAATGTTATTCCATTATTTTCTAGTATCCATTCAGTTTCACTGAGAAGTAAGCTGTAATCTTAATCCTATTGTTCCTTTGAAAGTAATCTCTCTCTTTTTCATCGGGCTGCTTTTAAGATGTCATGCTTTTCTTTGCTGTTCTGAATTGTACTGTGGTGATCTTAGGTGTGGTTTTCTTTGTATTTGTTCTTGTTGCGCTTTTTTAGTGCTTATTGAATTTATGGCTCCATATATTCCTTTTAGTTTTAGAGAACTCTCAGCTGTTAATATTTCTGAAATATTCTTTTCATCCCAATCTCTGTCTCCTTTTTTCTTTGGACTCCAGTTTATACATATGATAAAAATGTTTACTGTGGCCCATATGTCTCAAATGAGCTTATGTGTACTTTTTATTCTTTTCGTTTCCCGTGCTTTAGTCTTAATATTGTTACTACTCTATCTTCCAGTTCACTTACCTCTCTTTACCTGTGTCCAATCCACTACCGAGTTTTAAATTTCATATAATTTTTAATTCTATCAGTTCAACTTCAATCAGTTTATAGTTTCTAGTTGTCAAGTTAAATTCTTCACCTTGTCATCTATTTTCTTGAACTTGATAATATTTACCAAAATATGTAAGATCTTTAATGTTTAGGTCATCTATGATTCTGATTCTGTTTTGTTTTTTATTCTAATTCTCCTTTTCTTGGTAGTCTTGGTGGTTCTTCAGTGAATACCAGACTTGGGATATGACAAGTTGTAGAGAATCTGAATGACATTACAGTTGCCCTTTGGACAACCTGGGTTTGAACTGCACAGATCCACTTATACATGGATTTTTTTTTCAATAAGTAATACAGTACTACATGAGCTGTGGTTGGTTGAATCCTCAGATTCAGAACCACAGATAAGAAGGGCCGACCATAAAGTTATATGTGGATTTTTGACTGCACAGGGAGTCAGCATCTCTAACTCCAACATTGTTCCAGGGTCAACTGTATTTTCTTGAGGAGAGAATTTCCTATTCTTAGGTAAGGAGCAGAGGGGAAGATCACCTCAGTCACCTGGACCAACTTCATACTCATTTTCCTTCTTTATAAGGTTCAATGTAGATGTTGCATCAACCTTCCTAACACACACACACACACAGACACACAGACACACACATATGTAGAGACTTCCAATGTCCTAATTCATATCATTAGTTTTCCATTGGGCCACAAATCTTTCATAGGTTCTGATCCCCAATTTTGTCTCTTCAGCATTATGAGCCAACTAAGTCTTTGCTTTGACTTCAGTTAGCTTTTGTTTGACTTCTTAGCATCTTGTCTTGTCTACCTATTATACATGGAAAATACTGCAAGGGAACACTGTTGCTGAATGCAGCTCCGTTCTCTGAATCTTTACTCTCTCTGTGATTTTGGTCCTTAAAATTCTAGCTGCCTTGTTATTTCTCAATTCCAACTCTGGTTTCCTTAGTCCTATGACATTGTCCTAAGTCTACTGGCTTTTCTACCTCCTAGGAGCCACATTTGGTTTCTCAGACTTTTGCTCTTCATCAGTAGTTTCTAAATGACTGGGCTAGAAACGCATGTGCAGAATATTGTTCTCACTTCAGTGAGTTTCTTTCTCTATTTTACTTTTCTAGGTCATGGCTACCTCAGTAGCTTTCTAACGCTCACAGTCAAATGTTGCTTATGATTTATCTGGCCTTTCTAGTATGTTTTCCTAAGGTAAACTGATATAGTTGGAAACAGAAGTTCGTACCCACCATTTAAAAAATTCTGTTTTGTCTTTCTATGAATTCTCTTTTTGTCCCATCTTCTGTCACTTTTTCCTACCCAAAATTCCCATTCTCACAGATAGATTATTTTAAGATTAAAAATTATTATTAAGCTAATATGTTAATTTTGAAAGGAATTAATTTTGCTTTGAACAAGAACACAGATTGGTGAATGGAACATGGAAGAATCCTTAAGACCTTTTTCATCTCTAAGAGTAGTATCCAACCATCGGTACCATCATAAGTTTGTCAACTATGGAAGAAAGCAGTCTTTATAAAATCAGCATTTTTTTTCTTATTTTTTTGGGTGTCACCAGGACTTGCCTTAGACCACAACTCCTGGCAACACCAAATATAAATGAACCCTGTTACCCATGGGCGTTTACTTGGCTCTGCCACCCTAAGATTGGCCTCCTGGCTCCTTAACCCCAGGGGACTCTAAGCCCTGGGCCACATTCTTGAACCCAAGCCCTGCTCCTCTGTCAGTGGGCAGAATAGTCCTGATACCCCCTGGACCAGGGACTGGGCACATGGCCCACATCTGCCACCACACGGGTCAGGGCGAGAGGGAAGAGGGACCTTGACATTCTCTTCTGGTTTCCCTCTGGGGCTTGGAGTCAGATCCAGGCAAAGACCCCTCCCTTCCGTGTGGAGCTCCTGGCCCCTCATTTGCAGCACCCAAAACCTGCCTCTGGGGAACCCCTCATTTTGCTCCTTTCTTTGGCTGAGGGTGGCTCAGGAAGGAAGCACTGCTGAGACCCAGAATCCCAGGCCAGAAGATGCCCAACAAAGTAGGCTAGGCCAGCCCCAGGACATGATACTGGAACTCCCTCCTAAACAAGACTGAACTCATCACACAGATGGGGAAACTGAGGTCGAAGAGGGCAACGGCTTACTGGCGGAGCCTGGAGCAGAGTCTCTAATGGACACATTCCATGTTACCACCAAAACATGGGATTTCTAGAGTGCAGCTCACCCCGTGCTGACCCCCCCCCCCTTAGCCTGACCACCAAGGTCTCGCCTCCATAATCCCATCCCACGACACCCCCTTCCTGTGTCCCACACAACAGCCAGATTAGACCCCTTGCCCTCAGGCTGTCGTTCACAGGGCTCCTTCTCCCACCTCTGCCTGCCCAAGTTCAACCAGCCTCTTTAGGGTCCGGCTCAATGCCAGCTCCTTCGTGAGTCACCCAGAGCCCTCCTGCTCCTCTAACCTTCCGAGGTGCTTTGCCTCCACCCTCACACCCCGCGCTCTGTTGTCCACGTGAGCTGTGGTTATGGAGTGTGAGCTTCCTGAAGCCGCAGACCACCTCCCCTCTGGGCCCCAGCACCTGGCGCAGTACCCAGCACTCAGTAGGTGCTCAGTAAAATCTCCTCCTCATCTGATGCCCTGCCATGTCCTACCGATAACTGACAATAATGCCTATTGTTTATCGAGCATATACCATAAGCCCGGCTCTGGTACTGTCTCCCATCCTCATGTGATGGACCCAGGTCACAGAGGTTGTGTGACTTTCCTGAGGTCACAGCTCTGGAACTGGAACCCCACGGGTTCTTGTGCCTATATGAGTCTCCTTTCCTTCCCACTCACCTCTTCTAGATCAGACCACCATCATTTCCTCACCCTGTCCTGTCACTAAAGACTTCCCATGACTCCTTGTGGCCCACTAGACAAAATCTAAACCCCTGAGCATGGCATCTAAACTCTGTGACATCTGGCTTCTTCCCTCTTTGCAGCTTCTCCTCTAGTCTCTGAGCATCATCTCAGTTTCCAGCCTACTGTACCTTGATTTACTTGTAGGCTCTGCACATGCTTTGCCCTCTGCCTAGAACACCCTTCCCCTACTTTTCCTCCTGTGAACTCCTACACATCTCTCAACATCCAAGATCAAGGGTTACCTTCCATTCTAGTCAGATGAGACAAGCAGCAAACGAATTGGACACAAAATTGAGAGTTCTACGAGGGAAGGACCTGTGTCATCGTAGTATCCCCAATGCTTAACCCATAATCAGTGCTCAGTCAACATTTGTTGAATGAATAAATGAATACTCTATATATTCTTGTTGACTAAACGGAGAAATGGCAAAAGAATACAAGGCCACAGTATGCAGGGCTGGAGGTGGAAGGGAAGAGACTGAGGCCAGGAAGGCCAAGGACGTGGTGGAGTACAGTAACAAGTACTTCAGGGGCTGCTCTGCAGCAGAGCCACGCTCTTGGCAGAGGGAGTGTTTGTGAGAGACAGAGGAAGGAAAGTGATGGTGTGAGGGAGGCTCTGAAAGTGTGTGTGTGCACGCACACGCGCATGTGAGAAGGCGGTGGGGATGTATGCGGGGGAGTGTGCGTGTGTGAGTGTGCTGCATTTGTGAATCAGTCTGTGAGAGCGGTGCTGAGGAAGTATGTGAAGGAGTGCGTGTACGTGGCTTGTGGGTCTGTGGCGGAGAGCCCGTGCGTTCTATTTGTGCATGGGGGTCTGTGTGAGAAGGCGAGGGTGTGGGCCACGAAGGCTGTGCCGGAGGTTGTGCATGTCTGCGGGGTGAGGGGGTGGGGACAGTGATTGAGAAAGACAACAAGGAGGGGACACCTAAGAGGGGTGTGAGGGAGAAACCGTAAGTGTGCGGGCGTGGAGGGTGTCGTGAGCACGTGCAGGAGGAGACGGTGTGACCGTGAGTGTGCACGACGCGGAGGGTAAGGTAGGATGTCAGGGCGCTGCTGAGGGTGTGGCTGCATGGCCTCGGCCACAGGCCGGGAGCCAGAGGTGGGGGCTGGCCCTGGGCCCAGGATGGGGGGCTCTGACCGAGCAGAAGGTTCCTCAGAGTTCTCCCTGGAGCCACGGGTGCCAGATCACCACATCCCCAGGTAGAGAGCAGGAGGCCCAGATGTGTGTGTGCGCCTCACATTTTGTCCACAGCAAAACCTCTGGGCATTTATTTGTCTTTGTCTGTGTCCGGGTGTGCACGCCTGTGCTTGTGTGCGTGCTGCCGGCTGTGTGTCTGTGCCTGTCTTTGTCTCTGTATGTATCTGGGCCTTTGTCTCAGTGTGTGTGGCGGTTGGTCTAGGCTTGCCCACAAGATTGTGTCTGGAGTTGTGTGTGTCTACGTGTATCTGTGCCTGTGGGGCACCGGGCGTCCTTGATCTGTGCATGTCTAAGTAGGGCTGCGAGCATCCCCCTGGACCGCCTGTTTGTATCTCTGTCTGTGTGGCTTTAGTGTGAGTGGGAGAACGTTGTGCTTTGGAGACTGTGGATCTAGATCTCGGTGTATCTTTAAGTGTGAGTGTGTGCTTGTGTATCTGCATGTGAGAGTCTGCCATGCGTTGTAGTATGGAAATGCTTATGTGTGTCTGTGGAAGGTGCGTTTGTGAGACCAACGATCTCCGTGTGTCTCTGTGCCTCTGTGTGTGTATGTGTGTGTTGGGTGTGAGGGGTTTGTCACAGACTGGTGAGCAAGTTAATCTCAGACTCCGTGACACGTGGAATAAAATCACGCTCCCATAATGGAAGAGAACCAACTCTTCACCCTCTGCCCTGGGGGGCCAGGCTTAGGCCCCTATGCAGGGCCCCCTGTGGCCTCAGCACCCTACCCCCGCCTCTCCTCTGCCACACCAGGCTCATTCTGCCTCCAGAGTGCCCCGGTGCCCACTGCTGGCTGGGCTAGGCTCCAGGACATGTGACGGAGCCTTAGAGGCCTGTCCTGGGCCCCCCAGCCCCACCCACTGCTGAGGAGGGCCCTGCCCCACATGGGAGGGCGGGTGCAGGAAGGAATCTTTGGGCCCCTCCTCCTTCCGGAGGGGAGGGATGAGCTGCAGGCCCGACCTGGATCTTCCATCTCTCAGCAACAAGATTCCTGGTGAGCAGGCTGCGAGGCTTGGCAGGGCACCTGCCGGAGACCCGCCCTCACCCGCCAGGACGCCTGGGTCCCTAGGGCCGGGCAGCAGCGGGTTCCCTGGGGAGCTAGGAGGGCCCCAGAACTTCAGGCTACAGCTGCCCAGGACTATGGGAAAGCCAGACCCTTCCAGGCTCCCACCCCCAACCACACACGGCTCCTCAGCCCCCCAGGCAAACTGCCACCCTTCTTCTGGCCTCTCCCCAGCCTCCGCCTTTGCTTCAGAAAGCAGACCAGCCACCCAGCACCACCCACTCCCTACCTGAGCCTCAGCGCACACCCAGCCTGAGTTCAAGACCTCACCTCTGGGTTTGAGGGCTCTCAAGGCCAGGACTGTGCTGCTTATCTCAGAATGGGGCTTCTGAGGACAGGGCCATGTGTCCCGCAGCTGTGAAATCCCTCTTGGTCTTAGCACTCCTTCCTGACTGAGCAGTCAGGCACCAGGAGAGGATTTCAAACCCAAGGCTGGGGAAACTGAGGCAGTGAAGCTCTCTGCCCTGCCTACTGTTATGAATCAGAGGCCAAATCCAGTAGTCTAGACACACAAGTTCTTAATTCTGTCCAGCGGCAGTGGCTGCAACTTGTTCTTCCCCATAGGGGGTGCAATTTCGGGGTGGGGGAGGCATCAGTTGGAGGGAGAGGGGAATGGGCAGGTGGACCCCCCTCAACCCTCAGACTTGGATGAGCAGCCGGAGAGGTTTGGTAAGAGATTAAGGTCGAGGAGAGGAGAACCCAGATGCTCCAAGATTTATGACCGTAATTCTTCTCCCTTAAATTCCCCTCCAAGCCCCCCAGCCCTAGCCTGGTCCCTCCAGGGTCATGCTGTGGCCCCAGGCCAATGTCAAGGCCTTAACGCATCCATCAGTTGTTGCCAGGGAGTTTCCACCCCAATGGGTCCCAAAGGGAGGAGATCAACTGACACTATGGGCCCAGACCGACGGGGAAGGGGCATGGCCCTAAAGAGGTGGCCAACAGCCCCCTGCCCCCTCCCAGGATGTAGGGGCTCACAACCTCCAGGGAAGAAGCTAGGCTGGTGGGTGGGGTCCAGGAGGAGGTGACCTCCCAGCTCTGGCACCACTCCCAGCCCCGCCCTTCCAACAGGCCAGGAGACCTGGGATCCCACGGGGCCCTACAGCTTACAGGGTGTGTGGCCTTAGGCCCTTGTTGCTCCTCTCCAAGCCTCAGCCTCCCCACCACACAATGCAGGAAGTGGTCTGGATACCCCAGGCATCCCCCTTCAGCTCCGCTCCCTCAGTGCTAAGCCCTGCCCTCTCTCCAGTCCAGGGGTGTCACCTAGAATCTGGGCCAGATGGGGTGAGGCTTTGACAGTTAACTGGAGGAGCCCCTGAAGCCACCCAAGTCAGAGCTGAAGAGCGTATGGTGCTCACTCCTCCACCGCACATCCATTTTCCAGAAGAGTGAACTGAGGCCCTGAGAGAAGGTCGGGGTCTGCGCCAAGACCTGAGTGTTACTGGTGGGATGGTTAAGAGCACGGGCTCTGGGGACAGAAAGACTTAAGATTAAAATGTCAGCTGCAACAGAAACTTGTTATGTGAAGTCCCTTGCCTTCTCAGCCTCAGATTCCTCATCCATAAAATGGGCAATAGTGCCTCCCTCCTACGACTGCTGAGTTGAAATAAGAAAACGCACGTAAAGGGCTCGGCCAGTGTAGCAAACGCTTGGACAGTGGTAACTATCATGACTGTGGGTAGTATTAACACAAAGCCAAGTGGCCGGGGGGAAGGGTAGGTGGGGTCCCGACCTGGCTCATCCTCCAGACCAGGAGGGCCAGCCAAATTCCTCAGAGCCCCCCAGCTGTCTCCCCTCTTCGTTAAAGGCCTCTCATTAGTGAGCCTGGGCACCTGCCCCCCCACACGTAATAAGCCTCATTAGTATCTTAGCCCCAAGCTCTGAGCCCAGAGTCTGTGCATGTGCACACGCGTGAGGGTGGGGGGCTGCGACAGGCCACCAGCCAGGAGACAGCATCCCCGCCAACCACACCCCCTGCCTGTCATCAGTAGGGCCCGTCACCACCCAGCTTGTCACCTGCCTGCCTCACACCTGCACCACCTGTCACCCACCCAGCCCATCACCCACCCAGCCCATCACCTGCACCACCTGTCACCCACCCAGCTCGTCACCCACCCAGCCCATCACCTGCACCACCTGTCACCCACCCAGCCCATCACCTGCACCACCTGTCACCCACCCAGCCTGTCACCGGAGCTGCCTGACAGGCCTCTGGGTGGGGGACAGGAGATGGGGAGGAGAAGACCACAGGGGTGTGGAGCTGGGGGCCCCAGAGACCCTGTTAGACCCCCACTTCAGCTCGGCATCCTGCAGCATCGCCATGGCAACGTCTCAGCCGCAACCATTTTCCCAAACATCCCTCCCGCCCCCCAGGCCCTGCTCTTAGCTGAGCTGAGGCTGAGAAGAGCCTTGACTGACAGCAGAATGGGACAGGAAGGAGCTGCTCATCAGCTGGCTGGCCTTGGCCATCCCTGCCCTCTCTGGACTTGGTTACTCCATCTGCAAAATGGAGGGGCTGGAACTAGGGAGGCCCCTGAACAGTGGGTCATCCCTTCCCAGCCTGGATTTGCTGAGCCAGTGGCCAGTTAACCTGTGAAGGCTGGTGGGGGCGGGGTACAAAAGGACAGGGGGTTCTGGGTTCTTCCACACTCCTTTGCCCTGGCCCAGCTCACACAGGCTGGGCCTCTGGCCCAAACTCACATAGCAAAAGAGGAGGAGCAGGCTGGAAGGCAGAGGGGTTCTGCCACAGGACTGCCAGCTGGAGATGATGCCACAGTGGGTGACCCAAGGCTGAGTTGGCCCCCACCTCCAAGCTGCATTATTTATAAAACCCAGAGCTCCTAGCCGAGCAACAGCTGCGGTGCCGCCCCTCCAGGGGGCACAGGCAGCGGTGGAAGGGAGGTGTCTCCCCGGGGGAGCCCCCTGGGGTCCCGGGCTCCCTCTACAGCTGGCTGGGGCAGAGGCTGAGGTGGGAAAGGGGCGGCTGCGCCATCCTTCCCCTCCCAGCCCCCTCTCCTCTCCTCTCCTCCAGGCAGGCAGGCGGCGATAGGATTACTTCTGCATGACTGCCCGCTCCACAGGGTTCCAGAGACCCTCCTGCCTGCAACAATCTAAAATTCCTGTAGCCCGGCCTCTCTCCCTTTCTCCCCACAGTGAATGCTCCAGCTTCTAGCACAGTGTGCCCGCGGCCGCCACCACCACCAGCGAGCTGGCCGGGGCCCCAGGTCCCCGGAACCACGGGCAAAGGTAGACCCATCCTCGGGGTGTCCCTCGGAACCCTCTGAGGCCCAGGCCCTGGCCCATCCCCTCCGGCCCCTGGTGCCCGTCAGGCCCCACAGGGCAAGGCTCAAGCTGGGGTCGGGCCTGCCAGCTGCACCAAGGAGGACCAGCACATACGTGCAAACACACCTGGTGGGTCCTGGCGTGCCTGGCCACATCCTCTGCTGCCAAAACCTGGATGTCCCCACCTCTGCTCTAACCGCCCCCTCCCTAACCTCACTAATCCTTGCTACCCTGGGGTGGGCAGACAGCTGGGCCAGGCCAGCGCCTGTGGCTCCCCAGGGCACAAGAAGCAGGCAAGAGATCGATCCACTGAATTTTTTAAGGCTCTAATGGAGCCTGCCTCCCCAGACTTGGGGCCTGGGACACAGGCGATCTCTCAGGGACCCCTCCCTCAGCATTGCAGTTGCTTCCTCTTTCAGGTCTAGGGGGTCAGGGCACCTTTCTAGGAGCCTTTCCCCCAACAAGAGAAGAGGCACGAGGGGCCCCTGGGAAAGAGATGGGATTGGGGGGCTGTGAGCAATACCCAGAGGCCCCCCCAGTCTCCCCAGCCCTAATGCAGGCAGAAGCAGCTCAGCCTCTAAATCACTCCCCTCATGCTGCCCTCTGAGGCGGATTCTGTGCATCTGTAATTAGGGGGTGGAACAGATGGTGGAGATTCTGTTTAAAATCATGCATCTAGTAAAGTAACCTTCACTGTTGGAACTGACTCCCAGGGAGACCAAGCCCCAAGCCTGGATCTGGGGGTGGGGTGGGAGGGGAAGCATGTCAAGCCAGCACCTTCTCCATCTTTTTTTCCTGAAGCTCCAGACCCAGTGTCCCCCTCAGGTGAGCCCAAGAAGAGGGGGATTTGGCAAGCACCTGAGAATGTGCAGGCTGGGGGTAAATCCCCCTGCCCAGACCCCCCCACCCCCACCCATACACGACAGAGTCAGGGCATGGCTGGGTACTCAGAGTTCTTGGCTGACACACCAGGATGACCAGGTGCCAAGAGCCCCCAAAGAGGCCCCAAACCCCCAAAGCCCAGGCCAGGGTGCCCAGAGCACAGGGTCTTGGGTGGGGCAGCTTTGAACCAGATGTACAGCCTCACTGTCCAGGAATGAAAGGCCTGGGGCAATGAGGGGGTTGGAGATGCCTCCCCAGGCAGAGGAGGCTCTGGGAAGTGGGGGAGGACCAGGCAGCCGAGAATGAGAGAGAGCACGGAAGAGTGGGCCAGTGTGTCTTCAAGGCTGAGGCTATCTGGGGGGAGGTTGGGGGAGGGAGGCTGGGGAGGACAAGGTGGGGTGGGGGAGCGGTGATGGAGAGCGCTGAGGAGGGAGGCTGTGCTGGAACGTGTGATGGTGGGAGTGCGGCTGCAGGGTGAGGTGTGGGCGCAGGGCGGAGCTGCTCTGAGGGGTGACTGGGCTGGGGCCCTGTGTGTTTGTGTATGAGTGCGGGACTGGTGTTTGGAGAGGGGTGGGGGCTGTCCCTGGGCCCTTGGATGGCTGAGGAAAGTACTGGAGCTGGAGCTTGCTGGGGAACACACAGAGGACTGCTTGTTTGCGGAGGTGCTGGGATCTGGGGGGGTGTGTGCGTGTGTGGGATGCGCATGCACGTGCACGGCCTGGAAGGTACGAGAAGCTGAGAGGACATTACTGTTCAAAGATGCACCGTGTCTGTGTGTTTGAGGTAAATGGTGTGGCTACAGGGGTGTCCTCCTCCGCGTGGGTGTTGAGGCGGTGTGTGTACGTGTATGTCGCGGGGAGAGTTTGGAAAGGTGTAGGGGGCTGTATCAATGTGTCTGGGGACGTGATGAGCTGCAGCGGAGGGAAACGCTGGGGCCATCGGGAGAGTCTGTGGGTGTCTGGTTAGGTGCTGGGACTCTGAGAACCTGAGTGTGTGGAAGGTATTAGGGCTACAGTAGGGTCCTGGGTGTATCTGGGGAGGTGCTGGGATTGGAGGAAGAGTTGATCTGTTTCAGGATGTGGTAGAAGCCTTGTGTGTGTGTTGGGGTGTCTGGGGGTATATTGGGGGTCATAAACATCTGGGTTTTGGTTAAGTACTAGGGCTGTAATATGTGTTTGGGTGGGTAGGCATGTGGTGGTTGTGTGTTTGGGGGCGTGCTGGGGCTGTGTGTTTAGGGGTGCTGGAGCTGTGAGTGGTTGTGTATTTAGGAGGTACAAGGGGCTGGAGTTGGGCCCCTGTGCCCAGACAGGTGATGGGGCTGCGGGGTGAGGGCGGGTGCCCCTCTGAGGAGGTGAAGGGCAGAGTCCTGGCCTTTGCTCAGGGGCCCACCTGGGGGCTGCCCGCTAGAGCCCCTCTGCCGGTGGTGCCCGCCCACCCCCAGACCCCACGTCCGGGTGTCGAGACAGGCAGTCCATCTGTCTCTTCCTGTGCCCAGGCCGAAGGAGCAGTGCCGCCTCCTCGCTCCCTGGGGGGGCGGCAGCAGATCCCAGCCCACCCATCTGCCTTCAGATGGTCGAGGCAGGAGCCTCCACAAAGCTGCCTGGAGGGCATCCCTGTGTTTGAAGAGGCACGGGCTGGGGGGTGGGGGGAACTGCACAGCAAACAGTCCTCGTGGAGACTCCTTTGAAAACCACTGACGCCAGGAGAGACCAAGAGGGAGGACAGGGGCGGGTATGTCTGTCCTTGTACGTCGTGCGGGTCAGCGCCCAACTGTGTGCCTTGGAGCCCCTTTGCATGTGTTCATGCCGGTGGCCTCTGTTCAAGCAGCATCCTTGCCTTGGAAAACAGCCCTCCAACCCAGGCTACGAGCTCACAGCCTCACACAGGCAGCTACCCCCTCATCCATGCACCCTGCCTACACTACACTCACACGCAAACATCCCCCACACCTTCACATCTGCAGAACACGGCACCCTGGTACACATGCCCCTCAGCCCCAGAGTCCCAGTCCTTCACATGTGTACGCCCATGACACACACCCGCACACTGCAAAGCCAGGTACAGCCACATGCACCTGTCACATATGCATGCCTCCACACAGACATACCCGACAAGTAGCTGTCACACCCACACCCACACACTCCACACAACTTGAGGAGTGGATCTCCCTGTCACACCCATATCCCACCTCATATGCACTCAGTCTCTCTCATACACATTGTAACAGATACTCACCATCCCTGATACCTGTACATACGCGCACATGTTTGTACACGTGCATACCCACTCTCACCAGCTCTCAGCTCTTTCGCACCAGCCAGTTTCTCTGTGTCCAGGCCAGGCCCTGCAGGAAGGCTGCCACCGGCTGAAAGTGTCTCCTGCCTCCCTGCCCTGCCAGCTAGGTCAGAGTGGGGGGCATACCCCCCACCATGGCTCCCTGGGAACCCTGATCTTCCCCTCCAGAGAGAAAGAGTCCTCTCTCTGCTCTGGGGTGTCTGCCACTGTTGTGTGAGAGTGTGACTGTGTATGTGTGTGTATCAACATGTTTTGAGAAGCCACGATGAGGCCTGTGTGTCACTGCCTGGATGGGTAAGAAAGCATAGGGACAGGTTCACCGGTTATGTTTGTGAGATTCAAGATGAGTGTGAGAGCAGAGACATGTATGCCACAAAATGTGTATTTGTGAGTGTGTGTGAGGCCAGGCCCCTGTGGACAGGTGTGAGTATGGGGGGGTGCACTTACACAAGGAGACACACGGTGAGTGTGAGTGGGGAGTGAGTGGGAAGTATTCTGGGATATTTTCTGAGAGAAGGGGTATGTACATTTGTGAGTAGGGGTCAGGGCTACGAGAGGCACCCTCCGCAACTCCCTCCCCCTACAAAGAGATCAGGGGAAAGGGGTCTCTGGGATCTGGGGGGAGTGTGTGTGTGTGTGTGTGTGTGTGTGTGTGTGTGTGTGTGTGTGTGTGTGTGTGTGTGTGTGTGTGTGTGTGTGTCTTCCTCTCTCTCTTTCTCCCTGTGTGTGTGTGTGTGTGTGTGTCTTCCTCTCTCTCTTTCTCCCTGTGTGTGTGTGTGTGTGTGTGTGTGTGTGTGTGTGTCTTCCTCTCTCTCTTTCTCCCTGACCTCTTTAGCACCTAGAAACTGAGACGGGGGTGGAAGGAATGGAGACTTGGCTGGCCTGGGGGTTTGGGGAGGGAAGCAGGAGAAAACACCTTCCAGATTCTCATCAAATCCTTGTTTGTGGTTTGTAGCCTTCAGTCTCTCCTCTCTCTTTCTCTCGGTCTGGGTTTCCCCCTTTCTTTATCTCTTTCTGCCCCTCCCTCTCTCCCCCATATCTCTCCTTCTCCCATCTCAGTCACCTTGTCTCCCCCCTTGGATCTCCCTGTCTCCAAGTCTCTGTCTCTGTCTGTCTGTTACTCTCTCCCCAGGCCCTTCCATTTTTCTGACTCCTGTCTCTGCCAGCACCTCTGTATGTCCGTCTCTCCCAGCCCTGGTCCATCTGTCTGTCTCTCTCCGTCTGCCTGTGCGTGGGTGTCTCTGTCCATCTGCTCCGCCACCCATCTGTCTGGTTGTCTGTGCTAGTCCTTCTAAGGGTGCCCACTCGCTCACCAAGACACCCTCCCCCAGGTCAGCAAAGGCCTCTCCTGGCTCAGGGGGCGGGGAGGGGGTGCAGAGCTGCAGCTTCTGGAAGCTTCAGTAGCAGCTGGCTGAGCTGGGAGTTCGGGGCCAGCCAGCTGCAGAAGTGGCCCCTCCCCTGGGCTCCCAAGCCAAGGACCCCAGAGCAGAGAGAGGAGAAAGCAGGGCCTCACTGCAGCTGAGTCTGTGTGTGCGCGCGTAGGGGGAGGCAGGGGGCCTCACTTTGCCTTCACTTCACCGTTCCCCCCAAAGCCAGGCCCTGTAGGAGAGGAAGCTTCAGTGCCCACCTCCCTCATCCCCTCACCAATGGAAGAGATGCTGGGGATCCAGGAGGGAAGGGCTGGGGGATGCCAGGCCTTGGACGAAGCCATAGCTTCCTGTCAGATGGGTGGGAGGGGGGCTCCTTCCCTCCTCCCTCCCAGGCAGTCCCTGGGGATCCCTCCAGTGCTGGTCCCAGCTCCGGACACGAGGGGCCCCATAGGCAGTTCTCACCAGCTCCCACAGGGACCATTCCTACCTCCCAGCTGCCCCAGAGCCTCTGACCCACAGGGATAAGGCAGAGGGGGGGGGATCACAAGGGTGTCTCCTCCCTCCCCAAATGGAGGTTGGCTCTGGACATCTGGAGTTCGTGGCCCTGTCTACGCCCTGGCCATCCTGAGAGGCCCCAGGCAGTCCACCTACCATTGCCAGCCCGGCACCACACACACACACACACACACACACACTGCACCCCAGCACTCATGGCCCACCACCGCCACTCCCTGGCCCAGCAACTCTGAGGGCTCGAGAGGAGCCCTACCGCGGAGACCTGCACCCTACACTGACTGGTGGCAGCCTCCAGCAGGGCCCCCGGCACAAAGCCAGCAGCTGGAGGAAGTACCCCCCAACACTTCCCAGGAGGCTCTGTTCCTCCCTCTCTAAGAAGAGCTCACAGTCCAAATCCCACAATAGATGGGGAAACTGAGGAAGGGATGGGATGACACAGTCAATCATTCTTCCTGAGACCCTGGGGTGGGATCATAAATGAGGAATAGGAAATGAAAAGGACGCCGGGAATGAAAAGGACGCCGCAGGGGCAAGAATCTGGCTCCTTCCTGACCTGCCACGGGCAAAGTCCATGCTGGCTGCACAGCCCTGCACAGCCCTACCGCTGGGCCAGGGCCAGGGGCTGGCTCCCTCCCTCTAGAGCTCTCCTTGCCCCTGGCTGGGCCCCCTCCCTCTCCTCACTTCTGAGCAGCCCTCCCTACCCTCTCCCTCCCAGCTCTGGCTCTCCCATCCTCAGCTCTTGGAAGCCTGACTCACTGTTTCCCCTCCTCTCTCCCCTCCCTCCCTCTCTCCCGGCAGCGGCGCCTCCCCCTCCCCTGGGGGGGCTCTGGCCACAAGGGTGCCCGCCTGCTCCTCTCCCCAGGCTCTGGCCCCCTCCGCACTCAAGAGGCCCCCTGCAGCTGTTCCAGCTCTCTAACTACAGAGAGGTGGACGGAAAGAGCCTAGGTCCCAGGCAAGCAAGGGGAGGGGGCCCCTCTAGACTGGATTTCCTCCTGTCAAACAAGGTGGGGGGGGATCCAACCGGATGACACCCCTGGTGTCTCTAACAGTCCTAATGTTCCCCGCTTTTAAAAGCCCGGTGCCTCCTGACAGAGGGCCCACAACCTGTGGGGTGCTGTACCTGCCTCAGGCTCCGCCCCCAGGTCCAAAGAAGAGGTCGGCTCTGTTCCCAGACATTTGGGGAGTGGGGAGACGCTGCCCTGGGGCAGGAGCATTAGTCAAGTGACCCCTGGAATCCCCCTGTCTCCCCGTTCTCCCTCCTCCTGTGGGAGAGCTTCCTTCTCTCTCTCTCCCACCTGTCCTCCTCCCTTTTCCCAGAGACCTTTGCTTGTCTCTCCTTCAGATACTATCCTAGCAGCAATTGATCTTGGGTGAGAGGCTCTCAGTGCCCGCTCATTTTGGGCTGTGGGGTGGGGAGTGGCACATGCCTAGGCCTTCTTGGTCCCCTGGATGCCATCTCCAGGGGCTGTGATCCTGGCTCTTCTCCTTGACCGTTTTCTCTCTCACCCCCTCATCCCTGGCTTCTGTCACCATCTTTTCCTCTTTCCACCTCACGTCGGGCTCTCTGGGTCTCTTTCCTCCCCACCTCCCCCAGCTCTCTCCCTGGGGGGCCCATCTGCTGACATTAGCAACAATGTTACCGTTGCTCCCCCCCTTCAGTTCCCAGCTCCACCCTATCCTGGCTTCCCCCTCCCCGGCTCTGTCCCAAGAGACCCAGGGGACCCAGAGGCAGAGCTGGGCTCCATCCCATAATGGTGAGTCTGCTTGACCTCACTAATCACACCAGAAGTGCCTGGGCATCTGGTATGAAGGCATGGCACCCTGTGGTCTTGGGTGGCTGGCCTGAGGCACAGAGCTCTGTATTCCACAAACCAAAAAAAAAAAAAAGAAGTTGACTTGGGGTGGGGCAGAGCAGAGAAGAGGGGAAGTGAGGGGGATCAGGTTTGCCTGGAGGAAGCCCCTGTCCAATGGGGAACAGAGGCAAGAGGAGGTAGTGGCTCGAACCAGCGCTCCAGGCTGATAGAGAACAAGCAATGTCCCTCTGGGGCTCTGCCGGTCCAGATCAGCCCCCCCTAAAAAAAAGGTCTTCTGCCAGGGACAGTTTGCCCTCCAAGCCTCCAGCACAGCCACACCAAGCAGGTAAAGATCCCGCGTCTCTGTCTCTTAATCTCCTTTAGAATCCAAATCCATCCTCCCTACAGTACACCTCCACTTAGCTCAGCAGGGGGTTCCATAAGCCTCCCTGCCCCAATCTAACCAGGTGGAATGGGAGGGGACAAAGCCCCCCAGCTCCCAAGCCCCCTCACCAAAGGCCCCATCAAGGGCTGGGGAGCAATGCAAAACAATCCTGGAACCCACGCACCTTCAAACTGAGAAGCAACCCTGTCCATCCACAGCACCTGGGGGTGCTGGGGCTCCCTGCCCCCACGACCCTGTTCCAGAACCCCCAGCCCAGCAACCATAATAAACAGCAAGCTCTTTTTCTTTATGACACCAAATTCCTCCAAGCCGAACAGCTCCTTCCATCACTACCTCAGCCATAGATCACATTAAAAACTCAACAGAGGGCAACTTAAACACATCACATTTGTTTCTCTCTATATTATTTCAATAGTAACGGCATTAAAAATGGATTTTACTACACAAAATAAATATCAACACGTGGGCCGGGAGCCCAGGCAGGGGGAGAGAGCCCACCAGGAGAAGGTCCCTGAGGGCTTGGGCACAGCTTAGGCACTGACCAAGGAGGTGGCTGAGAGGACAGACTACACCTGGGGTGGGGTGGGGTGGGGTGTGGGGGGAATGCCTGGGGAGGGGGCAATGCCCGCCCACCTGGGCACCTGCCCCAATGCCAGACCCAGAGGGACAAGAGTCACTGGTTTGAACTGGTCCCCCAAAGCTCATGCCCTCACTGATCTTTGCAATCTCTGGAGGGTAGGAGCTCTGGGGCAAGAAGTTCACTAGTCTCTAGGGGTTATTCCAACTATTGACACAGCAGAAGAAAAAAATGAATTCAACTTACTATCCAGTTTGATTTTCCATTACTATAAAAATATACATCTGCTCAAAGGAGGGAGATGGCAAGCTGCAGGCACATGCCACCTGGGGGGTCCCCCTGCAGCTCACCACCACAACCCAGCCTGCCCCTCCAGGCGGCAGGGGTGGGGGCTGTGTGTGGGTGGGGGACGACCAACTGGTAATCTGTCACCTACAGCCCCAGCTCACACAGCTACACACACCGGGCCACACGGAACAGGAACAAGCCAACAATAGAAACACCCCAAATGCTCCTGGCAGGACTCTGCCCAGGCCCGGGCGCATGCCCCCGCCCTGCTGGCTGCAGCAGCGGACAAAATGTGGCCACCCTGACCCGGAGGCAAACTTGTCCTCACATCCTGAGCTCTGCACAGGGAACTGGGGCCAAGTCCCGCCTGACACCAGCTGGTCCGGCGGGAAACGCCTGCCCAGCCAGACAGGCACAGGCCCCCCAAGAGTCCCTCCTTGTGCTCAGGGGCCAGGCTGGTGCAGCCTGGCCCTACCTCCCAGGGTGACGCCTGGGCCCAAATTCAGCTGGCCCTGCCAGTCAGGCACTGGTGCAGAACGGAGGGCACCAGGCTCAGCCCCGCCCAGCCCCAGGGCCCCCAAGCTAGGAGGGAGGGGGGACTCCCCACCCCTCCACATCCGGCCCTGGCCCCCAGGGTCTGCGGTAGAGAATTCCCACCCCCGCTTCTCTCTCTCTCCCTCCTCCCTCTCAGTGCCCGCTGCCCGTCTCAGGGACGGCCCCAGCTCCCGCCTCCGGCCAGCAAGGCCCACATCCTTCCTCCCTCAGCTGGCCCCTTCGCCTGGCAGGAGGCTGGGGCGTCAGGCTGCTGGGGAACCCCTCCAGCTCCCATCAGTCTTCATCCCCAGCCCCCAAACTCTGGGTTGCTGTCCCTTTTCCTGTAGAACAGGAAACAAGGTTATTTCCTAGACTCAGAGCCAGCTCTCTGCCCCTCTGGCTCTGCCTGGGGACCAGGACCCAGCAGGGGAATGTGCCCTTAGCCAGAAAGCAGAGGGATTCTGCAATTCACCCCCAGCTACCGCCCCAGGGGGCTGACAGCAGTCACTCAGCACCCCACCCCCTGGGTAAGAGGGGGCCCGATTCAATCAGAGCCTCAGAGGAAACGCACTGATAGGCGATTATTTATTTATTTATGCAAAAGTGAGCCGACTTTGCTCGCCAGGTAACCGGGCACGCGGCCCAACCCCTAGGGCCCTGGCCGCCCCCAAATCCCTCCTCCGCCCCACACCCGCTCCTGGTCATTAGGTCCCCGCCTCTCAACTCCCAGAGCACCAGCAGAACCTTGGGATTTGGGGGTTGAAGGGGAAGGGCTCCTCCCTCCGCAGTCTCCCCTTTTCCCAGGGCCGTTCCTAAAATCCAGCCTTGTTCTCCGGTCCCACGGTCCCCCCATTCACCCACCCCCGCCACATTCTCAGCAAGCTGGAGAGCAAACTGCAGTTTTAAATCCAAGGACGGAGGGAGGGGGAAGGAGGAGGGGGCACGCGGCAGCGCTGGGCGCGCACCTCGCCCCCGAGCCGGGGGAGCCGCGGGGCGGCCAGGAAACCCGAGAACCCCCACCCCCCGCGCCCCCTTCTCGTCCACCTCCCCCTCCCCCTTCCCGGCGCTGCCTGCCAGGCTTCGAGCCGAGCCTAGCCGAGCCGCGGGCCCCGGTGGAAACAAAGACCGATCGCACCGCGGGCACCGCAGCCACGGGGTCCGGCGGACCGGACCCGGGCGCGCGGAGGGGGCGCAGAGCACCCCCGGTGCGCTGCACAAAACAGCCCGGGCGGCCCGTCCCCAGCGGGGGTCTAGGGCTGCGGAGGAGGCGCCACTCACCGGAGTGCTGGGCTGCTGGCTCCGTTGGTCCGAGCCAGGCGAGGGGCTTTGGGGGTCGTCTGTCTTGCGGCCGCGGCAGCGACGCGGGCGCTCGGCAGCTTCGCCGCTAACCCTAAAATCGAGATCATATTTCCCTTTGAGTCCTAACACTATGATAATATAATCTCAGTTATGGTATAAAGCAGGTAACTGATTTGAGAAGGATACTGAGTTTGAGGACATATTGACTGATTCATTCCACAAATACTTTACTAAGGGACTATGCTAAGGGCCTGGGATCCCATGAAACAAAATGCCAGCAGAAGTGAATCTCTTTAATGAAACAAAGTATGTGGAAGACAAATCATTAAATGCTTACTTACAGTAAAGCATGCAATGTATCCTGAAATAGGATATATAAATGACTATACGTCCAGGGCTTGCCCCAAGAGCAAGTCTTCTCTAAATGGATTATTTTCTTTTCTCTTTCTTTACCTTGTCTTCCCCACTTATACCTCTACTCTCTGCTTCAGTGAAAGATATTTCTCCTTTCCACTTCTGGCTGAAAAAAAAAAACAAGTCTCAGGTGTCAATTTACTATGTAACTGTGGGTCCCTCTCTGTATTACAAAACAAGACTCAGGGGCCAGTGAGTCCTGATATCATGACCTCCAAAAGGGTCACAAGGGATCTCCGAAAATTTCAATAGTTCTAGAGTCTTTTCTACATCTTTTCCAATGATTCAGGTACGGAGGTTTCTATATCTTGGGCCTAGAATTCCTTCTACTGAGTGGCGAGTCGATGTGGTCTTAGTGCTTATATCCTATAAGTTCTTTTAATTAGTGTCTTTTAGCCTCCCAAAGTGTTTACACACACACACACATATATATATATATATGACTGGCCACCATTTAAAATGAAAAAAATAATTTACATTGCTACTTATCCTCATTGAGTTGCCCATTTAAGAAGCAGAACTACACTGTCAGAGCATTCACTTTTCTAATACCTTAGCCATAGTATTTTAACATATATAGTAGTTCTCAATATTTACAGTGTATTGGAAGCACCATATTAGTCAGGGTACTCCAGAGAAACAGAACCAATAGGAGATATATAATAAATATAATGTAATGTATGTAATTGCTTTAACATATGTAATTGATATTAAACATATTAAATATTAAATATATTGTATATTAAATATAAGCTGGAAACTAGGAAATCCAGGGGTGTAGTTTTCAGAACTGACGTAAGCCACAGTCAGAGGGCAGGGGATCAGATCAAACACTCAGGCAGAGAGAGCAAATTCTCCTTTCCTCTGACTTTTTATTCTTTTGGGGCCCTCAAGAGATTGGATGAGGCCCACCTACACTGGGGAGGGAAATCTGCTTTACTCCATCTACCAATTCAAATGCTAATCTCATCTGGGAACACCCTCACAGACCCATCCAGAAATAATGTTTAGAAAAATATCTGTGTATCTCAGGATATAGTTGAGTTGACACTTAAAAATTAACCATTACATTCTGCAAACCTTAAAATATACCAATGCCTCAGGCCAACCCCCAGAAATTCATATTTAATTGGTATAAATTACAGGCTGGGCTTTAAGATTATCAAAAGCTCCCCAGGAGATTTTAATGAATCACCAAAAGTTAAGAACCATTGACATCATAGAACATTCCTTTCTTGATGAGAAATCAAAATGCTTCTCACTTTTAGTGTTGATGCCCTGGGAGAGATATTATCTACCTCTGTAAGGTGGCTTCAGAGTATCCCACTGTACCCCATGTAGTCAGTATTTTCAAACAGGCCACTGCAAACATGTGCCTCCAAGTCTGGTAAAAGTCAATCCAAATATTTTTCCCCAATATGGTAGTAGATGGGCGGAATTTCTTTTATGATCACCACGTTGTATGGTAGGCATAATTATTCCCATGTAGAGGGTGAACTGAGATTCAGAGAAAAATAGGGGTGCATATTGCCACAAAGCTAGCAAATGTAAAAAATTAGGAAAAGGTCAAGTTTTCTGATCCGAGTTAAATAAGTAGTAGGTATCATTATTTTATTTATTCCACAGATACTACTGTCAGGGGTGAGTAGAATAAAAGCAAATGAATAAAAATGTAGTCAGCCTATGAACGGGAAGATTAGCTAGCATCCTTCACACAAAAGACCTGATAGGTATTCGGCCACTAGAGAGGTTTAGTCAGCTGTATTTACAGTCCCATAAATGGAAAGAAGCATCATGACAAAAGGAAATTCTATGAATCCAGGAAAAAACATCAAATTAAATAAATAATTCACAGGCAGAGCAAAGATTACAGAGTTGGCTCTGATAACAAAGTATCTAAAATAAGTGGTGATGTGTTTCTCCAACCACACAGGCTGCCAGTCCAGGTGCAAAGGAAAATAAATAAAACTATTATAGATCTAGTAAGAGTTAAACAGACAATAAAAACCAACAATGGAGATGAATTTTAAGTTGGTGATTCTTTGAACAATCTTCAAAAGGTTTCATTTGCTCTGTTAACTCAATGTCAAGTCCATTTTAGAAATAAAAGAACATTTTTCTGCTTGCTAGAGTTTAGACATAAATCCTTAAACTGTATTAAATCAAGATGCTTCTAGAATCATAGCGCTAAAGATCATCAAGGATTATTAAAGAACTATAATCACTCCCTCATTTTACAGGTGAGAAAACCAAGGTGGTAAATGACTGTGTGATGGGCTTAAAGTCCACATGATTCCCATCAGTGGCCAAAACAAGATTAGAATGCAGGTCTCCCATTTCCTCTTCACTTAATTTTTCATCATTCTTTAGTCATTTTGAGCACAACTAGTGCACTGCTGTTTGAAACCTGACCTTTCCAATGGCAGTCAAAATGCCATACTTTAATAGTGCTTCCATTGTCTTTGACCAGAATATTAAATAACTGGCAATCACATTCTGAGCTTCTTTCCAGATGAATTATACGTTAAGCTCTATTTCAATATTGATTTGTAATATACTTTAAAGCATGTTGATCTTCCTCTGGTCTCTTCTTACAGTTCTGAGCTACATGAATGCTAGAGTTCCTAAAATTTGTGATTTTCTGAATGGCCATCTCTACTATGTCCACCAACCCAACAACAGTCACTGCTTGTTGCTAGACAGAAAAAAAAAAGTTAATAAATTTACAAGTGAAATCCTGTGTTCGTTTTTTTTAATGAAAAACAGAAACCTATTTCATTTAGAATCTAAACCCTAGAAGCATACACAGGGCTTAAAGAAATGTATGATTCTTCTATGGAATATTGGAGAATTCTTGTTAATCAATGGAAGCACATCGTTAGTTTACTCAGGTCCCTAAAAAGGCGGAGGACCTCACTTAAAAGAAACAAGTGACTATCTTAGTTAATGTAAATAGAAATGCATTTCCAGCTTATTTATGGTTGTTCATTTCTATACCATACAGTGGTCTGTTTCTCAGGACATCAGTATAAAAGGCAAATTGATAGGTGAGAAGGGTAAGTGGTATAATAAAAAAGTTAAAAGCATGGGCTACATGACATGGACAAGTTACTCAGCCTTTCTAATCTTCCATATGCACATCTATAAAACAGGGAATAAAACATATTACAAAGAGATATGCTTCTCCTCCCACCATGCTTTGGCCTTCACATGTTTGGGAGGCATAGGAGATCCAGTGCCTTTCCCCTCCATCCTATTCTTGGAAGAGGAATTGTTAATGTTATTGGTCAGTAACCAGAACATCTATGGAGCAATGGGTAGAATTATTACATTTGAAAGTGACAAACGTGTCACATGGTTCTGTCTCAGTAGCTCAGCTTATGATTCACAGAATAAGGCATGTTAGCTTAAGCTTGTCCCATGACCTAGTCATCTGTGATTTGGGGGCAAGAGAGAGAGAGAAGGAAAGCCTCAATTAGAATTCCAAAATGAAGTAACAGCGGCTAGCTCACTAGTAATAAATAATACTTTGGTCTTTTCTGATTATCGTTTCTTGTGTATGGATCCGTGGCAGGAAACTTAACCACCCACTTCAGAGGTCTGTTATGAAGTCCGATATGGTATAAAAAGTGCACAGTGCAGTGTCTCATATGCAATAAGCTGTCAAAGAATATTATCTAGATGACCTTGGATTTGCACTTAAATGTTTGTTATTAAATCAGTTTGCATGGGACTAGTATCCAGAGCCTCAGGATAAAGTAGATTCATGTGAGTTAATAAATGAAAAGCTCTCTGAAATTCTAGACGGCAGGTCATGCTAACTCAGGTAAGTGGAAGCTGGTGGCTGGGCGTTCCCTCAGGACACGTGTTTTGATGGAATGAGGACTCAGGGTGTAGAAACCAGCTTGGCAGTGGATGGTAAACCATTGCCCAGCACATGCTGCCTCCTGTTAAGCAGAAGGCTCTCATGCAAATTGCTTTCTGAATCATTAGCTGTCGGCAACACTCATCTCTCCTCCTGCAGCTGTTGTTTCTGATTTTGCCTGCAAACTTTTCATATTGGGCAGGCTCCCAAGCCAAACAAGTTGTCCCTCTGCAGGCTTTGTTCCTGGGGGCGAGAAGTGAACCTCACAGATAAGTCAAAGTAAGGATGTACCATGGACTAATACACACTGAAGGAACAGACTCCTGTAAGCTAAGGTGATGAATGCCTTTGAAAGTAATTTTCATGCGGCTTCCTATGGGAATGTCAGCCAGGCTCCAGAAGTTATATGCTGCAATTTTAAAATTATCTGCCTCTGTAGACTTCTAAAGCTTCTATCAGCTAAGAAGTATCTTTTTTAAAAAAGAAAATATTTTTATACAATTTTAAAGACTACTTTCCATTTATTACAAAATATTGGCTATATTCCCCCTGTTGTATAATACATCCTGGAGCCTACTTTACACCAAATAGTTTGTACTTCCCACTTCCCAATTCCAACTCTTAAATTGCCTTTCCCCCTCCCCCACTGGCAATTACTAGTTTGTTCTCTATATCTGTGAGTCTGCTTCTTTTATGTTATATTCACCAGTTTGTTTTATTTCTTAGATTCCACATATAAGCGCTATCATACAGTATTTATCTTTCTCTGTCTGACTTGTTTCTCTTAGAATAATGCCCTCCAAGTCCATCCATGTTGCTGCAAATGGCAAAATTAATTTCATTCTTTTTTATGGCTGAGTAGTATTTATATATATATGTATGCAAATATATAAATTTAAATTATATATATATATATATATATATATATATATATATATATAAAATCTTCTTTATCCATTGATCTGTTGATGGACACTCAGGTTGTTTCCACGTCTTGGCAATCATAAATAACGCCGCTATGATGCTGCGAACATTGGGGTGCATGTATCTTTTTGAATTATAGTTTTGTCTGGATATATGCCCAGGAGTGGGATTGCTGGATCATATGGTAATTCTATTTTCAGCTTTTGAGGGACCTCCGTACTGTTTGCCACAGTGGCTGTACCAATTTATTACATTCCCACCAGAGGAATGTGTGGGAAATCTCTGTACCTTGTGCTCAATTTTACTGTGAACCTAAAACTTAATTAATTCCCAGCAGCATTAGCAAATAAGACCATGCATTTTTTTAAAAATCTTTTTTTAAGGCATCGTAAATATTTGCTGAATAAAATGAGAAACTCTATCTCGATTGGGTGGATTAAATCAGCAGAAACTAAGCTCCACCTGTGATTTTAGCAGCTGAACTGGTTGAGAAATTCAAAGCAGAACAGGCACAAGTCCTCTCTGAACAAGGTAAGGTACAAGAAAAGGAAGGATGGATGTTGTAGGCAAATCATAACACTCTATCATGGCTAAATATAATATCAGGAATTAAATAACTTGAAATCATATAAAAATTTCCTTTACTCGTATGCCCCCTCCCGCATAAAGTGGAAGGTGAGCACAAATGTAAATCAAGCAGGCAGAGGCTCCCACTATCTTATATATGAAATCAAAATTTTAAAGTGTTTTCTTCAGAATCCCTTTTGCCTGGGTGCAGAAGAAAAAGTAGCTAATCAGTGTGCACCCAAAGGTAAAATGAAAAATAGTAAAAGAAAGTTCTTCTACATTTTTGAATTTAAAATCTGAAATACATTTCTTTAACACTCTTCTTATTTATACCCATGTACCTTAAAAACCAAAATTAAAATTAAATTGTATTAGAGCAGAGGAGCAAAAATTTCCAGCCAATCCAAAGGTTAAGTGGTGCCTGATACACTGTTTGAATAAAGTTACGAATCCATATCCAGACTCAGCTAGAAAATTAAAGCGTGCTGTGATCACTCGGTACGAAGAGGGGTCATGGCAATTGATTTTATTTATACACACTTTCATACATAATAATTTATCAAATTTGTCCTATGCCACTTTCGATGTTTATTTAATCCTCATTTAATCTCTACCAAATGAATACTGTGAAACATGTTTAATCATTATTCCCATTTCCAAGATGTGGGAACTGAGGCAGGAAGTATGGTACATCAAAATTCAGAAATTTTGTCACTCCAGATATATCCAGGTCTAGCTCTTTAACCTGTATAATAGTCTTTTTCTCTTTTCCTTGACGTGTGAACCTTTCATCTTCTCCTACTGTCAAATTCAAGTGTTAACTCTAACCTCTCTTGACCTCCGCTATCCACTGAAGGATGTCTTCTGGCTTCCTAGAAAAGCTTCACCATTCTTAGCAGAGTACTTGAGATCTAGCAGGTGCTTTGTTAAGTGAATGAGTTAATAAACATATAAGAGAGCATTCAAATTGCCATTTAAGGGATGGAGAAGCAGGCTCTGAAAGATTAAGTAACTTCCTTCATGTAAGGGGTCAAGCTGGAATTCAGATTCTGAAGCCCAAGTGATCATCCTCAGAATAATCTAAGTTATCTTCATTGGGATAGAATATGCTCAGTCTATATCCCTCACTAGACGCTAAGGAACAAGAAGGCAGTACTTAGGTACCTAATGCACTTCATTTTGGGTAAATTTTTCATTTATGCAAAAATACTTGTGTAAAGATAGACTAAAGCCTTAAGCTTTCCCTGCTGGATTCCCTGCTCAACTGTGAGTACTCCTGTGATGAAAACTCGCCTAACGCACTGAATGACCTTGACCAAGCAGCTTTCCTTTACAGCCTCCATTTTCTTTTCTGTAAAATACTGTTGACAGGACATGTTCCACCTGCCTCATAGAAATGCGTTTATAAAGCACTTTGGAACGCATGAAGTTTTCTTTTTTTTTTTTTTTTCGGTACGTAGGCCTCTCACTGCTGTGGCCTCTCCTGTTGCGGAGCACAGGCTCCGGATGCGCAGGCTCAGCAGCCATGACTCACGGGCCCAGCCACTCCACGGCATGTGGGATCTTCCCGGACCGAGGCACGACCCTGTGTCCCCTGCATCGGCAGGCGGACTCTCAACCACTGCACCACCAGGGAAGCCCAAGCATGAAGCTTTCTTCAAAAGCAAGCAAGTATTTTAAATGTCATTATTATAGAACTCCTTAAAAGGAGCCTTTTTATGGTGGAAAGAAACCTTAGCTTATCAATTGTGCAACTCAACCACAGAAAATTTAAGGCAGAACATGCATGACACAATAATAATTCCAAATAAATCCTTCTAATAGTTAAGTAAAGAGAAGTCAAAATTCTTCTCTGGACTATTTTGATTTCATACAAAGGGCATCCCTTTAGAAGTTATGGAAGTTCAGATACAGAGCCTCAAACTCTAGATTGCAATGCGACATTTGTTTCTGAACTTCTGCTGCCAGTCTTGCTAACAGTTCACTTGCAATGTAATATATTACTGCATTTCATTTCTAGGCAAGAACATTATTTACTCACAGAAGAAATACTTTCCTGAGGAAAGACTGTCTTTGGAAACTTTCAAGGACATCTGAGAAATGCTTCAGCCCAAGCCACAAAATTATGAGCATGCTTTTGTGCCTCTCTGTTCCCAGGGCACCATTTTTAAAAATCTTTCATTTAAGTTTATTGCAAGCATCCATCTTCCCTTTCCAGAAAAAATAGCAATTAATACAACTTCATTGATTTCCAGTTTTCCTAGGTGTCATTTCATAATGCATATACTGTAAGCAGTTCACATCATCATTTTCATCGCTTTCAACATTTTCCATGTTGTCTCCCTACCTGAATTGTGACTTTTAGTATGGAAAGTTTTATTTATCACTTGCATCTTACTTTGAATAAATCTGAAATCAACATTCAGTATTATTTATTTTTATTTTCTTCAGTATGTTTCTAACTTAGCAAACTATGGGTAAAAATGCCATGTAACAACAATATGTAATATTTACATAGAGCCCATGGAGTGAACATAGTCCTAAACTCTTACCAAATCCTCACCAGACCCTATAAAGTAGGTACTATTAACCCTGTCATTTGATAGATGAGAAAACTGATGCATAAACTGGTTAAGTAACCTGTCTGAGGTCAAATAGCTAGTGATTACTTTCCCCATCACCGCCATTGTTTAGTTAATGCGTCCTTCCCATCTCAGTTCAAATGGCACTGACACAAAAAAGCCTTTCTTTGACCTCCTGAAAATACTGGGTCTCGTTGCTTTTACAGCATCATATGTTTATTATTCATTTCACATATTTGTGTGATTATCTAATTATATTTGAACGTATTTTTCCTAAGGGTAACTCTAGTCCAGCTGTGCTTTCCAAATTATGAAATCCGGGACTACGTGGGCTATGTCTGTTTTGCTTATTACTGTACTTTCAGTATTTGGTGCATGGTAAGTATTCAGCAAATGTGATGGATGGATGAATACAGGACTTTGTAAGGACAAATAAATAAATGACTGGATCAGTAAATTTGGTTGATCATAACATAAACAACAGTGCCATGTTAAAATTTTTCTCTGGGTCTATACACAAACTCTTCTCAGACAGGGCTCCTGTTTGCTGTCTACTGCCAGTTGGAAGAGAAAAAAGCTAATCAAGGTCTGACTGTCATTATGTGTACAGGCTGAAGCTGATGCATTAGGTTGAGAGACAGGGTGATTTAGGAATAATTTTACTTCTGGCTGAACTATATATAGAACCAAGTCTTACATAATAAAAAAAAAATCTACTTTTAATATGTTTGTGTGAAGAATGAAATAGGAGCATCAAGCCCATTAATTGTGATATTCAATTATATTGTCCCATTTCCACATTCATTTCCATGAATTTGGATGCCTTTAGGTCAAGCTAACCCAAGCATTTACACCACCATGATAAATAGTGAAATATCAATGGATACACAGAAAGAAAATTTCCCAAATTTAGCAGAGAACACATTAGCATGAACTTGTAAATCTGACATTCAAGTTCATTGGTGCGCAGAGAACCAAGTGACTTTTGTTAAAGTAGGAAATTTTATGACTATGTGAGGAGGTGAACATTGAGAAAGTGCTCCCTATTTTAAAACCAGGACATTAGAAATATTTTAATGAATTTATTTTTTGCACATCTGCCATCTAGGTGACAGTAAAACTCAATATTTATACATCAGATTTTTAAAACATTGTGCATATATACTGTATACTGCTACAGAATATAAGTTGCCCCCAAATCTCCAAGATACAATATGGGATCAAACAAACAAACAGAATGACAAGAAAAACCAACTGTAATATTTTGACACCTCTTAATTATTAAATAATTATGTTTAGAGAAATAAAAGTTAAAAAATTGTGCTCTGAAGAGTATTTAAAATATGAATGAACCTTCAAGATGGCAGAGGAGTAAGACGTAGAGATCACCTTCCTCCCCACAAATACATCAGAAATACATCTACATGCGGAACAACTACAGAACACCTACTGAACGCTGGCAGAAGACCTCAGACTTCCCAAAAGGCAAGAAACTCCCCACGTACCTGGGTAGGGCAAAAGAAAAAAGAAAAAACAGGGACAAAAGAATAGGGATGGGACCTGCACCTCTGGGAGGGAGCTGTGAAGTAGGAGAAGTTTCCACACACTATGAAGCCCCTTCACTGGTAGAGACAGGGAGCAGTGGGTGGGGGAGAGACACGGAGACACGGAGACACGGAGACACGGAGGAGAGCACAGCAACAGGGGTGCGAAGGGCAAAGCGGAGAGCATCCCGCACAGATCGGTGCCAACCAGCACTCACCAGCCTCAGAGGCTTCTCTGCTCACCTGCCAGGGCAGGTGGGGGCTGGGAGCTGAGGCTCGGGCTTCAGAGCTGAGATCCCAGGGAGAGGACTGGGGTTGGCTGTGTGAACACAGCCTGAAGGGGGCTAGTGTGCCACAGCTAGCTGGAAGGGAGTCCAGGAAAATGTCTGGATCTGCCTAAGAGGCAAGACACCACTGTTTCGGGGTGCACAAGGAGAGGGGATTAATAAAGCACTGCCGAAACGAGCTCCAGAGACGGGCGCGAGCCGCGGCTATCAGCGCAGATCCCAGAGACAGGCATAAGATGCTAAGGCTGCTACTGCAGCCACCAAGAATCCTGTGTGAAAGCACAAGCCACTGTCCACACTTCCCCTCCCGGGAGCCTTTGAAGCCCACCATTGCCAGGGTCCCGAATTCCAGGGACAACTTCCGCGGGAGAACGCACGGCGCGCCTCAGGCTGGTGCAACATCACGCTGGCCTCTGCTGCGGCAGGCTCGCCCCGCACTCCGTACCCCACCCTCCCCCCGGCCTGAGTGAGCCAGAGCCCCCGAAGCAGCTGCTCCTTTAACCCTATACTGTCTGGGTGAAGAAAAGACGCCCTCAGGTGACCTACACGCAGAGGCGGGGCCAAATCCAAAGCTGAGCCCCAGGAGTTGTGCAAACGAAGAAAAAGGGAAATCTATCCCAGCAGTGGAATACCTGAATAGACAATGAATCATCCCAAAATTGAGGCGGTGGACTTTCTGTGATTTTGTCTGTATAGCTTTGCTTATACCATTTGTCCTATGGTTCTGTCTGTACGTCTTTTGTTTCTTTGCTTTTCAGTATAGTTTATAGGGCTTGTTATCATTGGTGGATTTCTTTTTCGGTTTGGTTGCTCTCTTCTTTCTTTCTTTCTTTTTTAAAATTAATTTTTTAAAAAATTTAATTTTTTTTATTTTAATAACTTTATTTTATTTATTTTTTACTTTCTTTCTTTTTTTCTCCCTTTTGTTCTGAGCCGTGTGGTTGACAGGGTCTTGGTGCTCTGAAGGGTGTCAGGCCTGTGCCTCTGAGGCAGGAGAGCCAACTTCAGGACATTGGTCCACGAGAGACACCCCCAGCACCACGTATTATCAAAAGGCAAAAGCTCTCCCAGAGATCTCCATCTAAACGCTAACACCCAGCTCCACTCAACGACCAGCAAGCTACAGTGCTGGAAACCCTATGCCAAACAACTAGCAAGAGAGGAACATAACCCCACCCATTAGCACACAGGCTGCCTAAAATCATAATAAGGTCACAGACACCCCAAAACAGACCACAGGATGCGGTCCTGCCCACCTGAAAGACAAGATGCAGCCTCATCCACCAGAACACAGGCACCACTCCCATCCACCAGGAAGCCTACACAACCCACTGAACCTACCTTAGCCATTGGGGGCAGACACCAAAAACAGCAGGAACTACGAACCTGCAGCCTGCAAAAAGGAGACCCCAAACACAGTAAGTTAAGCAAAATGAGAAGACAGAGAAATACACAGCAGATGAAGGAACAAGGAAAAAACCCACCAGACCAAACAAATGAGGAGGAAATAGGCAGTCCACCTGAAAAAGAACTCAGAGTAATCATAGTAAACATGAGCCAAAAGCTTGGAAATAGAATGGAGAAAATACAATAAACGTTTAACAAGGACCTAGAAGAACTAAAGAGCAAACAAACAATGATGAAGAACACAATAAATGAAATTAAAAATTCTCTGTAAGGAATTAATAGCAGAATAACTGAGGCAGAAGAACAGAAAAGTGACCTGGAAGATAAAATAGTAGAAATAACTACTGCAGAGCAGAATAAAGAAAAAAGAATAAAAAGAATTGAGGACAGTCTCAGAGACCTCTGGGACAACATTAAATGCACCAACATTCGAATTATAGGGGTCGCAGAAGAAGAAGAGAAAAAGAAAGGAACTGAGAAAATATTTGAGGAGAATACAGTTGGAAACTTCCCTTATATGGGAAAGGAAACAGGCAATCAAGTCCAGGAAGTGCAGACAGTGCCATACAGGAAATATCCAAGGAGAAACATGCCAAGACACATATTAATCAAACTATCAAAAATTAAATACAAAGAACAAACATTAAAAGCAGCAAGGGAAAACAACAAATAACATACAAGGGAATCCCCATAAGGTTAACAACTGACCTTTCAGCAGAAACTGCAAGCCAGAAGGGAGTGGCAAGACATATTCAAAGTGATGAAAGGGAAAAACCTACAACCAAGATAATTCTACCCAGCAAGGATCTCATTCAGATTTGACGGAGAAATTAAAACCTTTACAGATAAGCCAAGGCTAAGAGAATTCAGCACCACAAAACCAGCTTTACTACAAATGCTAAAGGAAATTCTCTAGATAGGAAACATAAAAGAAGGAAAAAACCTCCAATAACAAACCCAAAAGAATTAAGAAAATGGGAATAGGAACATACATATCAATAACTACCTTAAATGTAAATGAATTAAATGCTCCAACCAAAGGACATAGACTGGATGAATGGACACAAAAACAAGACCCCTATATATGCTGTCTACAAAGGAACCACTTCAGACACATACTAGGGACACATACAGACTGAAAGTGAGGGGATGGAAAAAGATATTCCATGCAAATGGATATCAAAAGAAAGCTGGAATAGCAATTCTCATATCAGACAAAATAGACTTTAAAATAAAGACTATTACAAGAGAAAAAGAAGGACACTACATAAGGATCAAGGGATCAATCCAAGAAGAAGATATAACAATTGTAAATATTTATGCACCTAAAATAGGAGCACCTCAATACATAAGGCAAATGCTAACAGCCATAGAAGGGGAAATCAACAGTAACACAATCATAGGAGGGGACTTTAACACCCCACTTTCACCAAAGGACAGATCATCCAAAATGAAAATAAATAGGGAAAGACAAGCTTTAAATGACACATTAAACAAGATGGACGTAATCGATATTTATAGAACATTCCATCATAAAGAACAGAATACACTTTCTTCTCAAGTGCTCATGGAACATTCTCCAGGATAGATCATATACTGACTTGTCACAAGTCAAGCCCTGGTACATGTAAGAAAATTAAAATCGTACCAAGTACCTATTCTGACCATAATGCTACAAGACTAGCTATCAATTACAGGAAAAAAACTGTAAAAAATACAAAAACATGGAGGCTAAACAATATGTTACTAAATTACCAAGAGATCACTAAAGAAATAAAAAAATACCTAGAAACGAATGACAATGAAAACACGATGACGCAAAATCTACGGGATGCTGCAAAAGCAGTTGTAAGAGAGCAGTTTATAGCAATACAAGCCTACCTCAAGATGGAAGAAACAACTCAAATAAACAATCTAACCTTACACTTAAAGCAAATAGGAAAAGAAGAACAAAAAAACCTCCAAAGTTAGCAGAAGGAAAGAAATCATAAAAATCAGATCAGAAATAAATGAAAAACAAATGAAGGAAACGAGAGCAAAAATCAATAAAACTAAAAGCTGGTTCTTTGAGAAGATAAACAAAATTGATAAACCATTAGCCAGACTCATTCAGAAAAAAAGGAAGAAGACTCAAATCAATAGAATTGGAAATGAAAAAGGAGAAGTAACAACAGACACTGCAGAAATACAATGGATCATGAGAGATCACTACAAGCAACTCTATGCCAATAAAATGGACAACCTGGAAGAAACACACAAATTCTTAGAAATGCACAACCTTCTGAGACTGAACTAGGAAGAAATAGAAAATATAAAGACACCAATCAGAAGCACTGAAATAGAGACCATGATTAAAAATCTTCCAACAAAAGCCCAGGACCAGATGGCTTCACAGGCGAGTTCTAGCAAATATTTAGAGAAGAGCTAACACCTACCCTTCTCAAACTCTTCCAAAACATAGCAGAGGGAGAAACATTCCCAAACTCATTCTACGAGGCCACCATCACCCTGATACCAAAACCAGACAAAGATGTCACAAAGAAAGAAAACTACAGGCCAATATCACTGATGAACATAGATGCAAAAATCCTCAACAAAATACTAGCAAACAGAATCCAACAGCACATTAAAAGGATCCTACACCATGATCAAGTGGGGTTTATCCCGGGAATGCAAGGATTCTTCAATATATGCAAATCAATCAATGCGATAAACCATATTAACAAACTGAAGGAGAAAAGCCGTATGATCATCTCAATAGATGCAGAAAAAGCTTTCAACAAAATTCAACAACGATTTATGATAAAAACCCTCCAGAAAGTAGGCATAGAGGGAACTTGCCTCAACATAATAAAGGCCATATATGACAAACCCACAGCCAACACCGTTTTCAATGGTGAAAAACTGAAACCATTTCCTCTAAGATCAGGAACAAGACAAGGTTGTTCACTCTCACCACTATTATTCAACATAGTTTTGGAAGTTCTAGCCACAGAAATCAGAGAAGAAAAAGAAATAAAAGGAATCTGAATTGGAATAGAAGAAGTAAAGCTGTCACTGTTTGCAGATGACATGATACTATACATAGAGAATCCTAAAGATGCACCAGAACACTACTAGAGCTAATCAATGAATTTGGTTATATAGCAGGATACAAAATAAATGAACAGAAATCTCTTGCATTCCTATACACTAATAATGAAAAATCTGAAACACAAATTAAGGAAACACTCCCATTTAACACTGCAACAAAAAGAATAAAATACCTAGGAATAAACCTACCTAAAGAGACAAAAGACCTTTATGCAGAAAACGGTAAGACACTGAGGAAAGAAATTAAACATGATACAAACAGATGGAAAGATATACCATGTTCTTGGATTGGAAGAATCAACATTGTGAAAATGACAATACTACCCACAGCAATCTACAGATTCAATGCAATACCTATCCAACTACCAACGGCATTTTTCACAGAATTAGAACAAAAAATTTCACAATTTGTATGGAAACACAAAAGACCCTGAATACCAAAAGCAATCTTGAGAAAGAAAAACAGAGCTAGAGGAATTACAATCCCAGGCCTCAGACTATATTACAAAGGTACAGTAACCAAGACAGTATGGTACTGGCACAAAGACAGAAATATACATCAATGGATCAGGATAGAAAGCCCAGAGAGAAACCCACACACATATGGTCACCTTATTTTTCATAAAGGAGGCAAGAATATACAATGGAGAAAAGACAGCCTCTTCAATAATGGTGCTGGGAAAACTGGACAGCTACATTTAAAAGAATGAAATTAGAACACTCCCTAACACCATACACAAAAATAAACTCAAAATGGATTAAAGACCTAAATGTAAGACCAGACGCTATAAAACTCTTAGAGGAAAACAGGCAGAATACTCTATGACATAAATCACAGCAAGATCCTTTCTGACCCACCTCCTAGAGAAATGGAAATAAAAACAAAAATAAACAAATGGGACCTAATGAAACTTAACAGCTTTTGCACAGCAAAGGAAACCATAAACAAGATGAAAAGACAATCCTGAGAATGGGAGAAAATATTTGCAAATGAAGAAACTGACAAAGGATTAATCTCAAAATATACAAGCAGCTCATGCAGCTCAACATCAAACAAACAAACAAGCCAATCCCAAAATGGGCAGAAGCCCTAAACAGACATTTCTCCAAAGAAAATATACAGATTGACAACAAACCCATGAAAGGATGTTCAACATCACTAATCATTAGAGAAATGCAAATCAAAAGTGCAATGAGGTATCACCTCACACCGGTCAGAATGGCCATCATCAAAAAAATCTACAAACAATAAATGCTGGAGAGGGTGTGGAGAAAAGGGAACACTCTTGTACTGTTGGTGGGAATGTAAATTGATACAGTCACTATGGAGAACGGTATGTCGGGTCCTTAAAAAACTAAAAATAGGACTACCATACGACCCAGCAATCCCAGTACTGGGCATATAACCTGAAAAAATCATCATTCAAAAAGAGACATGTACCAGAATGTTCTTTGATGCTCTATTTACAATAGCCAGGACATGGAAGCATCCTAAGTGTCCAGCGACAGATGAATGGATAATGAAGATGTGGCACATATATACAATGGAATATTACTCAGCTGTAAAGAAAAACAAAATTGAGTTATTCATAGTGAGGTGGATTGACCTAGAGTCTGTCATACAAAGTGAAGTAAGTCAGAAAGAGAAAAACAAGTCCCATATGCTAACACATATATATGGAATCTAAAAAAAAAGAAAGAAAGAAAGAAAAAATGGTTCTGAAGAACCTAGGGGCAGGACAGGAATAAATACGCAGACATAGAGAATGGACTTGAGGACATAGGAAGGGGGAAGGGTAAGCTGGGACAAAGAGAGAGTGGCATGGACATATATACACTACCAAATGTAAAATAGACAGCTAGTGGGAAGTAGCCACATAGCACAGGGAGATCAGCTCAGTGCTTTGTGACCACCTAGAGGGGTGGGATAGGGAGGGTGGGAGGGAGACACAAGAGGGAGGAGATGTGGGGATATATGTATATGTATAGCTGATTCACTTTGTTATAAAGTAGAAACTAACACACCATTGTAAAGCAATTATACTCCAATAAGGATATTTAAAAATAATAATAAATAAATAAAATGTGAATGACTGTTTTACATGTGGTTCATCACAAAATCATAAAAGTGCAATTCTCCATTGTATATGTTTAAGAATATATTCATGATGCTGACTAAGGTCCTCATATGACTGTGGCTTTGGTCTTGAAACATGTAGAAATTTTTTCTTGAATTTCTATCAAACACAACTACCCAGCTGCCATTAACAAGTGATGTGCAAAGTCAGAGAGGGTCAACGCTTATAGGATTTGGGAAAATTTTCTCCATTCTGTGAAGTGTTGAAGTCATTTATTGAACACCCACTAAGTGTAAAACAGGGCAGGATACTAAAATACTGAAAAAATGGACAACATATACTTTAAGTCTTCAAAGAGGTGATACTGACATTAAAATACGTGAAAATAACCAACAAAATGAAGAGTGCTATACTATCATTTTAGATAACAAATATGTGAGTTAAAATACATTTCTATGTGATCAAATATAAGCTGTTATTATTAAGGATTGACAACTATATTTGTATTGAGGAGAACTGTATTGAAGCAGCCTATGAACTTATTAATGGTTTATTGATTGATTGACTTATAGATCTTGGAAAGCAAAAATTTTCTTAAGGTCAAGTTGTAAAGGTAGGAAAGTAAAGACCATGTAGGATTTAAAATTGTGAAGAAGTTGAAAGACTTCCTAGGCAGATGAAATAGGGATATATTGGAATATAAGGAAAAGAACTTGTACTCCAGATGAGTGAATGCAGTTGGGTGAATGGATATTTGCTGTATGAAAGAAGTGGGGAGAACTACTGGAACTGGATTTTGGTGGATTAGAGTATGAGTATCTTGAATGCCAAGCTAGGGGATTGAGATTCCATCTGGCAGGCTGTTTTTGAAGGATGGCATGCTCAGGAAGCCAGGGCTGAGTAGTTCATTGCTAGTCATAGTCAGGGACTCAATCATTCAGCCTGGTTGTCTAATTTTTCTACTGCAGGAAATTCATCTGAAGAAAGGTTGGGTGGAAGACTGTGACGGGCTGAAGACCACTTATCCTTACCCTTACTACTAAAATCACTAAAATGCTAAACCTTTAATGGAACAGCCTTCTGGCTTGACTAGGAACACTACTTCACAAAGGATGAAACCAAAAGGTTTATCCAACTCAGACCTAGAAGTGGGGAGAATGGTGGGAAGGCTGCAAATAGTCAATCATTTAATACTGAATGGAGAATTAAGGTCTCTAGTACTAACCTTTGGAGAAAAGTAAGAACAGAAAAGATAAGATTTGGAACACTCATTATTATTCCTGTTTTCATACAACAGGGTTTCTTGTCATCCAACTATTCGTTATCTACATCCTAATTTTAAGGTGTCTATAGATTCCAGCCCTTCTAAGTCAGCAAACTGCTCATCCTGTTTCAGAAAATTACTCACTGATGGATTCATAACATAAACATAATACTGTATAATAGAAATAAAATTCAAATCAACTTTAAAGTGAAATTCTGAATTTTAAAGATATAGTATCATGAAGCCATTGTAAATAATACCAGAGATCTGCTGGGTTAAACATACAAAGCCATTGATAAATGAGGATGTGCAGTTAACAATTTAAAAAAGAGATACAATAGAAGTAAAAGAAAAAACAATTGAGTATCAAATAATTAAGAGAAGGCCTTGGAAAACTGTTGAATTTTTACCAGAATTAGCCTGTTTGAGCTGCTAACATTGAACATGCAGGGAAGGACAGTTTACTGTCCCATAAACCTGTTTTGCTGAAATAATCACTCGAAACAGAATGTAATTCTTTTTTTTAATTGTAGCATTTGTGCTTAATTAAAATTTAACCTAAATTTTACTGGCTATAAGAGAAAATATACTGGATTCGTTTATATAATAACATATTTTGACATAAATTTCAAATGAAAATTATTTTCAAATGTATTTTCAATTACTCTTCAGTCACTATTTACAGATGATTTTAAGTATATGGATTTTTTTTTTTATGTACAAATCATCCTTGAAAAATAAGGATTCTTTTACTTGAGTAGGACTTATCTTAATCCAGAGATCAGATCTAGGTCCAATAGACAAAATTTTAAAACTTAAAATTTTCTAATAGTAAAAGGCACTTAAAAAGTTAAAACCGCCTAACAGACCAGCATTCCGACTATAGAATCAGCTGATTTATGGGTAGTGAGCATTTTGTTATCAAAATACTCATCCACAGCTGAGTAAGCCTATAGCATGGATACATGGTAGATTTCTGTACCAGAAATTGGATGAGCTTGTGTGTGGATCTCCTTCCAAATGCTAAGATTTCAAGGGCTTAACTGAGACCAGAACAGCATTTTCCAAAGTTGCTAGAAACAAAGAGTCCTTTAAAATGTTCCACTGACAAAGGGTTGTAGAGCCTAATAAAGTTTAAAAACACTTCAGACCAAACTCTACTTAACAGTGAAATTCACAGAGCACATTATAGCTCATTCCACATCTCAAAAGTCCTCCAGTCACGAAACATGTTTAAATTTCCTGAACCCATGATTTCTCAAGGTTATCTTACTACAAAATCCTTTTTCTTACTTTTTTTTTCTTTTTTGTTGACTTCACGTTCACTAATGTCCCATGGGAGCATAGGTGCTATTCAAAATATTTAACAAACTTCAAGTGAAGGCACTAAACAATCAGAAGGCTGTCTGACTAATTAGAATGACCATAAAACTAGTGTTCTTTGGATCACTATTTAGAGGAAAAATCTGGTTTAAAACTGAGATCTTAAATGATAATCTAACGCCATCAATCTACAAAGTTGCCTTAATTAGTAGGGTTTTTTTTTTCTTTTTTTTGGTTACAGTTGCTGGACTTAAAATGTAGCTGATATAATGTAAATCATTTCAAAAAGGTCAAATGTATGATGTCACATGTTCTCTAGCATCAAATCCATTTCACTAAGTCTAAAATAATCTTTCAAGAGACGCAATATTTTTTTAACCCTGGAAGGTTCGGTTCTAACCTTAAAACAACTTAAAGACACTTTTCAAAACTAAACTAAAATTTGAAAAAATAAATAATAAGTAGAAAAGGGCAAGAGCTAAAGTAAGAGACATTTTCACTGGCCATTAAAAAAATTCTCTTCTTAAATCTGATTTTTAAAAATTAATAGAAAAGACTGGCAATTAACTTATTTTCCCTGGTGACTACTGCCTGTTTGGGGTGATACAAACATTTACCTAGATAACTGTGCTTTAGGAGTAATAAGAATTATATTTTTGGTCTCTGTCCCAGTTTCTGCCAGAGTTTCTAAAACCCTTGGGATTTCCTAAGTGATGAGATGATAATGGTGTCTTTTGTTATGTTAACAAGGTGATCTTTGGAAAGCACCTAAGGATGGAAGCAGGCAGCCTGTGGAGCCAACCTTGTGATTAGAGGTTGGAACTTTCAGTCCCACCCCCTTGCCCTCAGGGCGGGGAAGAGCCACTCAAGATTGAGCTCAATCGCCCATGGCCAATGAGTTATTCAGTCACGCTTGTGTACTGAAGCCTCCATAAACCCCCAAGGACAGGGTTCAGGTAGCTTCCCAGTTGGTGAGCACATGGAGATTTGGGGAGAGTGGGCTCCATGCTTTCTCTCCATACCTCGTCCTATACATGTTTTCTATCTGGCTGTTGCTGAGTTTTTTTTTTTTTTTTTACCGTACGCGGGCCTCTCACTGTCGTGGCCTCTCTCGTTGCGGAGCACAGGCTCCGGACGCACAGGCTCAGCGGCCATGGCTCACGAGCCCAGCCACTCCGCGGCATGTGGGATCTTCCCGGACCGGGGCAGGAACCCGTGTCCCCTGCATCGGCAGGCGGACTCTCAACCACTGCGCCACCAGGGAAGCCCTGTTGCTGAGTTTTATCATTTTATAATACACCGGTTAATCTAGTTAATAGAATATTTCTGTGAGTTCTATGAGTCACTTGGGCAAATTAATTAAAGCTAAGAAGGGGGTAGTTGGAACCTCTGATCTGTGGTACAAGGGTCAGAAGAACAGGTGACAACATAATACTTGGTGACTGACACCTGAAGTGTGTGTGTGCATTCCTGCTGGACTGAGCCCTTAACATGTGAGATCTGATGCTATCTACAGGTAGATAGTGCCAGAATTGAGTTGAATTATAGGACACCCAGCCGTTTGAGCACTGCTACGCTCTCTCAGTGGAAATGGGGTGCTCAGGACCACTTAATGCTTTCCAGGCTCTGGCTTCTGTGAATTCATGACAACAGTAACCTCTGAAACATACACATGTACCTTTGCCACAAAAAACTTCTGATAGACACATAAGAAATTAGTAAAAGTTGCTAAGAAAGGGGGCAAGGGACCTAACGTTGGTTGGATGAGGGGCAAAAATATTCCAGAAGGAATTACTACTACTATTTATCTTTTGATAGTATGTGATTTTTAAATATGCGATATCATTAGATTTTCCAAATACAAATAAACAAGATAATTATCATTTTTTAAAAAAAGGCTGAAGAAAATGTAGTTTTATATACTTCAGAAAAAAGAAAATTGAAGGAGGATTTGATTATAGCATTCAGTAGGCCAAGAAATGTGAATAAAGAAAGAATTACTATAAAGGGGCCAGAAAAATGATTTAGGAGACAAGACTTTAGGAGACACTTTCTGATAAGCAGAGCAGTAACTCTTGCCCATTTCCTTTGTTTTGGGCCACGAATGGTTAAAGGCTCCTGTGAGCCGGCTACAAGGGGACTAGTGTCCACATGAAGTGGATAGCTTAGATTCTGATACCAACTACTGGAAATTATCCAGGGCCCAGGAAAGAAGTACTGGTAAGCTGCAGTTGCCAGCACGGTGCTTGGCAGATGTAAATATTTGTGGGTCTGCTAAATTAACGGTAAGACTATAATTCATAATATCTTGCACACAAACTAGATTGGTAAGTTTTCAGTGGATGACTTTATTACCATTCCGAACTCAGTTAGATGGAACAGTACTCCTCAATGATTGAGAAATCAATCTTCCTCAATCTTCATGTATCACCATCTGCAAACATTGCTCTCTCTCACAGATTACCTGCCTTCAGCTATGGATGAGACAGTGAGATGCATTCCATTCTCCTCTTCCTGCACACACAGAACAATGACCTTTTCTAACCTCCCTTGGAGCCAGGCAGAGGTCAAGTTTTTGCATTCTTGTTGAAAGTGTATGGGTCTACCACTTTCAGGCCTGGCCAGGAGATATTATGCATGACTGCCCATGTTCCCTTCTGCTGTAGTTTAGGTAGTCATGCATTTAAGACAACACCTCAAGGTGGAGGGGGCATGGGTTCCTGATTCACTACTTGAAAGCAATCTGCTAAGAATGAACCACCTAATTCACACTGGTCTCTGACAAGAGAAATAAACATTTATTAAGTTAAGACACTTGGCTTTCAGGAGTGTTTGTTAGACTACCTAGCATCAATTACCTTGAGTAATTCATTGCTAAACTGGTACACCGGTAATAACCACGGACTAGTGATGAGTCTACTTAATTCCAATCCTCTCCATTTCTCATTGCTGATTTACTCTATACTCACCAGAAATTATTTTTCATAGGACTTCTTGATGACCATGTCAGTCTAGAATTATCCATAGTACCTCTATGTCTATCTCTTCCCCCAATTCAACTTCCCAGTAGGGGACCTGGCATTACCCCTCTGTGTAGATACAACCATGGAGGATCAGGTCCTAACGAGATCGTATCTAGAAGGGCCCTGTTCTGCAAGGTTTATGGTTTATTTTGCTATACCTTGGATTCATATGTTGGTTTAAAATAAAAAGTGACATGATTTCTGAAGGTTGAAGCTGAGTGGCTGAACCAAATTTCTATAATCAAGTTAACATATATTTTCCCCCTGAGTCTGTACTAAAATCTTAAAAATTATTTTTTCTATCCTATGAATCTATATGTTTACATAAGCATTAGCTATTATTCCCAACGTCTATGTTATGGATGGAAAATAGGATTCTTCTCGTGTCCCAACTCAAATCAAACAGTAAAGCATTGTTTACATTATACAAGGTTTACATTGCACAGGACTCTTTATATTCTACAAGGATCCTGAGGTCACGTCTAGACCCAATGGGAAAAAATGTCATAATAGATTAGTAAGGACTGTAATGAAGATGGAAGGGGAAAGTGGTGGCATATGTGCTAGGCATTTATTTCCCCAACTGAGGTCATTTCCTTGTCATGTATCACAATGCTACTGTAGTTGCTCATGTGCTGCAATCCACTGCCCACCCATCCACCCATCTAACATTTTTGAGGACTTAATCTGTGCCAAGGACTCTACTCTCTGCCTGAAATGCAAGTGAAAAATACAACCCAGGTCTTTCCTGAAAGAGCACATAAAGGAAGACTGATCTCTGAATAGTAAGTGACACAAGATAATGGCTGAATGGGTGGTTTCTTTTATCATGCACTTGCAGGATAGAAAGCAGAGAGGAAAATAGCTCCAAAGAGTTGGACAGTTATATTATCATTGATTTTCCAGTAACCACCAATTAAAGGGCATGCTTAGCAGCTAGAAATGAGGACCTCATTAGATGACTACAAGAGCCAGACACTTTCCCCTAAACTCTCAGTTCCATTTTCATTTCATGAAGAGACAGCTTGGGAAGTCAGAGGTCACGCTCTTGTCTGTCCACAACAGGGATGATTTAAGGCACCGGTAAGCTCCTGCTGAGCTGCCACCCAAAGTCATACGACTGTGAATCATGGCGGGATATAATGACTTGGGCAACATTCTTTCCTGCAAATACGTACAAGATGGATGATGAATAGTATTGAAGTATAATATATGGTGCCGATCATGAATTTAAATTCCCTCAGAAATGGAGGAGAAACAATTAGCAAAGGGCATTCTTGACTTCGTTGAGCAGCAATGCCTCTCTGACTCCTGAGACACTCATTTTCAGCAGTCAGGCCACAAGATGTGTCTTCAATTCCTGCAAAATCTAGTTCTAGCTAGATTTTGGGCACTAATGGGAACATGATCTTAATGGATGTCTCATGTTTCTCATGCAGTGTGGCTGTGGAAGTTAATGGGATGGAGTCAACAAAAAAGACAGGTCCTTTTTTACAGCATTCTTTATATCTGTTCAATCTTGTCACTACCATAGTATCCTACTAAAAGGACATTTCAGGGATTGTGTGAGGCCTGGTACAGTTTGTTTTTATAGTGAGAGTGGGTCAGCGGATGGAGAATCACATGAGAGAAAACAAGAGGATGAGGTGCTATTCCTGGCTCCGGCTTCACCTCAGAGAATGACCTTGGCAGAAGCACTTAACCTCACTTTGAATCTTTGAACCTCAGTTTTCTCATCTGTGAAATGAGGAAAGAACATCTGCCCCTTTGCTCCCTCTCAGGGTTGTTGGAGGATTAAACAGATCAGGGCTATAACCTGAACTACGGTGAACCCATGAGGAAAAAAATTAGACATCACTTAACTATATAATATTCTTTTTAATCATTACTAATTTCCAAAGGTGAAGCAAATCTTGTTAAAAAAAATATGTAAGCTGATTGTTTTTCTGGAAACAAAATAAAGCCTCAACTAGGAACCCTGCCTTAAAAAAGAGAACCTGAAATTCACATTCCAAATCTACTTCGAGACAGAAAGACCCCCAAATTCCTTCCAGTTTCCTAAGATTTTTCCACTGTAACTTTTTTTCGTTATTGTCTTCTTCATAAAACGTTAGTTATATTTTGGGGGTTTGCTATTGCACAGTTTAGCGTATATAAGGAAATCGTCTTTCCAATTCACTAATAAAAAAGGGAGTACAGGAGAGAAGAAGGAAGAGAGGGAAGGAGGAAGGAATAAACAGAGAACAAACCCACGTGGCTAAAAGAAGCTGACCTGAGAAGACAAAACAATTCATAATTTAAAATACTATATAATACAAATGAAGTTAAAGATGTGTTTGCCCAGAAGAGGACTGACTTGAAGTAAACTGATATGATTTTCTGGATAACACCCTGTATTTCCCTGCTTTAGTGAAACAGTCAGTCATAGAAGAGCTCTATCTACAGGGAAATTATGAAAGAAATAATCTTCATTTCTCCATGATTCTTTAAAACCAAATTGGACTTTATTCCTTCTTATTTCTCTCTCAAACTCCACTCCTCGACATAGAAAATAGCATTCTGGAATGACTTAGAATTAGAGATCAGTCAATATTTCATGATTTTAAGGTTCTTCATTAGGAACAATGTGAATTTGGGCCCAATAATCCTAATCCTAGCTTTTTCTTTAGTTCTATAGTTCTATTAGGCCATGTTCTTAGAGCACTGTTTACACTTATTGCCAATAGTCTCTGGATTGGAGGTCAAACTGTCACTTACCTTCTTCAGCATACCCTTCAATGATTAAATGCCCCCAGGGACTTTTAAGAATCATTTTCATCTTGTAAATATTTTTAAATTGACATCTTAACTTTATAGTTGCTTCCCCTGTGAGGGAAAGAGACTAGGGTGATGGAGGGTTTTTGGTTCTTACTTTGTATTTTTCAAGTACTTATTACTTTTTAAATTAAAATCAAGGAACCAGCACAAGAATGCTAGTAAGGTATAAGTGAGATGTAATGCTTGGTGTGCATAAGGATTCAATAGTCCACTGTGAGAGTGCAGCCTGTTGAACAACCTCAGTGATAAGTGGGAACCACTTGTCCAAGACTATTTTATTTAAGATGCAATACTCATTTCTATCCCCTTCAATACATTTTAAGTACCCCAAGCTAGAATAATGGGGCTAGAGGTGCAAGAAGAATATTATACCAAACAGGGGCAATATAAAAAAACATTACAATCAAATTTTCCTTATTAAAAATATAAGTCAAAAACCTAAATACACTATTATTCCACAGAGTTTTAAGGTATATTAAAAACATTGTGATAGGATGTTTCAAAAATTATGGTACAATACCCTTCTGACACCCTCATTCCTGAGTCACCACTTCAGCAGGACTGGGTTTGGCATACTCAACCCACATGATGAGACAATAGCAAAAGAGCTTGATGGCTCAGTTGCCGAGAACTAGCCCACTAGGTTCTGAAGACAAGTGGACCAGGTGCTCCCACTGTCCAAGCCAACCACCAAACCTGTGAGTGAGGCTGTCTCGGACCAGCTCTCACTCAGCTGATCCATCAGTTGACTAAAACTGCATGAAGGAGCCCAGATAAAACCAAAAGTAAAACACTACCCAGATGAATCCAGTCCCAAATGGCCAAGTAATTGCTATTTTAAGCCACTAAGGTTTTGTTGTTGTTGTTTTGTTTTTCTTATCTTTACGGGAGTATAATTTCTTTACAATGGTGTGTTAGTTTCTGCTTTATAACAAAGTGAATCAGTTATACATATACATATGTTCCCATATCTCTTCCCTCTTGTGTCTCCCTCCCTCCCACCCTCCCTATCCAACCCCTCTAGGTGGTCACAAAGCACCAAGCTGATCTCCCTAAGCCACTAAGTTTTGAGGTGGTTTGTAATACAGCAAAAGCTAATCTATACTATAATACGATTTGGTCAAGTGGGTTTATCCTTGAGAATGCACGGTTGGTTCAGTATCAGCCAGTCAAATCATGTGATTCCCTGTATTAGTTGAATAAAAGGAGAAAATCATATCATCATTCTTTTTAGATAGGAGAGATAAAAAGCATCCCATGAGGTTCAAAATCTATTGGGTAGGGTAAATTTTATAAAACTAGATTCAAATAATAACTATCTTTCCTTGATAAAGGCTATATACCAAAAATACATGGCACATGTATACACTAACAAAAATTATTATACTACTAATTTTTTTTAAAAATTAGCATTTCCCTTAAGGAGAGAATTGAGATAAAGATTTCTAACATTACTGGTCTATTGGAACCGAACTTTTTGGAGCTGTGTATTGAGAGAAATAGAAAGAGAGAGAAGGTTTAGAAGAATATAGATAAAAATGTCATATTTATAGATTGTTTTGATTATGTATGTCATTGGAAACACAGGAAAATCAATAAGCTATTAAATCTAAGAAAAGAGCTCAACATAGGGGCTGGAAAAAAATTAATACACCAAAATCAATTGTGTTCCTCCATAGCATCAATATCTAGATACAATACAAGATGAATTTACCATAGTAACAAAACCTATAGAGAGTATGGGGTTTCACCTAATAAATTATGCAGAAAATCTTCATAATGAAAACTTTATTAGAGGACACATGAGTAAAAGAAATATATATCACAGGTATGGATGAGATGACTTACTATAATAATATAAATGTCCTTATATTAATCTATAAAATTAAATGCAACTGTAATAAAAGGCCAAGCTTGTTTGTATTTTTTTTTTTTGAGGGACAGCATAAAAAAGTGATTCTAAAATGTATCTGGGGGACTTCCCTGGTGGCGCAGTGGTTGAGAATCCGCCTGCCAATGGAGGGAACATGGGTTCAATCCCTGGTCCAGGAAGATCCCACATGCCACGGAGCAACTAAACTGGTGCACCACAACTGCTGAGCCTGCACTCTAGAGCCCACGAGCCACAACTGCTGAAGCCCACAAGCCTGGAGCCTGTGCTCCTCAACAACGGAAGACACTGCAATGACAAGCCTGTGCACCACAACAAAGAGTAGCCTCCTGCCCCACCCCTCGCTGCAACTAGACAAAGCTCACACGCAGCAATGAAGACCCAATGCAGCCAAAAAAAAAGAAAAAAAAAAGAGCAGATTGCTCTATCTTCTATAAAAAAATTAAAATAAAATAAAATAAAATAAAATGTATCTGGAAGAATAAAGTTCTCCATACAGCTAAGGTAGTTTTGAAAAATAAGCTCAAAATGGAGAATGTGCCCTACACATTAAGATATATTGGGAAGTCATGATAGATAAGAACTGTGTGATGCCCTTGGAAGAAATGGCAAACAAGAAAACAAATCAAACAGGTGGCCTAGAAATAGAGCTATATACAGATAGGAAGTTGGCACATGAAAGAGATGGAATTATAGTCCAATGGAGGAAGCTGAATTACAGCTTTTGGGGAAACAGTCTCATTTTAAAAAGAGATATGAGACTGGATCTTAACCTAGTGATATCACTTATGTTGTACCCAGTCCTATATAGCTCACCTAATCTTCACAAGAAAATCCACAAGGCATAAACTATTATCCTCATTTTACAGGTGGAAAAACTGAGGTATGAGAGATAAAATGACTAGCCTAAAAAGTACATGGTGGAGCTGGAACTTAAACCCCACAGAAATCATTCTATTAACCATTATGTTATATAATTCCACCTAATGTACAAAACTAAAATACAATAGTTTTAATATCTAAATGTGAAAAATAAAATCTAGAGAGAATAAAAGAAATTGCAAGGTAATATATTTGTGATTTCAGGGTAAGAGATGAAATAGATCTTTGAAAAATAAAGAAGCATACATTGTATGAAGCAAAAGTGATGAATTTAACTATATATTAAAATTATAAATTTATTAATATAAAAAATCTGATTTAAAAAAATGGGCAGAAGAGCTGAATAGACATTTTTCCAAAGAAAACATACAGATGGCCAACAGGCACATGAAAAGATGCTCAACATCACTAGCCATCAGGGAAATGCAAATCAAAACCACAATGAGAGATCACCTCACACATGTCAGAATGGCTATCATAAAAAAGAACAAAACTAACAAGCCTTGCCGAGGATGTGGAGAAAAGGGAACCCTGGTACACTGTTGGTGGGAATGTTAACTGATGTAGCCACTAGAGGGGTGGGATAGGGAGAGCGGGAGGGAGACACAAGAGGAAGAAGATATGGGGACATATGTATATGTATAGCTGACTCGCTTTGTTATAAAGTGTTAGAAACTAACACACCATTGTAAAGCAACTATACTCCAATAAAGACGTTAATAAAAACAAAAACAAAACAGAACTACCATATAATCCAGTAATTCCACTCCTGGGTATATATCTGAAGAAAACAGAAACACTGATTTGAAAAGATGCATCCAGTGTTTATAACAGCATTGTTTACAATAGCCAAGATATGGAAGCAACCCAAGTGTCCATCAACAGATAAATGAATAAAGAATACGTGCCATATATACACAATGGAACACTGCTCCGCCATAAAAAATGATTAAATTGTGCCATTTGCAACAACATAGATGGACCTGGAGGGTATTATGCTAGTGAAATAAGTCAGACAAAGACAAATACTGTAATCATATCACTTATAAGTAGAATCTAAAAAATAAGACGAATGAATACAACAAAACAGAAACAGATTCACAGATATAGAAAACAATCTAGTGGTTACCAGTGGGGAGAGGGAAGCGAAAGGGGCAAGATACAGGCTGGGAATTAGGAAGTGCAGACAACTATGTATAAAATAAATGAGATACAAAGATATATTGTAGGGCATGGGGAATATAGCCAATATTTTATAGTAACTTTCAATGGAGCATAATCTATAAAAATATTGAATCACCATGTTGTACACCTGAAATTAACATAATATTGTAAATCAATTATACTTTAATAAAAAATTAGAATTTTATGTACAATAAAGGATACCAAAGTCAGACTGAAAAACAGTTGATGGGTAGAAGACATATACATTATCTAAAACCCAATAAAGGACTCAACATCTGAATACAAAAACTTCTACATCTCTAAAGACACAGAACACTCAATAGAAAAATGAGTGAAGGTCATGATAGGTAATTCACAGAATGGAAAACATGAATAGCAAGAAAGTATATGAAGACCTAACTTTTCTAGAATCAGAGCAATGCAGAATTAAAACACCTTACTTCATATGAATCCACACATGCCAAATTTCCAGAAGTTAAAATGCAAATTATGCCGTGGAGCAACTACGCCTGCGCACCACAACTACTGAGCCTGCGCTCTAGAGCCTGGGAGTCACAGCTACTGAGCCCGCGCGCCTAGAGCCTGTGCTCCGCAACAAGAGAAGCCACTGCAATGAGAAGCCTGAGCACCGCAACGAAGAGTAGACCCCACTCGCTGCAACTAGAGAGAGCCTGAGTGTAGCAACGAAGACCCAATGCAGCCAAAAATAAATAAATTGATTAATTTTTAAAAGTGCAGATTAACAGCATGTGGTGACAGAGGATATGGCAAGAGAGAAATTCCAAGTATTGCTGGTGAGGGGAAAATGGTACAGCTATTCCAGGGAGGAATCTGTGAAATAAGGCATATATATGACTTCTACCTCAGCCATTCCACGGCTGCACTGTTACTCTGCACTGTTACTCAAGGGGACATGTGGAAAGAGTGTATTAATGCTTTATGGTGGACATAAAGTGTTGAAAATAGCCTAAGTATGTATCACCAGGGTAATGGATAAGCAAAACATGGTATTAACATATGGTGGAATATTAGACAGTGGCCAGAAGCAATAATTTCTATGGAGCAACACAAATTTTAAAACAATAACTTTGTGTAGAAAAAATAAAAGAATAGGATGTGATTTTTAGTCGATACTACTTTTGCAAAAATTAGAAAATACAAAACAATTCGGTATTTCAAATATATACATATGTTTAAAATAACTATGAAAGGTGAGTTGGGAAATTACATATTAAATGGCCCAAATGGTGCTATATAGGGGAAAATAAAGGAAATAAATCTGGCAGAGGAACGTCGGGGCCAAAACCAATCTTAAAAGTATTAGAAAACAGAGTGACCATACACACTGATGATAGAGTGACATGAACTGAGGCATATGGTCCCTTTTGAGTAAATGCCTGAAATACAAACTAAAAAAATAATGTCATAAGATTTACAAGCACTATAAAAATATTTAGCAATATTGCAGTAGATAGTAGAAATATATAACCTTTCAACTTAAATAAAAACAAGACTGATGAAATATCACCTTTGTTCCCATGTCATCCATGCTAAGGAAGAAATAATAAATCAGCTTTTAAGATAGAATTTTTTACATGCGAGATAAAAAAACAAACAAAAAGAAACCCTAACTGTTTATCCCATGAAGGGAGAAAAAAACAATTTGAAAAGTCAGAGTAGAACTCTCTGAGGACAATATTTAACATCAATTTTTGTAAAACAGAATTTTAAGAAGCTGGTTTTGAATTGTTTATAGAGTTTCTAATTAGCATGCTGAGGAAATACAGGGTCCATCTTAATCCAGAAGCAAATAAAAAGTTCTGACTCTTAAAATTCTAGGTTCTAGAGTAGGTGCGTGCTGGTGTGCTGGTGTGTATGTGTGTGTGTGTGCACATTTGCTGTGTCTTTTCAATAAACTCAAGAGTACATAAGGGTGTATGTTATTACATTGTAACAATTCTTGAGCAAGTCTAACTGAAGGTCAGTAGCAAACAAGTAGATGCCGCTTGGGTGGCCCCCCAAACTCTCAGGTAATGAGCAGATCTGGCTTGGCAATCATGTTCTGCTTTTAGACATAATGCATTTTTATGTTCTTGTTAGCACTGAAAGACTAACTTGAATATTCTGCAGCTGATGAAATGGACAACAGAGCAGTAACCTAGAGTTTACAAGTATTTGGGGCAGTAAAACTTTAGTTCTAGATTTAACTTGGATTTTAGTCCTAATTTAACTTGGATTTTCTACAACGCATTTTGTTCCTATAAACTGGAGGTATATACCACCATAATCCTTAAAAACCTGTGACTTTGGGCTTCAGGGGTCTAAGCCTTCTCTCTAAGTGACTGAAAGGTACAACTGGATATTAGACCTGTCTAAAAATTGTCCTCATATACAAGGGTTCAGCTTGATTTTTGGATAGCTGTCATTAAAAAAAAAAAAATGTGCAAAGAGCTAATGCCTTTTGCTACAAGACAAAACCATTTCTCCTGGACATGCAGTAATAGGAGGCAATGCCATGTGTTGGAAGCATGCACATATTTTATGAGAGATATTAATCTGGAGGTTAACAGCTAGGTGCTCTGGTTGAAGTAGTTTATTTCAAACATACATATAATGTTAACCCACTTTGTAACAAAGCCTTCAACATTTGATATGCAAATTCGTTTTTCTTTCTAGTTTAAGCCCAAGGAAATCCCTATAAGTCTTGTCTCCAAAGAGTAAATATAAAGAATTCATAAGATTAAGGAGTTCTTATCAATTGTATAAAAAACTAGAAATGTACGAACTAGACAAAAATGTAGACGTCTAAGAGAACGTCCAACAAATAGAAAAGTAGAGGACTGCACTGAGATTGCAATCCTGAGAAAAATACATTATTTCTAAATGAAAAAGTAAAAACAGATAGTATAAATTAAAGCCAGAAGAAAAATTTAAAATCTACAAAAATACGAGTCAATACAAAGTTAAAAACCCATGAATTTTACTATATACCCAAAGGCTTCACAAAAGATCTCATGAATATCACAAATTAAAATAAAACAAACAAAAGCCAGAAATACTGTTTTCCCCAAATTGTACTACTACCTGCTTATTGCTTCAGTGGTAAGAAGAAAAATTATCTTCAAATAGTTAAATTGTATACCTACTTATATTTTAACTCTTAGGTGGATCTTGTTATATAATATATATGATCTTTAAAGAAAACTTGATTGTTTATTTTGGCATCTCTTAGGAAATTCCTATTAGATAAATCTCCTTAGATAACTCTTAAATAAAAATAGATGCAAATATAGTATGTTTCATATCATTCATTTTAGACCTCTAAGAGTTGGAAAAGCTCAACCTGGAGAAGAAACTAGTTTTATTGAGGGAAGAAACTACTTTCCAGTTTAGAAGAGGAGGGATTATCCCATTTCTGTAGAGGAAGCAATCAGGAAGATACAAAAAGAATGATCCTTGCCTAGTGCTAAGGCCAGAACTACTGTGAATATTGTACCAGATCTTGTAAAAACAGTCACTGTGCTGGCACTCACAGGCCTGGGTCATGGTGTGTTCAACAATAAAACTTTGTTCCAAAGGATGGAACTCCTTCGGGCCAAAAAGCTTTCACCTGTATTACATTAACCTCGCTGTTTTGTTATGGGAAATGCGTTTATTTTTTGAAATGACATTGAAATATATGCTTAAAAGAACACTTTAGGTCTCAACAAGATTCTCTTCTCTTTCAGCCAACACATTACCTTTTAGAAATCAACAGTCTACTTCTTTCTTTAAATCATCACATTTCAAAGCTGTAGCAGCTAATAAATGTTAATATAATTTTTCCAAAACTGCAATCTCCCTAAATTTCTATGCTGTCTTCTTTATCCTGTCTTTTCAAGGTAACGGTATCTTTCCAGTTTTCTTAGCATTATCAGGATTACGGATTTTGTTCATTGTTAAAGTTCGTTATTTATGGACATAAGTTAATGTAAATGCAAAAATATCTCGTATTATTCACAAGCTGGCTGACTTAAATCACTCGCTCTTAAACAACTTTACTGCTCTCCAATCTGTTCAAATGCACGGAAATATAAATTCAGGATGATGTGGCTTTTCTGCAATGCTTCCTTTTCAGGCTGCAGTCTACATGACAGCGTTATATCTTATCCTTGCTGCTGTTGTTGTTCAATCTATAAAATCTCTCTTGAAGACCCCCAAAACAGCTTGTAATTTAAACTTTTACTTTTGGTGACTCACTGTTTTCAAATTGCCATCTTTGACCATATCCCCCTTCCAGGGGAATTTATGCAGACTCTTAACCCATAATTGCTTTACTCTTTATCTCTATTTCTGGGTTCTTAAATTAACTGTTACATCAGTGTTCTTCATTACTCAAATTATTTTTTCTTAGGAACTTTTCCTGGAAGTAAGTTCATGCTATTTTTGACAAGCAAACATCTGACCTCTGAAAGCATTCTTACAGAAATGGGTTTATATCCCAAATGCACCACCAAAAATCTTTGTGACCTTGCATAAACATCCCTTACCATTTCAGGTGCTATCTTTGCTTGACTTCAAAGGGAACTGATTAAAACTATGAGCATCTAGCTGTTATGCACTTTTGTCTCAGTTTGGTCAATGAAACTCTCAAAAATCCATCAGATTTTCATTATTTTTATCATTAGTCTGTTTGTGTAAAATAAGTTACCATTTATGGAGCCAGTGTTCTCCTTTATTCTGGCATCCAATCATTGTAAATATTTCTCATGGACACATTCTTAGAAGGCCTATGAATACCCTGGCCTCTTACTGATTCTCCCTTTTGGAGTCTTACTAGCCAGACTTACCCAATAACTTTCAGAGAGAGTTTTCCCCCTTTCCGGGTCTTCTTTTTGACTTCTACACGCCATAGAACTTTCAAAAGTCATCACACCAATACTAATATTACCACATACCCTCCAAAAAGCTCCAAGCTGTTTATGCCTATTCATTAAGTTAATACTTTATCAAAACTTGTCCAATTGAGTAGTTTTAGCACAGATATTTTACACATTTTAGCACAGACATGCTCTGTTTAAGGCTGACAGATCCATTAGGAATTAACTTTCTGGCACATTTTCCCTCTGACATTTTCCTCACAACTGCGTTTCCTCATAACTGAGCCATCAGTTATCTCTTGCCTATACAAAGGCAGATAAGAGAAAAGAAAGCTAAGCGAGAAAAGATATGTAAATAGACTAGCACAATATTGGACACATAATAAGTATTCAATAAATGATAGCAAGTATTCTTACACTTATCCTCACATTAGTTTATATGTATTAAAAACTGATTACTGGACTCAACTCTTACTTCCATTTCTCATTAGATCCTCACAGAAACCTTGGAGGAAGCGAGGTTTTATCCCCATTTTACAGGTTGGGAGACTGCAGCCTAGAGGGCTTAAGTACCTTAACTGAAGTCATATAGTCAAGAAATAAGCCTATATTTGTCACAATCACTTGCCCATGCTTTGACGTGACACCACCACCCATCATTTACCCAGCTTCACCAAGGTACTACTAAATTTTTTACTTATTCTCCTCTCTTTGCTTCATACTGCCATTGTCACCAGCCCAGTCAAATTCACTTTTAATTTTCCAATGTTAATGAAGGGAGTAGAAGGTGGAAATTGAGGTTAAAGGAGGAAACTTTAATGTTATTCAAGGATGACTTCATCTTAACTTCCAGCCTTCGTTTGCCCATTCTCTGCTCCAGTCACACACAGAGTATTTGCTATCTCTTCCATAAGTCTTGACTTTTCTTGTCTTTATGCCACTTTTCTTTTCTCCATTTGCAATGAATCTCCCTTTCCCTTGGTTCTTCACCATTTCTTACTCCATACTCTCCATTAAAATTCAAATCTACCTTTAAAGCCCAATTCATATACCAGTTCTGTCCTGCAGTCTCCTGGATCTGCCAAGTCAGAACTAACCACTTGCTCCTCCGTGCTCCTGCAATGGCAATGATGTTAGAAGGGTGAGTGATTTTACAGCTCGCTCACCACCTACGGGAAATATGTCCTATTTGCCGTTCCACATCCTTTCTCCACCCAACTCTATATGGATGGCTTGCATGGCCTATCTTAGTAAGTGTCCTTGCTCTGGCTTCTGTTTAGCTCAGCAATGAAGAGTACCAATAGAAGATTGTAGGGAATGAAGGAGGGGACTCAAGTTAGGGTATTAATTCTTGCCAAATTGCTGGGAGTTGGCTGCATCCCCCAACTAACATATAGTGCTTCTCTGTGGGGCATCACAGCATCTTTGGGGAGGACTCTCTCTCCAGCAAGGCTTCCTTTCTCTTTCATCTCCTATAAAGTAGCCACACTTTTACTGAACCCAGGGCACTACACTATCTCTTGATTCTCTACATTGGGCTCAATTTATCCTTATTGATGTACCCCTGATTTCCTGCTGAGACCCTGTCTGATGAACTTCGTAATATGCTCTTCTAAGCTGTTAATTTTACAAACCACATTATTACACTTATTAGAAGAATGTCTTCAGGATGTGTCAGTAAGCTCTGATTGATGATAATGGTAAACAGCTAGAATTTATGGAACATAAAGTATGCTTTGGTTACTCTCTTGAGTACACTGTGTGCATTATTCTAATTAATTAAAATCACTATTAGCTAAGCAAGGCACACAGATGCTAAGAGGTTCCCAGAAGTAACTTGCTCATGGTCACCCCAGTGTCTCAGTAGTGTTTAGGACTCAGATCTGTCCAAAGCCTAAACCTTAAGTTCTAGGTCTAAGCAGTGGGTCTCAAACTTGAGTATGCATCAGCATCACCAAGAGAGCTTGCTGAAACAGGTAGTGGGCCCCACCCCAAGAGTGTCTGAGTCTGTAGGTCTGGAGCAGGGCCCAAGACTTTCACTTCTAAAAATTCCTACGTGCAGCTGATGTGCTGGTCTGGGTACCAGACTTTGAGAACCACTAGTCCAAGCATTTTAGGTCCAGAATTTCAGGTGTTAGAATAATTTTCTGGTGATAAATGTCGAAAAAAAAAGCACTGCATTTTCCTGTTTGTAAGGAGGTAATACATTCAATGTTAAAGAGTCAATAATGGGGCTAAGTATCTAAGAAAGAAGAGTTATTCTCCAGGAAGATGGGAGGAGATGGACATTCTAAGGACAGGAATGCCCTTTCAGGAAACTTGCAAAGGGAACAGAAAAATAACATAGTAAGGTTCTGCTATCCAGTGTTCACAGAACATGAGTGGGATACTCTTGACTGTAAAATGGGAAGCCAACTTTTGCTCACCATATACATACCTTATTCAGTACAAATGTTTATTAAGAATCTCCAAAAGCTAGACACTAGGCATCAGGGCTACAGTGATAGAGCAGATAAAGTGCCTGGCCTCACGGAGCTTGTGCTTCAGAGGATGTACATCAGCTAGACAGACTGAATGATGCATACTATATTGGGTTCACACTTCGTCTCAAGAAAAACATATATCCATAGACGTGATCCAGGAGTCAAATGACAAAAGACCTAGCCTCAAAGTGAGTGTTAATTTCATTAAATGGTAGGTAAAAATTATTTTATATGGCGAGATAGGCTCTGCTTAAAAGACATTATTCCTCCAAACGTATTATTCAAGCCAGCTTATAAACCTGTGACTTTTTCTAGGAGAAATGTTGCCTTCTTTCCCAAGAAGGGAGCAGTAGGGGTCAGGGTGGAAAGTTTCATCATCAGAGGCACAGTCTCACTACTACTGCTCAGCTCCAATTCGCAACCTTCTGAATGGTTTCCAGACTAAGTAATTTAGCAAAGTGATGAAGAAAAAATGGCCCATTAATCTTACGATGCGTGTTATAACTTAACTCTGGGTTTAGCATACGAAAAATATTATTTGCATTGATTAGATATATGATTTATGGCTGCATATATTATTCACTCTGAAGATTCTAAAATTATTAGCTGGGTTGACATGATGAACTGCACAGGAGTACTTCTAGATGACATCTCAATGTCATCTGTTACTCACATCATATAGGTCTAGGAATCAATATGTATTTTACTCAATATGAGATCTTATTCCAAACACCAAAATATGCCTGTTTTTATTCGATGGTTATCATCATGAAACTACCAGCTAAATATCATTTAGAAAATTCAAAGCAAGTAAATTACTGTATTAACTGTCCAACTATGATTATGACTTTCCTCCACTTATAGCTGAACCTAACATAATGATCTGGTCAGTCTGACTAGGAGGATTTATTCATTAATTTACTCAAATGTTCTGAGGTATATTTTCAAGGACTTAAATTATGGTCTGGTTTGTAGGATCCAACAGTAAGGGTGCAGGTTTATCTCCTACAAGCTCTGTGACCTTGCCCAAGTGACTTAGCATCTCTGAGCCTCACTTTCCTAATCTGCAAAATGGAAACAATAATAGAACCCAAGTTGTAAAGCTGAAGGAAAAAAAGTAATATGGTAATGTATTTTGGCACAAAAGAGCAGTTACGCTGATGGTCATTATTTGTGAATACTGTTGCTAAGATTATTGAAAACCTGTTGTGTGTTAGATGCTGTTCAAGGACTAGAATTTTAAGACTGTTCTTCATCTTTATCCCAGTTTTACCTGCAAAGTTCTGCCATGCACTGGAAAAACATACTGGTATTTCTAGGGAAGGGGACCACTCAGGTGACATTTTTGTTTCACCAGGTAGATAAAGTATACAAAGGTTATAGTGTATCTTTTAAGTCCTTTGGACGTCTAGTTACCTTTCACTAGAATGATTCTAGTAGATCCTGATAGATACCTGAGACAAGGTCAGGTCAGTGATGTTGGTACCTTTTCTGGCTTAAGAGCATAGGGTAGGGCTTCCCTGGTGGCGCAGTGGTTGAGAGTCCGCCTGCCGATGCAGGGGACACAGGTTCGTGCCCCGGCCCGGGAAGATCCCACATGCTGCGGAGCGGCTGGGCCCCTGAGTCATGGCCGCTGGGCCTGCGTGTCCGGAGCCTGTGCTCGGCAGCGGGGGAGGCCAAAGCAGTGAGAGGCCCGCGTACAGCAACAACAACAACAAAAAAGAGCATAGGGCAGAAACACAGGAAGAGAGGTCTTCCTTTTCCACTCCTGTTACTAAGAACCCTCTCGAATAATGACAATCTGAAACAGATCACTACATTGTTCATGTTGTAGAATCAAAGCAGTGTACAAAGCAAAGAGCACTGGCCTCCATTGTACTTGCATTTCACTTGAGATTCACTTTTCTAGACCGTGGAGAAAGCAGATGTTCCAACACTTTCCAGGTACTGGAATATTACAAGCTGGCAATCTCCACCACTGCATGTTTGATCACACCATTCCCTGCAAATGGAATGCTGTTCCATCAAGGTCAGATTGACCAGTGCAAATACCTCATTTTATCGTACGGTCAGGACCAAATTAACTTACTGAAATTCTGCCCAGCTCAGGGTCTACCTTCTCTGTGAAACCTCCTGTGAGATCCCAAGTTACAAATAACTCTATCTTCTTCAGAAGACATTGTATACTATATAAATAGTAATTTACATATAAATATATGTATATGTGTGTGTATTTCTTTGTTACATTAAGTTACAGCTCCTGTGGTTTCTCTTCTTAACTAAACTGGACCCCCTTATCATCACAGTGGCCATGTACATCATTGTATCCTCCAAAAAATCCAGATAATAATATCATGGATTCAGTATATAGTTGTTTAATAGAAAACAATTAACTAACCACTGCAGAATACTAGTGTCTCTCAAGGTGTGTTCAGTGGATCATAAATCCTATGAGACAGTCCATGAAGGAAAAGATTTCAAATAAATTTGGGATCTGTTGTCCACTACATCTCCTTATCAGAGACTCATAATTCACAAGACTCGTAAAAAGCTCTGTAGCAAAGAAACTGTTGACTTAGTTTGACCCAGTATTTCTCTTACAAGAGTATCAGTTCTGGAGGTCAAGGACATTTTCCACCTCTAATACAACATCTCTACTGCCTAGTAGAGTGCCTGGCACTTAGTAGACACCTAATAAATATTTGAATAAGTTTCAACATACATTCCCCTTTTAAGCTATAGAAGAAAAACACAGTATATAGTAAATTTTGATTTACTTGGGGAGAATAATAATATGAATAGATAAATTTACACAAATCATTTTGAAGTATATATATTTGACAATACTTTTTTCCACAAATCTACACAATGGCACATTTAGTGGTGATAGCAAACAAACTACATTTGCTTCTGAAAACTTGCTAAGAAGGATGGCTACTAAAAACTACAACTTGAACCCAAAACAATTGATTTAGTTCATTGGTCCCCACTCCTTAGCAGTTTTAATATAGAAGAAAATAGACGCATATATTTCTTTTCTGCCATAATATGACATCATATAAGGAATGCTATTTTATTAGCTAGAAATAAGATTTGCTTTTGTTATTTTAGTACATTTGATCACATAAGAATAATTCTAGATTTTTTCCCTTCCTGTGACTCTCATAGCATCCCCATCTAAAACAGACCTTGGAGATTTAGATCAAATGTCATATCAATTGTCCTAGACTGCTTACTATGTGCTTTCACTATAGATTTTAATGTCAATAGAGAAAGGAGAAGGAAAAGTCAGAGGGAAATGAAACAGGTGTATGCAACACCCCTCTCTACTACCGACATTTCTCAGAATTCTGGGGGAAGTTGCATCTATAAGTGGAAAGTTTTTCACCATGGAACTCACAGTGGTTGAACTTCTCATGAAGAATTTTTTTTCACTACTGAAGAACAATATGTTTGATTTTACCATAACTGAAAAGTTCTCCCATTTCTACTTCTGAGGTTTGCCCTCAAGACTACTGTTTACCTAATGGAAGGGACTCCTATGCATGGAGGAAAAAGTGCACCATTTGAAGGAAAAGCTAAAGGAGTGATATTCAGGTAGCTCCTCATTCCACCAATGAAAACATACACATAGATTTTCCACTTTACACCTCATTTTCCACCTTATTTTCATCATTTTGAAATGAATATGTAGGGTCTGATGAGTTTGTCAATAGTCTATAATTATTAGTGTTATTAAAATAGAATACAAATGATAAGCCATATGTAAAAATGCTGTGTGAATAAACTGCTATACCCCAAATAATACAAATGAGTGAATGGCAGTAAATACTAAGAGGGATTAACAACATAAAGGATATTAAAAAAATGATGACCGTATTTCATACTTATGTGTCTTCTTCTCTCTCACTTTTTTTTTTTTATTGCGGTACGCGGGCCTCTCACTGTTGTGGCCTCTCCCGTTGCGGAGCACAGGCTCCGGACGCGCAAGCTCAGTGGCCATGGCTCACGGGCCCAGCCGCTCCGCGGCATGTGGGATCTTCCCAGACTGGGGCACGAACCCGCGTCCCCTGCATCGGCAGGCAGAACACTCAACCACTGCGCCACCAGGGAAGCCCTTCTCTCTCACTCTTACTCAACTCCTCAATAACTAAGAGAATATGCTCACAAATGGTAAGCATGTTTTGGATGTTCGATGTGTGTTTGTGGGAAAGAACAAAAAAAAACCTGCCTCAGTTAGGTCAAATATCATACAAGAGATGAATGAGATTAGAGTTGGGATTGGGATTTGTGTTAGTTACTCAATAGCTAACCAATCACAGATATGACAGTGTAGTGCAATATGCAAATATACTTTTAAACAACTTCTCTTAAGTTATCTACTGTCTGTAAAGACAATCACACTCAACTGCTCTGCACTTAACCCCAGAGCTTCTGAGTTAGAATCTGTTAGAAATAGGTACACGTTTCATTGCTTTGGCAACATTTACATGGCTCTGCATCAGGCAATACAACTGCTAAGATCACACTCTGGGAATTCAGGAAAGGCTAGTGTCCAGTTCTGGTCGTTCTACCACCCAACTGTGATCTAGGGTAAATTCCTGATAAAAAAAAAAAAAAAAAGAAAAACCCTGAAGATGCTGAAACAGTATTTCCTACTTCACAGGGTCGTCATGGGGATAAAAGGTCATTAGGATAAAGTGCCTCTCACCCAGGAAACACTGATAAATGCTACTGATGCTACCATCATCATCATCATGACCGATCACGAACATATTGCCACATGGAAATTCAACATTCCCTGGGCCATTCACAACTCTCCTTTAAAGGACTCATATTCTATGTGGGGTCTTAACACCTTCAAATAACAGAAAATACAAGTCTTTACGCCTTTTTTTCTGTAGCTAATTTTGGCATCTTTCACCTCTGTCCACTTAAGTGTTGGTTTAGCATATTCTTGTCACACAAAGAAGCTACTTCCCAAAGAGAGGAACAATGTGTCAAGTGACAAAGACATTGAGTGAAGTCTTTCACATCCTAGATTGTCCACGGTACAGCTCAGCTGGTCTCTGGGTTGGAAGGCCTGGGTCTACTTTGCTCGTCTGTTACAGGGGAAGGGACATGGTCCTTAGCATGTGCTCTGTGAAACAGAGGCAGCTGCGGGTAGAATTATAACACAAGCAGAACTGGCTTCAATTCTTCCTTCTTAGGTCTTTTTCTTCTTGTTCAGCTGTTCAAGGAACTTGCCTGCCCTCTGTTCCTGCCAGGACGATGTTACATCTACCTGGATAAGTAGGTCACCATTGTATATCAGGAAAGGTCTTATTTGTAATCATCAGGAACCAGATACGGCTAATTTGAGCAGAAAAGGAAACTTTTGGAAGTTTATGGTTAGGTCTCAGTAACTAGACTAAACAACCGAAAGCCAAGGCTATGCTATTGCAATTATAGGATCAGGCCAAAGTGATGTTATAAGTCCCAGCTGGCCTTGCTACCAAGCAGGAACAGGAAACAGGAGGTTGACCCAGCACTGCTGGCCTTGCTTCTTTACATCATTTATTTGTAATTCAAAATCCAAGAGAGGGGTGCAGTTGGCCAACCCGAGGTCGCCCGACTGTTTTCCATCTGTAAGGGAGACTAAGCATGTGAGTAAACAGTGTATCTGACATGTTCAGCTTGTATAACGAGAGGAAGGCTCTGTTTCTCACCAAGAGCCACAAAGTGGAAAATTCCCCAGAGAAAGGAATTTCAGATCAGATGCTTGGAAAGTTAAAAACAACAACAACAAACAAATGCAGATGTGGAATTAAAGACATGGAGTCATTAAGAACCTCTATGTGGAGTGATTCAGACCTGAGTTCACATCTGGAGCAAGCTACTCAATCTTGCTGAGCTTCAATTTTCTCTAAAGGAAACAACATGGAAGATGATGTCCACATGTAACTTGTGGTACAAATGAAGGAGGGTAGTACAGGATATGATGCCTGGCACATCCTATGCATTTTCTAAAACTACTACTAGTACCATTATTATTGTTACTTATTATACAATTTATTGTAGAAATTAACAGGGAGAGTATTAATAAATGTTAATACAGTGCTAAGTGTCACATTTATGATCAACTAATTACTTGTTGATTCAACAAACATTCTACATATCAGAAAATAACCTGTTAGTATATATATATATTTTTTTTTAAAGAAAAGAAACCGTGAGGCTTAGAAAGTGTAAACAATGTACCAAAAGTCACTCATTTAAGAGGTAATGGAATATTATTCAGCCTTAAAAAATGAAGGAGATCCTTTCATTTGTGACAATATAGATGAAACAGGAGTGCATTATGCTAATGGAATAAGCCAGACAAGATAAATACAAATGATATCATTTATATATGGAATCTAAAAAGAAAAAAAGCCACACTCATAGAAACAGAGAGTAGAAAACTGGTTGCCAGGGGCTGGGGTGTGGGTGGGGAAAAGAGGGGAAGACTGGTAAAAGGGTACAAACTTTCAGCTGCAGGATGAATAAGGTCTGAGGATCTACTGTGTAACATAGTTACTACAGTCAATAACACTGTATTGTATAACATTTTCTGAGAGAATAGAACTTAAGTGTTCTCACCAAAAAAAGAAAAAAAGGAAAAAGGTGTCATGAGCTGTTAGATGTATTAATTAACGTGATGGGAAGGATCCTTTTGCAACGCATATGTATATTAAATCATCATGATATACTCTTTGACTATCTTACAATTTTGTCAATTATACCTTGATAAAACAGGAAAAAAAGAGGTAATAAAGATGAGATTCCAATCCAGGATTATCTAGCTCAAAAAACTACACTCTTAACCATTACAATATAGTATCCATCCATATGTTGTAACTGTAAAATGCTTAACACAAAGGAAACGTTAAATAATGGTATTTATTCTAACTCTAATGCTTACTAGATATTACTTATGTGGTATGCTTTACTTCTAATTACAAGGGTATAAGGTGCAAATTCTTGCTACAGAACATAAAAGCCCCTGTGGTACCCTGTAGGATAAACACAGTACCTGTAAATCTCTCATCTCTCAACCCAGAGTCTCCTCAAGTTGGAGGTTTTTACCCCATTTATAATGTGGGAATAATGCCTTTCCCACATTTGCACTGGGCATGAAAATCCATACTTCCAGGTGTATACTGAACCTCCACTTAGCTCCTCGTCACCTTGGAATCACCAGACCAAAGATCATTTATTCCATTAATATAAATGATGTAGGGATAGAAGTACAGAATATACAGAGTGTGTTGGAGGAATCCAAACAACAAGTCCTCCACTCTCAAAACAAATTTTAGAGTTCCAAAAGTAAAGAGCAATGTTTGGAAATAAAACTAAAAATGAAACATCTACAATTAGCCAAGTATTTATTATGGGTCAGGCTACTTACTAGGCAGTTGATAAACATTACAGCTCATCTTCCTGCAGTCCTTCAAAGCATATAATATTGTTTCCATTTCATAGAGAAGAAAATTGTATCTAAGCAGGTTAGTGATTAGCCCAAGACCACAGGGCTAGGCTGTAAGAAAAGAAGGCCAACTTTCAGTGGTCAAAATGGTGATGGATGTTATAACTAGAAGATTATGGCTAATCAAATAAAAATATTCAAAACGGTCCTAATGTATTATTAGGATTTCTTTAGAATAACTTGGGTGCCTTAGTGAATACAGTAGTGGTAGGCACTATAGTCTCTTTAATTTGCTAATCATACAAATCTACTTTAATATTCTTGGTGACAAGGAGCTAACTACTGATAAGACAGCTTCTTCAGTTTTGGGGCTACTCCAGGGTGAAATGCCGGAACGTCTTACTGCCTGCAATGTTACCTAGATCTACCAGGGAGAATAAAGCAGAACAAGTAGCCACTGTTCTTGACAAATGGATACAGTTTCAGTTTTCAAAATGTGAGTGTCAGATTCATTCACTGTATCAGATAGATCTGTCAAATGGCTTTGCCCATTTACTAATGGATGGCACACTGCAGACACACGTTGGGTCAAAGGACTCAATGTCACCTCATTGATACTGTCATCAATATAATTTGTATTGGCACTTTGTCTCACCCTGACTTTAAGGACTATGTGGGGAGATCCAAGTCTCCAGACCATGGACTGATCACCTCTGCTTGACACAGTATTCTCTGCTCATTTCCAGAGGGGACCAAGGATGAGCTCTTGTACTTCTGAGTCTATTCACCCTACCTGGCAACACACACTAGCTGGGCTGATTGGATCAAGCAGGAGCCCCAGAGTTTAAATTTCCAGCTGCATTGGAGGAAACAGAGGCTATGCCCCAATCCCATAACCCCTCACTTCTTACTGCTAGCCTATCCTAGGCTGTTCTTGCTGATAGGAGTATTTCATGCTAAAAATTAATTTTGCTTACCTGATGGCAGTCACACAACCTCAAATGCCATTTTTATAAATAAGGCAACCACCAATGGAGTGTGATTTAGGGTTTTTTCTTCTGTAGACCCTGCCTACCCTATAAAATCTCCTATTACTGCATCATGGAGACTATAATCCCTTTCCGAGGGAATAGGTTCTTTCCAACCATAAGATGAAATAAGAACCTACATTTCCATACTGCCCAAAAGGAAATACATTGATTACAAAATGCAGAAGAATGACTGATTTTCCACATTTGTTGTGTTCATTAAAGAGTTTTTGAATAGACTTGACAGTATTAAAGAAGTTCAACACACAGAAAATAAAAATTAATAAATGAAGAGAAAAAAATTGCATTTACAACAAACAACAAAATAAACACATTGATATATAAAAGGTTGTTATACATCGATGAAAAATGGATGTCATAAAGTCACAAACTGAAAAGTATTAACAGCCAATAAAGATATGAAAATATGTTCAACCTTGCTATTATTAATCAAAGAAATACAAATAAAATAATTCAGGTGTCATATTTTACTGACTAGAATGACAAAGTTTTAAAAAACTTGATAATACTGGTATTGATATTGATAATACTGGTACTGATGAGTGTGTGTAAGAAACCACACTGGATGTTAAATTCTTGGTAGAAATAAAAAGCACGGTAACCTTTCTGGAAGAAAATATGTCAGTATGTACCAGAACTGACAAACAGCCATTCAAGTTCTAGAAGTCCATTCTAAGGAAATAAACAAATGCTCAAAGACATATGAATAAGGATGCTTGTCTCATTGTTTAGCAGAGCAAAACAGGAATAATCTAAATGTTGAACAGTAGGGACTGGTTAAATAAATAACAGAATGCTGTTCAACCATTAAAAATGATGCTGCAGATTTTTATTAGGTGATGAGTAATCATACTTATATTACTAAATAAAAATGTTATAGAACTGTTTTGTAGTTTGATATAATAATTAAAGGTATTTTATACTTGCATTGTATTTATATGCACCCCGTCACAAAAAAGTTTCAAAAGATACCCTCAAAAATGTTACAGAGATGACTTATCAGAAATGGGATTTTGAGTTATTTTTCCTTTTTTCTTTAAATCCTTTCAATTTTGGAGTTTCTGCAATGAGCCTGTATTATTTTTACAATTAAAAATATTTAAATTTACAACAAAAGGATCTAAATTCCTCCAGTTTTCCATTTATTTTCTACCCTGGCTCAGGGTATTTGTGTAAAAGAAAAAAAATCAGCTTATTTTCTCTTTTGTATCAATCTAAATTTACTTTTCATAAGTTAACTATTTTAGTCTGGCAAAAGTTTCACACAGGAAAATTGTTAAGGTCTGAGTATTCTATTACCTTTAAAAGCACTGGAAACTTTGAAATTATTTCTTTCAGAATTTTCATATAATACTGAAAGGCGGGGGGGAGGTAGCAAAATGAAGGGAAATAGATAGTAGTAGTCAACTTCAATTAAGAAAAAGCAACAAGAGGCAGTTTGTACTCTTTTGATACGGCAGAAGCTCCATGTGTCAACTCATGCTAAAAAATGTATATATACACACACATGTATTAATCCACACATAATTAATCCAGTCTTAGGCTAATCACTCATTGTGGCAGAAACAACGAGCTGTTGACTACACTTTAATTAGCTCCTCCAGCCTGTAGAGGCATCACTAGGATCAAGATAGGAACAACATTCTCCATCTCCGCTTGCATCTGGGTATGGTTCTATCCCAAAGAATGTGACCAGAGGTGACCTGAAGAGTTTATGTCTGAAGGATAACGAGTTGATAATTGTAGCTTGCAGCTTCCTCTCTCCTTTCCTTTTTAGGACAAACGTAGAGCCACTTGATGAAGGTGGTGGGTCCCTGAGTAACTGAGCAGAAAACTGACCCGCAGACCACCAAAGTCCATACTACACTCCTGAGTGAGTGAGAAATGAACTGTCCATGTGTTGCTCCACTGAGGTTTAAGGTTTATTATTTAGTGTTTAACTAACACATTTTTTCTTTAAACCTCAGTTGCCTTCTCTGTAAAATAAAGTCTTTGAAAAGGATCCACTGTAAGTTTTTTCCATTGCTTATGTTTTTATCTTAGTTTTTAATTCTCAGAAATACTGCGCGCATTTTACCTTTTACGTTAGTAAGTCTACTTTTTTTCCCACAAAGACGGGTTCTTCAAGTTATGGAGAAGTCATAGCAGACTGTTGCTTCAGTTTAAGATACGCATTCACATATGAGATGAGAAGGGTGAGGACCCAGAGAAACGCCTTTGACAGAGGGGAGTGAGAGCATACTGAAGAATGTTTAGTAATAAAGAATTCAGATGGGAGAAACGGATGGGTTACATCTAACAGATTTGCTCAAAGGAATTCTGGAAAGGCAAATATGTGAAAATGTATAGCAAAGACATGAAATGCCTTTTGGTCCCTAAATGGATTTCATTTCAAAGACGTGCATATTGCAAATACATGTACCATAACACTTCTCTGTCCACTTCTAGAATCTTCTAAAGCCTGACAGAACATCTGCAGAGAGAGGATGTCATTCCAAGATAATCGACTGCAAGTGACTAAATTAAGATAAAAATGTCCTTAACCTTGAACAGTTTTTAAAGAGATTTTAGAAGAAAGGAGCCCTCCAGGGGGTTGTATAACTATATAATTGTACCCTTTCTAAAAGGCTATTTACAGATACATAATGTTTCCCCTCCATTCTTTAAAGTAAAATATAGGATAAAAAAAATAGTTTGGGGATAATATTTGATTGGGACAGCAGGCACTGCTAATCAGTACCACTCTCTCCTTATTCCTTACTATCAGAGCCCTGGTTAGGAGACCCCATTATCCTTAAGGCTAAGGTGGCCAGTTTAAAATCCGAGCTGATGAGATCTAAGTACAAGTCTGCTGACCATCTGTGGTAAAAAAAATTTGCTCTCTGAGTTAGACACTGCCTTTTTTTTCTTACTTAATTCCTTTTTTTTATCCTTTTCTTTCTTCCTGCCCAAATTGTTGGAACACTATTGGAGATTCTGGGGTCACTTTGAACCTATGTGGACGTGCTAGAGATGTGGAAGCTGGAAGAGCGAAGCAACCCAGTCCCCTGGTGATGCCCTTCAGCAGCTAGAGGGACTATCTCCAAACTTCCTGCTACCCGTGGAAAGTAAGGTAAATCACTCATTCACTTTCTGTTACCTACTAACTGATCCAGAACTCTAACCTCAGGGTTCTAGAACCCTTCTCAGTATCCCATAGTCATACTCATGTTCCGGACTCCTGATCATCAGACTTGCTTATAGCAGATGTATGGGGAGGGCGGGCTCTTCTGGAAGCCCTCATACTTCCTCCCCTACCCCCACCACACACAAATAATGATCTTTATGTCCACTCATCCTTCTATTTAAAGTAAGAGGCCAGGGCCCCCAGGAAGGCTTCACTGACAACCCTTTACTCCTCTCTACATGCAGAAAGGGTAGAGGTGTGGGCTCTGGAATCAGACTTCCTAGACTTGAATTCTTAATCTGTTACTTACCAGTTTAGGACGTGGGCAAAGTTGTTACCTTCTCTGGACACCCCTGTAAAAGAGGAACACTAAGTAGCTCCTACGTACCTTACTGAAAGGATTAAATGAGCAAATGCAGGTAAAGTTCTTACAATTTTTTCTTGGGTCAATCAATTGTAGCTGCTATTGTTACCTTTGGCTAATTTAGGGCAGAGTCCCTTTGCCCTCCTTTGGTTCTCTGGGCCCGTCTCATTCACAACACACACAACCGCATACTGCATTCACAACACACACAACCGCATACTGCAGAGTTTTGAAAGGTGGTTCTCAAAATGTGGTCCCTGGGCCAGCAATATCAGCCACACCTGGGAACTGGTTAGAACGCTGGCACCGGAGCCCAGCAATCTGTGTTTTAACAATATTCTCAGGCATATCTGATGCACACTAAAGGTTGACGACAACTGAGAACATCTGTCTCACACTCTCCTGGAGGCATTCACCAAAAATAGAGGTACAGGACCTTACACCTTACCAGTTGGAGAAGGGGTCTAGTAATTGCCCTGGTTATCATGCTTGTCATGATTTTTCAGCACATAAATGTTTGAGAATCACTGCCATTTTGAATGTGTGTTTCACTTGTCTGTTTTTCCAGTAGACTTTACTTCCTTGCAAGGAAGGTTTGTGAAGATTTGTTGTTGTTGTTTGCATTATTAGTTTTACTATGCTAATTCTAGAATCTCTGGTGCATAGTGCAATCTCAGGCAGGAAGTAGTGGCTCATTAAAACAGGTATCCCAAAAGTCTTAGTAGAACTTCAAGATTAATTCCTTCAAGAAGAGGTAAAATTGTCATTAGATGCAGATGATATGATACTATATATAGAAAACCCTAGAAACTCCACATGAAAACTACTACAACTGATAAACGAATTCAGCAAGGTAGCAGAATACAAGATTAACATACAGAAATTGGTTGCATTTCTTTATACCAACAATGAAATATCGGAAAGGGAACGTAAAAAAACAATGCCTTTTAAAAGCACAACCCTCAAAATAAAATACTTAGGAATAAACCTCACCAAGAAGGCAAAAGACTTATACACTGAGAACTGTAAGACATTAATAAAGGAAAGTGAAGATGATTCAAAGAAATGGAAAGACATCTCATGTTCTTGGGTTGGAGGAATTAACATTGTTAAAATGCTCATACTACCCAAAGCAATCTACAGATCTAATGCGATCCCTATCAAATTACCCATGACATTTTTCACGCAATTAGAACAAATAATCCTAAGATTCATACAGAACCATAAAAGACCCAGAATTGCCAAAGCAATCCTGAAGAAAAAGAACAACATTGGAGGCGTAGCCACCCCAGACTCAGACAGTACTCCAAAGTCACAGTAATCAAAACAGCGTGGTATTGGCACAAAAACAGACATATGGATCAATGGAACAGAATACAGAGCCAAGAAATAAAACCACATCTCAGTTAATCTTTGACAATTAATCTTTGACAAAGGAGGCAAGAATATATAATGGGAAAGAGACAGGCTCTTCCGCAAGTGGTGTTGGTAAAGTTGGACAGCCTTATATAAACCAGTGAAGTTAGAACACATCCTTTTACCATACACGAAAATAAACTCAAAATGTCTTAAAGACTTAAACATAAGACATGACACCATAAAACTTCTAGAAGAGAACACAGGCAAAATATTCTCTGACATAAATCATACCAATGTTTTCTTAGGTCAGTCTCCCAAGACAATAGAAATAAAAATGAAAATAAACAAAGGGGACCGAATCAAACTTACAAGCTTTTGCACAGCAAAGGAAACCATAAACAAAATGAAAAGACAATCTACAGAATGGGAGAAAATATTTGCAAATGATGCGACCAGCAAGGGCTTAATTTCCAAAATATACAAACAGCTCATATAACTTGATGACAATAAAAGCAAACAACCCAATCAAAAAAAATAGGCAGAAGACTTAAAAAGACATTTCTCCAAAAAAGAAATACAGATGGCCAATAGGCACATGAAAAGAGGCTCAACACTGCCAATTATTAAAGAAATGCAAATCAAAACTACCATGAGGTACCACCTCACACCAGTCAGAATGGCCATCATTAAAAAGTCTACAAATAACATATGCTGGAGAGGGTGTGGAGAAAAGGGAACCCTCCTACAACACTGTTGGTGGGAATGTAAGTTGGTGCAGCCACTGTGGAAAACACTATGGAGGTTCCTCAGAAAACTAAAAATAGACCTACCATATGATCCAGCAATTCCACTCCTGGGCGTATATCCAGACCAAACTATAATTCAAAAAGACACATTCACCCAGATCTTCACAGCAGCAATATTCACAACAGCCAAGACATGGAAACAACCTAAATGTCCATCAACAGATGAATGGATAAAGATGATGTGGTACATATATACAGTGAAATACTACTCAGCCATTAAAAAAAAGAATGAAATAATGCCATTTGCAGCAGCAACATGGATGCAACTAGAGATTATCATACTAAGCAAAGTATGTCAGAAAGAGAAAGACAGATACCATGATACCACTTATATGTGGAATCTAAAATATGACACAAATGAACCTATCTATGAAACAGAAACAGAATCAGAGACATAGAGAATAGACTGGTGGCTGCCAAGGGGGAAGCAGGTGGGAGAGGGATGAACTGGGAGTTTGGGATTAGCAGACGCAAACTGGTATATATAGATTGGCTAAACAACAAGGTCCTACTATATAGCACAGGGAACTATATTCAATATCCTGTGATAAACCATAATGGAAAAGAATATGAAAGAGAATGTATATACATATGTATAACAGAGTCACTTTGCTGTACAGCAGTAATTAACAACGCTGTAAACCAAGTATACTTCAATAAAAAATAAGTTAATTAAATTTTTAAAAAGATTAATTCCTTCAGAAGAACAAGTACTACACATTCACAAAAAAAGCACCCTTTGAAAGTTTAAATTTTTGAATTTCTTTGCCACTTCCTTAGTTTTGATCATCTTGGACAATATATTTTCAATACTGAGTTTTAAAAAGAATTGTGTTTCAGTGTTTGCTATCCTTAGAGAGACAGAAACAGATAAGTACAACTAAATACTTGTTTTTCAAAAGTCTCAAAAGTATAAGGGAAATGAAAGTAATTATATCTTCAAATGATTTTGGGGTATGTTTCTAATTTCATACTTCTGATGCGATTCAAGATTAAAACTGTATTAAGACATTTGAGACATGCCGCATTGGTATTAAATGAATTTAATTTTGTGTAAAGTGGCAGAAAAATTTTCTTCAGCGAACATACCTGCAGATATAAAATCATAACCATAAATCTACAAAAAAGCAAGCTATTGAATGAAATCTGATTGGTTATTTCCCTGCAGTATGGATCTACTAATAACTTAATTTACTACTTGCTAACAGAAGCCAAAATTTAAATATACATATATATATGTGTGTGTGTATATATCTATCTCTTCAATTTTAAATCATTCATATATATGAACAAGTATACATACACATATATAACAACTGTTCATATATATAAACAATTTAAATTAAAGAAAGTACATCTGGTGGCCTATCTTTTCCCCCCGATTTCTAAAGAACACCATATTCTATTCTTGGCAGTGGAATGTCAATCCACCTTAAGGGTTGTTCAATGAGCATATCTGAGAAACCACTGGTTTAGCCAATGATGTACTTATTGAGGGAGGCCCTAGTGCCACTGTCAAGAGCTTATCCACAGGAGAGATAAGAAGGTACTTGTTTGGTTTGTGAAAAGAAGGAGTAGTGAGGAATGGCAGGTAGCTGCAGGCTGATGACACGTGATGTCCGTATATATGTAGAACCAACACACCCATAATTGCACCCCTTTTCCATACCCAAATCCAAAGCCTTTATATCATTAATCCCAGGCAAAAATGGTAAGATTCATGTGTGTTACTATCCCACGGCTTCAAGATGCCTATAAACTCATGAGTATGTCTTAGTTTTATCAGTGGAGGACAAACCAGGCTTCTATCACCAAGCCCCATTCCATAACAGGCAAACCAGTCCAAGACTTCTCTGAGTGCTGCAGGAGAGTCTATGGAAGGGGCGCTCACTCCACTGTGATGCCTAAAATGCCTTTGCACAGAGCAAACATTCAATACATGCTGAGTGAATGAATGAGTGAACTGGCTCATTTCAGGGAAATTCCATTCAACAGGCTGGCATTCCTTCCTACCCATCTTAACTGTTAAGCTTGCCATCAGACAAAAATTTAATTATAAAACGTTAGAGCTGAGGAAATTTTAGAAACTATCTACTCTCCAGAGGTATACAACTTTAATTTCGTGGTAAAAATCACTAGGAGTGATTTAGGAGTCTATCAGACCTCAGTCCAAATTCCACATCTACCATATTTTGGTGAGCAAATAACTACTTCTAAGGCTCTGTTCCATGTATGCATTATGGGATATCATAATAATACATACATTAATTGTATGACTATCAGGGGATGAAATGACACAATCCATTTGCCATGGTCGGCTAAGTAATTTGCACCAAGTAAGCACTCAAGACATTAGCCAATATTCATAGCGGAGAGATGAAAACAAAACTCTGGGACTGATGCCTACCTTAGTGGCCCCAGTGGTCATAATGACTTTCTTCCATTCAGCCTGCTCTCTTCTCACTAAGACTAAGGAAGAGAAGATGAACAAATTAGCAATAACAATTTGAAAATGGTTTTATACTCCCTGAATGAATGGAATTATAATAAAATGATTCATGAGTTCTGCAGAAATATGATGAGACTTTAGATCTTTATGTTAGTTCTATACAAAACCAATTTATGGCCCTAAGATGTACCTTCCCACCCAGCCCCATCCTTATCAGGATCAAATATCATTGTAAATGGAAAAGTCAACAACACATAATCAACAAGCTAAGTTACAAGCCAGTGAAGTCTCGGAACTTTGACAGAGAAAATTCAGATTTATCATTATATGTAAAAATAAGATGGGGGGACCTTGAAGATGGCGGATGAGTAAGACACGGAGATCACCTTCCTCCCCACAGATACACCAGAAATACATCTACACGTGGAACAACTCCTACAGAACACCTACTGAACGCTGGCAGAAGACCTCAGACCTCCCAAAAGGCAAGAAACTCCCCACGTACCTGGGTAGGGCAAAAGAAAAAAAAGAAAAAACAGAGACAAAAGAATAGGGACGGCACCTGCACCAGTGGGAGGGAGCTGTGAAGGAGGAAAAGTTTCCACACACTAGGAAGCCCCTTCGTGGGCGGAGACTGCAGGGGGCGGAGGGGGGAGCTTCGGAGCCGCGGAGGAGTGCACAGCAACGGGTGCGGAGGGCAAAGCGGGGAGATTCCCGCACAGAGGATCGGTGCCGACCGGCACTCACCAGCCCGAGAGGCTTGTCTGCTCACCCGCCGGGGCGGGCGGGGCTGCGAGCTGAGGCCGGAGCGCAAGGAGAGGACTGGGGTTGGCGGCTTGAACACAGCCTGAAGGGGTTAGTGCACCACGGCTAGCTGGGAGGGAGTCCGGGGAAAAGTCTGTACCTGCCGAAGAGGCAAGAGACTTTTTCTTCCCTCTTTGTTTCCTGGTGCGTGAGGAGAGGGGTTTAAGAACGCTGCTTAAAGGAGCTCCAGAGACGGGCGCGAGCCGCGGCTAAAAGCGCGAACCCCAGAGACGGGCGCGAACCGCGGCTAAAAGCGCGGACCCCAGAGACGGGTGCGAGCCGCGGCTGAAAGCGCGGACCCCAGAGACGGGCGCGAGCTGCGGCTGAAAGCGCGGACCCCAGAGACGAGCGAGAGACGATAAGGCTGCTGCTGCCGCCACCGAGGGGCCTGTGTGCGAGCACAGGTCACTCTCCACACCCCTCTTCCGCGGAGCCTGTGCAGCCCGCCACTGCCAGGTTCCCGGGATCCAGGGACAACTTCCCCGGGAGAACGCACAGCGGGCCTCAGGCTGGTGCAAAGTCACGCTGGCCTTTGCCGCCGCAGGCCCGCCCCGCACGCCACGCCGTGCCCCTCCCGCCCAGCCGGCCTGAGTGCGCCAGAGCCCCCGAATCAGCGGCTCCTTTAACCCCGCCCTGTCTGAGCAAAAAACAGACGCCCTCCAGCGACCTACACGCAGTGGCAGGGCCAAATCCAAAGCTGAGCCCCTGGAAGCTGTGAGAACAAAGAAGAGAAAGGGAAATCTCTCCCAGCAGCCTCAGAAGCAGCGGATTAAAGCTCCACAATCAACTTGATATACCCTGCATCTGTGGAATACCTGAATAGACAACCAATCATCCCAAATTAAGGAAGTGGACTTTAGGAGAAAGATCTATGATTTTTTTCCCTTTTCCTCTTTTTGTGAATGTATATGTGTATACTTCTGTGTGAGATCTTGTCTGTTTAGTCTTGCTTTCACCATTTGTCCTAGGGTTCTATCCGTCCATGGTTTTTTTTTTTAATTTTTCTTAATAATCAATTTTAATTTTAATAACGTTATTATACTTTACCTTCGTTCTTTCTTTTTCTTTCTTTTCTTTCCTTCCTTCCTTCCTTCCCTCCTTTAGACAACGAATCATCCCAAATTGAGGAGGTGGTCTCTGACAGCAAGATTTATGATTTTTCCCCCTTTACCTCTTTTAGTGAGGGTGTATGTGTATGCTTCTGTGTAAGATTTTGTCTGTATAGCTTTGCTTCCAACATTTGTCCTAAGGTGCTATCCGTCCCTTTTTTTTTTCTAAATAAGAATTTTTTAATTCAATAATTTTATTATACTTTATTTTATTTTTACTGTATCTTCCTTCTTTCTGTCTTTTTTCCTTCTTTCCCTCCTTCCTTCCTTCCTCCCTCCCTCCCTCCTTTCTTTCCTTCTTTCCTTCTTTGCTTCTTTCTTTCTTCCTTCCTTCCTTCCTTCCGTCCTTTCCTTCTTTCTTTCCTCATACTTTTACTAATTCCCTCTACTTTTTCTCCCTTTTATTCTGAGCCGTGTGGATGAAAAGCTCTTGGTGCTCCAGCCAGGAGTCAGGGCTCTGCCTCTGAGGTAGGAGAGCCAACTTCAGGACACTGGTCAACAAGAGACCTCCCAGCTCCACATAATATCAAACGGCGAAAATCTCCCAGAGACCTCCATCTTAACACCAGCACCCAGCTTCACTCAACGACCTGCAAGCCACAGTGCTGGACAACCTATGCCAAACAACTAGCAAGACAGGAACAGAACCCCACCCATTAGCAGAGAGGCTGCCTAAAATAATAATAAGGCCACAGACACCCCAAACACACCACCAGACGTGAACCTGCCCACTAGAGAGACAAGATCCAGCCTCATCCACCACAACACAGGCACTAGTCCCCTCCACCAGGAAACCTACACAACCCACTGAACCAACCTTAGCCACTGGGGACAGACATCAAAAACAGCAGGAACTACGAACCTGCAGCCTGTAAAAAGGAGACCCCAAACACAGTAAGATAAGCAAAATGAGAAGACAGAAAACACACAGCAGATAAAGGAGCAAGATAAAAATGCACCAGACCTAACAAATGAAGAGGAAATAGGCAGCTTACCTGAAAAAGAATTCAGAATAATGATAGTAAGGATGATCCGAAATCTTGGAGATAGAATGGACAATAGAATGGACAAAATGCAAGAATCAGTTAACAAGGACCTAGAAGAACTAAAGATGAAACAAGCAACAATGAACAACACAATAAATGAAATTAAAAGTACTCTAGATGGGATCAATAGCAGAATAACTGAGGCAGAAGAATGGATAAGTGACCTGGAAGATAAAATAGTGGAAATAACTACTGCAGAGCAGAATAAAGAAAAAGGAATGAAAAGAACTGAGGACAGTCTCAGAGACCTCTGGGACAACATTAAACGCACCAACATTCGAATTATAGGGGTTCCAGAAGAAGAAGAGAAAAAGAAAGGGACTGAGAAGATATTTGAAGAGATTATAGTTGAAAACTTCCCTAATATGGGAAAGGAAATAGTTAATCAAGTCCAGGAAGCACAGAGTCCCATACAAGATAAATACAAGGAGAAATACGCCAAGACACATATTAATCAAACTGTCAAAAATTAAATACAAAGAAAGCATATTAAAAGCAGCAAGGGAAAAACAACAAATAACACATAAGGGAATCCCCATAAGGTTAACAGCTGATCTCTCAGCAGAAACCCTACAAGCCAGAAGGGAGTGGCAGGACATACTGAAAGTGATGAAGGAGAAAAACCTGCAGCCAAGACTACTCTACCCAGCAAGGATCTCATTCAGATTTGATGGAGAAATTAAAACCTTTACAGACAAGCAAAAGCTGAGAGAGTTCAGCACCACCAAACCAGCTTTACAACAAATGCTAAAGGATCTTCTCTAGGCAAGAAACACAAGAGAAGGAAAAGACCTATAATAACGAACCCAAAACAATTTAGAAAATGGGAATAGGAACATACATATCGATAATTACCTTAAATGTAAATGGACTAAATCCTCCCACCAAAAGACACAGATTAGCTGAATGGATACAAAAACAAGACCCATATATATGCTGTCTACAAGAGACCCACTTCAGACCTAGAGACACATACAGACTGAAAGTAAGGGGATGGAAAAAGATATTCCATGCAAATGGAAAACAAAAGAAAGCTGGAGTAGCAACTCTCATATCAGACAAAATAGACTTTAAAATAAGGACTATTAAAAGAGACAAAGAAGGACACTACATAATGATCAAGGGATCGATCCAAGAAGAAGATATAACAATTGTAAATATTTATGCACCCAACATAGGAGCACCTCAATACATAAGGCAAATACTAACAGCCATAAAAGGGGAAATCAACAGTAACACATTCAGAGTAGGGGACTTAAACACTCCACTTTCACCTATGGACAGATCATCCAAACTGAAAATAAATAAGGAAACACAAGCTTTAAATGATACATTAAACAAGATGGACTTAATTGATATTTATAGGACACTCCATCCAAAAACAACAGAATACACATTTTTCTCAAGTGCTCATGGAACATTCTCCAGGATAGATCATATCTTGGGTCACAAATCAAGCCTTGGTAAATTTAAGAAAATTGAAATTGTATCAAGTATCTTTTCTGACCACAATGCCATGAGACTGGATTATCAATTACAGGAAAAGATCTGTAAAAAATACAAACACATGGAGGCTAAACAATACACTACTTAATAATGAAGTGATCACTGAAGAAATCAAAGAGGAAATAAAAAAATACCTAGAAACAAATGACAATGGAGACACAACGACCCAAAACCTGTGGGATGCAGCAAAAGCAGTTCTAAGGGGGACGTTTATAGCAATACAAGCCCACCTTAAGAAGCAGGAAACATCTCGAATAAACAACCTAACCTTGCACCTCAAGCAATTAGAGAAAGAAGAACAAAAAAACCCCAAAGCTAGCAGAAGGAAAGAAATCATAAAAATCAGATCAGAAATAAATGAAAAAGAAATGAAGGAAATGATAGCAAAGATCAATAAAACTAAAAGCTGGTTCTTTGAGAAGATAAACAAAATAGATAAACCACTAGCCAGACTCATCAAGAAAAAAAGGGAGAAGACTCAAATCAATAGAATGAGAAATGAAAAAGGAGAGATAACAACTGACACTGCAGAAATAAAAGAGATCATGAGAGATTACTACAAGCAACTCTATGCCAATAAAATGGACAACCTGGAAGACATGGACAAATTCTTAGAAATGCACAACCTGCCAAGACTGAATCAGGAAGAAATAGAAAATATGAACAGACTAATCACAAGCACTGAAATTGAAACTGTGATTAAAAATCTTCCAACAAAGAAAAGCCCAGGACCAGATGGCTTCACAGGCGAATTCTATCAAACATTTAGAGAAGAGCTAACACCTATCCTTCTCAAACTCTTCCAAAATATAGCAGAGGGAGGAACACTCCCAAACTCCTTCTACGAGGCCACCATCACCTTGATAGCAAAACCAGACAAGGATGTCACAAAGAAAGAAAACTACAGGCCAATATCACTGATGAGCATAGATGCAAAAATCCTCAACAAAATACTAGCAAACAGAATCCAACAGCACATTCAAAGGATCATACACCATGATCAAGTGGGGTTTATTCCAGGAATGCAAGGATTCTTCAATAAACGCAAATCTATCAATGTGATAAACCATATTAACAAATTGAAGAAGAAAAACCACATGATCATCTCAATAGATGCAGAGAAAGCTTTTGACAAAATTCAACACCCATTTATGATAAAAACCCTGCAGAAAGTAGGCATAGAGGGAACTTTCCTCAACATAATAAAGGCCATATATGACAAGCCCATAGCAAACATCATCCTCAATGGTGAAAAACTGAAAGCATTTCCACTAAGATCAGGAACAAGACAAGGTTGCCCACTCTCACCACTCTTATTCAACATAGTTTTGGAAGTTTTAGCCACAGCAATCAGAGAAGAAAAGGAAATAAAAGGAATCCAAATCGGAAAAGAAGAAGTAAAGCTGTCACTGTTTGCAGATGACATGATCCTATACATAGAGAATCCTAAAGATGCTACCAGAAAACTACTAGAACTAATCAATGAATTTGGTAAAGTGGCAGGATACAAAATTAATGCACAGAAATCTCTGGCATTCCTATATACTCATGATGAAAAATCTGAAAGTGAAATCAAGAAAACACTCCCATTTACCATTGCAACAAAAAGAATAAAATATCTAGGAATAAACCTACCTAAAGAGACAAAAGACCTGTATGCAGAAAATTATAAGACACTGATGAAAGAAATTAAAGATGATACAAATAGATGGAGAGATATACCATGTTCTTGGATTGGAAGAATCAACATTGTGAAAATGACTCTACAACCCAAAGCAATCTATAGATTCAATGCAATCCCTATCAAACTACCACTGGCATTTTTCACAGAACTAGAACAAAAAATTTCACAATTTGTATGGAAACACAAAAGACCCCGAAGAGCCAAAGCAATCTTGAGAACAAAAAAAGGAACTGGAGGAATCAGGCTCCCTGACTTCAGACTATACTACAAAGCTACAGTTATCAAGACGGTATGGTACTGGCACAAAAACAGAAAGATAGATCAATGGAACAGGATAGAAAGCCCAGAGATAAACCCACGCACATATGGACACCTTATCTTTGATAAAGGTGGCAGGAATGTACAGTGGAGAAAGGACAGCCTCTCCAATAAGTGGTGCTGGGAAAACTGGACAGGTACATGTAAAAGTATGAGATTAGATCACTCCCTAACACCATACACAAAAATAAGCTCAAAATGGATTAAAGACCTAAATATAAGGCCAGAAACTATCAAACTCTTAGAGGAAAACATAGGCAGAACACTCTATGACATAAATCACAGCAAGATCCTTTCTGACCCACCTCCTAGAGTAATGGAAATAAAAACAAAAATAAACAAATGGGACCTAATGAAACTTCAAAGCTTTTGCACAGCAAAGGAAACCATAAACAAGACCAAAAGACAACTCTCAGAATGGGAGAAAATATTTGCAAATGAAGCAACCGACAAAGGATTAATCTCCAAAATTTACAAGCAGCTCATGCAGCTCAATAACAAAAAAACAAACAACCCAATCCAAAAATGGGCAGAAGACCTAAATAGACATTTCTCCAAAGAAGATATACAGACTGCCAAAAAACACATGAAAGAATGCTTAACATCATTAATCATTAGAGAAATGCAAATCAAAACTACAATGAGATATCATCTCACACCAGTCAGAATGGCCATCATCAAAAAATCTAGAAACAATAAATGCTGGAGAGGGTGTGGAGAAAAGGGAACACGCTTGCACTGCTGGTGGGAATGTGAATTGGTTCAGCCACTATGGAGAACAGTATGGAGGTTCCTTAAAAAGCTACAAATAGAACTAGCATATGACCCAGCAATCCCACTACTGGGCATATACCCTGAGAAAACCGAAATTCAAAAAGAGTCATGTACCAAAATGTTCATTGCAGCTCTATTTACAATAGCCCGGAGATGGAAACAACCTAAGTGCCCATCATCGGATGAATGGATAAAGAAGATGTGGCACATATATACAATGGAATATTACTCAGCCATAAAAAGAAACGAAATTGAGCTATTTGTATTGAGGTGGATAGACCTAGAGTCTGTCATACAGAGTGAAGTAAGTCAAAAAGAAAAAGACAAATACCGTATGCTAACACATATATATGGAATTTAAGAAAAAAAAAATGTCATGAAGAACCTAGGGGTAAGGCAGGAATAAAGACGCAGACCTCCTAGAGAACGGACTTGAGGTTATGGGGAGGGGGAAGGGTGAGCTGTGACAGGGCAAGAGAGAGTCATGGACATATACACACTAACAAACGTAGTAAGGTAGATAGCTAGTGGGAAGCAGCCGCATGGCACAGGGATATTGGCTTGGTGCTTTGTGACAGCCTGGAGGGGTGGGATAGGGAGGGTGGGAGGGAGGGAGATGCAAGAGGGAAGAGATATAGGAACATATGTATATGTATAACTGATTCACTTTGTTATAAAGCAGAAACTAACACACCATTGTAAAGCAATTATACCCCAATAAAGATGTTAAAAAATAATAATAAGATGATATGAAGAACTCAATCTAAAAAATATTACCTGGAGATCTATAATCTCTACAATAGTGCTATAAAAAGTAAAGAGCTAGAAATCTATTTAGATGGTTTTCCTTATAAGAAAGCACTTTCTGTATAACTTTTAATGTACTATTGATGAGAACAATTCAACAAGAGTCAAATAAATATCTGCAGATGTCCTACAAGAAGAAAAGAACAGAGTTAGATGTGACAGGGGATAACTGGACTTCAGGATGAGTAAGACCCTATACTTGACCTCAATAAATTAACATGAAATACAGTGGATGAGTCATGTACAGAATGTCAGAATTCTAAAAGGCCAAGCTAAGTACCAAAAGGAACACGTGGGGACTCTTAAGAAGGAAATAAAATATTGGTTAGTTGATTACGAAAAGGCAGAAGGGAGTAGGTTCCCTTTGGCTGCTCTTTGAAGAGATCACTTCCTTTCCCCCCTAGTCCTGAGGCTAGGGTGGCATGGGCAATAGAGGAATGTGGGGACTGAGAATCATTTCTACTCTCACCAGAGTGGCTGGAAGCAGATTTTCTTACCAGGATGTAGTAGTATGCTAATATTTAAGGGTTCTTGAGGTCAGAGAGAAGGGTTTGAATACTCCGGCTCCATCTCTTGCTGTGGGTCAAGTTTCTTACCTTTCCAACACCTCGGCGTCTTTATCTGAAAATTGGGGACGATGATAATGTCTCCCACCTGAGTGTGAGAACTATATGATACAGTGCATACGCAGGGTAAGTTTGGTGCCTGGCAAACAGAAAGTGCGCAGTACGACAGGCGAGTGTAGTGACAATAAAGGCAAAGATGACGGGGGTAGTGCCGGTGTTGCTTCTGCCCCCAGAACGGGCTCTGACTGGGAGAGAGTTAAAGCACCTTTGGGTTCATGAGGGTTTATATATAAGCAACGGTTGATCAATGTGAGCGGGTTGTCCAAATGATTATGTGCAATCTAAGAAAAAAATGGGCCTCGGATCTGCTCAGCTACTTAATAATATTAGCAGCGGGAGTAGTCAAAGAAGCTAAATTTTATTACGTGTTTATATGCCAAACAACGTGCTGAACGTTTTAAAAGGATTTACTCACTTATTACAACGAGGCTATACGCTAGGTCCTGATAATGTTATTCGTCTCTTTCAGATGTTGACTGAGCCTCAGACGGGTTACAAAAGCACCTAAGATCCCCTTGTCAGTACATGACGGAAATGAGTTCAAATCCAGCCTGCCTGACTTGTTCTTAATCACTAAGGTATGAAATTAAGCATGTTGCCCTTTGCCTGATTCTCCTTCTGAGGCCTGAATATTTCACTTAGCTCTCTGAGTGCAGAAGAGAGAAAATTCTCTCTCCTTGACGCAACTTGACATTAATATCCAACTCCCCTTCTCAAAATGGGTTGCTTCAACGAGCAGCAATGAATGCCGGGTCGTGGACCAGTCACCTTGATGACTAAGAGTCAGACACTAGGGAAAGAAAATGTTCTGTGACAAACCTACCCTTGTACAGAAACAAGACAGAAATGGGGGGACAGGGCAGAAGATAATGGAATAAGGCATAGGAAAAATAGCACATGGCATCGTGACAGTAATAATAATAATAGTAGTAGTAGTAGTAATAGTAATAATAATAGACTTCACTATGCTCTAGGCATTGTATTAAGTGCTTGGTGTAAGTGACTTCATTTTAACATTGAAAACAAGTCTATGGGGATGAAATATTATTAACATCATTTTATAGGCAAGAGTATTGAGGTTCAGGTAATCAGGTAAATTGCCCAAGCTCATATGGTTAGCAAGTGGAAAGCAGAGATTTGAACCAGCACCTACACTCCTAACCATTATGCTATAACCATTATGCTGAAGACATAAGAATTCCAATGGTCTTTCCCCATAACCCACTCCTGCACTCCAGACTTAAATAGTCCAAGATCAAGAGAGAGCAAGCTTGGAGTTGCCACTCTTCAGTGAGTGTCAATCATTTCAAAACAGTGTATTTGCTAACAAGATGCAGTTCCTGTGATAATCTTCTCAACCAGCTATCAAGAAACAGGAAGCAAAGATTCAAGTAACAGTATGTTCCTACTTACGAGGAAGGTGGGACAGCACAGTTGACACTGGGCTTAACTGTTCTGGAAAACGTGGTCCCAGTAGGCATACACGCTGGTACATTTTCCCCACCTACCAAATACAAAAGAAGTATTTCATTTCCATGTTGCTCTTCAAAGTTCCACCTCATTCGTGCCTGTCATTCATCCTCTGGCCTCTTCCTGTCTCCATTTCTGTACAGAAAGGTGCTGAGTCTCTGCTCTCGGATACGAAAAGGGTGTGTTAGGAGAGGGAGCCATGGTACCTCGATGTCTTTTTTTTTTCATCTTAATTCTATTATGCCAACTCCACTGAACTTAATTAGAGTGAATACAGAATTACACAATTACCCTCTGTTCTATTCTTCAGATGTTATATTTTGATAAAATTTACGACATGCTGCTCTCCCCTTGAACACCAGATGAACACTAGAAATGGATGTGTGTTGACATAAAATCTGTTATAATTACAATTGAAGTATAGCTTACATAATGATAGTGTTAACATAAAATTATAGATGTGTAGAGACAACGTGGTCATGCATTTTTTAGTATAAGTACATGCTTAGACCAATATCTGTTAGCGGAATGAAGATGGAAGAGAATTTTGGTTAAGCCACAAAGGCTGTTTAAGGAGTTGCAGATAGCTAAGGGGAACTCAAAGACCAGTAAGATAATATTTCCCCTGCCTGCCATGTTTGCAATTGCAAAGTGAAGGGAAGATGTGAAAGTAAGTACCCCTATGGAAATTACAAGACAAGTACATTTTTTTCTTTGAGTACCTGGGTAAATGCTTAAATTCTAATGTATATCAGTGATGCAAATTTTCAACTGAGTTTGATAAATCATAAAATAATAATTATACATATATGTATATAAAACTGCATGGAACTAGGCAGTTCAGAATTACTTCTAATTAAAGAGGTACCCTATGACAACTAACTTAAACCTTACAAAATACGGTTCCAAGTACCCTATCAGAGTGAAAAGCAGGAGACTGAAAGGTTTAGTGTAAATGTTTGTAGTCATGGTGTCTTAACTAAAACTGCTGTGTCACAAATACTATTAAAATAATTGTGACATTTTATTCACTTTTACTGCAAACAACAAAACAAACTATAGGTATTTTTTCATTTCAGGTAATTATTTTAGCTAACAGTTATTAAATGTTTTGGGAAGACACAGTGCTAATTGCATTACTTCATTTTACCTTTAAAATAGCGCTTCCATGTAATTATTCTTAATATCTCCATTGTATTAAAGTGTATCTCTAGTTTAGACCTTTCTTCAGAACTGCAGACTTGTGTATCCAACTGTGTACTCAGCATCTCTACTTGGACGTCACGAAAACATCTCAAATCTTATACCTCCAAAACTGGTCTTTAATCCCCCAAACATGCTCTACCCCAAACTTTTTCCATCTTAGGTGACAGTAACCACACCTTTCCAGTTCCCCAGGCCCTACATCTCGAATTCACCCTTGACCCCCTCTTCCTTTCCATTCTTGCATTCAATCTACCACGAAATGCTGTCACAACCTTCCCAATGTGCCACTTCTGAGAATTACCAGCCGCTAGCAGCCTGGTGCAGGCCACCAACATAGACCTCGAGGATCCTGTAGTCACCTCCCGAGATTCTCCCTGACTCCACTCTCTCCCCACATCCTCAAGACCACAGATAGAGTTATGCTTTTCAAACAAGAGACAGTTCATGCCACACCTCGGCTAAAATCCTGCCCCTGGCTGCCTACATTTAGAGTAAAAGACACAATGCATGTGATGGCCTCCCAGGACTTACCCAATCCATCCCATCACATATCCGACCTCCAGCCCTCCTGCTGTCTCTTCCTTCCCACTGACTAAGTCAGCCAGGGTGGCCTCCTTGATATTCCTCCAAGCTGCCCGGCATATTTCTGCCTTAGAGTTTTGGGACTGGTTATTCTTGCTCCCAGGGAGTGGTCTCCCCATCATACATTCTGACAACTCCCTCACTTCAAGTCTTTGCTCAAATGTCAACTTATAAAATCCACCCTGACTACCCTATTTAAAATCAGAACCTACCTGTACACTCCTCCAGCACTCCCAACCCAAGCCTCTTCAGTGAGCTTCACATCCTTTTCCTTATCCCGTAGCGCCCATCAACCTGTGACAAGGCACAGAATTTATTTATAACATCCGTTTCCACACGAGAGTGTAAGGAGGGAGAAAGCATGCAAGAAGGAGCACGCAGGCAAAGGCTCTTGTCTGATTTATTCATTGATACGTCCAAGCATAGAGAACAGGAAGATGCTTGATAAATAGTCCTGAAAAAGATACAGATGAGGAAACTAGTAGTAAAGCTCAGAAAGTTTAAGTAACTTCCTCAAGGTTCTAGAGCTAGAAGAGGGTCACAGTAGAATTCACACTTCGGGATGCCTAACTTCAAATCTCTTAGCCTCTCTGCTATCTTTTTTTTTTTTCTTCTTCTTTGCGGTACGCAGGCTTCTCACTGTTGCAGCCTCTCCCGTTGCGGAGCACAGGCTCCGGACGCGCAGGCTCAGCAGCCATGGCTCACGGGCCCAGCCGCTCCGCAGCATGTGGGATCTTCCCGGATCGGGTCACGAACTCTCAACCACTGCGCCACCAGGGAAGCCCCTCTCTGCTACCTTAAGTCCATGCAATTCAGGATTTGTTTTAATCAGTGCCATGGAAATTCTCACTCCACTGAATAGGATCACTAAAGTGTTCTCTGTCTAGATTTATATATATATTTTCCATTTAAACAAAGGAAACAGAAGAGGGGAATTCATCATGGGTTATTCCGGTAGTTTTACAGCAATGTTAGCAATAATGACATTTAAGTAATAGTGATATTTAATGATAGCATAATAATAATAAAATAATAGCTCTTAAATGTATTAAAGACGAATCGCATGCTAAACTCGGTGCTAAAATATTTCCATGTACATTTTGTGCAAAATTCTTATGAATATTCTATCAGATGAGCTTGATGTGTAACTCAACCAGGCATACTTCTCTTATTCCGTTTTCAAAGATAAGGAAATTGATGAGAAGTGTGGTAACCGTTTGATCAAGATGAGACTAGTAGTAAGTTGTGAGTATGAATTTAAATTCAGGTCTAACTCCAGAATTTGATTCTCAATCCATACATGAAAATTCTGATAATTCCTTTGATAAGGGTATGTTCTCTCCTGGAAAACATCCCCCATTATGTCTGCCTGTGCTCATACCTTCAGAACACAGTCACGTTTAAAACATGATAAAAAGGTTTAAATAGTCTGCTTTAATAAATGGAAATATCTTCATCTAAACAATAACACAAAAAGGCAGGCTGAGCCCTTTGAAGTGGCTTCGTTGCTATCTTCCATCCAAAACAAGAGAAGGAATCAACAGCTGCAGAGTAAAGAAAGCATGAAACCCAGAGATGGAGGATTCTGTAAATGACCAATTACAAGACTACTAAGCCACACTTTCATAGCAAGAGGCAAAATATTCCATTAAACTGAAAATTCTTCTACCCCTCACTCCAAGGCCCACACAAACATTAATGCTGCATTTATTAGGATGTATTTCCTGTGCTCCATCAACTTGACTTTCAGCAACTGTATTAATACAGTCCTTTCGCTTTGCACATATATCTGAATGATGGATTCCATTACTGGAGTTTTGTAGAAAGAGTGGAGTGAATGAAGTAAAGTTTGGGAAGAGCCATCATAATCCATAATGATGGGCACTGAATCAGGACAAGAAGAAACCTCTCTTCTCATTTATTTGAATGAAAATTCTACTATATATTTATTGCCTCTGTACAGGGCCATGTGTTGAATAATGGAAAACAAGCATCTTTCATTTGGAGGTAGGATTTGTGGGCTCAAGTTTCGATGGGCCTGCAGAATTAATCTTGTTTTAGAAATGAAATAAAATGTAATTTCTTACTGTAAGTAGATGTGGTTAAACAACTGGCAACTTTGATGTCTTTAAATCACTGCAGTTTCAGGGTAGGCAAATCTATAATTATTTCAAGCACTTTTTTATTGGTGCAACAATTGAGCAGTGTACATAGTGGTCAACAACCTGGGCATTGTCAGACGACTCTAAGTTTGAATCTAGACTTTGCCACTCACCAGCTATGTGACTTTCAGCTATGAGAATCACTTTCTTCAGCTTTACACTGTGGATTATTATATGCCCTTTGCAGAACTACTGTAAGAACTAAATGTATATGGGCACAGTGGCTCATAGTAAGGGCTCAAATTAGTACTGTGGTCACGACTAGTAGTACTGAAAAGAAATTAGAACTTCTATTCTCATAAAGTGGCATATGTGTCCCTTTATCATTGTAATTTCATATCATTTTACTTTTGACCTTATAATTTAATAGCTTGATCCAAGAAACATTTAGCAGTAAATATAACTGAAAAAAGATTACCTGTCAAACATGAAATACTGTAGTATCAAGTGTGCTGGCACAATACTCTTCTCAGATAATTAACCTGTAAAAATATGTTATTGTCTTCTCTTTAATTGAGCACATTGAACATATATATGTACTGTGCCAATTGGCGAAAGGTCCATTAATTAATCAGTCTAACTATATGTTGCATAAACGTCTTCTAAACATAATCGTATATGTATTTTATTTGTTGGGAAAATGTGTTTGAGATTGTTCTTTTCTGCCTATTTAAAGTAAAAGAGGATGAGAAGTAGAGTTAGGCTTAATGTACTTTGCACTCCATTATGCCATGAAAATGCTTCTGTGCCCTGGAGACAACAACAAAAGATTTGCTTTAATGACAAGAATCAAGTATGTTCTAAAGTTTCCAGGTAGGAGGCGTATAGGTTGCAGTTTATATCAGAAGTCTATGCTCTCTCTCTCAACTGCGTCTAGAAGGGAAAGATGTGGTCACAAATGCTTCAAGGTGATATAGTAAATGTTGGAAAAGAGGGGGGTAGGAGGCAGAGTTTTGAATATCTCAAACCTGAGCTAGAAGGATTTTATTTAAAGAAAATAGCGGATATGATTTTTCACTTAAGGAAGCAAACCTGACATTAATGTAGGAAATTAGCTCTTTTAGCTATGATGCTTTCAAATGCACATGGCTGAAAACAAATTCAAAATAGTCAAAGGAAATTTAAAAACAAAAACCAAACAACAACAACAACCTCAACAAACAAGTACTAGAAATTCAGAGATGCAGCCATATTCAGATACAGTTGGATCTGGACGTTCCAGAGTATCAGCAGGGTTCCAGCTCTCTCTCCATCGCTCAGCCCTGCTTACCTCTGCAAGACTTTATTTTACAGAAAGTCTCTTCTTGTGCTGTATGGTCACTGGGAGTCCCAGAGTCATATCTCCCCAGCTTAGAAATTCCAGAGAGAAAAGACAATTCTTCCATTTTGCTCTGAGACAAAAGTCCTGGGGAGCAGTCTGATAGACTTAGCCGAGGTCAGATGCCTACCCATGAGCCAATCACCTGCTTTACTGGAGTTCAGTCCCTGGGCAACTCATCCCCGGGGCCCGTCAGGAGGCAGGATGGCATTATCTGGCAGTTCTCCAAGAAAAGCCTGCTGTTTTTGTAAGATGAAAGGGGAGAGGACATGGATAATGAAACCTGTATCTGCTTCTGTAAAATCCACAGAATCTTACTCCCTGCCCTGTGTCGATGACCATGCAGTAAGCTGACCCAGGAGGTCATTTTTCCCACAACAGTCTTTATATATATGACTAAGGAACACACTGGTAAAAGAATATGGGAGAAAGTCTGAGTATGACAAGTCAGCTAGACTGATATTAACTAAAAAAGCTGTGCGAAAATATCCTTAAAAAGTTGCCCCCAACTCACTCAAAGTCCAAAGTTGGAGCTGGAAATACAATGTCATGGAGTTTGGATAAGAACAGGTTTTCTCCAAGCTGAACTATGACACAGAAATTAGAGACTTCCAGAAACTATACTTTTTCAAAGAAAAAACATCACATGAGAAAAATGAGGCCTAGAAAAATTAAATGACTTAAGCTAATTAATGGCAGGACTGAGACTAGAGTATACTTTGGGTAATTGGCTATGGCCTTTTTTTTGTTTTTGTTTTTGTTTTGTTATCACTTCAGAACGAGACAAACTTAAAGAAAGGAAACACAACCAAAACCCACTTGTTTCTTACGTATAAAGTTACCCCTCGCAGTGTTTTGGAGGAGAAAACGCTGGCTCTTCCCAACGTTGGTTACATACACAAAGATTCCAAAGACAAGACAAGTGCTTTGCAAACAAAGTAACTAGAACCAGCTCAGGCTTCCCCGCGCCGGGTCCTACGTTCCACGGTCAGAACCACCAACTGTATCCCCCCGGGGAACAAGGTGATTCAGAAAAGCTGGCGCCTTCAGAGAAGGCAGAAAACTTAGCCGGGAAGAGAGTCAGGAGGAAACTTGCTCAGCTTCTTGCTGGGGTCTGAAACGATCCCAATAGAGTCCTTAAACCCCTCAGGTTTCCCCAATCAAGCACCCTCGCCTCCAACCTGGGCCTCCCCAGATCTGACTATAAGACGACAGAAGTCTGCGGACGCACGGAGAGCTGACCACCCCACGAGAGGGACCTACGCGCGGCCGCGCCCACTCACCCGCCGCTCCCCGGGAGACGGGAGACCAGCCCGGGGTCCAAGTCCTGGGCGTGGCAGACTCGTCCCTCTCCGGGCCCGGCTCCAGCTCACCTCGCCGCGGCCCGCCTGGGCGCCGCCATGTTGACCACGAAGGGGGCCTCGCGCCAGAGGCCCCTGAGCGGGCGCCCTGAGCGGAGCCGGAGCGCCGGGGAGGCCCAGGTCGGCGCCCTACGTCCCCCGCGCGCTCGCGCCCCGTCCACGAGCGACGAGAGTCCCGCACGCAGCGCCCGACCCAGGCTTCCGCGGAACCGGCGCCCCGCGCAGCCCGCACCGCGGCTCAGGCGGCGCCGAGGGCGGCCCGGGCGGAAGAGCGGGCGCGGGGCACGCGCTCGGTAACCTGGCAACGCGGAGCAACCCGGCGTTCCCGGCGAACCCCAGCCCTCCACCGCGAGGAAGCACGGACCCCCGCACCCGTCGGCCAGCCCGCGCCGCCCCCTCGGTCGCTCCGCCCGCCGCTGCCCGCTTGCTATGGTCTTTTAAATCCATGATACAACGTCTATAAGTAACAAATCTGTTAAACCCTAAATGTTTATGATATTCAAGTAATCCATTATCTGAATTATTCTTGAAGATAAAACATCCAAAGACTTCTTAATTGTATGGGTATACATACATAAAATACACGTGGAGGTAACTTGAGGGTAAGGGGCTAGGTATTATTTATCTTTTTACCTCGGACAATGTTCAGAATGGTGTTTTGTACCTAAGAAGCACTCATGTGTTGAATGAATCAGAATTGGTTTGCCATTCCCCACTGCCTTTATCTCACAATAACAGAAACATAAAGTGGGCAGAGCAGAAACGACGGCAAATAAATTGTCCTCTTAGTCACAGAATGCAGTTTCTAGAACTTAAAAAATAATTAGTCGATTTTGAAATAATTTTGTTTTACAAAAATTTCGTAAGATTGAAATGCTCTAACCTTAAAGCTCTCGATCAACTCTAAAGGAGGGCTTTAATTGGCTCTTCCTGAGTCAAGTGTTTATTCCTGGGCCGATAACTGGGGCCATTGTCATAATAGAAAGTGTGATTTGTTACCAGAGAAAGAGGAAAGTGACGCTGGGCTTGCAAGATATTTATATCTTCAGCCAGAGTGCATAGGATCTGGAACTTAATTGGTGACGCAGTATTTGTTTGAGATTATATGAATGAAAAATCTTTGTGTAAGAGTGATTAATCTAAAACTTGGCCAGTCATTGTCCTAGTGTCATATTAAATTGCAGGAGAATCTAGTTTTAGGCACAAAGATCATAAATATAAAATGTGTTCCCAGGTTTGGTTCTGTGTAGTCAGTAATCTATACTCACCCACTCATTAATAAAAATGAAAGTTAAGGACTCAGTCCTAACTTATATGCTTAGCAATGTATTTTGCTAACAATCTCAGTTTTATTTTCTTTGTTCTCCCCTGTCCATCATCTTCTGCAGAAAATAATGTCTCCACTTTCAATTCCCTGTCTATTTAAATCCAATTTGTAATTTATAAAGTTGTCCTCCTTAAGGGCTGCTGCTTCTGCCACAGTAATGTACTCTGGCCATTATTATACTCTTCCATCTTTCATATAGGTCTCCATCCATAGGTTTTGTTTTCATAGCCTTTTTTTTTTTGGCGGTACGCGGGCCTCTCACTGTTGTGGCCTCTCCCAATGCGGAGAACAGGCTCCGGACGCGCAGGCTCAGTGGCCATGGCTCACGGGCCCAGCCGCTCCGCGGCATGTGGCATCTTCCCGGACTGGGGCACGAACCCGTGTCCCCTGCATCGGCAGGGGGACTTTCAACCACTGCGCCACCAGGGAAGCCCTATACTTATGATTTTATATTTGCTTATTTACTTTTGTCTCCCCCCTCAGCTCAAGAGAGACTATATTCATCTGTGTTAATCACTGCTGTGTTTCCTGAACATGCCTATACATCATACTGAAGAATGGTGCCTGAAATTTGGTAAGGGATCAATCAGTTTTCTTGGCTGGATGAAGAAATGTGTTCATAAATTAATGAACAGATCTTCGGGGCTTCTGACTTGAGGACTAATGGGAAGAGGATGGCAAATGGTTGGGACAGGGTACTGCAAGAAGTAGTATTTGGAGTACTCTGATAGCTATCCTAACAGATAAGATTGTGTTCATTTAAGTAGTTCTAATGAGAGAGCTGGGAACTAGGGACACACAGCATTAAGGTTTTTATAATGCATTCTGTAGAGTTCTTTTTAAGTCTGTACAAATATCATTGAAAATATATGCATACATATACACCTCTGTTACTTTACTTAGCGCTTTACGAGAGCCCCTCAAGGAAGGGGTAGTAGCAACTCTCAGTATCCTTCCTTTATGATGAGCTTAATTTATTCAAAGTTACATCATAATTTATTTGTAACTGTGAAACTAGACTTAGTTATTGAATAGACCCTCCCTAGAAACGTATGGCATTAATAAAACGAACAAAACTTTGTTCAGTTTCCAATGATAGACACTACAGACTCAATTATGGGCCATCCAGTTTAATGAAGGGAAGAAGTGATTGAACAAATATAGAGCAAACAGACTATGAAGTTTTATCCTCCATTAATATTAGTAACAGATAGTGTGGGCTCCAATGCCTTCAAGATAGCTTGAGACCATCATCTCTGTGTCATGGGCAGGGGGATGTTCAGCCAGGATGTCTTTCACTGTCACTGAGAAAAATTTCCATAATATATAATGATACCTACTGAAACTGATATGGGGCATTTGGGTAATAAGGAATCCATTAGCATATTTTTCCGGAAGCCTTGACTACAAAATAAAGACAGTAGATTTGGACACTTTCAGCCATGAAGAAGTTGTTTGGATATTCATCTTTATGCCTAATGAAATAAGCTTATTTCATCTCTGCACCTTCCCATATACCATTTTCCCACCTCTGTTTTATGTTTGGAAAGACTTTTAGAAATTGAAAGTCAAGTTAAAAAGTGAGTGACGACTTAAATGATATATGGAATATTTTGCTGACTTACAAGAGCATGCAGAATTAAATATGACCCAGTTCAAATGTTTATTTTAACGTGTATGTTGAGGTGGCGTTTCCAAGGTGCCAGAAAATGAGAATTCACCTTCCAGTGTGTGTTACCAGTTCTGTTCATTGCACAGAATCATCTTCATAAAACATACTGTTTTCTATGTACCTGGTATATATCTCAATTAGTTTGAAGAATTTCTCAGATACCTCTTAATATGTAGTGCTCCAATTCCAATCTTTCCATGTCCTGTACCAGTGACACAGCACACAGGAGTTTTATTTCTCTTTATTTCTCTGGGTTGTTCAGAACGCAATGAAAGAACAATGGAATGGGATCCAAGAGATCAGGGTTCTTGTCCCAGATTTACCATAAAATAATTGTGTCCTCTTGGGAAAATTATAGTCATTCTAGGTCCCTTTTCTTTACTTTGACAGAGCTGCACTAGATGACCCCAAATAATATAGCCCTCTTTCAGTAGTCGCTTAGATGTTATTGGTATTCTGAAACAAATGAAGACAATGACACATGGAGCTGTGCAACATCTCTGTAACTCTGTTGTCTTAGAGTTGCCTCCATTTTACAGATGATAAGATGACTGTGCATAGAAGTAGATGTTTGGAACCAGCAGTTCCAAAGTAAGTGGAGGTAAACCGCACATTTCCTTCCTTCCTGAAGCTCACTTAGCCAAAACATAGGCTTCTGAATATTAAGCTGTAAAGCATATTATCAGTACATTTTAAAAGAAGCTATTCTTCTAGGATTTCCAATTAATAGCAGGAGGTTTTGAAATTCTTAAAAGATCATCTAATTTTGTGAGATTTACAGCTCTATTTTCCTGTCAGGCATGTTGTATTAGTGCCAGACAATCATCTGAGCTTCTGGATGCTTCTCTGAACCTCTTGAAGTTTTCTTCTTGCTATCTGAAATTCATGCCAGATAAGCCTTTTTCTAGAGTGTATGTACAGACTTGTGTATTTTTATATAGGAAAGTGATGCAGTGAGTCAAGTCGGGGGTTAAGCCCTCATTCTCAGAGTGGTATTGAGCTCCTGGTGAAATATAATCATCATTTCCTCAGAATCGAAAAGCGGTTATCTCAGGTGTATAATCCCATTAACTATTTATACATTTACGTATGATACATGGATTCATTGTACCTACGAGGTGTGTTCTCTTTGGGAAGTACAAAGCTCTTTGAGACATACGTGGTTCATTTTTTTGTTTTCCCACAAATACCGTGACCCTTTGAGCAGGAAGGTCTATATTTTACTAACATCTAGAACCAGCAGTTAACACGGTGTCTAAGATGTAGTCAATAAATATGAAATAGATAAATGAACACATTTTTATGTAAGGGCCAGAACATGGACAAATAGAAATTTTTCGTTTTCAGTCACAAAGCAACAACAGACATAAAAATGATACAACAAGTGCTACGGTCATTCAAAGAAGGCATAGAATAGATAGAAGGATCTCCTCTATGGCACAGGGAACTATACTCAATATTTTGTAATAACATCTGTATGGGGCACCTGTTCCACACCAGGCCCTATGACAGGTGCTTACATACTTTCCCTCTCCCCCATCCTATGGGGAAAGTACCTCTGCTATAGATTTAACATTTGCCTCCCCCAAAATTCATATGTTGAAATCCTAACCCCCAAAGTGATGGTATCAGGAGGTGTGGCATTTGGGAGGTGATAAGGTCATGAGGGTAGAGCCCTCATGAACAAAATTAGTGCCCTCATAAAAGAGACCCCGCAGAGGTCCCTCGACCTTTCTGCCATGGGAGGTTACAGAGAAAACACGCCTACTGTGACCCAGGAAGAGGATACTCACCGGACTGTGAATCTGCTCGCACCCTGATCTTAGACTTCCAACCTCCAGAACTATGAGAAATAAATTTCTGTTGTTCATAAGCTACCCAGGCTCTGGTATTTTGTTATAGCAGTCCAAATGGATTACGATCACCTCTGTCCTTAGGTTTCAGACCCAGAAACTCAACTTTGTAGAGGTTACGAGGACCCTAAAGCCACTCAACCAGGCAGAGGCAGATTTGAAATTGAAGTCTCCAATTCCACATGTAAGTCTATCAGACCCTGTCTCCAGACATGATGTCATGAACAAGAGCTAATGCAACAAAGAGTTTACATGCAGCAAAACAATTAGCAAACAAAGTAAGAATATAGTAGACCGACTGTTTTGGTCACCCAATAGCCATTCACCACTCTTCCAGTTGAACAGAAGCCATGCCCCGTGGGCACATTCAGCCCTGCTGTTTTCACTTCCCAGATTTGAGGGGTAGGAAATTATTATCCCTCCTGGCCATCAGCACCCTGACCTCTACCACCCACCGGGCCAGCTTCAAGAACAGCTGGATCCACGTGTTCAAATGAAACAGGTCTGCTCTCTGTGGTGTTGGCTTCTAGTTCAAGCAGCTCTCCCCACATGATAGCAAAGCTGGCTCCCAGCAGTTGCAAGCATGAATCCTACCAGCCTAGCAGTCCCAAAAGATACCTTTTAAGTATTTTTTCCCCAAAGCTCCAGTTAAAAGTCCTAGGCTGATTCCAATTTGACCTGCTCTGGACAAACATTTTCTTTAGAACCAAGAAGGCTGCCAGACAAAATACAGGATGCCCGCCTCGTTAAAGCTGAACTTCAGATAAACAGTAATTTTTTTAGTAGAAGTATGTTGCATGCAATGTTGAAGACACCCTAAAAAGTCGTGGTTTTCATCTGCGGTTCAGCTTTAACTGGGCGCCCCGTGTGGGCTTTGCCGGCTGTGGTGGGCGCCGCGCTGGGTCGGCGGGGACGGTGGGGGACTGTGGCCCGAGCCGGGTTGCACACCCAGCCCACAGCGTGCAGGGAGAGAGGGGCAGCCTCGTCTCCGCTGCAGGAGCTGAGACGGGGAGAAGGGGAGCGCCCCAAAAGGAAACCAGCTGCCCCTCCCAGGAGAGAGGAGATGGCTGTTCAGCAGCCAGAAACAGCAGAGGAGCCAGAGCACCGAAGCGGCGGCCTCTGAGGACGCGGCGCACATATTTCTGGTGGGGAGGGGCACGCGGGCCGGTCCGTGGGAAAGAGGGGAGCCCGCGCCGGCCCCTCCGCCTCCCGAGCCTGTGCGTTTCCCTAAAAGAGCAGCAGCTGTGCAGACTGACGGTTCACAGTTGTGATAAATCGCCTTAGGAAAGCACTTCGATTAAACATCTAACTAGAACGCAAGAAGTCATCCCTGAACAAATCAATTGCGAGAGGGGCAGCTCTGGGCGCGCCCCCACCCCGCTGCTGTTTTGCTTTCCCCGCAGGACGAGGGCTGCTCACTGGGTCGCGGGGACAGCGCGCTGTCTCAGCTGGGGAAGAGGCGCTTCCTCAGGACACATGCAAAACCCAAAGTGTGAAAGGAGGCCTTTATTCCATTCCTTTGGAGGATTTCTTAATGACGTAAAGCCCAACTTGGTTTCAGATCTGCCTGTCGTTTCCGTGACAGAACCTTCCCGGGGTGGGGGGGGAGGGTCCACCAGCAGCGGGGTGGCCAGGCGCCACAGGGCTGTGCTCTCCTTCCCAAGCCAGTTCATCTCCATCTGTAGCATTTTCAGAGAAACTCTCGGATAGGTTTTCTCCAACAGGTTCTTTTTCCTTCACTTTATAAAGTCATTCTCCTGCACAAAATGAACGGCCTGAAGACATCACTGAGCCTCTTTTTCTCCCAGGGTCAGGGCCAGCACGGCCCCCAGACCACAGGGGCGCAGGACCTCACAATGGGCTTCAGGCCTTCCCCTCCCCTCCCGCCCCTCCCACCCCACCCTACCCCTCCCCTCTTCCCCTGCAGAAATCACATCCCTTTCTCCAGACTCCCCACTTCAGCTTGACTTCCAGCAGATCTTTACCCTGCCAGTTAGTAATTCAGGACTAATTAGGTGATTGCTTTCATTTATGGTAGCAGTTGTGTGGGGGAGTGGTGGATGAAATGGCTTTGCCCCTATTCTTGTTGGAAAAATAAATTACACCCACTGTCACTTGAGATCTTATTTTCCCCCCAATCAAGCAAATTAGCAGCGTGGTTCATTTTCCCAGCCTTCACTCCTGAACAGACGGCAGTGCCCTGGAACGTGGCTTAGAGCTGTGTGGTCAGTGCAATTGTTTGGGGCTGTTTGTGCCCACAATGAGAAGAGACGCCTGTCTCCGGAAAGAAAAGTGGCCCTTGTCTTGCTTAGGCCAACGAGCTGCCCAGAGCGCTGCCCGCCTGGCTTCTGAGGAAGATGTACACCGCCATCTAGTGGATATGGGGGCTCACTGCAGTGTGCTCGCTCTCCTGCCTTTCCTTCTGGCCGGTAAGAACAAGCAATAACGCTTCTTGTAAGTTCCTAAAAATAGGTGAGGTCTTATATCACCAGGAGTGAAATGTTTGCCTCAATGTCTGTAATGAAAGTGCAACCCCATGCTTGCACAACGTCTGTCTTGTCAGTAGCCCTCTTTCATCCCGATGTTTAAGTCCAAGACAGGATCGTCATTGTCTGAGCAATGGGTATCTCTCCGAAGCTGGGTAGTTCTCCCCTGTCCCAAGTAGTGTGGGAGGAGACAGTCAGCACCTTCACAGACGCCTTCATCTCTGCAGCCTCGCCATCACTCCTCATCTCGCCCACAGCAAGCCCGATTCCAAAGTGCACAGAGTAGAGGCGTTCGAAAGTTGGCTTGTTCAACCAGGGGCATTGCCACTTCCCAGAGGGAGCCAGAAACACACCCACATCCTAAGACTCTTTTCAGTCTTGGCGTTGAGGGGGTTCCCACTCTGTCCCCTGACTACACACAAGTCAGCGTCTTTTTCCTTTCCACTCATTCTACCTACATGAAGAGCACGTTGATCTCCCCAGTTTTAACACAGGAACCATGATTTTCTTGGGTTTTGTGTATGTGCGGGGGGGAGAGAATGGGAGAGAGAGCAAGTACATCCCAATATGGAAGGGCTTGGGGCCGTGGTTCTCCACCAGGGGCAATTTTGCACCCAGGAGACATTTGAAAGTGTCTTGGGACACTTTGGATGGTCACAGCTTACGCGAGGCTAAAAGTCCTTCCATCACAGGACAGGCCCACAGCAAAGAAGCATCCAACCCCACCCAGCAGTCGTGCTGAGGCTGAGAAAGCCTGGTTTAGGCTCGCAGATATCACCCTCCAGCAAGCCGGTTGGAACACTGTCCTCAAATGGCCCACACTGCAGAGGCTGTGGATAGATAATGCATCCTCTCCCAAGTCAGTACTGACCGCCGTTTTTCTTCTTTTAGACTCTTCCATTTTAAACATAATTTAGCTGTCTCTTTTTTTTCCCTCTGCTCTGCTGAGAAGAGAAAGGATTGGAAAGGGGGAGGGGAAGGTGACAGAAAAGGAGGATTAGAGGCCTGACCTGTTTCTCCTGGAGAAGCTGGGCACATTCCTCTCTCACACGTGCTTTGTGACCGAGCAGGGTACAATTAAAAGCACAATAATTTGCTTGTTATTCAAGTCAGGCATTAGTCCGGGTAATGGCGTGCTTGGTGTAGACATGGATTTCCTTGTTTGGAGCTAAGCACAGGACTAGCTGAATTCTCCATGGAGAAATCTTGATTTGTTCAAGTCTTTCATGTTTTCTACAGAGAAGGGATTATGCCTTCCTAAAGAGGGGCGTTGCTTAAAAAGCTACAAAGTGTAACAAAAGGATTTAGGGCAGAGGGGCCTGTGGTTACGTAGCTGAGGGGTACAGGGAATTTCAGAGCCAAGGATTATTTAAAGCCATAGAGTTAAAAAAATAATTGCTTTAGGGACTTCCCTGGTGGTGCAGTGGTTAAGAATCTTCCTGCCAGTGCAGGGAACACGGGTTCGAGCCCTGGTCCGGGAAGATCCCACATGCCGTGGAGCAACTAAGCCCGTGAGGATAGGTGCCAACTGGCACTCCCCAGCCCGAGAGGTTTGTCTGCTCAGCCGCGGGGGCGGGCGGGGCTGCAAGCTGAGGATCGGGCTTTAGTCGGAGCGCAGGGAGAGGACTAGGGTTGGTGGCGTGAACATAGCCTGAAGGGGTTAGTACACCACGGCTAGCGGGGGCGGGGGGGGGGGGGGGAGTCCGGGAAAAGATCTGGAGCTCCCGAAGAGGCAAGAGACTTTTACTTCCCTCTTTGTTTCCTGCTGCGCGAGGAGAGGGGATTAAGAGCGCTGCTTAAAGGAGCTCCAGAGACGGGCGCAAGTCGTGGCTAAAAGCGCGGACCCCAGAGACGGGCATGAGACGCTAAGGCTGCTGCTGCCGCCACCAAGAAGCCTGTGTGCGAGCACAGGTCACTATCCACACCCCGCCTCCGGGGAGCCTGTGCAGCCCGCCACAGCCAGGTTCCCGGGATCCAGGAACAACTTCCCCGGGAGAACGCATGGTGAGCCACAGGCTGGTGCAAAGTCACACCAGCCTCTGGCGCCGCAGGCTCGCCCCGCACTCCGTGCCCCTCCCTCCCCCCGGCCTGAGTGAGCCAGAGCCCCCGAATCAGCGGCTTCTTTAACCCCGTCTTGTCTGAGTGAAAAACAGACGCCCTCCAGCGACCTACATGCAAAGGCGGGGCCAAATCCAAAGCTGAGCCCCTGGGAGCTGTGAAAACAAAGAAGAGAAAGGGAAATCTCTCCCAGCAGCCTCAGAAGCAGCGGATTAAAGCTCCATAATCAACTTGATGTACCCTGCATCTGTGGAATACATGAATAGACAACGAATCATCCCAAATTGAGGAGGTGGACTTTGAGAGCAAGATTTATCATTTTTTCCTTTACCTCTTTTTCTGAGCGTGGAATGGAATAATCATTTTATCATTTTAAAATGTCTTTGTCGCTAGTAAAAATTTTCGTCTTAAAATGTAATTTTTTTCTGATATTTTCTTAGCCACTCCAGTTTTGTTGTTGTTGTTTTGTTTTGTTTTTACTGTTATGGTATATCTATTCCAACCCTTTTACCCTTCACCTATATATTTTCTTTTTTTTTTTCCGGTAACATCTTTATTGGGGTATAATTGCTTTACAAAGGTGTGTTAGTTTCCGCTTTATAACAAAGTGAATCAGTTACATACATACATATGTTCCCATATCTCTTCCCGCTTGCGTCTCCCTCCCTCCCACCCTCCCTATCCCACCCCTCTAGGTGGTCACAAAGCACCGAGCTGATATCCCTGTGCTATGCGGCTGCTTCCCCCTAGTTATCTACCTTACGTTTGTTAGTGTATATATGTCTATGCCTCTCTCCCGCTTTGTCACAAATCACCCTTCCCCCTCTCCATATCCTCAAGTCCGTTCACCCGTAGGTCTGTGTCTTTATTCCTGTCTTACCTCTAGGTTCTTCATGACATTTCTTTTTCTTAAATTCCATATATATGTGTTAGCATATGGTATTTGTCTTTCTCTTTCTGACTTACTTCACTCTATGACAGGCTCTAGTTCTATCCACCTCATTACAAATAGCTCAATTTCGTTTCTTTTTATGTCTGAGTAATATTCCATTGTATATATGTGCCACATCTTCTTTATCCATTCATCCGACGATGGGCACTTAGGTTGTTTCCATCTTCGGCCTATTGTAAATAGGCCTGCAATGAACATTTTGGTACATGACTCTTTTTGAATTTTGGTTTTCTCAGGGTATATGCCCAGTAGTGGGATTGCTGGGTCATATGGTAGTTCTATTTGTAGTTTTTTTTTTTGTTGTTGTTGTTGTTTTTTGGTTTGTTTGGTTTTTTTTTAGATATAATAATATCATTTATTAATTCCTACTTTGCAATTTTCTTTCTATTTTAAAGCCAGTACATTTTTGTTGCCTTTTTTTTTTTTTGGTAGGTTTTTTTTTTTTTAACAGCTTTATTGGGGTATAATTGCTTTACAATGGTGTGTTAGTTTCTGCTTTATAACAAAGTGAATCAGTCATACATAAACATATGTTCCCATATGTCTTCCCTCTTGCTTCTCCCTCCCTCCCACCCTCCCTATCCCACCCCTCCAGGCTGTCACAAAGCACCGAGTCAATATCCCTGTGCCATGCGGCTGCTTCCCACTAGCTACCTTACTACGTTTGTTAGTGTGTATATGCCCATGACTCTCTCTTGCCCTGTCACAGCTCACCCTTCCCCCTCCCCATAACCTCAAGTCCGTTCTCTAGGAGGTCTGCGTCTTTATTCCTGCCTTACCCCTAGGTTCTTCATGACATTTTTTTCCCTTAAATTCCATATATATGTGTTAGCATACAGTATTTGTCTTTTTCTTTCTGACTTACTTCACTCTGTATGACAGACTCTAGGTCTATCCACCTCATTACAAATAGCTCAGTTTCGTTTCTTTTTATGGCTGAGTAATATTCCATTGTATATATGTGCCACATCTTCTTTATCCATTCATCCGACGATGGGCACTTAGGTTGTTTCCATCTCCTGGCTATTGTAAATAGAGCTGCAATGAACATTTTGGTACATGACTCTTTTTAAATTATGGTTTTCTCAGGGTATATGCCCAGTAGTGGGATTGCTGGGTCGTACAGTAGTTCTATTTGTAGTTTTTTAAGGAACCTCCATACTGTTCTCCATAGTGGCTGAACCAATTCACATTCCCACCAGCAGTGCAAGAGTGTTCCCTTTTCTCCACACCCTCTCCAGCATTTATTGTTTCTACATTTTTGATGATGGCCATTCTGACTGGTGTGAGATGATATCTCTTTGTAGTTTTGATTTGAATTTCTCTAATGATTAATGATGTTGAGCATCCTTTCATGTGTTTGTTGGCAGTCTGTATATTTTCTTTGGAGAAATGTCTATTTAGGTCTTCTGCCCATTTTTGGATTGGCTTGTTTTCTTTTTTTGTTATTGAGCTGCATGAGCTGCTTGTAAATTTTGGAAATTAATCCTTTGTCAGTTGCTTCATTAGCAAATATTTTCTCCCATTCTGAGGGTTGTCTTTTGGTCTTGTTTATGGTTTCCTTTGTTGTGCAAAAGCTTTTAAGTTTCATTTGTTTATTTTTGTTTTTATTTCCATTTCTCTAGGAGGTGGGTCAAAAAGGATCTTGTTGTGATTTATGTCATAGAGTGTTCTGCCTATGTTTTCCTCTAAGAGTTTCATAGTTTCTGGGCTTACACGTAGGTCTTTAATCCATTTTTGTGTATGGTGTTAGGGAGTGATCTAATCTCATACTTTTACATGTACCTGTCCAGTTTTCCCAGCACCACTTACTGAAGAGGCTGTCCTTTCTCCACTGTACATTCCTGCCTCCTTTATCAAAGATAAGGTGACCATATGTGCGTGGGTTTATCTCTGGGCTTTCTATCCTGTTCCATTCATCTATCTTTCTGTTTTTGTGCCAGTTCCATACTGTCTTGATTACTGTAGCTGTGTAGTATAGTCTGAAGTCAGGGAGCCTGATTCCTCCAGCTCCGTGTTTCATTCTCAAGATTGCTTTGGGTATTCGGGGTCTTTTGTGTTTCCATACAAATTGTGAAATGTTTTGTTCTAGTTCTGTGAAAAATGCCAGTGGTAGTTTGATAGGGATTGCATTGAATCAGTAGATTGCTTTGGGTAGTAGAATCATTTTCACAATGTTGATTTTTCCAATCCAAGAACATGGTATATCTCTCCATCTATTTGTATCATCTCTAATTTCTTTCATCAGTGTCTTATAATTTTCTGCATACAGGTCTTTTGTCTCCTTAGGTAGGTTTATTCCTAGATATTTTATTCTTTTTGTTGCAATGGTAAATGGGACTGTTTTCTTGATTTCACTTTCAGATTTTTCATCATTAGTGTATAGGTATGCAAGAGATTTCTGTGCATTAATTTTGTATCCTGCAACTTTACCAAATTTATTGATTAGTTCTAGTAGTTTTCTGGTAGCATCTTTAGGATTCTCTATGTATAGTATCATGTCCTCTGCAAACAGTGACAGCTTTACTTCTTTTTTTCCAATTTGGATTCCTTTTATTTCCTTTTCTTCTCTGATTGCTGTGGCTAAAACTTCCAAAACTATATTGAGTAAGAGTGGTGACAGTGCGCAACCTTGTCTTGTTCCTGATCTTAGTGGAAACGGTTTCAATTTTTCACCATTGAGGATGATGTTGGCTGTGGGTTTGTCATATATGGCCTTTATTATGTTGAGGAAAGTTCCCTCTATGCCTACTTTCTGCAGGGTTTTTATCATAAATGTGTGTTGAATTTTGTCAAAAGCTTTCTCTGCATGTATTGAAATGATCATATGGTTTATCTCCTTCAATTTGTTATTATGGTTAATCACATTGATAGATTTGTGTATATTGAAGAATCCTTGCATTCCTGGAATAAACCCCACTTGATCATGGTGTATGATCCTTTGAATGTGCTGTCGGATTGTGTCTGCTAGTATTTTGTTGAGGATTTGTGCATCTATGATCATCAGTGATATTGGCCTGTAGTTTTCTTTCTTTGTGACATCCTTGTCTGGTATTGGAATCAAGGTGATGGTGGCCTCGTAGAATGAATTTGGGAGTGCTCCTCCCTCTGCTATATTTTGGAAGAGTTTGAGAAGGATAGGTGTTAGCTCTTCTCTAAATGTTTGATAGAATTCGCCTGTGAAGCCATCTGGTCCTGGGCTTTGGTTTGTTGGAAGATTATTAATCACAGTTTCAATTTCAGTGCTTGTGATTGGTCTATTCATATTTTCTATTTCTTCCTGATTCACTCTTGGCAGGTTGTGCATTTCTAAGAATTTGTCCATGTCTTCCAGTTTGTCCATTTTATTGGCATAGAGTTGCTTGTAGTAATCTCTCATGATCTTTTGTATTGCTGCAGTGTCAGTTGTTACTTCTCCTTTTTCATTTCTAATTCTATTGATTTGAGTCTTCTCCCTTTTTTTCTTGATGAGTCTGGCTAATGGTTTATCAATTTTGTTTATCGTCTCAAAGGACCAGCTTTTAGTTTTATTGATCTTTGCTATCATTTCCTTCATTTCTTTATCATTTATTTCTGATCTGATCTTTATGATTTCTGTCCTTCTGCTAACTTTGGGGTATTTTTTGTCCTTCTTTCTCTAATTGCATTAGGTGCAAGGTTAGGTTGTTTATTCGAGATGTTTCCTGTTTCTTAAGGTAGGATTGTATTGCTATAAACTTCCCTCTCCCTCTTAAAACTGCTTTTGCTGCATCCCATAGGTTTTAGATCACAGTGTCTCCATTGTCATTTGTTTCCGGTATTTTTTGATTTCCCCTTTGATTTCTTCATTGATCACTTCGTTATTAATTAGTGTATTGTTTAGCCTCCATGTGCTTGTATTTTTTACAGATCTTTTCCTGTAATTGATATCTATTCTCATAGCGTTGTGGTCGGAAAAGATACTTGACACAATTTCAATTTCCTTAAATTTACCGAGGCTTGATTTGTGACCCAAGATATGATCTATCCTGGAGAATGTTCCATGAGCACTTGAGAAAAATGTGTATTCTGTTGTTTTGGATGGAATGTCCTATAAATATCAATTAAGTCCACCTTGTTTAATGTATCATTTAAAGCTTGTGTTTCCTTATTTATTTTCATTTTGGATGATCTGTCCATTAGTGAAACTGGGGTGTTGAAGTCCCCTACTATCAATGTGTTACTGTCGATTTCCCCTTTTATGGCTGTTAGTATTTGCCTTATGTATTGAGGTGCTCCTATGTTGGGTGCATAAATATTTACAATTGTTATATCTTCTTCTTGGATCGATCCCTTGATCATTATGTAGTGTCCTTCTTTGTCTCTTCTAATAGTCTTTATTTTAAAGTCTATTTTGTCTGATATGACAATTGCTACTCCAGCTTTTTTTGGATTTCCATTTGCATGGAATATCTTTTTTCATCCGTTCACTTTCAGTCTGTGTGAGTCTCTAGGTCTGAAGCGGGTCTCTTGTAGACAGCATATACATGGGTCTTATTTTTGTATCCATTCATCCAGTCTGTGTCTTTTGGTTGGAGGATTTAATCCATTTACATTTAAGGTAGTTATCGATATGCATGTTCCTATTCCCATTTACTTAATTGTTTTGCGTTGGGTATTATAGGTCTTTTCCTTCTCTTGCCTAGAGAAGTTCCTTTAGCATTTGTTGTAAAGCTGGTTTGGTAGTGCTGAACTCTCTCAGCTTTTGCTTGTCTGTAAATGTTTTCATTTCTCCATCAAACCTGAATGAGATCCTTGCAGGGTAGAGTAATCTTGGTTGCAGGTTTTTCTCCTTCATCACTTTAAATATGTCCTGCCAGTCCCTTCTGGCTTGCAGAGTTTCTGCTGAAAGATCAGCTGTTAACCTTATTGGGATTCCCTTGTATGTTATTTTTGCTTTTCCCTTGCTGCTTTCAATAATTTTTCTTTATATTTAATTTTTGGCAGTTTGATTAATACGTGTCTTGGCGTATTTCTCCTTGGATTTATCCTGTATGAGACTCTCTGTGCTTCCTGGAGTTGATTAACTATTTCCTTTCCCACATTAGGGAAGTTTTCAACTATAATCTCTTCAAATACTTTCTCAGTCCCTTTCTTTTTCTCTTCTACTTCTTGAACCCCTATAATTCGAATGTTAGTGAATTTAATGTTGTCCCAGAGGTGTCTGAGACTGTCCTAAGTTATTTTCATTGTTTTTTCTTTATTCTGCTCTGTAGTAGTTATTTCCACTACTTTATCTTCCAGGTCACTTATCCATTCTTCTGCCTCAGTTATTCTGCTATTCATCCATTCTAGAGTTTTTTGTTTTTTGGTTTTTTTTTGCAGTACGTGGGCCTCTCACTGTTGTGACCTCTCCCATTGTGGAGCACAGGCACCGAATGCGCAGGCTCAGTGGCCATGCCTCACAGGACCAGCCACTCCACGGCATGTGGGATCTACCCAGACCGGGGCACGAACCCATGTCCCCTGCATCAGCAGGCGGACTCTCAACCACTGCGCCAACAGGGAAGTCCCATTTTTTCCTTTTGTGTTCAACTGCAGTTGTCTTTTTCACTTTTAAAAGTTGCCAAAGGGCTTCCGGGAATATGGTGGAATGGTAAGATGGGGAGATCACCTTCCTCCCCACAGATACACCAGAAATACATCTACACGTGGAACAACTCCTACAGAACACCTACTGAACGCTGGCAGAAGACCTCAGACCTCCCAAAAGGCAAGAAACCCCCCACGTACCTGGGTAGGGCACAAGAAAAAAGAATAAACAGAGACAAAAGGATAGGAACGGGACCTGCACCAGTGGGAGGGAGCTGTGAAGGAGGAAAGGTTTCCACACACTAGGAAGCCCCTTCGAGGGCAGAGACTGTGGGTGGCGGAGGGGTAAACCTTCGGAGCCACGGAGGAGAGCACAGCAACAGGGGTGCGGGGGGCAAAGTGGAGAGATTCCCGCACAGAAGATCGGTGCCGACTGGCACTAACCAGCCCGAGAGGTTTCTCTTCTCCCCGGCCGGGGTGGGTGGGGCTGGGAGCTGAGCCTCGGGCTTTGGTTGGAGCGCAGGGAGAGGACTGGGTTTGGCTGCGTGAACACAGCCTGCAGGGATTTAGCATGCCACGGCTGGCCTGGAGGGAGTCTGGGGCAAAGTCTGGAGCTGCCGAAGAGGCAAGAGACTTTTTCTTCCCTCTTTGTTTCCTGGTGCGGGGATTAAGAGCGCTGCTTAAAGGAGCTCCAGAGACGGGCGCGAGCCGCAGATGAAAGCGCGGAACCCAGAGACGGGCATGAGACGCTAAGGCTGTTGCTGCCGCCACCAAGAAGCCTGTGTGTGAGCACAGGTCACTATCCACACCCCTCTTCCGGGGAGCCTGTGCAGCCCGCTACTGCCAGGTTCCCGGGATCCAGGGACAACTTCCCAGGAGAACGCACGGCGCGCCTCAGGCTGGTGCAACGTCACGTCGGCCTGTGGCGCCACAGGCTCGCCCTGCCCTCGGTGCCCCTCCCTCCCCCCGGCCTGAGAGAGCCAGAGCCCCCGAATCAGCTCCTCCTTTAACCCCGTCCTGTCTGAGCGAAGAACAGATGTCCTCCGGCGACGTACATGTAGATGCGGGGCCAAATCCAAACATGAGCACCTGGGAGCTGTGAGAACAAAGAAGAGAAAGGGAAATCTCTCCCAGCAGCCTCAGAAGCAGCGGATTAAAGCTCCACAATCAACTTGATGTGCCCTGCATCTGTGGAATACATGAATAGAAAACGAATCATTCCAAATTGAGGAGGTGGACTTTGAGAGCAAGATTTATCATTTTTTTCCCCTTTACCTCTTTTTGTGAGTGTGTATGTGTATGCTTCTCTGTGAGATTTTGCCTGTATAGCTTTGCTTCCACCATTTGTCCTAGGGTTCTATCCGTCTGTTTTTTTTTTTAATTTTATTCTTAATAATTACTTTTTATTTTAATAACTTTATTTTATTTTACTTTATCTTCATTCTTTGTTTCCTTCCTTCCCTCCTTTAGACAACCAATCATCCCAAATTCAGGAGGTGGACTTTGAGAGCATGATTTATGATTTTTTCCACTTTTCCTCTTTTTGTGAGTGTGTATGTGTATGCTTCTGTGTGAGATTTTGTCTGTATAGCTTTGCTTCCACCATTTGTCCTAGGGTTGTATCCGTCCGTTTTTTTTCCCTCTTAATAATTTTTTTTATTTTAATAACTTTATTATATTTTATCTTATTTTATTTCATTTTATCTTCTTTCTTTTTTCTTCCTTTCTTCCTTCCTTCCTCCCTCCCTCCCTCCCTCCTTTCTTTGTACTGCTACTAATTCTTTCTTTCTAATTTTTCTCCCTTTTCTTGTGAGCTGTGTGGATGAAAGGCTCTTGGTGCTGCAGCCAGGAGTCAGTGCTGTGCCTCTGAGGTGGGAGAGCCAACTTCAGGACACTGGTCCACAAGAGACCTCCCAGCTCCACATAATATCAAATGGCAAAAGTCTCCCAGAGATCTCCATCTGAACACCAGCACCCAGCTTCACTCAATGACTACCAAGCTACAGTGCTGGACATTCTATGCCAAACAACTAGCAAGACAGGAACACAACCCCACCCATTAGCACAGAGGCTGCCTCAAATAATAATGAGTCCACAGACACGCCAAAACACACCACCAGACGTGGACCTGCCCACCAGAAAGACAAGATCCAGCCTCATCCACCAGAACACAGGCACTAGTCCCCATACAACCATACAACCAAGCAATTCCACTCAGGTAGTTACCTGAGAGAAATGAAAACATATATGTTCACACACAGACTTGCACATGAACAGTCATAGCAGCATGATTCATAATAGCCAATGAGTAGAAACAATCATAATTACCACTATCACTACAGTAATATATGGACCTGTTGCTTAAGGGAGAGGCCAGGGCTCTAGATATAAAACTGAGCATCACTAACATATAGATGGTATAAAAGCCATGATCTGGTCTGGATCATCTAGGGGGAAAGTACAGATGGCAAACAGTAAAGGACCCATATTAGAGCTCTGAGGCATTCCAACAGTTAGAAATTGAGCAGAGGAAGAAAAAAAGAGGTAGAGGAAGAGAGGATAATAGGGAGTATGGTCTCTTGTGTCTTGGAAGGTATCAGAGGGAACGTTTCAAGGTGGGAAGAGTCAGCCATATCTAATCTGCTGAGAGGCCAAGTAAGATAAGCAGTATTTTCCAAAATTGCCATCCTTGGTAACTTGAACAAATGCAGCTTTAGTGGAGATATGAAAACAGAAGACTGATGTAAGTTTGTTAAAAATTGAATTAGAGGTGAAGAAGTAGAGACAATAAGTATGGACAATTCCTACAAGGTGTTTAGATCTAAATGGGAGTAGAAAAATGAGGTGGTAGCTGAAGGATGATATGGGGTCAAGAATTTTTTTCCTATATAAAGACAGGATATAATAATAGCATAGATCTGTATGACAGATGAACAATCCAGTAGACAGGCAGAGATTGGCAATGCAAGAGCAGAGAGAGAATATAAAGAACAGAATGCTGAAGAGAGTAAGGGAATGGCATCCAGAGCACAAGTAATACTGTTTACAATTGTGTAAGAACACTTTTTTCCCACTGTAAAAGAGATAAAGCAGGAAAGACAGGTCAAGTACAACTAAGTTTATAGATCTGGTAGTGGAACTACAAGGGAGTTCTCTCTCATGGTTTCTACTTTCTCAATGCTCAAAAGAAATACAGAACATAGGGTGTAGGAGGTTTAAGAAGGGAAGATAAGGTACAATATGCATTACCCCTGTCTTGTCTTCCTAAGTTCAGAATCTATTAAGAAAAGCCACACAATAATGAGAGATGATGATCAAAACATCACCTTTATTACTGATAAAGCTAATTGGAATCTGTCCCTTTTTAGATCTGTGGCATATGGGCTTAGTAACACTTTGTCCCTTCAGTTGACAGTTTTACTCACTCAGCTACAGGCCTCACCTGCTTCCATATGGGGAAGCACAAAATGTGTGCATCCTTTAGACAAGCTTACTTCTAAAAGGAGGAGAAAACTGAGAAGGGACTAGATGAGTATGCTTGCTTTTTCTCTAAAACTAACAAATGAGGAGGAGGAGTGCTGAGGGGCAGATAGGACTAGAAATGTTCCTCCCATGCTTTCCTTCTTAGGGATTGAAATGGAATTTCATCTTCACTTTGGAAACATGAAGTATGGGACTTATGCATCTCCTACAGTAGTACAAGATGATCATCTAAGTCTGTAATTCGCAAACTTTTGGGTCTCAGAACTCTTCAAAATTATTAAGAGCTGTTGTATACGTTGGTCATATCTATTGATATTTACTACATTAGATTAAAACAGAAAATTTTAACACATCAGAGTAAATGAAAACACATTCCATTATCCGTTGGAGCAATGATATCATCATACTTAATTTAGTCTCTGGAAAGATTTTTCCAGAGGGTGAGAGTAAAAAGGGAAAATAATACCTTAATATTTATTATTTTGAAAAGTTTTGATTTTGTGAACCACTTAGAAAAGTCTCAGGAACCAACCCCACCTCCAGAGGTCCCTGCACCACAACTTAACAACAGGTGATATATGAGAATGGAATAGTAGATGTATTTGAGAAACATAACAGAATTGCTAAGTAGAGTTTAGTGCTTAGTTTTAGCCATTAATTTAAAGAGAAACCAATGAATTCCATTTCTGGCCAAGATGAAGAAACAAGGACCAATTCACCCTCCTGCCTTAAGCAACCATTAGCCAGACAAAATGCATGAAACAGTGGTTTTCAAGACACTAGATATCAGGCAACAAAGGACAGTGATCTCTAAGTGATAGGAAACAACTGAGGTCAGCCTTATGACAGCCTGACTACCCAAGCTTACTGCCTTGGGAGAGTTTCCAGCTATACTACAGGGTAGAGAAGTAAGGTGGGGCCCAGAGGAAGCTCAGAGTTGAAGAGACAGGGCTGGGAGTTAGGGTAGACGGAGGCAGATAGAGTTTATAGGACAGAGCACCAAAGAGGAGAAGTACACAGACAGAGAACTCCAGAGATCCGCAGAGCACTCCTCTCAAATATTCAGCAGCACTGATCAATGCAGGATGTAGAAGTAAGTAAGCCAAAAGCCATTGTTCTGCAATGAACAATAGGGAAAAACCAGGAAGTTTGTAGAGAAGTACTGCCTAATGGCATGATCTTCAGAAGAGCTAGAGTCTTTAGGGAATGGAGAAGAAATTATAGTTTGGAAGTGGCACTGGGGACAAAGGAGATATGTATTGGGATGGCCAAAAAGTTCGTACAGGTTTTTGTAAGATCTTATAGAAGAAGCCAAACAAACTTTTTGGCCAAGCCAATACATACACACATATATGTACATATATACACACACACACACACACACACACACACACACACACACACACACACACCCTATTACATGGTTCTGGGAGATAAGAGATAAGATGTTAATCCATTATTATAGCAACTTTTGATTTTTTTTAAATACAATGCTGATGAGCACTAGACATAAGTTTTGAATGGAAAATATATTTGGTTTTCTTTTTTTAGTTGGAAAGAAGATTCCCAGTCTACAGCTTGTCTTTTCATTTTCTATAGCATCTTCTGAAGTGTAAAATTTTTCAATTTTTTTGAAGTTCAATTATCAAAGAATTTTTTTAATAGGTCTTGTTTCTGATGTCATATATAAGAGCTCTTTGCTTAACCCAAGATCATGAAGATTTTCTTCTATGTTTACATTTAGGTGATGATTCATTCTACTTCTGAAATAAATCTTAATTCTATCTGATTTTTCGATCTCCAGGATTGGTCTGGAAATTCTACTCTTGCCCTTCTCCAATCAATTTTATACATAGCAGTGAGTGATATCTCCTAAACTTAAATTTAATCATGTTATTTCCCTGAAAAACTCACTTTAATGGCTTTCCATTGTACTTGGAATAAATTTCTAACCTTTTTATGATGATAGTCAACAGCCTCTCCTTACCACTTCAATCTCATCTCATAAAATAAAAACAACTTTGAATTAGAAAAAAAAAACTTTGAGCTTGTCAGCTAACTTTCGTAGTTGTTCAAGGAATATTTTATTTACAGTGTATTTGTTATTTTTGTAATTCAAAAGGCCCAGATTAAAACTGTACACTAACTTAAGAAAGACAGTCTTTTATCTGGATTTTGTGCCCATCCACTTTCTATTAGAGAGATCATAAGTGCTCGATGAGGTATATCAAATGGCAAACTTTCTTCATTAGTGTCAGGTCGATGTCCTTGTGACACACTATACATAATCTGCAAAGGATTGGTGACTTCTGTCAAAACAAATATATTTCATTCATTAGAAATATATTATGATTTAATATATTAAATACATTCTAAAGCCAACCAAATGAACATGAGGGAATCTTAAAATCTTAGGAATAATTCATTACTTCCCTTTCTGTCAAAGGAATATTTAGATCCCAGCTATTGCCAGACTTGCTGCCTCTCGTGGGAGGAGTTTATATCTTCACCTCTTTAATTCTGGGCTTGGCCATGTGATTTGATTTGGCCAATGGAGTATGAAGAGAGCAGAGTAAAACAGAGCTCAGCAGAGCTGAGCAGAACCTAGCAGAGCCAAGAAGGGCCATAGCAACTAATAACCCAACGTGAATGAAAAATAAATATTTAGTTTGTAAACTACTGAGATTCTGAGGTTGTTACACAGCAAACTGACCTAAATGAACCTCAAAATAAAGAAAGAGACAATATTATCAGAAAATTTTAAAAGTATTCTTCAGTATTTGCTGGTCTTTAGAAGAAGCACTAGTTAAATTTTCATACAAACGATTTTATAGCTGGAATGAATCTTAGAAATAAGAATTCAAAATTCTTATTTTGCAGATAAAAAAATGAGGACTTAAGAGATTTAGTGGCTTATAATAGAGTTAATTACTATCAGAACAAGAAGAATCTACACATTTTTCTGATCCTTAATCCAGTACTTTCCATCATACAGTGGATTCACAATGACAAATTGTTGTTTTTCTAGTGTGTTTTCCACAAAATGACTGTTAGGCAGATTTAAAATAAGTGATCTTTATTCAGATAGTTCTGAGTATGACTTACCAATATGATGTCACCTAGAATAAGGAAGTCAAAGTACACTTACCTTCAAAAGGCTGTTTTCTAGATAAGACTTCCCATGTGATAACTGCATAGCTGTTTAAGATAAAAATATACATATAGTACTTTATAAACTATTCATAATAAACTAAAATGGTACTGATTTTAAAAGCTGACTGTGAGATACCATTTTTTAAAGTAATAATGTAGTGAAATGCTGCTTAAAGAATCACTATATAGAACCAAGATGATGAATATTCATATACAGTTTTGTTTTGAAAGGGAATTAATTCAATTTGAAAAATTAGGAGATTACTGTAATAAGAACTTGAAGTTACAGGCAAGGATAACTTGTGGATGATTCTCTAACACCTAGATAAGCTATGCCCTTTAATTACATGATTCTATTATTCACACAAAATAAAGAGCAATAAAAAAGGCTGTCTCATGTAGCCCTATTCTATTGACTCTTTTTCTGGTGTAAGTACTGTCTCTTTTGGTAGTGTTAAATGTTAACTGCACTGTTTCCCTCCCCCTATCAAGGTCACATATGATAAAAACCCTTGAATATTATAAATTGATAGGACAACAAGATATGCTTTAATAATTTTTAAGGATGTAAAAGTAGCTTAAGGCGAGGCATCAGGACTTCCCTGGTGGCGCAGTGGTTAAGACTCCATGCTCCCAATGCAGGGGGTACGAGTTTGATCCCTGGTCAGAGAACCAGATCCCACATGCATTCTGCAACTGAGGAGCCTGCATGCTGCAACCCAGGAGCCCATGTGCCGCAACTAAGGAGCCCACCGCCGCAACCAAATAAATAAGTAAATAAATATTAAAAAAAAAAGTAAGGCATCTTTATTTTCACATTTTTAATTTTTAATTTTTTTTTTTGGCTGCACCACACAGCTTGTGGGATCTCAGTTCCCTGACCAGGGACTGAACCTGGGCCACGGCAGTGAAAACCGGGATCCTAACCACTAGGCCACCAGGGAACTCCCAAAGCAAGGCATCTTTAATATGAAAAACATTAACCACTGTCTCTAATTTATTTTCACCACACTTATGAGAGAAGCATAAAAATCATACTTTTAAAATGTAGCTTCAAAATTTGGATTGATTAATCTTGTTTTTTAGACAAGGTTAACTCTGAGCAAAAGTAACATGCTGTACCTGTATATATCATGCTTGATAGTAGCCCTTGATTTTTGTCCAGGTTCATAGTTTTCAGGTGGCATATAGATAATTGTCCCTCCTTCTGGTGCAGATTTACTACTTCGTGATTGTGAGAGGGACATCATGCGCCATTTTGATAAGCCAAGATCTGCAATCTGGAAGGGAAAAGAGTAATTGAATTTTTATATTTTCTCTTTAAAAAAATTCAAGAATTGTTTTTGTTTATATTTATTATATTTAGACATGAGACCAGAGTAAATGCTATATATATTAATATTTTATTTCTATAATAGTCTATTAGTTTCTTAACAAATTGGATTCCATAGTGCTGAACCCAACAACTCTAAAAGCAATATAAACTGACTTGAAGTTCAGCATAATATTACAAATTTTAAGAGACTAAGTTTTGGAAACTTAAACAGGAGTATTTTTGCCTTTTATTCTGAATGAGTATATACACTTCACTTTTTGTGACAAGTAGCTTTACATCATGTGCTTTCAAAATTTACCTATACCTCACAAAACTGCTAAACTAGTCATATCTAATACGATTGTCACTGGGTATTGTTTACAACTCAGGTTTATATGTTCTTATTTATAATGTGCTAAAAATAGTATCCTTAAATTTTGAAATAAGTAAAATTACAATATAGTATAACTCATTATTATATGATTTATGCCTACCACTAAAAGAATATCTGTTAACAATAGTATAGTTAGCATATAAAACATATTTATGGGCTTCCCTGGTGGCGCAGTGGTTGAGAGTCCTCCTGCTGATGCGGGGGACGCGGGTTCGTGCCCCGGTCCGGGAGGATCCCACGTGCCGCGGAGCGGCTGGGCACGTGAGCCATGGCCGCTGGGCCTGCGCGTCCGGAGCCTGTGCTCTGCAAGGGGAGAGGCCACGACAGTGAGAGGCCGGCGTACCACCAAAAAAAAAAAAAAAAAAAAAAGAGTAAAAAAACATATTTATGTCCATGACAAGGAGTGCCTAAAGCATTATCAGTGACAAACATTCTGTACTTTTGATATGTCCTTTACAGTTTTACTTCACTTGTAAATTTTGTGCAGATGCTATCAATACACAATATCTTATAACTAAGTATCTAAAACGTTCCAATGTTTTTTTTAAAAGGGAGACAAAAATGTAAGAACAGAAACAATATTTAGTGAACAAAAGAGTATAGGAAAACTCTGAAGACATTTAAATCACTTAGACCTTCACACGGCACAATTTAGGAGTCAACAGAGTGGAACAGCTCAAGCTCTATCCAGCACACCATTTGTGGTTCAATCATTTAACTCTTAAAATGTTCACTAGCTTTAAGAGAAGAAATAAGTTATTTAGTGTTTAGATGAATTTGAGATTAAAAAAAATTATGGCCCCACTCCAAAAAGGGAGGGGGTAGCCTATATGAATCTTTCATACATTATCATAATAAAAGGGTAAGTCTAAGAAAAATAATTAGAAAAGACCAAGAGGAAACATGGTGCCACTACATGAAGATAAGCTGGATTGATTTCTAAAGGCAATATAATATGTGTTCTGGAACATGGGTTCTAGAGCCTTGATTACTTAGATTTACATTCCACTTCTACCCCTTAATTAGCTGTGCAACCTTGGACAAGTTTTCTAATTTCTCTGTGCCTCAGATTACCCATCTTTAAACTGGGGATAATAACATAACACAGGGTTGTACTGAGGATATTAAACTAGTTATTCTAAGTGAAGCACTCAGAACAGTATCTGACACATAGTAAATGACCCCTGTGTGTTAGTATTATTAATGTTTTGTACATGGGAATAAGCCTCTAAAGATTGCTCTTATTCATACAATACTAATAAGCACAGTACATAGTTTCAGGGCCTTTAATACACTTTGAGGTGGTATTAAGACTCTGGGGAACCGTATATCCTACTTACTTCTACTTGCCACTACAAACTCTTATTCCTCCCACTCATTCTCTAAAAGCAAAAACAGTCCTCCAGCTGCACATCTGCTAGGATAATAAGCATTACTATGAGAAGCAAAGTTTATTTCTGTGCCACAGTGAGAAATGTTAAAAAAAAAAACAAAAACTGGGATGTGGTCCATCTTATACCTGACCCACAAATTGCAAACTACTGGGCTAAATACTGGTTTGAATACAGTGCTGGAGAAAATGTATTCTGAGCTTGCTTCCTTATGTGCTCCTTTCACTTCACCTAAGGTCTTCATCTATGTTCTTAAATCTCACCTAGAAAACTTAATCAGAATTCCCTTTATCAGCTAATTTAGTTTGGCTTTCACATGGAACCATATTTGTCCCCCTTCTCTATTACAAACACCATATACCAAAGACACGATTCATTAAATTTGGATCTTCCAGAGAAGAAAAAAAAGTGAAGAATATGATGAGAGGAATACAAGTTCCACGATTTCTTGAGGGTCCTGGTATCATTCAGCAATGAAGACAGAGGATAGGAACTTTTCTATTCTATACAAGATATTAACATGCATTTCAAAGGTAAAGGTTCTTTTTAGCTAAAAAAGATGATAAAAGCAACAAGAATTTACTGTATTAGCACAGGAAACTATATTTAGTATCTCAAAATAACCTATAAAGGAAAATAATCTGAAAAATATATAAAACTGAATCACTTTGCTGTACACCTGAAACTAACATAATATTGTAAATCAACTATACTTCAATTTAAAAAAAGATTAAAAAACTAGAGGAAATTAAAACACACTATTCATAAAACTCATCCATAATCTTATTACCCTACCAGAATAGCTATTTTCATTTATATAATACTATCCATGTCTGTAAATTTATAAAGTTATCAGTAAGAAGCTATGAGGAATAACTTTAAGTATTCTTAGAAGTTCCACACATGATGGACAGAATAGCTGAGAAATCAAACATGGTACATATAAACATTTATTTCAAATAAGCCTACCACAGGTTCATTTGTATTTAAGGTGCACTAATTGATACTGACCAGCAGATAAACAAATTGAATGTATTCTTTTTAAAGTAGAAAAGTCCTGGTTGATCTTAATTGGTAGTATGTTTTTCTTTTAGATACTATGTTTCTGGTTAGCATTCCAGTATAAAAATTTACTTCAAAAAACTGTAGCAAGGTGTGTTTCCATTTAATTTCATTAAGTATTTTAAAAGATTTTTTGCACTTCATTTAAAGGCCCTTCCAAGAAGATAGGTAGATCAGGTAACTGTTACTTTTTCATGAATCACTGATAAACTTTGACTTTTAAGGGACATTTATAAAATAAAAAGTAGAGACACACAAGATGCATATAAAAGAGTATCATAATTTGTAAGAATAGTATTAGAAAGGTCACAGTTTTGTATGTGTTAAAGCTAATAAAAGTTAAAAAAAAACACACAAAGCCAAACTATTTTAAATTCTATTTATTTCAAAGAAAGACCATGGGTACCCTATTGATCAATGAAAAAGAGAAAGTAGGGATCATCATCACCTATTACTTTGCTTCTGTTTTCTGTATCAAGAATAATTTCTGGACTGAGATGAAGAAAATAAAGTCCAAGGAGGTTGAAAAGTTTATAAAGTACAAATCTCAGGTCATTTTACATATATTTCAGGTTTAGTTAGAATACTCGCAAATACCTCCATGGTGATGGAAAGGTATTACAGGATACGAGAAAAGCAAATGTCATTCTGATTTTTAAAAAGGGAAAATAATATTGATTTTGCAAATCTATATATTGGCAGAGACTACCCTTAATCCCAGGTTTAAAAATTTAATGAAAGGGTTACTTTATGAGTAATTGATAAAAGAGCCAGAAAGAACTAATGAAAAATTATATTAGCCCAGTGATCAATTTCAGACCTCATGCGACATATCCCAAGTACTTGGGATGTCTAGCACAACACTGTTGCTCCACAAATACTTAATAAAGGAATGACAGACTTCATTTCCTTTTTTGTCAGTAGTACTACTGTCAAAGAGTAAATGTTAAAACAGTTTGTATATTATAAAACATTCTGAGGTACTTTAATAATATCCTTGACTATTAAATTATCAGACCTATCGGGTATATATAGAAGATCTGGAATTCATTCATTTGTTCATTCAACAACTACTTATTGAATGCTTCTATACGGCATATGCTAAGCAGGTGGCAGTGAATAAAACAGACTACATTTTAGTCTTTGTGAAGCTTATTATATTATAATTGGGGAAGACGGTCAATAAACATATTAATAAAAAATGTTCTGTAAGATGGTGAAAAATACTATGGAGAAGCATTAATCAAGGTATGAGGATACAGAGGAACTAGGCAGGTTGTCAGGGAAAGCCACTCTGATAATGAGGAAGAAAAGGAAAGGGAGTAAGTCATGAGTAAGTAACAAGGAAGAATAAATCTGACTCCGTATTGGATCTGTTTCTTTTACTTTAACCTTCGTATTCTATTGCTTTTGCTACAAGTTAAGAATGTTGCCTATAGCCTGAAATATACAAGACAGCCCATTCTCAAGGCTCTGACCTTTAAGGGTATAACACTTTTCTATTCATACAGAGATAAAAAGTTACAGAACAATTACATTTGTCTTGTTGGACGTTTACAGGAACATCAAGATCTGACCTACATGGATTGCTGCAAAAACAAAGGAGTCCAAGAAATTTGCAACAACCAACCACACCCTCTCCCCTTTTAGTCTGAATTCTAGCTGGGGTAAGGTGGTTCTTTGGGACACTAGTCCACCATCTTCTTGGTCTACCGGCTTTCTGAATAAAGTTGCTATTCCTTGCCCCAACACCTCGTCTGTTGATTTACTGGCCCTGTCCTGCAGTGAGCAGTATGAACTTGGACTTGGTAACAAGGACACCTGGGAAAGCAGTCAAGCAAGGACTTTTGTAATATTCTAATGGGAAAAAAATGGAGAAATATGGGCTGTATAACAGCTCTTTTAGGAATATTCCAAACAAAATGAATGCTTATTCTCCAAAAGCCCTAATTAATAAAAGGATTGATATTGACCTGAAAGGAGGTTTTCAGACCATGTTGTGTAGCTCTGATTTGAGCTCTGTACTGCTTAATAGTTAATCATGACTTGAAGATACAAAAAAGCAGCTAATTAAATTTGAAGATGACACAAAGCTGGAGGACAAAGTTAAAAATCCTTGGGCTACAGAAAAAACGTTCAAAGAGGTCTTAAGAGCTGAAGTTATCACCCAAATCTAACAAGATAAACTTTGATGATGTCCAGAAAATATCCTGTGAAGTACATGACAAGGAGACATGATTTAATTAACAATACATTAAAAAAAAAAAAAAGAAAGAAAACCTCTCAGTGTTTCTTGTTGACACTGAGCCCAACTTGAATGTTGTTATAGGACTGCCCCCCAAAAGACAAATTAGTAAGGAACTATGAATACGAAGTAAAGTATTTAAGGACGATTCTACATTTATCACACCACATCAAGGGTGTAACTGACCAGGACCCTATGAGGCCTTCCTGGGACAGACCTCCCCCCACATATCTACTGCTTTAGCTCCTCTCTAAAGTACCTAGATAATAGTATCTGATGCATATTTCCTGAGTTTTTCAGATGCTAAAACCACCAACAAATGGAAGAAATTAACTACTTGATGATCATGGGCACGTAATCCCCAGACCTTCTAGCACCTAAGGATTGACCACCATCAACCAATCAGAGAATTTGTGCAAGAGCTGACCACATACCCAAGGTGTGTCCCTTCCTCACCTTGCCTTTAAAAATGCTTTGCTGAAACCCTTTGGGTAGTTAGGGTTTTTTCAGCATGAGCTACCTCTTCTCCTTGCTTGGCCCTGCAATAAACCTTTCTCTGCTCCAAACTCTGACATTTTGGTTTGTTTGACCTCACTAATGTGTTGGCCACACAAACTTGTGTTAGGTATATATGGGTACTTTGATTAGTTTTGAGGATCAAAATTTAAGAGAGATTTAAACACAGATGCATCTAGATAGCACCTGGGATTAAAACCTATGTAATAAGGAAATTGGCTGAAGAAACTAAAGATGTGTATAAGGGAAAAGTGTATGTGAGAAGTAAGGGGATTATAGCTAACTTCAAATCTCAGAAGCACTGTCAGGTGGAAATAAAATTGGACTTTGAACTCACTTTATCACTAGGACCGATGAGTGGAAGCAACAGAGAAGGAGTTTTGACTGATCGCATAAAAAAATGTCACAGTCATTCAGTTACGGAGCTTAAACACTCTCTTGTCACAGGGTAACTGCCTTGGGAGATGAGGGATTGTTGTAGTGAGGATTCAGAGGACCAGCTGATTAGGGGACTAGAATAAGTCACTTCTACCTGTATGGTTCTATAACTGATGGAATAGATTTGTCTCTTTTTTTTAGGTAGTATTGAGGCAGCAGCTTGCTTCTCTCTTCCTTTACCTTCCATTTTATTCTAGGCAGAGGGAGTGCCTTCAATAAAGGTTTATTTTTTCACTTAACTTTCTCACACTTTTTATATTTATTTTTCTATTGTTCCAACTTCCTTATTACTTATTTGAACATTTTTGGATACTTATAATAATCTTCAATTATGTATATTATTTGAAGTGTAGCAAAATACTATGTAAAAATAAAGTGAGTTACATTTAGTATTAATTTCTCAGCAACTACTTTTTATTTGCTGTCATCAGTTACATATAGGGTAACTGAAATCACTACTGCTCTGGTGCCTTTAGGTATCTAAATCTTATGCTTTATGCAAAAAATTAATTCAAAACAGATCACAGATTTAAATGTAAAACATAAATCTATGGAACTTTTAGAAGATAACATAGAAGTAAATCTGCAATACCTGTGGCTTCGTGAAGAGTGCTTAGACACGACAGCAGAAGCATGATCATAAAAGAAATAAATTACAACTTTTGCTCTGTGAAAGACCCTGTTAAAAGGATGAAAAGAACAAACTTTGGATTGGCAGAAAATTTTTGCAAACTATATATCTGATTAAGGACTTATATCTAAAAAATATACAGAACTCTTAAAACCCAATAGTATAAAAGCAAAGAATCCAAGTAGAAAATGGTCTTAAGATATGAAGAGATGTTTCACTGAAAAGGATATAGAGATGGCAAATAAATAAATAACAATATTCAACATTATAGGAAAATGAAAATTAAGACCATGGTGCTATATCACTATACATCTATTAGAATGCTAGAATAAAAAACTATGATAATACCAAATGCTGGTGAGGGTGCAGAAAAGCTGGGTCTTTCATACATTGCTGGTGGAATATACGACGGTACAGCCACTGTGGAAAGGAGCTAGGTAGTTTCTTAAAAAGCTAAACATATGCTTACCATATGACCAAGCAGTTACACTCTTGGGCATTCATCTAGGAGGAATGAAAACTTACGTTTGTTCAAAAAGTTGCACAGGACTGTTCATAGGAGCTTTATTGTAATTGCCAAAGACTAAAAATAACCAAAATATCTCTCAACAGCTGAATGGTTAAACAACTTTTGTACACCCATACCATGGAATACTATTCACCAATGAAAAAGGAACCAACTGTTGACACAAGCAACAACTTAAATGGATCTCAAAGGCATTATGCTAAGTGAACAAAGCAGTCTCACAATATCACACACTGTATGATTCCATTCATGTAGTATTCTCGAAATGACAAAATTATAGAGATGGAAGACAGGTTAGTGGTTGACAGTAGTTAGGTATGATGGAGGGGAGAAGGTATGACTATAAAGGGGTAGCATAAGTGATATCTTTCTTGTGACAGAGTAGTGCTATATCTTGATTGCTGTGGTGGTTACACAAATTTACACATGATAAAGTGATACAGAACTATATACATGCATTGTACCAATGCCAAATTCCTGGTCCTGAAATAGTACTATAATTATATGTGATGTAACCACTGGCAGAAATTGGGTGAAGGGTACATGGGACTCCTTTGTATTATCTTTGCAACCGTCTATGAATCTATAATAATTTCAAAATAAAAAGTTAACAAAGGTATAATCGACAATTTAAATTAAGAATAGAATGACTGTATTTTGAACCATAATTTTACCAATGTCTGTAGTCTAGGAATAACTAACTCACTGCAGCAGGAAGAAGTGGCACTGAATTAGGGGCTATGGAAAAGGCAGAGATATTAAATTGGTAAGATAGAAGAAATAACTAAAAAGTCTTTAAAACTATTAAACACAAGGATGCAGATAAGCTTTTTTTTTAAAAAAAGTAACTACCTTAACGTGAAATTCATTATCCAATAAGATATTCTGAGTCTTCAGGTCATGATGAAGTAGAGGAGGATTCATATTGTGCAGGTCATTTACACCTAGTGCAATTTCATGCAGAATACGAAATCTTAATGGCCAAGGAACATCAGGATATTCATTTTTCTTCATATATGTGGAAAGAAACAAAACTAAAATTAGTGGCCAAATTTATTTCCACTTAGAAAATGAAATATTCCATGAGGAAATATAGTATTAAACTAAATATCTGGTATAATTAAATTCAGGGCAAAAAATACTCATTTTCTTATATTATCAATTTGACGTTATTTAACATCCTTGTATCTTACTTTCCTCAATTATTAGAGAAAATAATGACTTTACAGTACTGATATTTCCTTTTAGTTTATACTGGTAATGCAACTACATGGTATGGGGTCTTTCTTCAGTTGAGACAGTTTTAAATTATTTTTTATCTGTATAATACCCAGACATATATTTATACTCATACCCATCTTCCCATTCTATGGCTTCTTATCAAATAACTTGTGCCCATGAATGTGTACACACACACACACACACACACACACACACAATTTGTTTCTATTCAAAATTTATATTTTAAGTTTCCTATTAATATAAAACCATACTTGATTACGATGATAACCACTGCATCAATTAAAATTATGACCATAATATATTTACTTACTAAGCATTAATACTTCATATTTTTAAATCATATATTTACTTGCATTTCAGCTTGAAAAATTAGCATTTGGGAGTTTTGCTTTTGTGAAGGAAACAAAAATCATCTTCATTTCTAAGTATATATAACATAGAAACATTAAAAATGTAATGTTTTCTATTTCCTGGTACTTACAAGTGACAGTCATCTGAACTTTCTTAAGTGTTTTCTGAACATAAAAGTTAATACAGCTTCCCAGGAGAATGAACATACTCAGAAAAATTAGATAATTTGGGAATATCCAACTATGAATCATCAGGGACCATGCCACTGGGTACATTTTACTAAATAATATGAAAAAGTATGCTTCCACTGAGCTCAAAACTGTTCTTAAGAATTTTTTTTCTGCAAATGGGTCAGCTTATAGTTCATTGATTAACTAACTTGGCAGGGGAGTGGCTCAAAATACTTGTCTTTACATAGTATTTTGATTTTTTTCAACAATCTTTTGTGAGGTTGGGGGAACGTGCTTCAAGATAAATCCTGACCTAATAATACAGGACACCGAAAGAAACACAAAACACAAATGTTCAACATTACTTCCTCTTGTATACACAGATTCCCATCCCCTTGAGTAACTGAATCTTTTAATCTTTAAAAAGATAACTTTTTCTGAAAATTATATAGTTTAAAGAAGTAACAAGGCCTCTCTGCAGTATAGTGCTATATGGAAGCTTTTGATCATGGAGAGGAAGGTAGATGAGTGCTCACTATGTATTTTATGATTCCTTCCAGGAGTCAGCAATCCCCCTGTAGGAGGCTCTAGAATTTCTAATGGGCTCCAAATTTGGGTACCAGAGCATCTACTGTGGTGCTGGGGTATGGGAAGACAACATTAGAATTTATGCTTATACTCATTTAACAAAAGGAAACTGTGTTTAATTAGTATTTGTATCTTACTTGCTGTGTTGGTTACACAAATCTTATACACTGACACTAGTTACTTTACTCTGCCCTTGTTTCAGATGGTCCTGTCACAAACAGAATGTGTTGTATCCCGAAATACAGAGGAAGTCACTCCATGAGTGGTGACAGTGGCACCCATTCTCTCTTGTTTGTGATGTATCAGAATTTAGATGTATCAGAATTTAGGAGTGTTCAGTGACTAGATTTTACAGATTATGTTACTACTCAGTTTTAACTAAAGCACCCCTCACAAAAGAGACCGAGTTCTTTAAAAATATTTCTTGACAGAAACTGCAGGCTAGAGATAATCTTAGTAATATGAGAGCAAGCAAACAACAATAGATGGATACACATATTTTGGACACCCCCCACAACCGGGCCATATCTGTTTACTGATGGGATTCACAATTAAAGCCAGATAACTGATACCTTGGGAAAAAGGTACATGGCTCATGCCATTGTCTATTATTGGAAAAGCTCATGTATTTGATACTCAGATTTATTTGGTCTATTAATTCAGAACTTTATGAACTGGTATTATTAACATTTAATTTGAACCCTACATTGTCTTTAACATAAAATGAAATCTGGCTTAAACTAACAATAAATTGTATGGTGTGCAGAGTTTATCTTTTCTCTCTCCTGTTCCTCTCTTACATATACATACATGTGGATATTCGAATTCAATGTAAACCTCAGGAACAGTAACCTAAGCAAAATAATCTAGGTCACTTAGAATGCAGGGTCTGACTCCACAGTATTTTTTTTGTTTGTTTTTTTTTGCGGTACCCGGGCCTTTCACCGTTGCGGCCTCTCCCGTTGTGAAGCACAGGCTCCGGACGCGCAGGCTCAGCGGCCATGGCTCACGGGCCCAGCCGCTCCGCGGCATGTGGGATCCTCCCGGACCGGGGCACGAACCCATGTCCCCTGCCTCCGCAGGCGGACTCTCAACCACTGTGCCACCAGGGAAGCCCCACAGTATTTTTAACAACACAAAAGAAGCCATAAATGGTGAAGTTTTTCATTATTCTTATTTTGATTCATCTATATATCCCCAAATAATCTGATCATTTGTAAAACGAAAGTACTATATAGGTTGAATAACAGAATTATAACGACTGAAAATGTATAATACTTACCCTATGTAGGAGTTCATTTAATGACCCATTTGGCATGTATTCAGTAACTATTCCCCAAAATTCAGGCTCATTGCAAATTCCCAAAATTGGAAGAATGTAACTAAATCTAGCTTTGTGTAAAATTTCAACTTCTCTTAAGACATCATTTCTTTCACTAAAGAAAGAAAATGTGTAATTATTTCAAAGTAAGGAAAAATACACAATTATCAAGCCCATAAATATTAATTAATCCTGGATTTTTTCATTCATTAGCTTTTGACCTCATGTAAATTATGCAGCTTCTCTTAGTTTCTTCGTGTTTAAAGTTGGGATAATATCTACCCTATATATTCCATAGGTCTGTTTAGAGACCAAAATACCTGTATAAGCCACTGACAGAAAAAAGTGCTACATACAGATTATTATTGTACTCTTCTCAGGAAAGGGAAAGAATACCATGTTTAAGTTTATAAAGTCTATATTAGAATGATAGGTGCTTGAACTAATTACATTAAGTTTATGTTGTATTAAAATGATCACATTTGATTAGACTATTATATTAAATTTTATGGTTGCATACCATGTAAAAATTTTCTAAATATCCTGAATATTAAAACACTTAAATGTTGTAGATTTTAATGACTAGATGATAATAGTTGCATAAGGGTCAATAATGCTTAGAAATTATATACTGGAACACAGGAAAAGGACACTGAGAACAGGTAAATGCTTAGAATGGATCCCTGGGCTAACTCTGGATCCCAGGTTCATTTGATTTTTCATTCATAAAACAAATAAATATTGAACATTTATTATGAATAAAGAACTGTGCTCAGCATTATGGAGACTAGTAAGTTTAAAAAAACCAAAAAACAAAACACATAGTCTGTGACCTCAAACTGTCCAGAAATCGTTTTAAGAAAAATAAGTACTCACTGTGGTCTTGATTTACACTTCTCCAATGATTAGTGATGTTGAGCACCTTTTCATATACCTATTGGTCACTTGTATGTCTTTGGATGTGTTAATTATATTGATATTGGTAATTATTCCATGATGATGTATATGTATAGCAAATAATCATGTTTTGCACTTTAAATATATACGATTATATTTGTCAATTATTCCTCAATAAAGTTAAAAAATAAGAAAAGCAAATAAAAAAAGAAAACCAAATACTTAAAATATAAGGCAGAATATGATAAGCGCCATCAAAAACAAGTAAATAAGCAAGCAAATAAATAAATAAATATAGGGAGCTCAGAGAACTAGTAAATCTGGGCTAAGGGAGTTGCTACAGCCTTTAGAGAGAGATGTCAACAGTACCTTAAGGATGGATAGAATTTCAACCACTGGAAAAAGGGCATCCAAGATATGTGGTCCCTCTCCAAGATGGGAGAGATTTTGCCTTTCTTTTTCATCTGTGTCTCCCCAGGATCTGGAACAGTACCTGGCACACAGAATTTGTCTAATAGATGTGTATCAAATGAACTCAAGGAAGTTAAAGTACAGGCTATATCTGGAAAATGACAAATTGTTTAATATGAATCAGGATGTGTAACAGCGTGTGTAAAGGGAATGAAGGTGAATAGGGTAGGGTAGGGCCTCATCTCAGAGCCTTAAAGCCAGGTGAGAGCATTTACACTTGATTTGGTAGTCACTGAGTTGTGACTACAGGTTATTGAGCACAGGAGTGACAGGAGTGGAACAAACTTTTAGGATGATTAACTTGGCAGCAAGGTGTAGGATCAGCAGAAGGAGGTAGAGTTTGAAAGCCAGGTATTAGAAGATTATAATACTAGTTAAGATGTGAAGCAATGAGAGTCTGAAACTATAAAGGTTGCAGTGTAAATAGAAAGAAAAACACTAGCTGAATAGAATACCCAGGCTCTGGTGGCTGACTGATTGACCTGATTGACTAAGGGAGGTATATACATATATATATGTGTATATGTGTGTGTATGTATGTGTGTGTGTACGTATGTGTGTGTGTACATATATATGAAGGGAACTGCATTTGTCACCAATTTTTTTCCATGGATGATTTGGTATTGGTAGCAGCAGTGATAGAAAGAGAACTGTCTCTAGGAGAAGCTTATTAGGTAAACAATGATGATTAGTTGGTGCTTAAACCACCCAAGCTCTTGATGAATGGCTGCTGAAATAAGAAAAGCAACAGACATTCCAGACCAGACTATGAAGCCTCCTTTAAAAACAAACAATAAGCAAAATAAAGCAAAAACATCTTAGTCATCTATGTTTTGAAGAGGTAATATACTTACATGTTTCAAAATTCAAGAATTTCAAGAATGCATAAAGAGTTTTTCTTCTTCTCCCTGCTCTTCAGCCACTTAATATCCCAACTGTGAGGCAACCCATTTTACCAGTTTGTGAGACCTGCTTTAATTAAATTTATATTTCCTAAGCTGAAACAGGTCTGTATTTGCCTCATGAAATGTAGGTCAACAAGACAGTTATTGAGTAGCACCTTTGCTGGGAAGGTTCCTGGATACTCTGAGAAAGAATTATAGAGAGGGCATGCTAGGGGATATCTTATTGATACTTAATGTACTAATTCCCCCTCCCATGAAGAGTATGATGCATTCTTCCTTCTCTTGTGATCCTATTATTTGTTGGCCACTTTACTACAGTTGGTTTCATTATCCCTACTTTATATATGAGAGCACGAAGGCTCACATAAATTAATAATTTCTATTGGTCATGCCAACAATAAGTGGCAGATTTGGAGTCAGATTTGAATTGCAATTGTGGGCCGCTAAAGCCTTTGTTTTTTCCACTCACTGCTTAATCAGAGAAGGAAAATTCTTGAAGTCAGATTTCAGGAAGAATGAGTGGGAAAACAGAAAAAGCCAGAACACTTTAAAACTAGGTTTTTATATTAAAAAAATAAAAATGTAAAACAGCTTTTACAGACATATTACCAAAATTACCCATAACAAATTTCAGTTACAAAACAGTTACACTGTTTACACAAGGTATTTGAACAACCTATCAGACTCACCTATTCATGAGGCGTTGGGAGATTGCTGGGGAAGGTCCTCTCATGGGCAGAAGTCAGGTTACAGAGAATAATTCACCAATCACTAAAATAAGAACATGTTACAGCACATAAACTTAGTTTTCTTTTGTGATCTCAAAGAACAATGCAAACATTATCCACACCAGAGCCCAAGAAGTACATGTATCTGTTATTCCCACTTCATTAAGTGAGGACATAAGACATCCTGTGAGTCAACTGCAGAGCCCAGTCCTATGCTCAGACTACATAAATACAGCTAATGTTAACATTCTAGGAAACAAGTGGAAGAAAAAATGTGATGCAGTAATGCCAGAGTGTTGCACTGGTCCTTATGGCGTCTTTGACGGCAGAATTAATTTCCTACCCGATTTAGTGAAGAATTTTAGATGATGAAATTGTTAATGAGCACGAGAGGGAACTCCCTTCATTTCTTGGCCCCAAATGGCACAAAACTTAGATAAATTAAAATCTTGAGAAGCAGCATCCAAAATGGGAGGATCAATCTCCTTTAAAATACCTAAGGAGTCCATCAGTGCTAGATTTCCACATATTTTAATAGTTGATTCTAAAATACATCTACCCTCTCTAATCAACCACCACCCTTCAAAGTTGACTACATACACATAATTTCCCAGTAATTGCTCCACAGAATTCAAGACCCAGGGTAAATATACCCTGTATATCACTAAATCAGGATTATGGTACACAAGAAGCGGGAACAATTTCTAGAGGTGTCTCAAACTTACTGTGAGATCTAGCCCATCCAAGCCTGATAGCAAGAGAGCAAGTAAAAGCCACAGGCAGATGAAAGTCAATACCATTAGCAGGGCTGAAGCTGAGGAATTTATCTGCTGTTGGATACTGACAGCCTCTGGCTAATCAGGCATCTAGCATGATGTATTTTCACTTTAGATATAGGGGGAGGAGAGGAGAATGTTGCAGTCATGGATGTTAACTCACTAAGAATTGAATGCAGGGCCTAGTTAAATTCCTATTGGAAGGAAAATACACAAGACTAGTGACTAGACTCACTGATTAATATATATGGTTGAAAGGTTTTTCTGGAAACAGGAACTAATCTAGCCTTCCCTTGAAATCTGGACATTGCACTAAACTTGGTCCAGGATGGGAGAGACATTCAAAAGTTTTGGTCATTTAACAGCTTTCTGATTTCAGTTTATTGTTAGCAAAAATAATACAAGTTTCCTCTAGAGACAGGCTTCCTTCCCTGTGACGGTAAGAGGAGAAACTAAATTGAGTCTGATATCTAAACTTTCATGCCTACATGTGTAAACCAAAAACAACAAAAAGCCCAAACCAAAATGTCCCAGACTCTACAGCAGTGCTGTTCAATAAAAATATAATGTGAACCACATATACAATTTGAAATTTTCTAATAGCCACTTTTAAAAAAAGTTAATAGCCACCTATGGCTAAGAGCTACCTATTGGGCAGTGCAGCCCTAGAATTCGACTTCAAAAAAGAAAAAAAAAAAAGGGAAAAACAAAGCAAACAGAACCCAACTTCAATAAAGAGGACGTTTAGAGTTGGGCTGTGATTGCTGATTTTTGGTGTCTGGAGAAAGGAGGCCCAGGAGTAAGAAAAAAAGGAGAGGGCAGTGAAAAGAAGCGTGATTGCTGCATCTCCAGAGAAGCCTGCTCTCCCCAACATGTTAGCCCAAGCGTTGAACGGCTGCCTAGAGGTGACGAGGTGTGCGGCCGATCCCAAGTGGTCACCGTCGCTTGGGCTTCAGAGCCCGCTTGCCGGGGGTTAGAGCCAGTGGGGTGGGGAACGCAGATTTCGGGGCTCCGCGGTGGAGCCGCCAGGGCGCCCTACCTGTCGAGCAGCGGGCTGTGAATGTGCAGGTGTTTCACGGCCACCCGAACGCGCCAGTCTGCGTGGCGGGCAGAAGACACGGTGCCGGACGCGCCGCGGCTCAGGTAGCGCAAGTCGGCGAGCTTGTGGTACGGGATGGTGAGCAGGACGCTGCAGATGGTCTCCTCGTTCATGGTAGCGGGTGGCGCGGGCACTCAAGCAGCCGATCGATTCCGGAAGTGCCCGCCGCTCCCGCGGCTCCACCCCCTGCGCGAGCCGGCTCGGCAGGCACTACAGCCTGCCGGACATGAGGTCACGAGGCCGTCCATTCTCCGCGCAGCGCACGCCAAGCCGCTGCTTATCCGGAGCCGGAGCGGACTCTTCTCTTCTAGAGACTGGTCAACTCTGCGGCGGCGGGGCGCACAGGGGAGGAGCTTCCTCTCTCCGACCTGGCCCTCCCAGGCGCTGCCAGCCACCCGAGCCCGCCTTTCGGAGCTCCTCCCTCCCCAGGCTTCTCACGCGACGTCAGCGGCGGATGCCGAGGCGGGGATGAGGGCCACTGGCCCGCGATCCTCCCAGCAAGGCTCCGGCCTCGGCCTCAGGCCCGAGATCTCCGCCTTGTGGCGACCAGACGACGTGTGCCACACCGGCGGGGCTCGGGCGGGGGCTTGGGAGTGGGGAAGTGAGCCAGGGGCGCTCAATTTGTCTTCTCTCCCCGCAACCCACAAGGTTGGAAAGGTTTTCTTGTGGGGAAATTTCCTCTCCGCAGCTTCACACCCAGTCAGCGGACCCTCCCACCCAGGAGGAATCTCCCCTGGTCCCATCGGCGCGTCTTCCGGGAGTCGCCAAACACCAGACAGAGGTAGCGGGGTGGGTGTGGCAGCTGCCATTTCCTGCGCGGAAAGCCCTTTGAGGACGTGCGATGGTGACTTACTAGGGCTCCGCGCTTCTCAGCCCGGTGAGTCAGGTAGGGGTGTAGATTCGCTTGCTTATCTGGACTCCAGTCTAACCTCACTTCCAACTACTTCAGTCGTGTGGGGGTGGCTGATAAGCCCTGTCAGAGTTTAATCCTGTCTAAACGTTCAGATGTTTAGTTCCTGTTGAGTGCTTCTCTACTAGGGACCTATTTTTCTGACTTTTTTTTTTCTCTCCTGACGTCCATAATTACAGACAGAGATTGAAAAGTAACCTTGAGAGAGTCCCTCCCTTGATTCCAGGTAAGACTGCAAACATTTCTTTCTTATAGATCTGGGAAGAATGCGGTGTTTAATGCCAACCAAAAAAGACTGCAAAGATCTTTTTACCTTAAACAAACACTTTTCTACACCTGAAATGGCTATTTTGCAAAGTGTGGTGCCAATATTATACACAATACCAAGTCCATGCTAGGCATTTAATGAATTCTAAAGCGAAAGTAATAGGGAATGCCTGACTTCAATCAGGGATTTCTGCCTACAGAAAATCAGTGCTTCCTGTATTTTTGTATTGCCTGAAATGAGAGTAGCAGTGTTACATTTTACAATAAATGGAAGCTGTAATGAAAGAGTGTGTTTTAAAATTTGATAATTTAAAATAAAATACTTAGCTTTAAACATATGGTCTGATAATCTGTGGTTCATTCCTTAATAAGCTTTTTGCTACAGAGTGCTCAGAAAACTTTTCCCATTCATTCATTCATTCATCCAGTCAGTTTACAAACAGAATTCTAGAGAAAGAGAACAAAAATTAAGAAGAGAGGAAATGATCAAAATAATAATTCAAGAATTTCTTCCAGGACCAAAAGACAAAGATGTTCATATTTAAAGGACCCACCAGCTACCCACAGTGACTGAAAAAGGACCTATGTTAAAGCACGCCATTAAAAAGATCAGAACACTAAGAATAAAGAGAACACTAAGAATAAAGAGAATAATGAATAAATAAAATCCTTCATATTTAAAGGACCCACCAGCTACCCACAGTGACTGAAAAAGGACCTATGTTAAAGCACACCATTAAAAAGATCAGAAAACTAAGAATAAAAGTTTTCAGAGGGAAGAAGCAGGAATAAACGGATGAGAATTAGAATGGCATTGGGTTTCTCAACAATAACACTTTTATGCTAAAACACTACAGTGAAATTTCAAGTTTTGTAAGACAATAACTTCCAACCTAGAATCCTATAGTCAAACTATCCATCAAGAGTAAGAGTAGAATAAAAACATTTTCACATATACAAGGATGAAAACATTTATTTTCCATCCATCCATCCGCCTTTTTTTTTTTTTTTAAGGGAAAGTTACTAGAGGATGTGCTCCAACGAAACATGAGAGCAAGACAAGAAAGAGAAAGACGTGGGACCCAGAAAAAAGGACCAGGAGAATGTGAAGGGAAATTCCAGGGTGAAAGATATGTGGCAGAATTAGAGAGCAGTCATTTTCACCGGAGAAGGAAGATGGCAGACTCCAAGAAGAAAGACTGGTTAGTGTAATTGAATTTATTTAGATTACTAATTTTGAGTATTTGGGTAGTTATATTGATAGATGTTTGATAGATCTGATGAAATACGTGATAAAATTCGAGAGAACTTAAAAATATAAGCAAGTAAAAAAAGGAAGCAATTATTAATTCCATGAAAACTAAAAATTAGACAAGAATGGAAACAGCGTTTCTCCGACTGTTGTGTGGTGAAAATTTTAAGACTTTTTAGAGCTTCTGAAATACTAGTATATTATAAATCTCGAAGGAGAGAACATGCAGCATAGAGCACTATAAAATTTATATATATTTTTAATTACATTACTTTAAAATTTTTGAAAATTAGTATTCACATGGTTCAAAATTTAAAAGTGTAACAGACAGATAATTTAATAGAAAATTAGGCAAAACACCTAGATACTTCACACAAGGGTATATCTAAATAGCAAATAGTAAATGAATGTGAAAAGGTGCTCGACCTCATCAGTCATTAGAGAACTGCCAGTTAAAACCACAGTGCAGTATCACTACACAAATACAAGAATAATTAAAATTAAAAAGACAGAATATAGCAAGTGTGGGTGAGGTTTTGTAACAATTGGAGCTCTTGCACATTGCTGGTGGGAGTGTCAATTGGTACAATCAATTTTGCAAACTGTATGGCAGTACTATTAAAATTGCAGATATGCAGATCCTCAGCAATTCCTTGCCTAGGTATATGGACATGCATATGCATATACTAGAAAGTTCATAGTAGTGCTATTTATAATAGCTTCAAACTGGAAATTACCCAAATATCCATAAATACTGGAATGGGTAAATGATTTGTGGCCCATTTTTTTACACAGTGGGATACTAAACAGCAATGATATTGAGCAGTGTGCAATATTGATGAATTGCACAAATACAATACTGGATGAAAAAGCTAGACACAGAAGAGTATACATTTTATGAGTCAATTCCTATTAAGTACAAAAACAAGCAAAACTAGCCTATGCTTTTAGAAATCCGGATAATGTCTACTCTTGTAGAGTGGTCATAGTGACTAGAAGGGACAGGATGAGGCCTCTGGGGTGATAGAAATGTTCTGTTTCTTTATCTAGGACCTAGACTCTTGGTGCCAGTTGCATGGGTATGTTCAGTTATGAAAATTCTTTGAGGTTACACAATGTGCACTTTTCTGTATATATATATATGTTATACTTCAATAAAAGGTTAATAGGTTTAAATACAAAATAAATAATACATGTGGGTGTATATTATGTCTCTTACTTTTATTTAATTAGTATTACAGTATATACCTGTTCAACTTGCTTGTCTTTCACTTAGTAATCTATTTCAGATATCTTTCCATACAAATGCATAAAAAGCTTTCTCAACTTTTTTTTTTTTAAATGATGGATATGCCATAATTTACCCCTCATTGGTGGACACTTAGCTGGTTTCCACATATTTACTGTTACAAATTATGCTGCAATAAGTAATCATTACATATGTCATTTCATACATGTGTAAGTGTATCCATATATATGCCCTAGAAGCTGAACTGCTGGACAAAAGAGTTATGTTCATTTGTAATTTTGGTTTGTATTGTTGAATTGACCTTCACTGAGGTTGTTCCAGTTTTCTTTTTCTGCAGACAAATGAGAGTGCTGTTTTTCCACACACCTTCTTTCATTTCTTTTCGAGATAGATAGTATAATATTGATCTGCTGATTCCTGTATTTCAGTGCTTCTAAACTCATTTAAATGCTAAGATTCTTTTTATTGCAGACCTTCTAAATATCTGGCTTCAATTTTTTTATCACAACCTCAAACTTTAGCTTTCATGATAGTTTCACCATTATACAGCTTAAAAAATATGTATTCTTAGTGATATGTACATTGTTTAATTAATGCCCATAATGAATGGCTAATGACAGGAAACCTAAAGATTACTGATGCTAAACTACATCAACTAAATGAGAAACAAAAAACATGAGAATAATTATGCAAATCAGGCTAAAAAACAAGCCTCACACCTATATGTTGAATTCATCTATTCAAAATTCTGTAGAATCATATTAAGTCATATTTTCCATTTACTGAGAATAAAGGTTATTTATATCTGCATGTGCTGTTTTAGGGACATGGTAGCTTGAAATGGCATGCTTGAAATCTCTCATAGTCTGTTTTTTTGTTTTGCTTGTTTTTTTTAACTTCAATGCCTTTTATTCCTGTAAGTTCTTTTTATTTATTTATTTTTCTAATTTTTTAAAAAATTAATTTTTATTGGAGTATAGTTGCTTTACAATGTTGTGTTAATTTCTACTGTACAGCAAAGTGAATCAGCTATATGTATACATATAATGTCCATGGACAGAGGAATGGATAAAACAGATGTGGTATATATATACAATGGAATATTATTCAGCCATAAAAAGGAATGAAATTGGGTCATTTGTAGAGACCTGGATGGAGCCAGAGACTGTCATAAAGAGTGAAGTAAGTCAGAAAGAGAAAAACAGATATCATATATTAACGTTTATATGTGGAATCTAGAAAAATGGTATAGATGATCTTATTTGCAAAGCAGAAATAGAGACACAGATGTAGAGGACAAATGTATTGACACCAAGGGAGGAAGTGGGGGGGGGGTGGGATGAATTGGGAGATTGGGATTGACATATATACACTATTACTACTATGTATAAAATAGATAACTAATGAGAACCTACTGTATATAGCTCAAGGAACTCTACTCAATGCTCTGTGGTGACCTAAATGGGAAGGAAATCCAAAAAAAGAGGGCATATATCTCATAGTCTTTTAAATTAGAAACAAGACAGAAAAGTTGAAAAATAAACCACTTAAAAAAGTACAAATGCAAGAATTTAAAACATCTCATATTCTAGTTTTTTCTATTCTTTGGTCTGAAAGCATCTGGTAACCATTGGGGGAAAATGGGTGAAGGATATGTGGGACCTCTCTGTATTATTTTTACAACTTCCTGTGAGTCTATTATTATCTCCAAATAAAAAGTTTTAAAAAGCTGTACCTGGGTGTATTAGTTTCCAGGGACTGCCATAACAAAGAACCACAAGAATTATAAAAAGGTATGTAAATGAGAAGTAAGGCTTCCTGATTCTTCAGATCTCCAGTTCACCTTCCTTAAGACAATAAATAAATTTAACAAATATTATGTGCCATAATGCTAGGTGCTGGAAATACAGGGATAACAAAAGACACATGGTCTCTGTCCTTAAAATGCTTTTAATGTTCTAAGGGAGAGAGAACCTAAGCATACAATTACAGTAGAGTGTGATAAATGTTCTGATAGAGAAGTCCAGGGCACACTCAGAAATTAGGGGAAAGAAGACTGCATGGTAATTTAATGAAGAGAGGTAAGGCAAACTGCCCAAAGTCATAGAGTTTTTGAACTACAGAGACATGATTCCTGCACAAATCTATTTGAATTAAAGCTCATATTCTTTCCGGGAAGTGCTCGCTGTATCACTAGGGTATTACATTTTCAGTTTCACTTTATATGATGTCTCAGGAGAGGAATTTAGTAGCAAGAGGGAATTTCCCAGCTACAAAAAGACAGTGATGGACAAAAATTTATTATTAATGGACATTTCGTGGGAAATTCCATTTTCTTTTGACATTTTACTTGGCAGGTTTCCAAGAGTGTGGAAAGATGTGTTACCAGTAGCTCAGTCTGCATTTAAAAATTTTAGCTCCTGAATTAAACAGGATATTGCTTTTTCAAATGTCTTCAGAACTCAAAATCATTTTCTCCATCTGTCACTCCTAGCTTGTAGGCAAAATATACTAAGATATAGTTTTTAGGCAATACACATACACACACACACACACACACACACAGACAAAGACACACTTTTTTTTTCTGCTTTAGGCAGTGGCTATATGAAAGAGATTATAAGTTCAGTACCATTTTTAGTATCCTTTTTTGGGCAAGCATAGACAAAGTTGTGGAAGAAGGCAGAGCTTTTCTTATTGTAGTAGCCAATAGTCTAGTTCAGGAGTCCCCAACCCCCGGGCCGCAGACTGGTACAGGTGCACAGCCCTGTTAGGACCTGGGCCGCGCAGCAGGAGGTGAGCGGCTGGCAAGCGAGCGGAGCTTCATCTGCTGCTCCCCATTGCTCGCCATCCCCCCCACCCAGTCCGGGGAAAAATTGTGTTTCACAAAACCGGTCCCTGGTGCCAAAAAGGTTGGGGACCACTGGTCTAGGTCATAACAGCGCCAGCTGGTGCAATTTGGAATCAGAAACATGACTGAAGCAGGGATCCAATGTCAGCAGCTGAACAGGTTGCCAGAGAGAACTCTAAGGTTTATTGGGAACTAAGGAACACTCAGGAAGCTTCTTTGACTTAATTTTTATAATTGTAAAAAGGAATAGAAATGTCTGCCCTGCCAGGGAAACCTTGTTGCACAACTCCTGCCAAGGACACTGTTCACACTGGGGAGGTGCCATTCACGTGGAATACATTATGAATGGGCCCCCGAGAGTTGTGCGATGTGGAGGCCCTATAGCCTACCTGTCTCCCAGGATTGTTCTGAGAGACTCAAGTTATACAATGAATATAAAAGAACTTTATAAGTTATAAACCTGTCAATCTATGTAAATAATAATAATAATAGTTATTATCCTGGCCATCTCTGCCCTTCAAGCAACATTCTTACCTAGTTTAAGAAAGAGAAAAGCAGCCCTTATTAGCTGGGAGCTGGCCTGGCACTCCCAGTGAATCTGTGGCATTCTCCTGTTCAATATAAACACTTTCATAGAACACCAACCTCAGATAGGACTATTTTGTCACTGTAGTGGAGCAAGAAAAAATAAGACCACTTCATTATCATGTTTGAACAGACAGAGGTAAAAACATTGTTCAAACCACAAAAATGAGCAAACATTGCCCTTTCCTGGCTAATAATAAGTGCCTGCTTCTTCTTTACCAATTATAGCTTTATCTCAATTTCATTATTCTCACTGTCTAGATATAAATTATTGAGATACCTGATCAGAGGATCACTCCTGCTTCCAGACAGCATCCAATGCAGGGAAGATACCCGTTTCCTTGAATGCTCCTCAGAATCACCTACAAGAAGTCCAAATCCTATAATAAATTATTTCTAACATCCTCTTACTGAGATGTCCTGATTCCTCATGGTACACATAACTCCTGCTTGCAATGAGTCAGTAAACCCAGATTTATAGAACTGCAGATGTGTTCCTGGTGATCTTTGGATAGAAGACATTGGCAGATTCATAGAGCAGTTATTACCCAGCCTGGAGCCCTCACTGTCTGCATTTCAGTTAAAGAACTGGCTCCTCTAACTTCTCTAGGGACTTAGCTATGGTGTAGTTTCTTTTTCATAGCCCAGAACTCCTGAGGAAGAGATTCTGGTTGACCATAATATCACCCTTCAAGTCCTTTGTGGATTATGGGGATATGGACATGAGGTACTGAATTTCTAAAACAGCAACAACAACAACAATATCGACAACAGCAATAATAACTAAGACTTATAGGTTAAGAATCCGCCTGCGAATGCAGGGGGTACGGGTTCAAGCCCTGGTGCGGGAAGATCCCATATGCTGTGGAGCAACTAAGCTCGTGCACTACAACTACTGAGCCAGCTCTCTAGAGCCTGCAAGTCACAACTACTGAGCCCACGTGCCACAACTACTGCAGCCCACGTGCCTAGTACCTGTGCTCCACAGCAAAGAGAAGCCACCGCAATGAGAAGCCCGCACACTGCAACAAAGAGTAGCTGCCTCTCACCGCAACTAGAGAAAGACCACGCACAGCAACGAAGACACAATACAGCCAATAAATAAATAAATTAATTAATTAAAAAAAAACAAACAACAACCTAACACTTATATAATGCTTGCTACGTGTCAGGGACTCTTCTAAGCAATTTCCATAGAGTAACTCACTTAATACACCAACACAAAGGTAAAATTATGACAAAAGTACCAGATTTTTAAAAATCTTTGCAGCCAATATTCTGATAACTCTCTAAATCTAAAACTGTATCTCTAAACTCTTAGACTGTAGTCTAAGTAGCAGTAGTATTTTCTTTCACCTATTTAGAAAATTAAAATATTATTAAAGAAACCATGTACAACTGAATATGTTGGATGGAAGATATTTTATTTCAAGCATAATTAGGTATTAAGTTTATTCCTTTTAGTAGATTTAGTGAAAACTTAGTCATCTGATTGAATGAATATATCAATCTTCTTTAAAAACTTATTATGAAATAGATGAAAGAAGTATTAAAATTGAAATACTAACTTCTCACGCATAAAAATGTTTTACATTCTACCAAATACAATATCATTAAGACAAGCTTGTGTTGTAACTATTACCCCTATTGAGATATGATGGGGCTAATAAATGCTATTATAAAGGCAGGAAGATTCCAAAGAAAAAAAGATGAGGTACTATGTTACCAAACCTACAAGTCAGGTAAGATACTTCTCTTCCCCTAGGAAGGAGTACTGGCCTGATGAGGGAAGGGGAATGGATGGTACAGCGAGAGCCTGGGTACGTTATTCCAGTGAAAGAACTCCTCCTGGAAGAAAATACCTGGAATGAGGGGATGGTGGTAAGTGTTCTCCCCAACAATTCCCATTTTAAAGATGGGAAAACTAAGTCTAAGAGTAGATTGACTAGCTTCAAGTATTACAAGTAAAAGGTGATAGAACTGGGAGTAAACCAGATGGTTTATTTCAGGTTTATCAGAGGGCCCTTATTAATGAGGTACACGATATAGTATCCTAGAATCACAGTAAAACCAGGACCTATACATGTAAAAGTCAGAGCCGACTATCATAAATTTGCAGCTTTCTTTATATTTGCTTTGTGATGAGGTAATGAACTTATTAGAATAAAAGCATTGTATATATTTTTATTTAGTGAGTACTCAAATGGTGCATACATCTGAATTAAATGCCTGAAATATCTGTTATTAAGAAGCTATCATTGGAAACGTAGCAGAGTGTACATATGTTTATGCACACAAATATTTAACAGAAACACAGTAAAGAGGTTCAATTATATTCATGCTGCAGTATGGAGGTTACCAGAGAGTTAGTGAATGAGGAATTTAATCACTATTATTTTGTACAGTGTAAATGATTGAGAAAAACTTACAGAAAGAGGTGACCTGAAGGTCAGTTCAAAGGAGAGAATCATTTTTAGCTGTTTCCAGAGAGTTTTTGTTACAGTTTAGAGAGGGCTACAAAATCCAAGAATGAGAACCATGTCCCACCAGGACAACTGGTGGGTGTGTATGTTGCAAAGAAGCAATAGCATGGTGAATGAAGTCTGTACCTCACTACACTCTGGGCAATAAAATGTTTTAAGAGTCAGGTTCCATAATATGAGTTTGTAACATCTTATCTATAATTTGTGGGTAGATGGGCAAAGGCTTGGCCTTAATCACACATATAAAAACACGTTAACAAGATCATGTTTGGTTTTAACCCCAGTCTCTATTTTAGTACCTGCATTGCTTATCCTTACTGAAACTTGCTTTCCTCATCCGTAAGGGAAGTACTTTATGAACTGTGACATACTAATTAATTTTAGTTTTGAATCATGGCTCTTCTTTAAGGTTTTCTTTATTCTAGTTTAGTGTCATTTGAGGGTGAACACTGGACAAGGCACATATAGAAAAACACAGGGTATTTCCTGCCTCCCAGGAGTTTTAAGAAAAGAGAGAACAGTTTTTAGAGGCTTAGCACTTATTCCACCCTTGGATGTTTCCCTACTAACATGGTTTCTAAAATTACTCATCTGTGTGGAGCTCAATAAATATTTCTCCACTGACTAACATAAGACAGGCAGATCAAATAATTAGATGTAACACTTTCATCCGTACAATATAGCATGTTATCTTACACATGAAAATTGCAAAAAAATGTTCAAAGAGTAACCAAACTGGCTTTTAGGATCTAGCTGTGTCAGTCAGTTTTGGTTTATTATCTCTCTCCTCTGCCTGCTGTATCTTGTATTTATTTATGTAATCTTCATGTATAACTTCTAAACTATAAGAGCTAGCCACTATGGCTTTGAATGTAATGAAGTCACAGTATGACTAAGGAATTGTTTTCTAATGCAACTCTCCCTAAACCTCAAAACATTAGAATAATTCTATAGTTCTCCATTTGTCTCAGTTACTGCTCAGAGCACTAATGCAGCAGGTTGTGTGCCTGGGCATTATGGGGTACTTGCTTTCACTGCTGAGCTTTCTAACACTACAAATAAAACATAGATTATTCAGAAAGTACAAAGGTTCAACATCTTCCCACAAAATCGTTGATGAAGTTATTTCATTAATTAGCTCTTAAAACAACTGATAACAACAGGATACCTATTGATTTATGAGATAAAAAATTTCCTTTGAAAAGATAAATATTGATGCCAATACACTGGTGATGAAGTGGAGCCTAGGGTGTGGGGATGAGGCCAGCTAGCAGGCATTGTCTGAGTCAGGACGTTGAGCTGGGTCAGGAGGAATAGACCTTATAACTCTCTTATTGATCATTGATCCTGGGGGTGAATGACAACATCCTGTGAGATTTCTGAGTCAGTTCTGAAGTAGGTTCTCGTTCAAGTTGGGCAAACATGTAAGAGCAATATATAATTGCTTGGGCAGCAGCCCAACCTGGAGTTGATGCTTAGGATGAGGTAGGTAGACAGAGACTAAAGGATCAATTTTTTAAACCAATGAGAAAATCGCTGAAGTTGCTCTACTCAGGGCAGGCGTTGCGGGGTGCAGAGTACAACTGAGGAGTGGTTTATCCTTAATTCTTAAGTGTGCTAAAAGTAGATGTGTAGTTTTATTATATGGTATTTTGGGTCAGTAATGATAGTCTTACATACATGTCTGCTTCTGTATGTTACTTATACATTATATACATTACATGTGTGTATGTATTACATGTATATCTATATATTACATTAGTTCATACATGTAGATTGTATAAAATTTAGGAGAATCAAAAGGGGTATAGTGAAAAGTTAGTCTCTACCCCTCTCTATGCCTCCCAGCCACCAATTTCCCTCCTGGAAGGTGAATTACAATTGCCAGTCTCTCACTTCCTCCTTTCATGCTCTTTGTTCTAGCCGATTAATCTCCCCAAGCCCAAGGGCTCCTGCTCAGAAATTTTCCAGCTTCTGCATTTTCCTGTCTGGTTAAATTTAACTTTATTTACCTATCTTTCAAAGCCTCAATGTTTTATTTATTCTTCTTTAATTTCTTTTTTCCAGTTCTCCTAACAAGCTCCCTATGTCTCATTCCTACATGTACTTGTTCTCACTTCTCATTCATGATCTTCTCTCTTCTCTAGTCTATCTGAAATTTCTGCTTCTTTGAGACTGAAGTCAGACCCTATTTCTTCTGACTGCTCCACCCACCCCCATTGATCTCCTTCTTCTCTGAACTCCTAGGCATCTACAAAGTGGGTTATGCTTCAGTATCCCAAAATGATGCCAAAATATGTTAAATAAAATATTAAGTTGCATTATTTGGTTGGAACTATATAAATCCAAAGAGGCAAAGAGGTTAGCTCAAAGCTATCAGCTGTTACAATTATCTTTGGTTAATGAAAAAAATTAACATACAGAATTTTTCAAAATATGGTTCTTGCGGGGAAAGACAAAAAGGAGTACTTGCTGGGGAGAAGTTGCAAACCACTAACTGTACACACATCTAGTACCTAACTATGTAGTCAAGTGGTTGAGAGCATGACCTTTGAAGTCAGGCACACCTAGGCTTGACACTCTCTGATCTTTTGGAGCCTTGGTTTCTCAACAAGGAAATGAGTTAGCAAGTAAAGCACTCAGCACAACGCCTACTGTATGGTAAATGTTCAATAAATGTTATGTGTTATTGTTGTTGTTGTTAAATCTTATTTGCTATTTTGTAAGGTTTGTCTCCTGTGCTGGGCAGAATAGTTGACCCTCTTGCCCCTCCAAATGTCCACATCCTAATCACCAGAGCCTCTGAATGTTACCTTACATGGCAAAAGGGACTTTGCCGATGTGATTAAATCAAAGATATTAAAATAGGGAACTTATTCTGGATTATCAGGTAGACCCAGTATAATCACAAGGATCCTTTATAGATGGAAGACGAAGGCAGAAGATTCAGGGAAGAAGAATCCGTGTCAGAGTTAGAGTGATTTGATGTGAGAAGGAGTCAACCTGCTGTTGCAGGCTTTAAAGATGGAAGAAGAGCCAAGGAATACTGGCATCTAAAAAGAAGCTGGAAAACATAAAGGGATTGTCTCCCAGAGCCAGCAGAAAGGCTTTTAGCCCAGTAAGATCTGGTTCAGATTTGTGAGCCCTAGAATTGTAAGATAATAAGTTTGTGTTGTTTTAAGCCACTAAGGTAGTGGTAATTAATAAAGCATCAATAGGAAATGAGTGTACCTCCCCAGCTGAAGACCAATTTCGTAAAGCTCATAGTGTCCAGAGTAGTGTGGGATGGGAACATAAATGAAAAAATTGGGTTTACTGAGGGTTCCAGCAGAGAGGCATAGCAACTTGTAAATTGCCCTTTATAGTGAAGAAGAGGAAATCAGAGTTAGCTACAAGCCAGGTCTCTTTCTAAATGTGGATTTCCATTACAATATTAATTTAAAATACCAGGGAAATTCCCTATCTCACTGCCCGGGAAAGATGCCAACAGGCCATAAATTCACCTATACTCCAGTCAGGTTTTCTCCCTAAGTGTCCTTGCGTCCCTTACTTACTGCTAATTTACAAGATCAGTAATAATCACTATCATGCACTGGGTGCACAGTCTGTCTCAGGCATTGTGCTAAAGGTTTTGTACACATTATCATATTTAATCCTCACAAAATTCCCATGGTGGTAAAAAGAAATGTAGTACCTTGTTTTTCAAAGTTCAGGTCATGAGTCTCAGTGGAAATTGAAATCAGTTTGGTGAGGATTGACAAGCAATTGTAAACAATAAAATACAGTAGAAAAATACCAGTGTACTGCATGAAATGAATAAGTATATTTTCATAAAATTTGGTTTCAATTATACATATAACAAAGACTCTCAAGTTATAGGTGAGTCTTCATTGATAAAATATATATGTATTGGGTTGTGTTGTAGAACATATTTCTTTTTTTTTTTTTTTTTGCGGTACGCGGGCCTCTCCCCCTTGTGGCCTCTCTCGTTGCCCGTTGCGGAGCACAGGCTCTGGACGCGCAGGCTCAGTGGCCATGGCTCACGGGCCCAGCTACTGCGCAGCATGTGGGATCTTCCCAGACCCGTGTCCCCTGCATCGGCAGGCGGACTCTCAACCACTGTGCCACCAGGGAAGCCCTGTAGAACATATTTCTTATAGTGGGTTACATTAAAAAAATTTTAAACCCACCAGTAAAGTGGTTAAGAGTACAGGGTCTGGCAAAAAGGTTACTTGGTTTAATCCTAGTTCTTTGTCTTACCAGCTCTGTGATCTTGAGTGGGTTACTTGTTCTCTCACACAGTTACTTTGTCTCCTTGGGTCTCACCTCAAAGGTTTTTTTTGAGGATTAAATGGATGAATCTAAGTAAAGCAGTTTGAAGGGTGCTTTAGTAGCAAACACTCAGTTACTGTTACTTTCCCAATGTTACCTGGTTAGCAAGTGGCAGAACTGGGCAGATTCCTGTTCTGTCTGATAAAGTTTAGTCTTGAGTTTGAAATAAAAGGTAATTTCAAGCTAACTTAGGTGTCCCGTCAAAACAAACAAAGAACAAAATGAGTCTGCCTTTACAATAAGTTACCAGCAAATTAAAAATATGGGAACCCTCATCTTCTCAGGAAGTTGGCCTATGTTGGCAGAGTCTTGTCTCTGAGAGAGTACAGGTTTCCTGTCTTGTTCTGCTCTGAGTTACAGGAGAAGAATATGTGGAAGGCACTAGGTTGTTTGACATATAGAACAAACTGGTGACTCACAAAAAACTTTACCATAGGATCACCGTATAAATGTTTACATCTAAAAGGAATCAGGTAAAGGAGGAAATCCAATAAAGATGTAAAAAAAATAATAACACTTGAACAATTGTTTTCTTGTTTTTTGTTTTGATGTTTTAGTTTAAATTTTATTCCCTGCCCACAAACATCCATTAAGCACCCAGGAGAAGGAAAAGGGGATGTAACTAGCAATAGAGAGAAACTTTCTTCACAACAATGGCCATGGCAAGCTTAGGCACTTTTGGTGAAATCTCTCTGTGAAGTACTGGGAGAGGAATAAAAGGCAAACTGACACAGAAGTATTGTTATTTTTTTTTCTTTTACATCTTTATTGGGGTATAATTGCTTTACAATGGTGTGTTAGTTTCTGCTTTATAACAAAGTGAATCAGTTATATATATACATATGTTCCCATATCTCTTCCCTCTTGCAACTCCCTCCCTCCCACTCTCCCTATCCCATCCCTCCAGGTGGTCACAAAGGCCCAAGCTGATATCCCTGTGCTATGCGGCTGCTTCCCACTAGCAATCTACCTTACGTTTGGTAGTGTATATATATCCATGCCTCTCTCTCATTTTGTCACAGCTCACCCTTCCCCCTCCCCATATCCTCAAGTCCATTCTCCAGTAGTTCTTTGTCTTTATTCCTGTCTTACTCCTAGGTTCTTCATGACATTTTTTTCCTTAAATTCCATATATATGTGTTAGCATACGGTATTTGTCTTTCTCTTTGTGACTTACTTCACTCTGTATGACAGACTCTAGGTCTATCCACCTCATTACAAATAGCTCAGTTTCATTTCTTTATATGGCTGAGTAATATTCCATTGTATATATGTGCCACATCTTCTTTATCCATTCATCTGATGATGGGCACTTAGGTTGTTTCCACCTCCGGGCTATTGTAAATAGAGCTGCAATGAACATTTTGGTACATGACTGTTTTTGAGTTATGGTTTGACTCTCTTTGAATTATGGTTTTTTCAGGGTATATGCCCAGTAGTGGAATTGCTGGGTCATATGGTAGTTCTATTTGTAGTTTTTTAAGGAACCTCCATACTGTTCTCCATAGTGGCTGTACCAACTCACATTCCCACCAGCAATGCAGGAGTGTTCCCTTTTCTCCACACCCTGTCCAGCATTTATTGTTTCTAGATTTTTTGATGATGGCCATTCTGACTGGTGTGAGATGATATCTCATTGCAGTTTTGATTTGCATTTCTCTAATGATTAATGATGTTGAGCATTCTTTCATGTGTGTGTTGGCAGTCTGTATATTTTCTTTGGAGAAATGTCTATTTAGGTCTTCTGCCCATTTTTGGATTGGGTTGTTTGTTTTTTTGTTATTGAGCTGCATGAGCTGCTTGTAAATTTTGGAGATTAATTCTTTGTCAGTTGCTTCATTTGCAAATATTTTCTCCCATTCTGAGGGTTGTCTTTTGGTCTTGTTTATGGTTTCCTTTGTTGTGCAAAAGCTTTTAAGTTTCATTAGGTCCCATTTGTTTATTTTTGTTTTTATTTCCATTTCTGTAGGAGGTGGGTCAAAAAGGATCTTGCTGTGATTTATGTCATAGAGTATTCTGCCTATGTTTTACTCTAAGAGTTTGATAATTTCTGACCTTACATTTAGGTCTTTAATCCATTCTGAGCTTATTTTTGTAGATGATGTTAGGGAGTGATCTCATCTCATACTTTGACATGTACCTGTCCAGTTTTCCCAGCACCACTTATTGAAGAGGCTGTCCTTTCTCCACTGTACATTCCTGCCTCCTTTATCAAAGATAAGGTGACCATATGTGCGTGGGTTTATCTCTGGGCTTTCTATCCTGTTCCATTGACCTCTCTTTCTGTTTTTGTGCCAGTACCATACTGTCTTGATTACTGTGGCTTTGTAATATAGTCTGAAGTCAGGGAGCCTGATTCCTCCAGCTCCGTTTTTCGTTCTCAAGATTGCTTTGGGTATTCGGGGTCTTTTGTGTTTCCATACAAATTGTGAAATTTTTTGTTCTAGTTCTGTGAAAAATGCCAGTGGTAGTTTGATAGGGATTGCATTGAATCAGTAGATTGCTTTGGGTAGTAGAGTCATTTTCACAATGTTGATTCTTCCAATCCAAGAACATGGTATATCTCTCTCCATCTATTTGTATCATCTTTAATTCTTTCATCAGTATCCTATAATTTTCTGCATACAGGTCTTTTGTCTCCTTAGGTAGGTTTATTCCTAGGTATTTTATTCTTTTTGTTGCATTGGTAAATGGGAGTGTTTTCTTGATTTCACTTTCAGATTTTTCATCATTAGTGTATAGGAATGCCAGAGATTTCTGTGCATTAATTTTGTACCCTGCAACTTTACCAAATTCATTGATTAGTTCTAGTAGTTTTCTGATAGCATCTTTAGGTTTCTCTATGTATAGTAGCATGTCATCTGCAAACAGTGACAGCTTTACTTCTTCTTTTCCGATTTGGATTCCTTTTATTTCCTTTTCTTCTCTGATTTCTGTGGCTAAAACTTCCAAAACTATGTTGAATAAGAGTGGTGAGAGTGGGCAACCTTGTTTTGTTCTTGATCTTAGTGGAAATGCTTTCAGTTTTTCACCATTGAGGATGGTGTTGGCTGTGGCTTTGTCATATATGGCCTTTATTATGTTGAGGAAAGTTCCCTCTATGCCTACTTTCTGCAAGGTTTTTGTCATAAATGGGTGTTGAATTTTGTCAAAACTTTCTCTGCATCTATTGAGATAATCATATGGTTTTTCTCCTTCAATTTGTTAATATGGTTTATCACATTGATTGATTTGTGTATATTGAAGAATCCTTGCATTCCTGGAATAAACCCCACTTGATCATGGTGTATGATCCTTTAAATGTGCTGTTGGATTCTGTTTGCTAGTATTTTGTTGAGGTTTTTTGCATCTGTGTTCAACAGTGATATTGGCCTGTAGTTTGCTTTCTTTTTGACATCCTTGTCTGGTTTTGGTATCAAGTTGATGGTGGCCTCGTAGAATGAATTTGGGAGTGTTCCTCCCTCTGCTATATTTTGGAAGAGTTTGAGAAGGATAGGTGTTAGCTCTTCTCTAAATGTTTGATAGAATTTGCCTCTGAAGCCACCTGGTCCTGGGCTTTTGTTTGTTGGAAGATTTTAAATCACAGTTTCAATTTCAGTGCTTGTGATTGGTCTGTTCATATTTTCTATTTCTTCCTGATTCACTCTTGGCAGGTTGTGCGTTTCCTAGAATTTGCCCATTTCTTCTAGGTTGTCCATTTTATTGGCATAGAGTTGCTTGTAGTAATCTCTCATGATCTTTTGTATTTCTGCAGTGTCTGTTGTTACTTCTCCTTTTTCATTTCTAATTCTATTGATTTGAATCTTCTCCCTTTTTTTCTTCGTGAGTCTGGCTAATAGTTTATAAATTTTGTTTATCTTCTCAAAGAACCAGCTTTTAGTTTTATTGATCTTTGCTCTCGTTTCCTTCATTTCTTTTTCATTTACTTCTGATCTGATCTTTAGGATTTCTTTCCTTCTGCTAATTTTGGGTTTTTTTGTTGTTGTGCTTCTTCTTTCTCTAATTGCTTTAGTTGCAGGTTTAGGTTGTTTATTCGAGATGTTTCCTGTTTCTTAAGGTAGGATTGTATTGCTATAAACTTCCCTCTTAAAACTGCTTTTGCTGCATCCCATAGGTTTTTGGTCGTCGTGTCTCCATTGTCATTTTTTTCTAGGTATTTTTTTATTTCCTCTTTGATTTCTTCAGTGATCACTTCGTTATTAAATAGTGTATTGTTTAGCCTCCATGTGTTTGTATTTTTTACAGATCGTTTCCTGTAATTGATGTCTAGTCTCCTAGCATTGTGGTCGGAAAAGATACCTGATACAATTTCAATTTTCTTAAATTTACCAAGGCTTGATTTGTGACCCAAGATATGATCTATCCTGGAGAATGTTCCATGAGCACTTGAGAAGAAGGTGTATTCTGTTGTTTTTGGATGGAGTGTCCTATAAATATCAATTAAGTCCATCTTATTTAATGTATCATTTAAAGCTTGTGTTTCCTTATTTAGTTTCATTTTGGATGATCTGTTCATTGGTGAAAGTGGGGTGTTAAAGTCCCCTACTCTGAATGTGTTACTGTCGATTTCCCCTTTTATGGCTGTTAGTATTTGCCTTATGTATTGAGGTGCTCCTATGTTGGGTGCATAAATATTTACAATTGTTATATCTTCTTCTTGGATCGATCCCTTGATCATTATGTAGTGTCCTTCTTTGTCTCTTCTAATAGTCTTTATTTTAACGTCTATTTTGTCTGATATGAGAAGTGCTACTCCAGCTTTCTTTTGGTTTCCATTTGCATGGAATAACTTTTTCCATCCCCTTACTTTTAGTCTGTATGTGTCTCTAGGTCTGAAGTGGGTCTATTGTAGACAGCATATATGTGGGTCTTGTTTTCGTATCCATTCAGCCAATCTGTGTCTTTTGGGGGGAGCATTTAGTCCATTTACATTTAAGGTAATCATCGATATGTATGTTCCTATTCCCAGTTTCTTAATTTTTTTAGGTTCGTTATTGTAGGTCTTTTCCATCTCTTGTGTTTCTTGCCTAGAGAAGTTACTTTAGCATTTGTTGTAAAGCTGGTTTGGTGGTGCTGAACTCTCTCAGCTTTTGCTTGTCTGTAAAGGTTTTAATTTCTCCACCAAATCTGAATGAGATCCTTGCTGGGTAGAGTAATCCTTGTTGCAGGTTTTTCTCCTTCATCACTTTAAATATGTCCTGCCAGTCCCTTCTGGCTTGCAGAGTTTCTGCTGAAAGATCAGCTGTTAACCTTATGGGGATTCCCTTGTGTGTTATTTGTTGTTTTTCCCTTACTGCTTTTAATATGTTTTCTTTGTATTTAATTTTTGACAGTTTGATTAATATGTGTCTTGGCATATTTCTCCTTGGATTTATCCTGTATGGAACTCTCTGTGCTTCCTGGAGTTGATTAACTATTTCCTTTCCCATATTAGGGAAGTTTTCAACTATAATCTCTTCAAATATTTTCTCATTCCCTTTCTTTTTCTCTTCTTCTTCTGGAACCCCTATCATTCGAATGTTGGTGCGTTTAATGTTGTCCCAGAGGTCTCTGAGAGTGTCCTCAGTTCTTTTCATTCTTTTTTCTTTATTCTTCTCTGCAGTAGTTATTTCCACTATTTTATCTTCCAGGTCACTTATTCGTTCTTCTGCCTGTTATTCTGCTATTGATCCCATCTAGAGTATTTTTCATTTCATTTATGGTGTTGTTCATCATTGTTTGTTTCATCTTTAGTTCTTCTAGGTCCTTGTTAAATGTTTCTTGCATTTAGTTTATTCTATTTACAAGATTTTGGATCATCTTTACTATCATTATTCTGAATTCTTTTTCAGTAACACTGCCTGTTTCCTCTTCATTTGTTAGGTCTGGTGTGTTTTTATCTTGCTCCTTCATCTGATGTGTATTTTTCTGTCTTCTCATTTTGCTTATCTTACTGTGTTTGGGGTCTTCTTTTTGCAGGCTGCCGGTTCATAGTTCCCGTTGTTTTTGGTGTCTGTCCCCAGTGGCTAAAGTTGTTTCAGAGGGTTGTGTAGACTTCCTGGTGGAGGGGACTAGTGCCTGTGTTCTGGTGGATGAGGCTGGATCTTGTCTTTCTGGTAGGCAGGTCCACGTCTGGTGGTGTGTTTTGGGGTGTCTGTGGAGTTATTATGATTTTAGGGTAGTCTCTCTCCTAAAATGAGTGGGTTTGTGTTTCTGTCTTGCTTGTTGTTTGGCATAGCGTGTCCAGCACTCTAGCTTGCTGGTCGTTGAGTGAAACTGGGTACTGGTGTTGAGATGGAGATCTCTGGGAGATTTTCGCCATTTGATATTATGTGGACCTGGGAGGTCTCTTGTGGACCAGTGTCCTGAAGTTGGCTCTCCCACCTCAGAGGCACAGAACTGACTCTTGGCTGCAGCACCAAGAGCCTTTCATCCACACGTCCAGGTACGTGGGGACTTTCTTGTCTTTTGGAAGGTCTGAGGTCTTCTGCCAGCGTTCAGTAGGTGTTCTGTAGGAGTTGTTCCACGTGTAGATGTATTTCTGGTGTATCTCCGGGCTGCGGCCGCAGGTGCCCGGTTCCGGGCTGCTCCCGGCTCCCGGCAGCGGGGAATGGCGAAGGAACCAGGAGGGCTTTCGGCCAGTCTGGTAATGGGGCGGCCGCGCCAGAACGGCCCCTGGCCCTCACTCGCCGCCCCAGTGCAGCCGCCACCCGGGGCCGCGCCCCACACCCTCGGGCTCCGCCAGTAGCTGCTGGACATGCCGCCGACCCGCCCCGCTCAGCGGAGCTGCGCTCAGGCAGCAGCCCTCGCGCTCCAACTAGCTCCCCAGAAGTATTGCTTGGTGTGCATTTCCAGGCTCTGCCTGCTTTCTCATCTCTTGGTGGCAGGTGGAGGAAGAGGAGAAAAAGTTAAACTTTTCTTATAAACTGGCAGAATAAGCTTATAATATCCTCTCACTATCTCTGCATAGGTTCTAGTCTCTGCAGCACCACATAAGCTTTGCCCAAAGTAATGAACAGTTGAAAGTCAAATGTAATACTTCACCAAACAACTTAAAAATACTTGCACACTGGAAAGGATTAAGTTGCAGAGAACACAAATGGACCCAGAGCAACTTTTGCCAAAAGAGAATATTGTGCTACATGTACAGCCATAGCTCTTTTCCATATGAAGAAACAGTCAGAAGGATAAAAGAACTTGGTCAAAATCACACACGTAAGTAGGACAGAATCTGGTCTGACTGTCATAAGGGTTGTGCTCTTTAACACCCAGGCTAGCTTTTCTGAAATCTGATTCATGCATAGAATAACTAAACACCTCTGTTTGCCTTGAATGTTCCCTGTTTATACGTAGGGCTGCTGCAGTTTCTCATATCGCCCACTTTGATTCCCAAAAGCAACTGAGAATACACAATAATTTGGTCACTCTATCCATGGACCACTGTGGTGGGACTGCCTAGGAAGCTTATTAAAAGTGCAGCTTCCTGAGCCCTACTCCACATCTAGATAAGTTTTCTTAGGGTTGGCCCAAGAATCCAGGTACAAGTCTTTTTAAGTGCTTTTGTGGAACCCCACAGGTGAGTCTCTCACTCTTGTAAGTTAATAAACCATTTATTCTGCCTCCGCCAGATGCCCAGCCAGGTCCTATTAAGGTAGAAGTCCCCCCACCACATCAGAGGGATGCTCCCAGCCAAGTAATCTCTGGAGCCTTGGAGCATCTGAATGATCTCATGCTGGCCCACCTGCCATGACAAAGCTCCTCCAGAGCATTCCCCTTCACAGTTTACATTCTACCACTCCCAAAGGCAGTCTGCTCCAATGGGGCCTGACTTCGCGTGTCCTAACGTGCACCCGCTGATTCAAGCAGTTTAGGAATAGAAGGTGCTGTGGTTTTCAACCAGGGTGGTCCAACCTCTAAAATGGTAGTTGAAGCAGTCTCTACCTCCTGGGCACATCGCCTTTGCAACACTGCCATTAAACGAATGTCCCATCTTTGCTTTTTCAAGGTCAGCAACAAGGAGTCCCCTCCTAAAGAAGGTTGTCTCTCATTGCCACACTATCAAAGGCTGCCCCAAATGTTCCTTCCTGTGGGCCTGATCAGGCTAAGGGCAGAGTTGTCTCTTTCCTTCTCTGAGTTGGACCAAATCATCTTAGTAACACCTCTTCACAGTGTTGACCATGTTTTTCACAGGGGCTGCTGCTGAGCCTTTATCTCATCCTTTCATGGTGGAGAGAGAGAGAAATCTAATGATTTTTACTTCTAGGGGTGAGGGGACTGTAATGATTATGTTGTCATTTTGTATTATGTCCTTTTGTCATGAATTTGTTTTCAATTTCATGTTAAAATGGGCCCACCATTTCCACTTTGTGAGGTCATTCAGCACCCTCATTTTGCACCTTTAACATCTCTCTTAGTATCACTTGGAAATATTTGAAATGGCATGAGCTTGTCCTCACATTCCTATCAGCTGTAAATCTGGAGCCCCGACATGAACCTAACCATTGAACAGAACACCTCTCCACTACCTGTGTAACACTGGGTAGGCCCCTTAACCTCTTGGTATTTTTAAGTCCTCAGTTGTAAAAATGTGAGGGTGCTATGAATTTATATTTGGGAAAGGACATGGTCGAGAAGAGTGTGTCTTTTCTTTTATTCTTTTAAACTGGAATGTCTTCCCTCTCTTCCCCATGGGTCCAAATCTCACTTGTCCTTCAGGCCCACTGCCAAGGAGCCTTCCCTGATTCCCCAGTCCACACAAATCTCTGCCTCTTAGGGTCAGTGGCATACAACCTAGCTATCTCTTACGTTAATCTTGCCTCTCAAGCCAAACTCAGAATGTGGGACTCTCTTACCCTCCTGGCACCCCTGGGGTTGTGCCAGCCCCACTGCCGCACGACACCTAGTGTGTCTACTAGACGAGAGCATGGGTGGGTAGGCCCAGATGTGAGGGGCCAGATAGAGTACATCTCCCTCCACCCTGCTCTCCTCCACAAAAGTGCACCTCCTCCTGAAGCCTGCCCCTCAAGTCACAGTTTCCTCATATGAACTCACTGGGTAGTGATGCCGTCATAGGCCTTTTTACAGTTTCCATGGCAAGGTAACTATGCAAACGTGCTTCCCTCAGAGAAACTTCCCTACCTTGGTGGGTACTTCTTTCCTTGGAGAAAGTTCTCCACCAGATACCAATCTCTTTTTTTGTCTGAGAGAGAATATCTGACCACATCTTCTATATTTACTCTAACCTGTCCTCTATTCCCTGGGAGGGCAGGGAAGCAGGTACACTGAGACCGGGCATGTGTACAAGAGGCATGGTGTACACACAAACTCCCTTGGCTGCCACATGTTCCTGTGGCACATACACCTGAACACTTTCCCAGCTCTAAGTAATACCAGTGACCTGGGACACTTTCAGTGACCCACAGTGCTCACTGTTGAGGAGAAGTGAAAGGTCATCCCTGGACAAGTGTGCAGGACGGTACTGAGCTTTATAAATGTAGCCTTCCCCTTTGGGATACAGGATGCTTCCATTCAGACCCTTTCCTGATTGGCCTCTTAGAAAAAGACAAGTGCATTTTTGTTGGCAAATGGTAAATGGAGCAGTTTGAGGAAGGGGGCCACTCTTGAACCTCACCTTCAAATGCAGGCACCTCTGTGCTGTCATGTAGATGTCTATATCGGTCCCCTCAGAAACATCCCATAAAGAGATGCAGAGTACTAGGGGAGAGGGTGATGCCATATTGATGGGAATACCAAAAGAACGAAGGGGGGTTGATGAAGTGCTAATGAGATTGGAGGGCTGAAGAGATTGTGTCCCAGGAGGCTGGGTTGATGTGAGCCGAGACTTGGTACCCAGAACCCGGTTCTGAGTCTCCTGATTACTCTGCCTCAGGATTTTACCTTGTTCTAATCGACGTAAAAGTATGAGAGGCCTAGAGTTCAGTGTGTTTGAAACAGGCAGTATAAATGGGGCCCAAAAAGGGTTGCCAAGGTGGCCGGGGTTCTTAAGCAATTTATATTTGATTATTCTTTTCCAAAACTTGAAAGACATTTCCATTAAAGCCTCAGAAGTGACAGGCTGCAAGAAATGTTTTCTGTGGTGGAAGGGAGAGATGGAGAGGATCATGATTGCAATTACTTTCGGGTTCTACTGTTTTCCCTGGAAACGGTGAAGAGACTTCCTCATGTGCTGCAGCCCTAGGCTCTCGGGATTGCTTTCTCTCCCAGTGTCCCTTCTCTAGGCAATCATAGAGGTGATGGGCCAAGGCTGTGTTTTGGATGTCAAGTAGCTTAAATGTTTTCAGCCAGAAACTGGGAGAGACATGAGAGAGGGAAATTCTGGCAGGAGACTGTGCACAGCAGAAGTGACTGATCAGTTCTGATTTTCTTAGCAGCAGCAGTGGCTCCCGTTTCTCGTCCTACACCTGGTCACTACCATGTCGTCTACCGAGGGTGTGCATAAACACTCTTGGGCCGGCATGGGTAGACATACTGCTTGGTTGATGGCTACCGGGCCTACGGAGATGTTCCTTTGGCCACGCCAGCAAAGGTGGAAACAGAGAAGCCAGTCCCCAGACGTGCTCCCAAGAGAAAGTGCTGTCCGGAAAGGTCGGACAAAGACCTGTGTTGCCCCAGACCCAAAATCCGGCGATTGCAGCATTCAAGCAGCTCAGAAATACAAGGTGCTTTGATTGTCAAGCAGGGTGGCCCAACCTCTGGGCACATGCCCTCTGCAACAGCCCCAGTAAACAAATGTCCCATCTCTACTTTTTCAAGGTCGGCAACAGGGAGTCCCCTCCTAAAGTAAGTTCTCTCTCATTGCCACATTATCAAAGGCTGCCCCAAATGTAGTTCCTTCCTGTGGGTCTGATCAGGCTAACGGCAGAGTTGTCTCTTACCTTGTCTGAGTCGCACCAAGTCGTCTTAGTAACACCTCTTCACCCTGTTGACCATGTTTTTCACGGGGGCTGCTGCTGAGCCTTTATCTCATCCTTTCATGGTGGAGAGATAGAGGATTCTAATGATTTTTACTTCTAGGGGAGAGGGGAGTGTAATGATGATGTTGTCGTTTTGTATTATGTCCTTTAGTCATGAATTTATTTTCGATTTCATGTTAAAATGGTCCCACAATTCCCACTTTGTGAGACCATTCAGCACCCTCATTTTGCACCTTAGACATCTCTCTCAGTATCACGTGGAAATGTTTGAAATGGCATGAGGTTGTTTCCACATTCCTGTCAGTTGTAAATTCGGAGCCCCAACATGAACCTAACCATTGAGCAGAACACCTCTGCACTTCCTGTGTAACACTGGGTAGGCCACTTAACCTCCTGTTTTTTTTTCAGTCCTCAATTGTAAAAATGTGAGGGTGCTATGAATTTATATTTGGGGCAGGACAAGGTCGAGAAGAGTGTGTTTTTGCTTTTATTCTTCTAAACTGGAATGTCTTTCCTCTCTTCCCCATGGGTCAAAATCTTACTTGTCCTTCAGGCCCACTGGCAAGGAGCTTTCCCTGATTCCCCAGTCCACACAAATCTCTGCCTCTTAGCGTCAGTGCCATACAACCTAGCTGTCTCTTATATTAATCTTGCCTCTGAAGCCAATTTCAGAATGTGGGTCTCTCTTGCCCACCCTGGGGCCCCAGTGGCTGTGCCAGACCACCGGCACCCCGCATCTGGGGTGTCTACTAGACTAGGGCATGGGGGAGAATGCCCAGGTGTGAGGGGCGAGGCAGAGTACCTCTGCCTCCACCCTGCTCTCCTCCACAAAATTGCCCCTCCTCCTGAAGCCTGCCCTGCAAGTCACAGGTTCCTTCTAAGACCTCACTGGGTAGTGATGCCCTCACAAGCCTTCTCACAGTTTCCATGGCAGGGTAACTGTGGAAAGGGGTGCCCTCAGAGAATCTTCCCTACCAGTTCTCCACCAGATACCAATCTCTTTGGTTGTGTGAGAGAGAATGTCTGAATGGATAGTCGTTATGTACTCTAACCTCTGCTCTGTTCCCTGGGTAGACAGTGCAGCAGGTACACTCAGACCGGGCATCTCTACAGGAGGTAAGGTGTACACACAACCTCACCTGGCTGGCACATATTCCTGTGGTGCTAGCCAACTACGTACCCCTGAGCATTTTCCCAGCACTAAGTAATACCAGTGACCTGGGACACCTTCACTGACCCACAGTGTTCACTGCTGAGGAGAAGTGAAATGTCATCCCTGGACAAGTGTGCAGGACGGTTCTGAGTTTTATAAATGTAGCCTTCTCCTTTGGGCTAAAGGATGCTTCCATTCAGACCCTTTCCTGATTGGCCTCTTAGCAAAAGACAAGTGCATTTTTGTTGGCAAATGGTAAAAGGAGCAGTTTGAGGAAGAGGGCCACCTTGAACCGCACCTGCCAATGCAGGCACATCTGTGCTGTCATGTAGGCGTCTCTATTGGTCCCCTCAGACACATCCCATACCGAGTTGCTGAGTACTAGGGGAGAGGGTGTTGCCATATTGATGGGAAGACCAAAAGAACGAAGGGGGGTTGATGCAGTACTAATGAGACTGGAGGGCAGAGGAGATGGTGTCCCAGGAGGCTGGGTTGATGTGAGCCTAGACTTGGGACCCAGAACCCGGTTCTAAGTCTCCTGATCACTCTGCCTCAGGATTTGGCCTTGTTCTAATCGACATAAAAGTATCAGAGGGCTAGAGTTCAGTGTGGTTGAAACAGGCAGTATAAATTGAGCCCAAGAGGGGTTTCCAAGGTGGGCGGGGTTCTTAACCAATTTATATTAGATTATTTTTTTCCAAATCTTGAAAGACATTTCCATGAAAGCCTCAGAAATGACAGACTGCAAGAAATGTCTTCTCTGTTGTGGAAGGGAGAGATGGAGAAGTTCATGATTGAAATTACTTTCGGGTTCTACTGTTTTCCCTGGAAACGGTGAAGAGACTTCCTCATCTGCTGCAGCCCTAGGCTCTAGGAATTGCTTTTGCAGCCAGTGTCCCTCTTCTAGGGACTCATAGAGGTGATGGGCCAAGGCTGTGTTTTGGATGTCAAGTAGACTAAAGGTCTTCAGCCAGAAACTGGGAGAGGCATTAGAGAGGGAAATACTGGCAGGAGACTGTGCACAGCAGAAGTGACTGATCAGTTCTGATTTTCTTTGCAGCAGCAGTGGCTCCCGTTTCTCGTCCTACACCTGGTCACTACCATGTCCTCTACCGATGGCGTGGAGAAACGCAGTTGGGCTGGCATGGAAAGACATACTACCTGGTTGGTGGCTTCCGGGCCTATGGGTATGTTCCTTTGGTCATGCCAGTAGTGGAAGCAGAGAAGCCAGTCCCCAGACGTGCCCCCAAAAGAAAGCGCTCTCCGGAAAGGTCGGACAGAGACCTGCGTTGCCCCAGAGCCCAAATCCGGTGATTGGAGCATTCAAACACCTCAGGAGAACAAGGTGCTTTAATTCTCAAGCAGGGTGGCCCAACCTCTGGGCACATCCCCTCTGCAACAGCCCCAGTAAACGAATGTCCCATCTTTATGTTTTCAAGGTTGGCAAAAGGGAGTCCCCTCTTAAAGAAGGTTCTCTCTCATTGCCACATTATCAAAGGCTGCCCCAAATGTGGTTCCTTCCTGTTGGCCTCATCAGGCTAAGGGCAGAGTTGTCTCTTTCCTTCTCTGAGTCGTACCAAATCGTCTTAGTAACACATCTTCACACTATTGACCGTGTTGTTCACGGGGGCTGCTGCTGAGCCTTCATCTCGTCCTTTCATTATGGAGAGAGAGAGGATTCTAATGATTTTTACTTCTAGGGGTGAGGGGAGTGTAATGATTATGTTGTCATTTTGTATTATGTCCTTTTGTCATGAATTTTTCAATTTCGTGTTAAAATGAGCCCACCATTTCCACTTTGTGAGGTCATTCAGCACCCTCATTCTGCACCTTTAACATCTCTCTCAGTATCACTTGGAAATGTTTGAAATGGCATGAGGTTGTTCTCACATTCCTATCAGCTGTAAATCCGGAGCCCCGACATGAACCTAACCATTGAGCAGAACACCTCTCCACTACCTGTGTAACACTGGGTAGGCCCCTTAACTTCTTGGATTTTGTAAGTCCACAGTTGTAAAAATGTTAGGGTGCTATGAATTTATATTTGGGGCAGGATAAGGTCGAGAAGAGTGTGTCTTTTCTTTTATTCTTTTAAACTGGAATCTCTTCCCTCTCTTCCCCATGGGTCCAATTCTCACTTGTCCTTCAGGCCCACTGCCAAGGAGCCTTCCCTGACTCCCCAGTCCACACAAATCTCTGCCTCTTAGGGTCAGTGGCATACAACCTAGCTGTCTCTTACGTTAATCTTGCCTCTCAAGCCAAACTCAGAATATGGGTCTCTCTTGCCCTCCTGTGGCCCCTGGTGCTGTGCCAGCCCACCGGCATGCCCCATCTGGGGTGTCTACTACACTAGGGCATGGGTGAGGAGGCCCAGGGGTGAGGGGCGAGGCAGAGTACCTCTGCCTCTACCCTGTTCTCCTCCACAAAACTGCCCCTCCTCCTCAAGCCTGCCCCTCAAGTCAAAGATTCCATATATGACCTCACTGGGTAGTGATGCCCTCACAGGAGTTCTCAGCGTTTCCATGGTAGCATAACTGTAGAAACGGGCTGCACTCAGAGAAACTTCCCTACCAGTTCTCCACCAGATACCAATCTCTTTGGATGTCTGTGTGACAATGTGTGACCGGATACTGTATATGTACTCTAACCTGTGCTCTGTTTCCTGGGTGGGCAGTGCAGCAGGTACACCCAGACCGGGCAACTCTACAGGAGGTATGATATACACACAACCTCACCTGGCTGGCACATGTTCCTGTGGGGGTTGCCAACTACGAACAGCTGAGCACTTTCCCAGATGTAAGTAATACCAGTGACCTGCGACGCCTTCAGGGACGCACAGTTCTCACTGCTGAGAACAAGTGAAAGGTCACTCTTGAAACACACCTTCAAACCCAGGCACCACTGTGCTGTCATGTAGACGTCTATATCGGTCCCCTCAGACACATCCCTTACAGAGTTGCTGAGTACTAAGGGAGAGGGTGTTGCCATATTGATGGGAAGACCGGAAGAACGAAGAGGGGGTGATGAAGCGCTAATGAGCCTGGAGGGCTGAGGAGATGGTGTCATTGGAGGCTGGGTTGATATGAGCCTAGACTTGGGACCCAGAACCCGGTTCTGAGTCTCCTGATCACTCTGCCTCAGTATTTGGCCTTGTTCTAATCTACATAAAAGAATTAGACAGCTAGAGTTCAGTGTGGTTGAAACAGGCAGTATAAATGGGGCCCAAGAGGGGTTGCCAAGGTGGGCGGGGTTCTTAAGCAATTTATATTAGATTATTTTTTTCCAAATCTTGAAAGACATTTCCATGAAAGCCTCAGAAATGACAGACTGCAAGAAATGTTTTCTCTGTTGTGGAAGGGAGAGATGGAGAGGATCATGATTGCAGTTACTTTCGGGTTCTACTGTTTTCCCTGGAAACGGTGAAGAGACTTCCTCATGTGCTGCAGCCTTAGGCTCTCGGGATTGCTTTCTCACCCAGTGTCCCTTCTCTAGGGAATCATAGAGATGATGGGCCAAGGCTGTGTTTTGGACGTCAAGTAGATTAAAGGTCTTCAGCCAGAAACTGGGAGAGGCATGAGAGAGGGAAGTTCTGGCAGGAGACTGTGCACAGCAGAAGTGACTGATCAGTTCTGATTTTCTTTGCAGCAGCAGTGGCTCCCGTTTCTCGTCCTACACCTGGTCACTACCATGTCCTGTACCGTGGGTGTGGAGAAACGCAGTTGGGCTGGCATGGGGAGACATACTGCCTGGTTGGTGGCTACCGGCTCTACGGGGATGTTCCTTTGGCCACGCCAGCTAAGGTGGAAGCAGAGAAGCCAGTGCCCAGACGTGCTCTGAAGAGAAAGCACTCACCGGAATGGTCGGACGAAGACCTGTGTTGCCCCAGACCCAAAATCCGGCGATTGGAGCTTTCAGGCAGCACAGGAATACAAGGTGCTTTGATTCTCAAGCAGTGTGGCCCAACCTCTGGGCACATCGCCTCTGCAAGAGCCACAGTAAACGAATGTCCCATATTTTCTTTCTCAAGGTCGGCAGCAGGGAGTCCTCTCCAAAAGAAGTTTCTCTCACATTGCCACACTATCCAAGGCTGCCCCAAATGTGGTTCCTTCCCGTAGCCTGATCAGGCTAAGGGCAGAGTTCTCTCTTTGCTCCCCTGAGTAGCACCAAATCGTCTTAGTAACACCTCTTCACCCTGTTGACCATGTTTTTCACTGGGGCTGCTGCTGAGCCTTTATCTCATCCTTTCATGGCAGAGAGAGAGCGGATTCTAATGAATTTTACTTCCAGGGGAGAGGGGAGTGTAATAATTATGTTGTCATTTTGTATTATGTCCTTTTGTCATGAATTTGTTTTCAATTTCATGTTAAAATGGGCCCACCATTCCCACTTTGTGAAGTCATTCAGCACCCTCATTTTGCACCTTTAACATCTCTCTCGGTATCACTTGGAAATGTTTGAAATGGCATGAGCTTGTCCTCACATCCCTATCAGCTATAAATCTGGAGCCCGAACATGAACCTAACCATTGAGCAGAACACCTCTCCACTACCTGTGTAACACTGGGTAGGCCCCTTAACCTCTTGGTTTTTTAAGTTCTCAGCTGTAAAAATATGAAGGTGCTATGAATTTATATTTGGGGCAGGACAGGTTTGAGGAGAGTGTGTCTTTGCTTTTATTCTTCCAAACCAGAATGTCTTCCCTCTCTTCCCCATGGGTCCAAATCTCACTTGTCCTTCAGGCCCACCGGCAAGGAGCCTTCCCTGATTCCCCAGTCCACACAAATCTCTGCCTCTTACGGTCAGTGCTATACAACCTAGCTGTCTTTTACGTTAATCTTGCCTCTCAAGCCAATCTCAGAATGTTTGTCTCTCTTTCCCTCCTGGGGCCCCTGGGGCTGTGCCAGCCCACCAGCACGCCCCACGTGGAGTATCTACTAGACTAAGGCATGTGTGGGAAAGCCCATGTGTGAGGGGCCAGGCAGAGTACCTCCTCCTCCACCCTGCTCTCCTCCACAAAACTGCCCCTCCTCCTGAAGACTGCCCCGCAAATCACAGGTTCCTTATATGACCTCACTGGGTAGTGATGACCTCACAGGTCTTCTCAGAGTTTCCATAGCAGGGTAACTATGCAAATGTGCTACCCTCAGAGAAACTTCCCTACCCTGGAGGAAACTTCTTTCCCTGGAGAAAGTTCTCCACGAGATACCAATCTCCTTGGTTGTTTGAGAGAAAATGTTTGACCAGATCTTCTCTATTTACTCTAACCTGTCCTCTGTTCCCTGGGAGGGCAGTGCAGCAGGTACACCGAGACCGGGCATCTGTACAAGAGGCATGGTGTACACACAACCTCCCCTGGCTGCCACATGTTCCTGTGGGGCTTGCCCACCACACACACCTGAGCACTTTCCCAGCTCTAAGTAATACCATTGACCTGGGACACCTTCAGTGACCCACAGTGCTCACTGCTGAAGACAAGTGAAAGGTCATTCCTGGATTAGTGTGCAGGACGGTTATGAGCTTTATAAATATAGCCTTCCCCTTTGGGCTACAGGATGATTCCATTCAGACCCTTTCCTGATTGGCCTCTTAGCAAATGACAAGTGCATTTTTGTTGGCAAATGGTAAATGGAGCAGTTTGAGGAAGGGGGCCACTCTTGAACCACACCTTCAAACCCAGGCACCACTGTGCTATCATGTAGGCGTCTCTATCGGTCCCCTCAGACACATCCCTTACTGACTTGCTGAGTACTAGGGGAGAGGGTGGTGCCGTATTGATGGGAAGACCGGAAGAATAAAGCGGGGGTGATGAAGTGCTAATGAGACTAGAGGGCTGAGAAGATGGTGTCCCAGGAGCCTGTGTTGATGTGAGCCTAGACTTGGTACCCAGAACCTGGTTCTGAGTCTCCTGATCAGTCTGCCTCAGTATTTGGCCTTGTTCTAATCAACATAAAAGTATCAGACGGGGCTTCCCTGGTGGCGCAGTGGTTGAGAGTCCGCCTGCCGATGCAGGGGACACGGGTTCGTGTCCTGGTCCGGGAAGATCCCACATGCCGCAGAGCGGCTAGGCCCGTGAGACATGGCCGCTAAGCCTGTGCGTCCGGAGCCTGTGCTCCGCAACGGGAGAGGCCAAAACAGTGAGAGGCCCGCGTACCACAAAAAAAGAAAAAAAGTATCAGAAGGCTAGAGTTCAGTGTGTTTGAAACAGGCAGTATAAATTGGGCCCAAGAGGAGTTGCCAAGGTGGGCGGTGTTCTTAACCAATTTTATTAGATTATACTTTTCCAAAACTTGAAAGACATTTCCATGAAAGCCTCAGAAGTGACAGACTGCAAGAAATGTTTTCTCTGTTGTGGAAGGGAGAGATGGAGTGGATCATGATTGCAATTACTTTCGGTTTCTACTGTTTTCCCTGGAAACGGTGAAGAGACTTCCTCATGTGCTGCAGCCTTAGGCTCTAGGGATTGCTTTTGCAGCCAGTGTCCCTTCTCTAGGGACTCATAGAGGTGATGGGCCAAGGCTGTGTTTTGTACGTCAAGTAGATTAAAGGTCTTCAGCCAGAAACTGGGAGAGACCTGAGAGAGGGAAATTCTGGCAGGAGACTGTGCACAGCAGAAGTGACTGATCAGTTCTGATTTTCTTAGCAGCAGCAGTGGCTCCCGTTTCTCGTCCTACACCTGGTCACTACCATGTCGTCTACCGCGGGTGTGGAAAAACGCAGTTGGGCCGGCATGGGGAGACATACTGCCTGGTTGGTGGCTTCCGGGCCTACGGGGATGTTCCTTTGGCCACGCCAGCTAAGGTGGAAGCAGAGAAGCCAGTCCCCATACGTGCTCCGAAGAGAAAGCACTGTCCAGAAATGTCGGACGAAGACCTGGGTTGCTGCGGACCCAAAATCCGGCGATTGTAGCATGGTGCCAGGAGGCGATCCCCACAGAATCTTGCAGGTGATCCATCCTGAAGAGAAGGCAATGGTTTAAATGCCTAAGGCAGCGAATACCTCTTCCTGCACTGACCGCCACTCCCCACCACCACTGCCCACTGCCACAGATTAGAACCTGCATCTTTTTGTCTGAGCCTTCCCCAGCCAGGAGCCTCCTTCTATACTAAATGGCCATAAGCCAGGAGCCTCAGAAACTGAGGTTTGTAATGAGAGTCTGCCCTGAACATCCCAGGGCTGAAGCTGGCCTGGAAGAAACCCTGACGTTCCTCTGCTTAATCCTCAAGGGCCCCTTTGTGAGCTGAAGAAAGAAAAGTCTAGAAAAAACGGATACCTGGGAGGGGAAGATGGCGGAAGGGTAACACGCGGAGATCACATTCCTCCCCACAGATACACCAGAAATACATCTACACGTGGAACAACTCCTACAGAACACCTACTCAACGCTGGCAGAAGACCTCAGACCTCCCAAAAGGCAAGAAACTCCCCACATACCTGGGTAGGGCAAAAGAAAAAAAGAAAAAACAGACAAAAGAATAGGGAGGGGACCTGCACCAGTGGGAGGGAGCTGTGAAGGAGGAAAGGTTTCCACACTAGGAAGCCCCTTCGCGGGCGGAGACTGTGGGTGGCGGAGGGGGAAGCTTCGGAGCCGCGGAGGAGAGCGGAGCCACAGGGGTGCGGAGGGCAAAGCGGGGAGATTCCCGCAAAGAGGATCGGTGCCGACCGGAACTCACCAGCACGAGAGGCTTGTCTGCTCACCCGCCGGGGCGGGCGGGGCTGTGAGCTGAGGCTCGGGGTTCAGTCAGAGCACAGGGAAAGGACTGGGGCTGGCGGCGTGAACACCTCCTGAAGGGGTTAGTGCACCACGGCTAGCCGGGAGGGAGACCGGGAAAAGGTCTGGAGCTGCCGAAGAGGCTAGAGACTTTTTCTTCCCTCTTTGTTTCCTGCTGCGCGAGGAGAGGGAATTAAGCGCGCTGCTTAAAGGAGCTCCAGAGACGGGCGCGAGGCGCGGCTGAAAGCGCGGACCCCAGAGACGGGCATGAGACACTAAGGCTGCTGCTGCCTCAACCAAGAAGCCTGTGTGCGAGCACAGGTCACTATCCACACCCCACTTCCGGGGAGCCTGTGCAGCCCACCACTGCCAGGTTCCCGGGATCCAGGGACAACTTCCTCGGGAGAACGCATGGTGAGCCTCAGGCTGGTGCAAAGTCACGCCGGCCTTTGCCGCCGCAGGCTTGACCCGCACTCCGTGCCCCTCCCCCGCCGCGGCCTGAGTGAGCCAGAGCCCCCGAATCAGCGGCTCCTTTAACCCCATCTTGTTTGAGTGAAAAACAGACGCCCTCCAGCGACCTACACGCAGAGGCGGGGCCAAATCCAAAGCTGAGCCCCTGGGAGCTGTGAGAACAAAGAAGAAAAAGGGAAATCTCTCCCAGCAGCCTCAGAAGCAGCGGATTAAACCTCCACAATCAACTTGATGTACCCTGCATCTGTGGAATACATGAATAGACAGCGAATCATCCCAAATTGAGGAGGTGGACTTTGAGAGCAAGATTTATGATTTTTTTCCCCTTTACCTCTTTTTGTGAGTGTGTATGTGTATGATTCTGTGTGAGATTTTGCCTGTATAGCTTTGCTTCCACCATTTGTCCTAGGGTTCTATCTGTCCGTTTTTTTTTCTTAATAATTATTTTTTATTTTAATAACTTTATTTTATTTTACCTTATCTTCTTTCTTTCTTTCTTTCCTTCCTTCCTTCCTTCCTCCCTCCCTCCCTCCCTGCCTTCCCTCATTTAGACAAAGAATCATCCCAAATTGAGGAGGTGGACTTTGAGAGCAAGATTTATGATTTTTTCCCCTTTTCCTCTTTTTGTGAGTGTGTATGTGTATGCTTCTGTATGAGATTTTGTCTGCATAGCTTTGCTTCCACCATTTGTCCTAACGTTCTATCCGTCCGTTTTTTTCTTAATTTTTTTCTTAATAATTATTTTTTAATTTAATAACTTTATTATATTTATTTTACTTTATCTTCTTTCTTTATTTCTTTTTTCCTTCCTTCCCTCCTTCCTTCCTTCCTCCCACCATCCCTCCCGTCCCTCCCTCCCTCCCTCCCTCCTTTCTTTCTTTCTTCCTTTCCTTCTTTCCTTCTTTTCTTCTTTCTTTCTTCCTTCCTTCCTTCCTTAAATTAAATTCAATATAGATATTTAAATTTAAGGTAAGATTAAATTATAATTTGAAATTATATGTGGAGTTTTATTTCCTAAAGAATATTTTGGAAATTTCAACTCCTATTTTAACTTATATTTTCAGAGAAGGTATTTGGTCCAAATGAAGAATATCTTCGATTATTGTTCTTCTATTGCAAGCAAAAAAGGATTTATACTTCTTTTCATGAAATATGGTTGTTTGACAACAGAAGGATAAATATTTTATATTTTTAGAAACAACAGTCAGGCTACTGATATTCTTAATGAGTTTTAATAAATCTGAATGCTTCTTATCATCTACTCTTTAGCTGGTACCTGAGGAGTTGTATACCTCCGGGAAGATATGTGCTCCAGACCCATAAATATGCAGTTCACAGAGCCCACCACCAGAGGACAATAATGAAGTAAAATCTTGAAACCATGTAGTGAAAATAGTGGGAGTTTAAATAAAAGCAACATTTCACAGTATGCTTTTCTGACCAATGTTATATCTAATACCCTAATGGATTATATGTACATGGATTCTGAAGTCAGCAGCACACTTCACTGGTCAATTTCTATGATAAGGGGAACGGAATTTGAGTGTAGAAAAACAGTATACTTACATCTTAAAATTCCACCCCTACAGAATCTACTCACTATTGAAAACTGGTAAGAATAATAGCTTTCTGTGTCTCAGTGACCAGTTAACATTTTCAAGAGTAGAATTTATCTTCCTATGATGCTCAAATACACAGGAAAAATGCATATCTAGGACAATGGATAAACTCTATATGACATGTGAAAATAGTTATTCAAATGGAAAAAGTATAAGATCTACAAGGCAGTTTTATATGCATTAGTGTGGATATATACATAAAGAAGGTCTAAGAAACATAAAAATCACTTCCAGGAAGCAATTTTAGGTAGAAGAGAATTAACATGGATGAGGAAGAAAAGAGAGTTGGTTTTAAAATAGTTTCATTGACTTGTTTTTTTTTTTGTTTATTTATTTGTTTTATTTATTTGGTCTTTGGAATATAAGAAAACAGTGGCTTTCAGATCAGTATCCCAGTGGAACAAAGGGACCGAGGTCTATCCTGGAGCCTAGCCATTGTTTGACTATCTTGTAATAATACTGGTGAAATACAGCCAAATCATTTGAACTAAAAGCATCCTCTCTGACAATAAACTTAAGACACCAACATTATATATTAAAGAAAGTAAAGAGAGAATACTGTTTTCTTTAGAGAGAAAATACAGAACCTGGACCAAATCAATAATGTCAGCAAACCTCATGGGTATAAAATATTCTGCTGCCTGTCATTTAGAACATGCCTCTAGAAGAGGGAAACTGGGCGATAATTTCCCCAGATTTTATATTTAATTCAAATATTTTAGATAAGAGGGATCTCTAGTAAAACATTGTATTATTGATTCTTTCCAATATGATAGCTCAGAGGAGTTCCTCTTTCCTTCTCAAATACATATGGGGAAATGGAGGTGGGTGTGGGTTAGAGGAACTATCTAATTAGAGCATAATAATCAACAGTTTGTTTTTTAAAAATAGAAATTTCTATTCAAATTGTTTCCAGAGACAGAAACACACAGAGACAATTCCATGTGACAACAGTGAAAGAGACCAGAGTGATGCAGCTGCAAATCAAAAAACTGCCAACACCAGTGATTGATGGCCACCACCAGAATCTGGTTAAGACAAAGAAGGATCCTCCCCTTGAGGCGTCAGAAAGAACATGGCCCTCTCAACACTTTGAGTTTGAACTTCTGGCCTCTAGAGCTGTGATAAAATAAATTTCTGTTCTTTTAAGCTAACAAGTTTGTGGTATCTTGTTATGGTAGCCCTAGAGATGACAGTATTTGATTCCTGAGCTGGCAACTGTATTTTGACTATGTAATGACTATTCCAAGATAATCAACAGACACAAAGATAAAGGCAAAACTGAGACTAAGCCCAGTTCTTTTTATTCCCAGAATAATAAATGATTTTTTAATTAATTTAGATCTCTTTGTCTAACCCCTCTGCTTTTCAGAAGAGTATGTGGGACCAATCAAGTATTCATATGTTATACTTTCATTTTAATTCATCTCAAATTATTTCTAATTCCCCTTATGAGTTCTTACTTGACCCATGAATTATTTAGGAATATATTCTTTAATTTCCATTTGTGATTTTCAACAAATTTCTTTCTGTTAACGATTTCTTATTGCATTCTGTTGTCATCTGAGAGCACTCTTTGTATTGTTTATATCCTTTAAAATGTACTGAAATTTGTTTTATGGCCTAGCATATAGTATATCCATGTGCATTTGAAAAGAATGTATATTGTGATGCTGTTGGGTGGAATGTTTTATAGATGGCTGTTACGTCTACTTGATTGATAGTGTTGTTCTAGGTTTTTATTTTCTTGTTGATTTTCTGTCTGTTCTGCTATTGAAAGAAGGGTATTCAAGTATCCAACTATTATTGTAGAACTGTCTGTTTCTCTTTTCCGTTGTGTCGATTTTGCTTCATTATATTTTGAAGTTCTGTTGTTAGGTGCATATAAGTTTATGATTATTATGCATTCTAGATGGAATAATCATTTTATCATTTTAAAATGTCTTTGTCTCTAGTAAAAATTTTCATCTTAAAATATACTTTTTTCTGATATTTTCTTAGCCAGTCCAGCTTTGTTGTTGTTGTTTTGTTTTTTTGTTACTGTTATGGTATATCTATTCCAACCCTTTTACACTTCACCTATATATTTTCTTGACTCTAAAGTGGGTCACTTGTAGGCAGCATATGTTTGGATCATGTTTTTCATTTTTTTATCCAGTCTGAAATTTCTGTCTTTAGATGGAATGTTTAACATTTTTATATTAAATGTAATTAATATTTAATTTTGTAATTTTTATATTAAATGTAATTCATGTAGGATTTATGTCCAACATTTGAGATTTATTTTCCAAGAGTCACATTTTTTCCCCTAATTCCTCCTCCTCTATTACTGACTCATTTGTTGTTGCTGTTGTTAAAGAGATATTTTTTAGTGTAAAATTTCAATCCCCTTATCTTTTACTATATTTTTGAATTATATTCTTAATGCTTGCTCTAAGGATTACAAATAGCATCTTAAGTATAAGCATCTATGCTTGATTAATTAATACCAACGTAATTTCAATAGTATAAAAAACTTTTCTCCTCCTTTACATTGCCCTCCTTTGTGCTGTTACTGATATAAAAATTACATCTTTATACCTTATATGTCTATAAACAGTTATAATTATTACTTTACGTTGGTGCCTTTTAAATCAGATAGAAAAAAAGTTAGAATAAAATACATTTATATTATTTTTTGTATTTACCTCTGCAGTTACCTGTCTTGATGTTCTTTATTTCTTCATATGGATTTAAGTTACTGACTTATGCTTTTATTTTTGTCTGAAGGGCTCACTTTAGTAGTTCTTGTAGCACAAGTCTGATAGGAAAAAATTCTCTTAAGTTTTTAATAAAAGTATTGAAATTTTCATGTCATCCTTCTGCAATAGCCATGGTAATCTCGGCATCATACCAACTCTAGTAGATATGTTGCTGAAGTGAGCATTTAGTGTCTACTCTTATATGGTACAAAATTTAAAGTGTTAAAGATTATGAAGCTATAGACACAGGTTTACTTGTTTAGAGACCATTTTAAGAGCATATTTGGGCAATGCTAATATTGGCATTTCAAATTCAGTGCTACCATGTAGCAAGATAAAATAGATGAACCTCAAGTCATGATATTTTTTCCTGATAATATAAGGTTAAGGTTAATTATCAGCTGTCACATTTTTTCCAGTATTTTTTAGTTAGCTTTTAACTTAGCATAAGTGAAATGAAAGGACGGTAAGTTTTGCATTAATTCCTGACCCAAAACAGAACTTTTGAAGATGAAAGTCCATTAACAGAGCTGTGTGTTTCCTGTGAAAAATAAATCTGGCCCACCCCCTGAAAAATTCATGACTGTTTTACAAATTGTATGTTCAGGAAGCTATTCTAGCCTTCTATTTAAAAAAAAAACCAACAACACTATTTAGAAATATTTATTTCCTTCATGTAGTACCAATATACATGTTATTTAGAAAATTTATAGTGAATTTTGGTTTGCTCATCTTCTGAAAAACTCCTAAGAAAACACACACTTCTGAGAATTTCAGCCTTATTTCTACATAAGTTATCTAATCTATAAAACGTTATGCATGCTTTGGATAATCATCTAAATAATTACTATTCTAGCCTTTTAAATGGTTTCAGTGCACACATAATTTTCTCTACCTACACCCCCATTTTTCCCAGTTAAATTGATTAAGTGATATTTTTTCTTTAGTCACTTATTATATTTAGGTATGTTTAGGCCTCCTCTTCTGAACTCATTTCCTGGTAACAAAGAAATAAGGCATAGATGCTGTTTCTGACTCCCAGGGAAGTTTAGGTTCTGGCATGCTGGACTAGGCAGGGCCTAGCATCACCCTATTTATGTGGAATATGTGGAACTGGTGAGCTTCTAAACATCTCAAAGAGACATTTAACAAGACTGAAGTTTCTGGAGAGAGAATGTATTTTATTGCCATCATTTAATTTCACCATATGTCTAGATAATTCATGCTTTTGGTGCAAAATTCAAAAGTAACAGTGATGGGCTTCCCTGGTGGCACAGTGGTTGAGAGTCCGCCTTCGGATGCAGGGGACACGGGCTCGTGCTCCGGTCCGGGAAGATCCAACATGCTGCGGAGCGGCTGGGCCTGCGAGCCATGGCCGCTGAGCCTGCGCGTCCGGAGCCTGTGCTCTGCAACGGGAGAGGCAACAACAGTGAAAGGCCCGCGTACCGCGTAACAGTTGTGAATGAAAAGTAATTATTTTATACAGTTTTCCTGAAGCCACCCATTTCCCCCTCCTAAAGGTAATCATTTTTACCAGTTCCTTTTATATTTTTCAGGGGCAGTTTAGGCATATATTAACGTGTGCTATATAGAGGATAATTCGTCTTATTAGGGTAAATTCGTGTGCTTTTTTTTTTTTTTTTTTTTTCCTGAATTGTAGTATGCCGGAATCTGAAGTCTCTGGCAAGAGGAGAGTTAAAAAGAGAAAAGCTGGGGCTTCCCTGGTGGCGCAGTGGTTGAGAGTCCGCCTGCCTATGCAGGGGACACGGGTTCGTGTCCCGGTCCGTGAGGATCCCACATGCCGCGGAGCAGCTGGGCCCGTAAGCCATGGCCGCTGAGCCTGCGCGTCTGGAGCCTGTGCTCCGCGACGGGAGAGGCCGTAACAGTGAGAGGCCCGCATACTGCAAAAAAAAAAAAATAAAATAAAATAAAAAAAAAATAAAGGCGTTGTCTGCACTGATTCCATCATTACCATTGAAAATGTTTATCTGCCAAATGAAAAAGAACAGTACAAATTAGAAACACTGATACATTCAGTGTATCTGTATCTGACATTCATTTAGAAGCTAGTTCTCAAATTGTCATCACATTTACCACATAAAAATTACAAATGATTTCTTTGGAGACCTAAGGCTATTTCTAAATTCAAGATGTTTGGACAACTGTAGATAAAGTTTCATTATCAGACTGAACTAAATATGCTGTAGTTATGAATAAATCAGAATGATTTCTGCTCTGTGAACTTACTAATGTACTCAGACCAAGCATCAGGAAACATCATTCTTCAAAATTATACAAGTGTATTTCTCAGCCAAAAATGTAAAAAATAATGTTTGAAAATCAAGGTTAAGGATTGGTTGGATGATGCTTCTGTTTCTGTCATCTGATTGTTTCCATCTTTATTCTGTTCTATGAAACACAGACTAGGCTTGTACTTCCACAAGGCCTGTGTTTCCCCATTTATTAGCACTTATCACACTTGAAATTATTAGTTAAATATCTATTTTCTCCAATAAACAATAGGTTCATTAGGCCAGGGACCTCTGCTGTCTTATTTTCTTCTGTAGGTCTACACTATCATATTAGGTGCCAAAGAATATTTGTTGAATGACTGAGTTAATTAATGATAAATGAATGGAGAAGCCTACTTTCTCAGGCTGACAATTGAACTAGAGAATGGAAGTTGGAAAATTTGAATTGAATTTCCACAATTTTTATATAGTGATAATTTGTTTAAAATTTGGCATGCAAACTGTTATATACAATAGAGTTAACAAAAATTAGTTAGAGAAAAATTAGTAGAGAAAAGTGATGTCAGAGGGAGCTGAAGATGTAGATTTCAAGTTACCTGAGTCCTAGGAAAAGTGAGAACCAAAAGAAATTTATATTCTCTATTTAAGTATTTAAGAAACAGAACTTAAGAATTTATCAGTATACTGAATTATTATGATTCCTAGACTAATCATAATTCATTCAAATGACATATGAGATGCAGCCCTCTCAGAATATTTACCATGTTAATCAAATGAAGAATTACACTGAAATTCGAGTTTACTTTTCCACTATAACAAAATTTTGTACTTAGGTAAAGATGAGATTGACATTTTGGAGAACTGTTTCCTCAGTACAGAAAACTTTTGCTTATTTTACATTTTGTGTTCTTAAAGTGATTTTCTAATATTTTCTTTTTATATACTGATATTTTATTTGTAAAGAATATGTAAAGTTTCCCTGTAGGCATGACGAACATGACTAGAATGCTATATAGCAGTGCTTTAGATATAATCTAAAAATTGTCCTTATGTGCAATAGCAGAGACCAATGATTCATGAAATTGCTCAGTGTTGGGCATAATCCTTCTTATAGAACTAATAGTTTATATGAGACATTTTTCTTCAAACATTGAAATCAAAATATAAACTCTACTCAGTATGTCAGCATTTACATTAAAATGATTTTTTTACTCATGGGAAAAGCTTTAATTAAGTGTATTTAAAAGTTTGGAAGTCAGCAGGATGTCCATCACTGTGAACAATTTAAATGTTTCTCTCCCTACTTGGTTTGGAATAAAATAAGAAATGGGGAAAAAAAAAATACTCAACCCAGGAGGAAGGTCCTTCTTTTGCCTACCAACAAAGCTATTAACTTATCTGCAGCTGTACCAGTATACTCAGCTCCCCTTCTCTGAAAGGGAAGAAATGTCCATTTCCTACCAAAGGCTATTGCTCTCTTTGTGCTCAGGGTCCCATCCCATTTCACCACTCAAGATTCCACTTTTGAAACTAGCTCGTTTTGTCCTGCATCATCAATTTCTTCCTTTATGCTTGATTATTCTCCAAAATACCTAAGTATATCCTAATATCTCTCATTTTATTGATTTTTAAAGCATATATTAGTAACTTTCATTCTGCCAACAAAGTTTCCTTTGTTTAAAATCTCTGTCCATAAAATCAATGTCTCTTCTAACAATCACTGTGGGATACAAGAAAACAATTTCATATCTCCTTAGATGAGGTTTTCCTTGAGTATCCAAAGTAAGAACCCTCCATTCCTTTCTATCATGCCTCATTGTTAATTTCCTTTATTTTACCAATTACAATCTGAACATATTATAATCATTTTATAACTTGTTCATTTAATCTTTCTCCTCAAAGGAGCATGTCGACTCTTTGAGGCAGATCCTTTAACTCTCTTGTTCATCCCTATATCTTAAACTCCTAACAAAGCTCAGAACATAGTGGTTACCTAATATGTGTGTATAGAATGAATGAAAGACCTATACCACTTCCTTTAGAAGAATTAACAGTCAACCCTAAGTAACTGTGCAAAAGAGGCAAAATGTCTTGTTGCCACTTGCATTTCTCTATCCTTCCTCCCTTCTTTCTTATAAATACCTTATACCCTCTTGCTTTTTAGTGTAATATTCTACCCAGTATTTTGCCCTTTAGACAGACTTTATTCTCCAAATTAATCACTTATTTCAATAATTACTCAACTCAAGTAGTCCATGTACTTTAGAGAATGTTATTTAATTAATTCATAATGAAGCAGAAATTAAGATTTGTATTTTCTTCCCTGCCTGATTTTCCAAGTACATCTTAAGTTATGTAAAGGAGCAATCATTTTGTGGTTGGCAGGAAATCAGGCTCTGTCTGGTTCTCCAAACATCTTCACTAATTCCCAGAGAAATCTGTGTAACTGTTCCTCAAACAACTTTTACTGCTTCTTCCACTATCATGTAGTATTGGTTTGGAGAATAGGTACTAAATTTTCTAAAACTACTTTCATCATCTTTACCCTTCCAAACCTTATTCTTCTCCTGCTTTTCTCATCTTTATTAATGGGACCATCATCTATCTTGATGATATAAATGACCATCATGATATGGCTTTGTTGCTCAAGGCACAAAAATGTTATCAACTTCTTTCACTGCCTACATATTTAGTCACCAAGTGCTGTCAGTCGTACCCAAAAAATAACATGAAATCCATCCATGTTTTTCTTATTTACATTTCTACTTCTTCATTCTTAGTTGAGGACGTTGAACTTTGCCAGTGAGTTAAGCCCTCTTCCACACAACGCCTTCTCCAAACAGCTAGTATGATCTTGCTGAAATGCCAATTTTCAGGCTACTTCTACATATAACAAGAAAATAATTCCTTAAGGATCTAGCCCTCGCCTTCCTTCTAAAGTGAACTCTCAACTTTGCCATATAGAGAATACGGTAATTATAACTAAAACATCAATTTTATTGAGGATTTACTCTGTTCCACGTGGCATTCTAAATATTCTACCTGAATGATCTCATCTATTTCTTATAATAACACACTAAGAAGAAAGTATTATCATTAAAATAAATTTTAAAAGGGATAAAGTGAAGCCTAGAGAGGTTAAGTAATTTTCCCACACTGGTTAAGGGAACCAGGATTCAAACCCAGGCTAGTCTGCCTCCAGAACTCACATTCTTGTTAAAAACATTTTTTAAATTGAAATATGTTTGACATATAACACTGTGTAATGTCAAGGTGCATGACATGTTGATTTGATACATTTGTATACTGCAGTATGATTGCCATTGTAGCTTTAGCTAGCACCCCTTTGACATCAAATAATTATCATTTCTTAAAGACCACACTCTACAGTGTCTTGCTATTTCCACATTAAACAAACAAACAAAAAGGCTCTGTTGTCTCTTGTCTCTATCATCATTGCCGTGCAAAGAATCTTTGGCTTAGAGAGGGTAGATAAATTTCTCAAGTTTGCAATTCTAGTAAAATTATAAGTTGACCCTGAACCCAGGTTACTCTGAATCCACCTTGCTGTCCCTCTTCTGCCCTTGGACTCTCTGGCCCCTAAGATGAGATGGAGAGCCCCACAAACACTCCATCTTCCAACATATTGTTGATCACGGACTACAATTAGAGACTTTGTTAAATGCCTTGTGGGCTATATGTGACAATGTTCAAGAAAGGAACGATGCTATAGGAGGATGCTGGCTATTTCCTTCTCTCCAAATTCCATCTCTATCAGCAGTTTATAGTCAATCTGGCAGAACATCAAACCTATGCAATTTTCTTTTGAACTATGAAGAGAAAACTTTAATTTGTATGAAGTAAAGCATGTGATTAAAGCATGAAATTCTTTCCAGTTGTGACGATGATAAATGTTTGAAACGAATTAGTCTGCATACCACATTAATGCAGTCATCCCAATGGCCAATAGCAAGGAACACTTCAATGGTTCAAGTGCACCCGTGAGTGGTTACACAACCTGCATGTAGATTCAGAAACAGCTTCTGTTTTGAGTGACGATCAAGAGGTGCTGAAATTCGATAGGACATTGTCATTATAAGTCAGATCTGGCAAATGCTTTAGTACCCAACACAAACTACAACTCTAAAATTCTTTTACTTTTTTCCCCCAAGGCATAGAGTGTCAGAAGATATTTTAGACATTCCTTATACTGAAAAAAAAAGTAAACACATCTGAACATATCTGTGGGCTAAAAATTAGCCTACAGATTTTTTTCTGTTGTTGATCACAGACCATATAATTTCAAATAAACAATAATAAAAACAGTATGCAATAGTTCTAACCCATGATCTACATTAAAGATCAGTTAATTTTGAAAGTATATTTATTACAAGAGGTATGAATCATAAATATCCTTTGGCACAATAGATAAATATATACTTTTATAGTAACTAAACCTCCTCTATCTTGGTAGAAAGACAAGCTTAACTATTGTTATTGGTATGGACAGACATTCATTCTATAAATATTTAGGCTCTGACATTCGAAGTATGTAACTGAGAAGAGCAAAACCCAGTCCTGTTGATGAACTGAATAAACTGAGGAAGACATAAACATAAGCAAGGCAGTTTCTTTATTGCATTATGTTTTATTTACTTTTAGACACTAGGTATGAATAAAGCCACAGGTGTCCCGTCTCCCACTATGCTTTCACTGGAGAGTATGTCTTTCTGGCTCTTCTGTTTCTACAATAACATTATTCAAAAGATAAACGTATTTCATTTTTATTAACTAGGAAGTAACTTAATATGGACGATTTGAATAATTCTTTATGAAAATATATCTTTTATGACAAATACGTTGCTTAAAGTGTTAGGGTCTGATACGTGACAATCTAAACCATTATTACTCATTGCAAAATGTTCAAATGCAAGTTCTACCTGTATCAAGCTGAAGCCTTCCTTACTCCCAATAATTCTCCCATTAAGATACAAACATAATCCTGCCAATTCCAGAGGCAGAATATATGAACAGAGCCATCTGTTTAAAGCAGTACTACTGCTGGGAAAACACAAGAACATAAGAAAAAATCTCTACTGGAAGGAAAAGGCAAATAGCAAAAATAATGAACTTTAAAGTTAGAGACAGAGAAAAACTCTCTTCAAACATGACATAGAGGGCTTCCCTGGTGGTGCAGTGGTTAAGAATCTGCCTTCCAGTGCAGGGGACACAGGTTCGAGCCTTGGTCCGGGAAGATCCCACATGCGGTGGAGCAACTAAGCCCGTGCGCCACAACTACTGAACTTGCACTCTAGAGCCCGCAAGCCACAACTCCTGAACCTGCGTGCCACAACTACCAAAGCCCATGTGCCTAGAGCCCATGCTCCGCAACAAGGGAAACCACCACAATGAGAAGTCTGCGCACCACAACGAAGAGTAGCCCCCGCTAGCCACAACTAGTGAAAGCCCACGCACAGCAACGAAGACCCAACACAGCCAAAAATAAATAAATAAAATAAATAAATTTTTTAAAAAAATCAGTTTTTAAAAAAAAGATGATATAGACAACTATGTATGCACAGCATTGGTGGAAAAGAATTCAGAATAAAACACTCAAGAAAAATCATAATTACTGTATTTATTGTCAGTGATAATAAAAAAGCCTTCTTTTCCAAAATGAAATCTTGGAACATCTGTTTACTGATATGGATGTCATGTTGTGTTTCACTGGATGTTTCTTTGTTATAAGTGTTATCAATATGATCAAAAAATAATTAGAGCAAATATAAACTTAAATGCACTAGGTTAAATGTCACGTGTGTTGGCAAGCTACTTCCATTATGACTGACAGCAGATCTGATGCTTTCTCATGCTACCGCATTCATGGCCCAGGTTGATTCTGTCAAGCACGGTGTTTTTCTCTCACAGCTCCACATTTCCACAATTTAACACATTCCAAGGTAGACGAGATCATAGGACACATGAGTAACATCACCACCATCACCCACATGATTTTTCTTCTGCAGCTTTTATACTCAACTTGAGTGTAGGCCTCCTGCAGGCAGGAACAGGGACTATTTTGTAGAGGCTCCCTGTTCCATGTCCATTACCTAATACAGTGCTTGGTACAGGGCAGGTGCTGAATAAATATTTGTTGAATGGTCAGATGAATGAGTGAATACTATTACAAGTTGATAACATCTAATTCCTTTCAAATACTTATAATATTGTTTCAATAAAATAATAAAAAACAGAAACTGAAAGCCCCGTACTAAACATTTATTCCAATTTTTCACTCAGATGAAAAACTCCATAACAACAGCAACAGCAACCTCTTTTGTGTCAGTACTATGCTAATTGCTATGCATACAGTAGAAATATTTTTAAATTAATTTTTACTGGAGTATAGTTGCTTTACGATATGTTAGTTTCTGCTGTACAGTAAAGTGAATCAGATATATATATATATATATATATATATATATGCCCTCTTTTTTGGATTTCTTTCCCATTTAGAACTTTTAATACCAGTATTGAGGAGGTAGATACAATTATTTTCCTTTTACAAATGGGGAAATGAGGTATATAAAGTTTAAGACACATGTGAATGGCCCACAGCTAGCCAGTGGTAAAGCCAAAATTCTAACCACTGCTGGAAAAGCTCAAATATCAAGTCAAATTAAGTTTGGCTGAGATTAAAAGAATCCAAGGCTGGTTTGGCAGCTGTTCTCTACAAAATTTTTAGGAACCAAGATTCCAATCACATTACTGCTCTAACATACCTGGGCTGTGTCTTTTATCCTCAGATACTAAAGCAATATCTCTCTTCCAGGGAGCAAAATGGAGGAAGAATCAAAAAGAGTAGTAAGGAATACCTGACAACCATGTCTTAAGGAAGACTCCTGGAAATTGACACATTTTCTTAAATCTCCTTGACCAGAAGTTAGTCACTATTATGAGTTGAATTGTGTCCTTCAAAATTCATGTCCAAGTCCTAATCCTCGGTACCTCAGAATATGACTTCATTTAAAACTAGAGCCATTGAAGATGTAATTAGTTAAGATGAGGTCATACTGGAGTAGAGTGGGCCCCTGGTCCAATATGACTGGTGTCTTTATAAAAAGAATGCCATGCACAGAGCCAGGCGTGAACACAGGAAGGGCACCATGTGAAGACTGGAATTAAGCTGCATAAGCTGAGGAAGTACCAGATGCTAGGAGAGAGGCCTGGAACAGATCTTTTCCTGGCAACTTCAGTAGGAGCATGGCTCAGCTGACACCTTCATCTTGGACTGCTAGCCTCTAGAACTGTGAGACAATATATTTCTGTTGTTTAAGCCACTCAGTTTGTAGTATTTTATTAAGGTAGCCCTAGCAAACCAATATAGTAACCTTTAAGTTGGTATGGAAAAATTTAGTTTTTTTGTGCTATGTTTAGTTAAAATTTTGAAAAAAAGAAAATGATTATTGTAGGACAACAGGCAGTCTCTGCCAAACTATGCAACACTCTGAGAGGTGGTCTCAGCATGTCATTGAATCTGTCACTATTAATTGTGAAAGGTATATTATTACATTATATTTTGAACTACTTAGAAATAAAAAATGCTAGCAATTTAACTATGATAAGTCACCTACTATAAGGTGCATCCTTATTTCAGAGATGTTAAATATGAAAAAAAGAAATGGGCATCTTAGAATCAATGAAATATAGTAAATGTTCTATAGACAATTTAGTTATAACAGTAAACACAGAAAAGAAATTGTTTACATGAGCTATAATTCAATATTTTACATTCTAGCTTATATAAAACAAAATGACTTACTACAGGAATTTTTAAAGTTTATATAAGATAATAAGCTACAAAGGATATAAAAATATCCAAATGGATATTGATATAGATATAAATATATAAAAATAAACCTGTTCTTTGATTAACTTTGTTCAAAATACTTCCATTAGATTAGTGGAATGTAGGATTGTGGTATTATATATTCCCTTTAAATCAATGTAATATTTGGTATCAGTTATGCTTATTCTACAAAGAAAGGATAATTTGGGGTGGTGGCTTCATGAAAGAAATGTAATGCTCCTTTTTCTAGCAAATAAAAAATAATTGTACTGCTCTAATTGAGAATAATATAAAGAGGGTCTAATAAGTGAGATAAAAACTGTAAAATCAAATGCAGTAATAATTTCCTTGTTTAAACATTTTGCTTTTATTTTCCTTTTCTCTATGAAACTCAGTCACATTTACTTGAATTATTGTTCTCATTATGTATTGGCTAAATTTCTTTAGACATAACTGGAATTTTTTATTTTAGTCCCAAAGGAAAATGTTAATTGCATGTCTCCATGACAAGTTGAATTATTAAGACATATATTACTAGATCATTCTACACCTGTCTAATTTTAGAGAATCTGATCAAGAAACCCAATTTCTTAGATGTAGCTGAGATCTAAAAAAAATGCAAAGCATCTGTTTCACAATTAGCAAGGAACAATGTAAGGATGAGTTAACTTGCTAAACCAGGGGCAGAGAAAATAAACCAGAGTCTCCCACTGTGCAAGCTTTGATGATTTTACATTTGTGAACCCATAACTGAGTTTAATTCAGCAACTGACCTGTGAAACAGCACCAGTTAGTAATATTAATAACTATTATAGTATTCAGAATATCCCCACAGTATTACAGAGCACAGTAAAACCAATTTGAGATTCAATTACATCAATAAACAGCTAAAACATTAGTAAAGATATTTGCTAACACAAAAAAGGAAATGCTTAGAGTCTAAAGAGGGCATTTGCAAGGCAAGGAGCTGGGCTGCCCATAAGGCTTGCTGGATACTGTTGCTTTAAGCAAAGCAGCCTCTGGCCAGATATATTTGGGGGGAGGTGGAGTCAAGTGGCCATAATAATTTCAATAAAGGGAGGGGACAGGGGAACAGTCAAATGTGTTTAGCAAAATGGAGGTGATAAGTAATTCATTCTAATAATTTAAATTAGGTATTTGTAAAACTAAAAGAAGACAAGATAAAAACAAGGACACTGGAAATATAGAACAACTTAAGAGCTCTAGACAGCAAGAGATTCACTTTCAGCAGAAATTCATTTTATATAAAAAATTTAAATCATAAAATTATTATCAAACTTTTTGTCCTGAAGACTTTGAGTCAAGAAAAGTAAAAAAGGACTTTTCTCCCATTTTAATAAGTAAATTCAGTTCTTAAAATACCTAACAAAGAACAAATTCAGCAAAATTTCTTTTGGCACCTGGCCTGTTAGTGAACCTCTTCCTACTTTCTGAGCAGCTCAATCCTAACTCTATTTTCTTTAAAGATCATCTAAAATGTTTTAATCTTTTGTGTGGTCTTTCCTGATCTCCATGAGGAAATACACGCTCTCTAGATGGTATTTTTCCATTTGTACTTCATCTCCAAGATCACTTAAATGCTTGACTTATCTACATTCTAGATCAGGAGTTGGCATAGTTTTTCTATGAAGGCTAAATATTTTAGGCTTCACTGGCCGTTTGGTCTCTTTCACAGTTACTCTGTTATTTTAAGGTGAAAGCAACCATAGACAATACACAAATGAAGGAGCATGGCTGTGTTCCGATAAAACTTTACTTATGGACACTGAAATCTGAATTTCATATAATTTTCACATGCCACAAGTATTATTCTTCTTTTAATTTCATTCTCAATCGTATAAAAATGTAAAAATCCTTTACTCACCGACCATACAAAAACAGGTGGCAGACCAGATTTGGCCCACAAACCGTGGCTTGCCAACCTGTGTTCTAGATTATGGCTTTTGTAACAAAAGGTATCTCCTAAACTCATCTTTACCACCCCTGCAGTACTTAATGAGTGCTTCTGTAAGTACCTGTCAAAGTGAATACTAGCATTATAGAGACAAGTGGCAGTGAATAAAAACAAAATGTAAAGCAAGTTCACCCTTTTGTCTACCTCCTCAAAATGTCTTTAAACAGATAACATATTATTATCTTTCATACTGTCCTGTTCTTTCCCATTAAGAAGCTACCACAATAGTTAATAATGTATTTATTTGTGAGTTTTCATGTTTATTACTATATTAATTTCTGTCACTGATGTGATAAATTACCATAAACGTAGTGGCTCAGAGCAATACATGTTTTGATCTCACAGTTTCCACAGGTTAGCAGTCAGATGGGCTTGGCTGGGTCTCTGCTTAGAGTGGCACAAGGCTGAAATCAAGATGTCTACAGGACTGTGTTCCTTTATAAAATCTCTAAGGAGAGTCTGTAAGGGAGAATCTGCTTCTAGGCTCATGTTAGCTGAATTGAGTTCCATGCAGTTATAGGACTGTGGTCCCCATTTTCTTGATGACTGTTGGCTGTTACTCTCAGCTTCTAAAGTCCACTGCACTCCTTGACTCATGCCACCTTTGCCTTTAAAGCCAGTAAGTGCAGATCAAGTCCTTTTCATGCTTCATCTCTCCTGTCTTTTCTTCTGCTCCTCATCTCTCTCACTTAAGCCAGGAAAGATCCTCTGGCTTTTAAAGTTTCATGAGATTAGATGTTCTTACCCATATAGTCTAAGGTAATGTCCCCCTGTCAAGGTCAGTAACCTTATCACATCTGCAAAGTCCCTTTGCCATGTAACATAACATTGTCATAGGTTTCAGGGATTAGGGCATAGACATCTTTGGAGGGAGGCATTATTCAACATACCACAATTACCATCTATCCTGTTAGAGTGCTAGTTGCATGAGCAAAGGCCCTATCTCTTTTATCATTGCTGTTTACCCAATGTCTGACATGCTTGCCAGACACATAACAATTGCTCAATAAATATTTCTTGAATTAAAGAAAGAATGAGTGAGCGAATGAATGAATGAATCGGTGGGTCTAGGATTAAGTAGAATGTTCTAACCGTGAGTCAAACATTTAGGAGCCTTGAGTGTATCTATGGGACAGTGGTTTAAAAAAGCACAGACTTTCACTTTAGGAAGACATGGAATCAGGACTTCCCTGGTGGCGCAGTGGTTGGGAATCTGCCTGTCAATGCAGGGGACACAGGTTCGTACCCTGGTCCAGGAAGATCCCACATGCCACAGAGCAACTAACCCCTGTGCAACAACTACTGAGCCTGCGCTCTAGAACCCGCGAGCCACAGCTACTGAGCCCGCATGTCACAACTACTGAAGCCCGCGCACCTGGAGCCCGTGCTCTGCAACAAGAGAAGTCACCACAATGAGAAGCCCGCGCACCGCAACAAGTAGCCCCCACTCGCTGCAACTAGAGAAAGCCCGCGCACAGCAAAAAAGACCCAAAACAGCCAAATATAAATAAATAAGTAAATAAGTGTATAAAAGCAAACAAACAAACAAAAATAGATTATTAAAAAAAAAGACATGGAATCAAGTTGGAAATTTTACTGTCACTTATTAACTGAGTAACCTTAGGGGATATTCACCGAGAATCTCTGTGCCACAGTTTCTTCATATGAAAAATGGGAAATCAAAATCTCTTCCTAAAAGTTATGCTGAGGATCAAATATGTATGACTGTGTGTCTAGTTCCTGGATATTACAGTGCCTAGCACATAGTAAGCACTTATTTTATTATAGCCATTATAAGTGTTGCAGGTATTTTGAAGTCTTGGTAGTTGATGGAATTAACTTAAGTGGGAAGAAATAGAATAGAGGAGAGGAGGAAGGGAGGGGGGAAGAAGGGTAGGGTGGGGTCCAGAAGATGGAAGGGAAGAGAGAGGTCTCAGCAGAACATTGGCACCTATCAGTATTTAAGAAACAAGTAACTGAAGAGAAATAAGAATCAGTGACTAAAGACACAAGAGAAATAGAGAAGAGCACAGTCTTGCAAACAAAAGTGGAGGAGGACTTTGAAGGACAGAGTCATTAACAGTTTCAAATGCAGGGACAATAGCATGTAATGTAAAAACTGATGAGTCCATTACATTATTGGATAAAGAGGTCAGTGGTGACTCAGTAAGGAAGGTGAGGTATTGAGGAAGAGAGCCAAATGTAGTACTTTGAAGGAGAAATGAAAGAGGAAAGAATGAGAAGGGAGAGAATGCAATGAGAAAGCATGGTCTATTCTTTCCAGAAGCTTAATTTTGAAGTAAAAAAGAAAGATGAGCCATAACTTGGGGAAAAGGCTTGACGTAAAGGGGAATTTGGGTTGTGCATATGTTTATTTTACTGTTCTTCACTCGTTCCTTACCACAGCTATTTCAATCCCTTTCCTTCTTTTCATGCCCCTATCCTTTCTACCTTACCCCGTTGATGAAAAAATTAATCAATAGTCCATCTAAGAAAGAAATGGAAAATTTTATCTGAGCTGACCTGAGAATTATGACCTGGGAGACAGTCTTTCAGAAAGCTCTGAGGCCTGTTCTGAAGAGGTAAAGGGGAAAGCCAATATATATGTGATTTTAGAGAAGGAGTCCATGCAATTGAGCACACATATTGGTAGAAGGTTACTGCTATTTGCAAGGGACAGATATATTAGTGAAAGGTTTTAGTGTTTTCTAAGTATAGGAAGATGCAAGAAACGGGGTTCACAAGATTTTCTCTGGAAAATATCTATCTGAGGGCCAGTTCTGCCAGTTTTCTCAGAGCACAAAGTGCTTCATCCTGATCTTTGCTCTGAATTCCTTTTAGGGTGTATTGTAGGTCAGCAACTTCAGTGGCTAATGACTTGATTCTTGTAGAACTGGATGGTAGGCAACATTCTTTATTTTACAATCCCTTCCCTTTTGGTCTTAATTTGAACCGAGGTCTGACAAGCATTTTGTGAGTGATTTGTCCCATGGCACTAGGAATGCTTATTCCCAGGTCAGGAGAGGATTTCATTAGTAAGCCACTCAATGTGCTATTACAGGACTAGGCTCTGTTAACAGTAGCCAAAAGCCCTTGGACGGTCTGTCTTACTAGTCTATTATGATCCAGGAAATGGTTCCCACTTATTGCTTCTTCCCAAATCTAGAGTTACACTGTTATAATCATTGATATTATTGAACTGTATATTTGGTCAATGGTCTCAATTTGCCTAGTCATCATTCTTTTTATCAGAGGCTTAGTCACACATTTGGTAATGCAAGAAGCAATAATCCTGTAAAATAAGCAGACTACAAGTAATATACCTAGTAACATTAATAAGGTCATAAGTTAAGTATTCAAGGGAAAATCTTCCATTGAGTGTGGCCCAGTATCTCCCCAGATCATCTAATCCAGTCTGCTCTGCACCAATCACTATCTTTAAGAGACATGATATGTTGGAATCATGCATAAAGTTCACCATACATACCTGCATGTACAAGGTGAGTGGTGGGTCATCATGCCCCCTTACTGGATTGAGAAAGGAATGTTATCTTCTAAGGAGTTACATGGCTGCTGTCAGAAGAAGAAAAATTTATCTTTATGGTTGAGCAGGTATTTCTGCCATTGGGGAGGTCTGGTTAACGCTCAATGCAGATGCACAATGCACACTAGAGGGGAGGTATGAGGCCTAAATGGGCAGAGAAAAATTTTATGTTTAACTTTTTCTTGTTTTCCTTTAAAATATGAATTTTATTTCATTACCCCGTCATGCTCAACAAAGAAGCTCAACCACTTCATGCAACATATAGGAACCGTCAGGTAGGAACTTTCTCAACTTCTCAGGATAACCTCCCTCCCACATCTCAACCTCCAAAATGCCTTACCTTCTGCCTTGCTAACACAATGCAAGTGATAAACCTTCCCATACCAGAATACTTGTCTTACTTGTGGTTTGAATCAGTGCCCTACTTGCCTTCTTACCATGATCTTGAATAATTATTAGCTCCTCTGTACCTCAGTTCCTTTCATTGTAAAGTGGAAGCAAAAACTCACTATGTTAATGTAGATTAAATAAGATAAGCATGTATACAATTTTTTTTTTTTTTTTTTTTTTTGCGGTACGCGGGCCTCTCACTGTGTGGCCTCTCCCGTTGTGGAGCCCAGGCTCCGGACGCGCAGGCTCAGCGGCCATGGCTCACGGGCCCAGCCGCTCCGCGGCATGTGGGATCTTCCCAGACCGGGGCACGAACCCGTGTCCCCTGCATCGGCAGGCGGACTCTCAACCACTGCGCCACCAGGGAAGCCCCAAGCATGTATACAATTTTAATATAATGCCTGGTATTTAGTAGGCACTCAATATCTCTTCTCCCTTGCTTCTAATACCAAATGGTCTCTCACCTTGTTTGTTCCTTATTCTGTTATGCTTTTCCCCCTAAACTTTTGTCTTCCTCTAGCTTGGTCAATTGTTAGACTTTTACATTAGACACTTTCTATTCTCCCAGTATCCAAGGTTTACCAATTCTTTTCCATTTTTTTGTCTATTACATGCCCATTGTTCTTTCATCTCTTATAAGCTACCTCTGCAGTTCTAATCTTTTAGTCTTGCCCCACACCTTTTCAATCTCCACCTCTATTCATACTCTTATTACAACAGCAGTTCTGCAGCATTTCACTTGTGAACTCTACTCTTTCAGCCTTCCTACTTCATATAGTCCCCTTCTCTCACCACCTCCTTACTCTTTGACTTGACATCTTATAAGCAATAAATAGAATGTCACTTACTAGATATACGTCCCAGGAGGAAAAGAACATTATCTGTTTTGTCCATTGCTGTATCCCTGGGACCTTGAAACTTGATTGTTTCTTGAATATTGAGTGAATGAATTAATGAACATGTCCCTGCCTTCAGTGACCTCTTCCCGAAGTCACCAAACTGCTTTGCCTAACTGCCTATCAAATTTGTATCTTTAGCTAAAACTTTGCTTTTGTGTTTCAAGCTACCTGCTTGATAGTTCCCCTTGAATGTCTCCTCTTAAATTAGACATGACCCAAACTAAATTCAAGAACCCTACTTCCACGTCTCCATTGTTTCTTCTCCACAGCCCTCTAGCTCAATGAATCCATCTGTTGTTCTAACCAGACAGTTTGGAGTCTTTTATAAGCTCATCTTATTCATTTCCCCTAACCAATCCTCACCAAATCTACAGACTTTGCAATTGCATATCTCTTGGCTCTGTACTCTTCTTTCCACCTCCTTTGCTAACATCTAGTAGAGCAATCACTATGTAGCCTGGACTTGTGCAATAGTTGATTAACTTCTCTCCTCATACTCATGCCTAAGCCCTGTACAATCCATTCTCCATACAGTGATAAGAATAATATGTTTAAATGTAGATTTAATCATGTCACTCTCTTATTCAAAACACTGGAACAAAATAATAAACATGGCCTATGAGGTTGTACATGATTGAACTCTTGCCTACATTACCAGCTTAATTTTTTCTACTCTGCTCAGCATTTGCATTCTCATCATTTTCTCTAGAGTTCATGCTTCTCCCTACCTTGGAATCTTCAGAGGTAGTTCTTTCATTCGTGCTTCTGCAATCAACTACACATCAGCTAGTTGTCTCTGCTTCAGCTGGTTATTTGGTTGTCAGCTGGGTATCTCAGCTCTCCTCCACAATCTCTTGCAGGCTATCCTTGTTCTATGGGCTTGTTCTGTGGCAGAGACAGGACCGAAAACAAGTCACAGGATGAAACCAAGCTCAAGGAGTGGAGAAATAGAACAACCACTGTTAGATGGGAGAAACTGCTGAATCACATTACAAACAATGCACGGATATAGATTACCGTTATCTGGGGCCATCAATACAATGAATTGACACAGCAGCCAAATAGCAGAAAGAAATGTCAAATTTTTTCTCACCTTTAGATTAAAGTATAGGATATTGGTGGATGCAAATATAAATACATTAATATATACTTAATTGAGTATTGGAAGATATTTGTATCTCAAAACTTCTCCAAAGTAGTAGAAAAGTTTCCCTAATGATAAGGATAGAGGCTCTAGGAAAGTTTGGAATTAATATTTGGGAAGTGCAAAATGGCACTTGTTTTATCTTTAGGATTACGATAGTGATGGAATTTACCTGGGCCTTGAAAAAAGTACTCTAAACACCAGGGAAGTTTCAGGAGCAGTGCAGGAAGAATAAAACAACGAATAGAAGAGCTGATTTTTAGAGCAGGAGAAAGTCTTCAAGCGTTCCATATGTAGGTGATTTCTTCTGTGTCTCTTTATGCTCCAAAATTCACACATCTCTATTTTAAATAGTAGCACCAGGTACCTATCTTAATAGTATTTATTAAGGCTGAAACTTTACATTACTTTGTGTGGGTTTCTACACAGAGAGCAGAGGTTGCCTGCAATTTTTGCACTTCTTTGAGTATAAATATTTTATACATGAAGAGGATATATATTTGAATATATTATATGAAAAATAAATAATCTTATTACTCTGCTTAAGAAATACAACATTACTAGTTTATTGAAGCCCTATGCACACCTCTCACTCAGTGCGTCCTCTTTCTCCCACCACTTATTGTTCACAGGTATTATTTTCTACCATTGTGATTTTAGGACATACACATGTATTGGCAAATAAATAGTATTTAGTTTTATGTTATTGGACTTTACATAAACTACTCATTTTTTTAACATCTTTATTGGAGTATAATTGCTTTACAATGGTGTGTTAGTTTCTGCTTTATAACAAAGTGAATCAGCTATACATACACATATATCCCCATATCTCCTCCCTCTTTCGTTTCCCTCCCACCCTCCCTATCCCAACCCTCTAGGTGGTCACAAAGCAGGGAGCTGATCTCCCTGTGCTATGCGGCTGCTTCCCACTAGCTATCTATTTTACATTTGGTAGTGTATATATGTCCATGCTACTCTCTCACTTCGTCCCAGCTTACCCTACACCCACCCCGTGTCCTCAAGTCCATTCTCTACTTCTGCGTCTTTATTCCTGTACTGCCCCTAGGCTCGTCAAAACCTTTTTTTTTTTCTTTTTCTTTTTAGATTCCATATATATGTGTTAGCATACGGTATTTGTTTTTCTCTTTCTGACTTATTTCACTCTGTATGACAGACTCTTGGTCCATCCACCTCACTACAAACAACTCAATTTCGTTTCTTTCTATGGCTGAGTAATATTCCATTGTATATATGTGCCACATCTTCTGTATCCATTCATCTGTCAAGGGACACTTAGGTTGCTGCCATGTCCTGGCTATTGTAAATAGAGCTGCAATGAACATTTTGGTACATGACTCTTTTTGAATTATGGTTTTCTCAGGGTATATGCCCAGTAGTGGCATTGCTGGGTTGTATGGTAGTTCTATTTGTAGTTTTTTAAGGAACCTCCATACTGTTCTCCATAGTGGCTGTACCAATTTACATTCCCACCAACAGTGCAAGAGTGTTCCCTTTTCTCCACACCCTCTCCAGCATTTATTGTTTCTAGATTTTTTGATATGGTGATTCTGACTGGTGTGAGGTGATACCTCATTGCAGTTTTGATTTGCATTTCTCTAATGATTAGTGATGTTGAGCGTCCTTTCATGTGTTTCTTGGCAATCTGTATAACTTCTTTAGAGAAATGTCTATTTAGGTCTTCTGCCCATTTTTGGACTGGGTTGTTTGTTTTTTTGGTATTGAGCTACATGAGCTGTTTGTATATTTTGGAGATTAATCCTTTGTCAGTTGCTTCGTTTGTAAATATTTTCTCCCATCCTGAGGGTTGTCTTTTCAGCTTGTTTATGGTTTCCTTTGCTGTGCAAAAGCTTTTAAGTTTCATTAGGTCTCATTTGTTTATTGTTGTTTTTATTTCCACTTCTCTAGGAGCAAAAAGGATCTTGCTGTGATTTATGTCAAAGAGAAATCACTCATTTTTAACACTGCGTAGCATACTAGTATTTGTGTAGATGTATATGAAGTCTCATACATATAATTTTATGTGTTCCTCTGTCAATGGCTATTTGGATATTTAGATTGTTTCCAGGCTTTTTGCTCTTATAAATAATACAGATGTACTCATTCATATCTTCTGGCATACATGTGCTACATGTGCAAGAATTTCTCCTAGTATTATAGCTAGCAAATGAATTTCACATGTTTAACATTACTAAACAATGCCAAATTGTTTCCTAGAAGTAGTCTTAAAGAAACAAATTCTCATCAGAAGTGTATAAAACTTGACCTTTTTCCACCAATACTTAGTTTTATTAGACTTCTTAATTTTTGTCACAAGGTTAGGGATAAAATAGTATCTCATTGTAGTTTTAATATGTGTTTCCACGGTTATTAATGAGGTTGAGGGTCTTTTCTTATGTTTACTGGTTCACATGTTTCATATGTTCAATATTTCATGAGTGTTTATGTGCTATTTTTTCCCACTTTTATCTCTACCCTGTATCATTTTGTTTTGTTTTCCTATTGCATAAATTAGATGATTTTTGGTAAGGTAAGTTCTGCTAGCAATTTATTTATTTGCAAATATCTTTCTTTGATCTTCTTTTAGAAAGTTTGTTGCCTAACGTACACAATTTTTGTTGACAATAACCTCTGGTGATGGTCAATTTTATGTGTCAACTTGACTGGACCTAGATGCCTAAATAACTGGTAAAACATTATTTCTGGCTGTGTTTGTGAGTTTAGCATTTGAATCAGTAGACTGAGTAAAGATCCCTCTCGTGAATGCGAGCAAGCATAATCCAATCCTTTGAGGGCCTAAATAGAACAAAAAGGTGGGGGAAGGGTGACTTTGCTCTCTGCTTGATCTGGGACATCCAGCTTCTTCTGCCGTCAGACGTATGTGTTTCTGGTTCTCGTGTTTCCAGACTCAGATGGGGGCTTATACCATAGAAGTCCCAATTCTCAGGTCTTCTGACTCGGACTGAATTACACCACTGATTTCTCTGGTTCCAGCTTGCAGACAGCAAGCAGCTCATGGGACTTCTAAACTTCCGTCACTGTGTTAGTCAATTCCTATAATACATCCTTTTATATACATGTCTATATGTCCTATTGATTCTGTTTCACTAGAGAATTCTGACGAAAACACTTCTCCATAACATACAGTTTCTACTGGCATTTTTTTATAAAAAGATTTTTTTGATGTGGACCATTTTTAATGTCTTTATTGAATTTGTTACAATACTGCTTTTGTTTTATGTTTTGGTTATAGGTCATGTGGGATCTTAGCTCCCCGACCAGGGATTGAGCCTGCACCCCATGCATTGGAAGGTGAAGTCCAACCACTGGACCACCAGGGAAGTTCCTCTACTGGCTTTTAATGTTCAATTTCAGCCTGATTGTCACTCCTTTATAAATGACGTTTCTTTTATTTTTGGCGACTCTTATAGTGAGTCCTTGTCTTTGCTGTTCTGTGCTTTCACTGTGTTGTGACTACGGATTTCTATGTATTTAAACTGTTTAGCTCATAAGGTGGTTTTTGAATTTGAATTTGTACCTTTCATGAACTCACAAAAAAATGTTATCATTGTTTCTTCCCCTTTTTCTCTAGTCTCCTTTTAGAGCTCCAATTATGCATGTGTTCAGTCTTCTTGTTCTCTTTTTGTATGTCACTTAAGCTGTTTTTCTAGGTTCCTATATCCTAGCATCTCTGTGCTGCATTTACTTATTTTATTATTAATTTATGCATAATAATTTATTATCATCAGTTATAATCTATCTTTTAGCTTATGATTTAGCTTTTCTGCTATATCTTATATTTAACCCATCAACTGAGGTATTCATTTAAATTATTAAATTTTTCAGTTCTAGAAAATTATGCTCTATGTTCCCACACATTTCCCAATCCCCATGGTGTAAGTCACTTCCTAGAAGAATATCAGATAAGTTTGTTTGCTACCCTTCAGCTGTTCCTCAGCCTTAGCCAAAAAGAGGACCATATATTGTGATGACAGAACCATGACCTTTAATCTACCTGGATATCTAAGTTGCTGCATAGAAGACAGTTACCACAGAGAGTCCCTGGTGCTTGGTCAACCTTGAAGGACTAAAAGTAACAGTTGTTACCTGTGACTCATTTACTTTGCAAAAGAAAGTTTGTACCTCTTAATCTCCCTCACTTGTTTGTATTTTCCCCCCAAATCCCTCTCCTCTGAAAATTACAGTGTGGGAAATATATTTAATAATTATGTAATATCTTTGTATGGTGATAGATGGTAACTAGACTAGTCCTGGTGATCATTTTGTAATGTACACAAATATTGAATTACTGTGTTATGTAACAGGAACTAACATACTATTGTAGGTAAATTATACTTCAAAACAAACAAACAAACAAACAAAACTCATAGAAAAATAGATCAGATCTGTGCTTACCAGAGTCAGGGGATGGGGAGAGGGGGAATTGGAAGAAGGCAGTCAAAAAGTGCAAACTTCCATTTATACCATAAATAAGTACTAGGGGTGTAATGTACAACATGATAAATATACTTAATACTGCTGTATGTTATATATGAAAGTTGTTAAGATAGTAAATCCTAAGAGTTCTCATCACAAGGAAAAATAATTTTTTTTCTATTTCTTTAATTTTGTATCTATATAAGATGATGGATGTTCACTAAACTTATTGTGGTAATTATTTCATGATGTATGTAAGTTAAACAATTTTTCTGTACACCTAAACTTATAAAGTGCTATATGTCAATTATATCTCAATGAACTAGAAGAAAAAATTAATAAAAATAAAATAAATTTTGAAAGTTATCTTAGTTGTCACTGTTGAATTTTGCCATGGCACAGCCTGGTTTATCCTAATACAAATTTTGAATTAATTCTTTTTCAATTGTATTTGTTTATTTTTTATATCCTCTTATCCTTTGGAAACTTTTTAAAATATATATATTTTATCCTGTCTTATTTTATGTTCTGTAAGCAATAATTTCAATGCCTGATGTTCTTGGGATTTAAATTTGTTGGTTGTTTTTTTTCTCCTGTATATATTTGAAATTTTGTGGGGGTTTTTGGTTGTATGTTCATATTTGATTGAATTAGTCTGTGGAGGAATATTAGGGACCTGATATAAGGATGATTCCCTACAGAGAGGATTTTTACAGACTTCTGCTGCAAGTCATCTCAACAAACTAGGATTAGTGTGATTTAATCTCTCAGCCTCTTCTGGTTTCCCTGACCGGTAGTATAAAACAGGTAGTATAAAGTAGAACTCTACACTGGTGTAAGGTGAGCAAAAGACACACATTCTAAAGATCCACTTTATCCCCTGGTCAGCAGCTGTGGCCAAAACAGACAGATTTTCACAACCTTTTCCATTTCTGGTCAGTAGTTTTTTTTCATCATGCTCTTTCATTAAGGGTATATCTCTTTGGAGAAACAATTTTAAGAAAATTCTTCTGCCTGACTTTCTCTACTTCCATAGGCCCAAACCTAATATCCTCATCCCAATTTAGCTATTCCCTAAAATTCCAGCTTGCTGTTTATCATGTTTTCCCTCTCTATGTCCCAAGAAATGCCCCAGATTTCATACTGGCTTGCAATTTTGATTTCAGCTTTTAAATCCTTCTGTGTTATTGGGAAAAAAGGAGGTATTATACTTAAATGTTTCCTTTAGTTTCTTGAGAACTCAGCTATGAATTTAAAAATATTTTAGCCTAGTTCATGCCTATACATTTTTCAAAGGAGGAACTTAAAAGACATAAAACTATGTGCTATGTTTTTACATACAGCCATATTCCCACCATTTTGTACTGCATGAACACAAAACTATTTATTTAATAAATGTTATAGAATTGCTCAGATAGAAGCAAAAAACCAACAAAAATAGGACAAACTAAGTATTTTTTAAATTTCTAAATGCTTTAAACATATAGAAAAATAAAGAGAATGATATAAAACAAACAGCCAAGTTCTGACAACCTGGATATTATAAATGTTGATATTCTTGTATACATGCTTCAATTTCTTTTAGAGTAATACAATGTTGCCAAAACAAATAACTTCCAGTTAGAGCTAACTGAAGAGTAGAGGATTTATTTATGCATTCTTTCAATTAACATACATTGACTCAAAATTAAATATCACATACAATGCTTAGCACGGAGATTTAAATCACTTATGTTTAGGTCAATAATGGAAGTATGCCTTTCAAAATAAAATTTTACTGTGGCTGTGTTATTGATGATTCAGTCTTGTTCCATAAACATTTATTGAACACCTAGGAAAAATCTAGCAGTGAAATTAAAGAAGGGGAAGAAAATGCTCTAATTATGAGAAAACTTCTTTATTCCTTACTGACACTGTCTAAAAAAATTAATTCATCTATATATGCTATTCCCTGTCTTTTACCTCTATCTGGATTATTTATTAATCTTTGACAAAAAAAATCAATATATTGTGAATTCATTTATATACATTCAATATTAGTGAGATAAAATACAATGATGAAAGTACTATTGCACAAAGAAGTACCAGATAGAACTATTATAGATACTTAGAGATGAGCTATGCCTCTCTCATTTCCTGTACTTTACTGTACAAGTAGATATAATACTATTTCTTCCATTATGAATTGAAATATTCTTAATTTGTTGAAGAATTTCAATAAAGCCAATGAAAAGAATTATTAATCCCCTTAGATAGTAGTGGGAAATGCAACGTAATTGGTAAGCTTCATATCAGAGTTCTTGGAATTTCTCCAACTGCATTTGCAATTGGTCATTTTAATTACATGGTCCATTAGTTGAAATCTGCATTACTAAAGTCCCATGTACAATTCTTGCCAACTCTGATCCATTCATTGTAAGGTCAAAGTTTCCTTGCTCATTGCAAATGAAACTAGGTATTAAGTAAAAGTATTTCGAGCTCGTTAAATATACAACCTCAAGTTAGACACCATATCACATACAGAAAATAACTACGGTTCTAGAGACAATGCCTCCAATACTTCCAGCTTTTTATGATGTAAGGTAGTTCTGCAAAAGATCTGGGCACATTCAAAAAATTTTAAGAGAGTATCAATCTTTGAGCTTCTACTTTCTGTGCCTTATAGATATAATTAATTACAAACTTGACACAAATGTCTCAGTCTAACTGATAATAATCATGAGTATATTTGTAAATAAAAAGTAGATTCACTTATCACTGCCAGCAAGTATTCAGTCCGGAAGTATCCATGGAACCTTAACCAAGGCTACCTTGTAATGTTTCTTTTAGTACAGTCCCTGCTCAGAAGTGCTTAGACAACCAACTAAAATTGAATGGATCTATTCAATATTCAACCTTGCACTCAGTAAAATATTAACTCTTTTTTTTTGATTATCTACAATATGCTCCATTCTGGCATATCAATATTAATAAAATATACTCATTTTCTTCAAGACACTTGTGACCTAGTCCATTCTATGTAAATTTTTCAAAAAGGTACAGATTTACAAAAGTATGTACTTTTCTAGCACAGAGATCTCATTTCTCCATTTTCTTCCAAAGGATGCCATGGAAAACTCATTCGGATTCCTGACTAACATTTGAAAACTATATCTATACATTTCTTGAATACCATTTATCTAATTTATTGAAATATTGAGCCTAACCTAGAATATAGTATATGATGAATTTAGGCTAGCATTGTTCTAAATCTTAAATATTCTTGCAAATCAGCTATATGATAAGCCATTCTAGAATTTTGCCCAGTGCTGAAGGCATACTTACTGATTTACATTCCAGCCTCCAGTTTTGCCTCGATAAAAATGGGGACAGTAGGTGCCTGTCTCTTGTCTTCTTGCATCTTCTTTTTTTTTCTTTTTTTTTTTAGTTTCCCTGAATCTTTGGAGATCACAGAAAACTTCAAGTGCATATGCAAGTTCTTATAGTAGCTGAGCTCCAATTGTTCTGAGTTGGAAGTGCTGCCAAACTGTCCCTTACAGTCTTTTCACTCAACTACGATTTTGCATCAAAGTTTATCCTAAACTTCCTCATCTAAAACCTGTTCCCGTTTGCATGGAAAAGAAATGGAGGTGGTTAAACACATCTACTTTCCTCACCTCTTTACATTACACCTATGGATTTACTGTACAGTCACACCTTAATCCTTCTCATGCCTTGAACAAAAAAAGAAAAACAAAAAAGCCTTTCAATTGTCTATACATTTTTCACATTGCAGATTTCAGCATTCATTGTACATCATGTATCATTCTATTTCACTCTAATATACATCCTTAGGAAAGTATCATCCAGTCTATCTTTTCTACCAATTTGTTTTAAATCTTTTTTTTTTATTAAATTGATCTCTATGCAGCCATATCTATCTCTATGTATTATCGTCCTCATTTTCTTTTTCATTTGAATCATTTGCAGTTGTGGAGTCTGATGTTCCTTTTTGGAGGCTCCTAGGTTTCTTAACTCATCCTCCCTTTTAGAGGGTCAAGCAGTGGGATCAAATCTGTTATGGTGGAAGCTTGGAGATGATATGACTTAAGTCCAATCAACTTATACAAACCCAGCTGTCTGGAAATGTAAATAAAACAGTTTCCTGGAAGGGACTGTGTAGATAGGATGAGCTCTATAGAGTTCAATCTAGTTTCTAATCCTATTAGTCCCAGGGGATACACATAAAAAGGACCATTAAAGTGGTACAGATGTGTTCTGTGATTGTGATTGCACACCAACCTCTGACAATGCCTACCTCCTTATGGTCAGTGAAGAAACAACTAGTGTCAGGGAGTTTCAGCGGTGGTAGCAAAGATGAAGGGAACAGCACTGCACTTTGTATATTTCTTAAATTGTAGCTGAGTGTCACCGAGTGTTATTGAAATAGGTTAGAGGGAATTGGAACAACCTTCTTCCACCTTGGAAGCTAAAAGGTAAGTCAGAGGTGCCAGAAGTAGTCATTTTAAAGATACTGCCAAAGAGCAATGGGATGATGATGATGATGATGATGATGATGATGATGATAATGATTATCTAGTACCAGGACCATTTACCCAGGCTTATGTTGTCTGGGAACTACTTCCCACCGAATATTTTAAACTTGCCTTTTATAGTATTTTGGGCACATGTCTCACTATGACGAGCATTTCCATTCACTAACAATTGGAAATTTTAAGGTGACACAGCCCTTCCCACAAGGTCTCCATTATTCTCATACTAAAAAACAATTTTCTGGGACTTCCCTGGTGGTGCAGTGGTTAAGAATCCTCCTGCCAATGCAGGGGACACTGGGTTCGAGCCTTAGTCAGGGAAGATCCCACATGCTGTGGAGCCCATGTACCACAACTACTGATCCTACGCTCTAGAGACTGTGAGCCACAACTACTGAGCCCACATGCCACAACTACTGAAGCCCACATGCCTAGAGCCTGTGCTCCACAACAAGAGAAGCCACCGCAATGAGAAGCCTGCACACCACAACGAAGAGTAGCTCCCACTTGACGCAACTAGAAAAAGCCCACGCGCAGCAATGAAAACCCAACACAGCCAAAACTAAATAAATAAATACATCAATTTATTTTAAAATGTATACTTTTTTTCCTTTGTTTTAAAAGTTATTTTGACAGTGGGTCCCATCATTCTACTTCTCCCTGTTTAAACATGAATAGGAATTGCAGCAGCTATCTGAAAAGTTGAATTTTCAGGAAAAGAAGTAAACATTATTTGAGTATTTGCTATGGTCTAAGTACCTATGTTTTATATTTTCACATGTTAACATATTTAATCTTTCAGTACCTCAAATTTCACATTTTGAATATACTGATTCACTTCCCTATGGGAAGTTTCTATTCTTGCCTCCTTGACCAGGACTCAGTTCTTCTCCTCATTCACTACCATTCTAAAAAATCTCTAATAAATTCTTCTCAGATATAGGTATTTTATTAAAGATTATTAAAGGTATTAGTCGAAGGGCTTTCATAACTCAGGGCATAAACCTTTACTTCCAAGTTCCTGTTTTCAAGTTAGGTCCACAGCATCCAGTTGCTCTCTCTTTTAAAGTCTCCCCTTGATACTTCTCTTGCCCCATCTTCCAACATGTTCCAGTTCTACCTTGGCCCCTTTACAACTTTTTTTTTCAGATGTGGATTAATTTATCTCCTCCAATCTATCACATCCCACAGTCATAATTTATACTGTCTTCAAGTCGACAAAAGGGCAGCAAATAAAAGATCCTCCAATTTATCTTGATCCATCCTCCTTAAAAAATGACTATAAAATTATTGCATCACATTTTTTTCTATTACATATTTACACTTTTCAAATGTCTTTTATGTGCAAGACTTCATGTGAAGCATTAGGGAGATAGAAAGAACTAACATACAGTCACTAAAAAGTTGCTTTCCACCTATAAATGCACTTACAGATAAATGTATAACCAGGTGAATAGGACGTAGAAGGACATATATTCAAGTGATACAAAGAGATAATTAAGATTTAAAAGATGAGAGATGAGGGTTCAAATAAGATGCCAGTCAGCTACAGAGTTCCAAACTGAAAGTTTGGTCAATGAAGTTGCCCCAATTCTAGGTAGAAATAATATTTGAGGTCTTAAGCTCAAAAAGCATGCCTAATGGAAGGAGACAATGCTGAGTCTTGCACCATCAAGCTCACCTGTAAGGTGTTCCTTGTGTTCCACTGTAGTGCCCAGCACAATCTCTCTTGGTCTCAAATCCACGCTTTGCTCCCATACCGTGTCCAGTCTCACTATTCCAGGTCCCTTTTGTAACTATCTCATCCTCACTACTTCCTCCATTTTAATCCTCTTATCAGGTCATTCCCAATGTTTTCCATAAAAATATTTTACAGATTTCCCCCATCCAGATTTTGAAGTTTCATTTTGAAAAGGTCTGGATAAATATCTCTTGATAAAGATGCAGTTCATCCTCAGGAAAACAAACAAACAAACAAAAAAAAACCCTCTTGCAATATTTTAAGCCACGATCAAAAAGAGGCAAAATTTATACTTCAATAAAGTATATATAACCAGTCATCTTTTCCCACATTCTCCCTTCTCTTCCAAAACCCCACGCTTAATGAGAAAGAATGGAGAAAAATGCCTCCCCAATTTCCAATTCCTTCCTTATTTCCTGAAGTAACAGATATAACATAGACTTTAGTATCTCCTGATCCCTTACTCACCTTACACTTTTATATGTCATTGTATTCATTCAACAAGTATATAAACAAGTCTTTGATAGTCCAGTATTCTGGAAATACTGAATATAAAAGATAATCTCAATGAACCTAAGTGGGAAAGGCCATGAAGTATGATGACTAGTGTGGATAATGTTGTCCTTGGGTTGCTATAAAGTAGATGCCTGCAGAACAGGCATCTACTTCTCAATTCTGTAGTGGAAGACGTGTGTGGCGGAAGCAGATAGAGAAAAGGCCTCCAAGAGTACTTAAGACTTGAGCTACCACTATTGCACTTGGTAGTGCTATCACCTATCAAAGTGTTTAAACTGGAAGCCAAGAACTCAGCCACTCCAACTTTTTCCTCAACATTTCCCTTAACGAGTTCTCTTGACGCTACCTCTTGCCTCCTTAATATCATTCAAAATTTTCCAATTTTCTCCCTATCTTAGTTACACTCCAATCTTTCTCTGGAATCTCTGCCACTATCTTAGTTATACTCCTATCATTCTCTAGAATCTTAAAATAGCATCCTGATTGCAGAACCATTTCTCTCCAATCTTGTACTCACTATTTTTTGCGGTATGCGGGCCTCTCGGGCCTCTCACTGCTGTGGCCTCTCCCGTTGCGGAGCACAGACTCCGGACGCGCAGGCTCAGCGGCCATGGCTCACGGGCCCAGCCGCTCCGCGGCATGTGGGATCTTCCCATTCCGGAGCACGAACCCGTGTCCCCTGCATCGGCAGGAGGACTCTCAACCACTGCGCCACCAGGGAAGCCCCTTACACTCACTCTTTATTATTGGTTTTACTTTGCTAAAATTCAAGACCTAAAACTCCTCAGTGGTTGTCAAATGCCCTGTAAATTTCAAACCTCTCAACGTGTCTCAACCTATTCCTTTGAAGACACACAGTATAGTGATGAAGAACATGGAATCTAGAGCTTCAGTTTGAATTCTGTCATCTAATAGATGGGGGTCTTAAGCAGATACATAATTTCTCTAAGTCTCCAAATTCTCACTTTTGAAATGGGGATATCTCTTCATATGATTATGGTGAAGACTAAATAAGGTAAATCCTCTAATGTTCTTAGGATACCACCTGGCACATAGTAATAGAAAAGAATACTAGCTGTAATTATTGTCTGTCCAATTTCATCTTCACTACTAATTCCCTTTCTATGCTTGTATATGACAAATCTCCTCCCTGTTCCTCTGAGTCACCGTATTTTCTCATCTATGTGTCTTTCATATGCTTCTTTCTCTACCTAGATCTCCTTTCCAAGTCTCCTCCAAACTGTCTAATACCACCTCATCTTTCAGGTCTCATTGTTGATGTCATTTTCTGTCTCCAATTCCCTAGTGCTGAGTTAAATGCTTTTCCTGTTGGTTTCCACCACTCTCTTATATACTTTATCCTAGTACTAATCACTCTGTTCTCCTTCATTGACTTATAAATTCCTTAAGGGCTTATTCCCCTAATACCTAACACTTCCAGTGGCTTATATAGGTATAGCAGTTTTGGGGAGCAATCCATGTAATTTTCAATTGCATATGCAAATTGATCTGATCAGGAACTACATCATTATTCATCATTATTATTATTTCCAGAATACTCAAGCTTTATAAACTGTGCTTTCTATAATACTTTTTTCTTTATGTCAGGGTCTGTGTCTCATTCATTTTTACTTCCATTCCTCATTGTTAGCAACTAGAGGAGTGTCTTCTATAGAATAAATATTCAGATGTGTTAATTAAGTGTAAAGGCAGCAAAATAACTTTAAATTACACAACTTAATGAAGCATGGAAAAATCAGTTTGGGACCCAATATACTTTTCTACAAATGAATGCCACTGGGTCTTATGTCTTTAATCTTGGTGGTTTATATTATTTTAAAGTGAACATTAAAACAACAAAAACAGAAAAACCTAATGGATACAGCATTATTCAAAGAGAAATTTTGAAAGGAAGAAAATCTGAGGATTAAGGTCCTTAATATTCATTTCTGACAGCCTACGTTCAAGTTTAGGTTGTCTGGTCAACATTTAGGTCTGGCTTGTAGTTTCCAAATCATGGTGTGTCTTGTTCTAAGTCAATTCCCTAGAAGAGATTTAGGGATAACTTTTCCACAGGTTTTCTCATTTAAATATGCATTTAGCTCTTTGCCCACATCACCCCCAACTGCTCATAAAAAATGAATAATGGAACACACATGTGCCAACTTGTGATTCGTTTCAGCCTTTTGCAGGTGCAAAGTTTTAAGGTGCAAAGTGGAGCCACAAATGTTGTGGGCCTGTCCAGCTGAAATTCTAGACTTAATCACATCTAAATAACTCCTCAGGTGATGCAATCACAAGATTTTGCTCACAAAAAGGGTGTAATAAATATTGTAGATTGAACTGGTGTATATTAACAGATGAGGCTGCATTATTTAGAGAAAATGAAATCCAGCTGATTTTCACCAATCTGGTATTTTCTAAAGCATTCTTTTCCTGTATTAACCCCAAATTCACCTTGAGTGTGTTTCAAAGCAACTTCGACCAAATATAATAGGAAATAAAGTACTTTTATTTGTATACATAACTGATTCAGGGATTTACATTGACAGATAACTCCAATCTACTATAACTACTACATATCCTTGCAGCTGGAGTAGTTCTAGCAGACGAACTAAGTCAACACTCTGTTACAAACAGTAATAGAGGGGCTCACTGGTGCAGATAATCCTAAACAGCAGAAAATCCCCGAATCATTTATTTTCAGCTTGGATATGCATTTAAGAATTTTTTTCAGTAGACATCCATTCTTAATTTCATGTTCCTTAGATTAAGGTTCTGTGAATTATACACCTTACTAATGATTAAATTGTCACATACCTTTCATTAGTCAATATATACAAGAGTGTGTCCCTTGCCAGTGAAGATGATATAGGTAACAGAGCTGTTTGAAGATGGAGAATAGAATATTGTTTTCCGATGAGAGAAATATCTCCGTAGCCACTCTCTTGTGGCCAGATTTCCATGAAGTTTATTTTATTTTATTTTTTTAATATCTTTATGGGAGTATAATTGCTTTACAATGGTGTGTTAGTTTCTGCTTTATAACAAAGTGAGTCAGCTATACATATACATATATCCCCATATCTCCTCCCTCTTGCATCTCCCTCCCACTCCTCTATTTACAATAGCCAGGACATGGAAGCAACCTAAGTGTCCATCGACAGATGAATGGATAAAGAAGATGTGGCACATATAGACAACGGAATATTACTCTTCCATGAAGTTTATTAAACACGGTATGCTCTGCAGCTTCTGATGCCCAGCTATACTTTGCTATTTTGCTTGAGTAAGGAGGATACATTTCACTCTACTCTGACAGAAAAAAGAAGTACAGCTTCCTTGTTTCTTTATGCACTAGAGAAACCCAGGTTATAAAGAACATACACACACACACTTGCTTTCATTTCAACAATGTAAATATAAAATTGTATCATAACAATGGGAATATGTTATTTTAAAAGCAACAGATGTGAACATATCATTGTCCCAGGGAGTATAATAGAAAGGAGAATTTTCCAGAGTTCTTTGTTTTGAAAAATATAGTGATACTGGGAGAGAGTTCAAAAGTCAGGGAAGGAGAGAAAGGAGATTTCCCCGTTGGCTTCATGCTTAAATATATTTATCTCCTCTCATCAACCCTGAGGCAGAGAAGAATGAAAATTAAGCTCTGCCTTTACACTTTACTTCTGTTACACTTCTCAACCCAACCCTTCTTGCTCTGTTTATCCAAATCCTGACCATTTTTCAAAGTGCAGCTCAAATCCTGCTTCTCTTGTAAAGTATTCCCTGACAATTTCATCTGGAAGCAATTTTTCCTTCTTCTAAACTTCCACAAGACTTATTTTCCATACCACTCATTCATTACTTATTATTTACTGCCTGGTAGAGATGTAATATTTTCTGAATTGTTGCAGCTATTGTAGAGACTTTTTTTATCCTTTTATATAGACTACATCAACATAACTAAAAGGAAGCACATCTGTAATGCTTACAGTATGCCAGATACTGTTTTGAGAGCTTTAGAGATATTAAAAGCTCTAACTACTTTATGAATATTAGGTAGCTAATAATAGATATTTTACGTGCATATATGTATTTTTGTGTGTACCCAAGTACAATATATGTATGTATATGTGTGAGGTATATGTATATATGTATGTGCATATATGTATGTACTATATATGTATATGTGTGTGATTATATATGTATATATGTATGTGTGTATACTTATACATACACATGTTAAATCTTGTTTTTCTCATGTGAATATCATATTGTAAAATTGAAATAAAACAATATTTATTCAGGAGTTTATTAAAAGACATCAATAAATTGTTAATAATTACAAATTTATTATTGAATTTATGTTATTTTTCTCATTTCTATAATAGATAAAGGTACAGACTGATAAACAACAAGAAACACAGTATATCTTAGTATTTTCCATCTTTGATGAAAATTTTAGAAGGGGAAAAACCCCATATATTATATTTAGAGTAATACAAAATTGGATTTTGTTTCTGAAATGAGGACCCTCTTATTTTTATTCAGCAGACAAAACATGTTGGTTTTATTTCTCTGAAGGAAAAAAATGTGTACACAAACAAAAACTACTTGACAATTACCTAAGAGTCCTCCTAGATTCTAGTCCAGCATCACCATCAGCTAGCTCTAAGTATTAACCTTTCTGTTCCTTGGTTTCTTCATCTGGAGGTGAGGGGCACCAGTTCAATTAACAGTATTATCTCCATTTCAAATTTCAAAATCCATGTATGATTTTGTCCATATAGAAGACAGTCTATTCAAAAGGATTTTGAACCATATCTATCATTAGTTTCTACAGTTATACAACTTAATGTAATCCAATCAAAAATTTCCATTTCCAGAAGCTGATAAAGATGAAGTGATTAAAATAAAATTATAGGAATCTATCTATACCTACATTACCCTTTTGTAGGTGTAAATATTTCCTGAATTGACATCATGCTGAAGATAATGCAAATTATTTAGAGCAGACAAGCAGGAAAATGTCTTTTAAAGTGCTTGCCTCGGTGCTAAGTATATCCTTGGAAAAATCCCACATTTATTCTGGACTAATGGATACTCTACCTTTTTTAGGTGCCTTTTCAACATCCGACAGTGAACATATTGCTTTCTGTGCAGTTCAGTCAAATACAATCATACTTATACTGCTATTATTCCATGCTTCTGGATTATGTGGCTTTGAATTTGAAAGATATTTGTTAAAAACATGTTATGAAACAAATAGATGGCAAGAACATATCTCCATGCCTATATCAAAAGTCAGCCCACAGCAAAGAAGTCTTCAAACTCATTTTTCTTTTTTACATTTTTTGTTAAAATAACAGTGACTTATGAAAAAGGAACTAATTTTTTAAATTAGTAATGTTCTGTGTTGTGTTATTAACTAATCATCTGGAACTATAGATTATTTCCAATGAAACAGAAAATCTAGAGTGAGGGTCTAAGCTAGATGAACACTCTAAGAATATATATATATATATATATATATATATAATGCATACATAAATACATACATATGTATGCACATACATATATATTCTTAGTGTAATATATATAGTAGGATATATTATATTTCATTATATATTATATTCTTAGAATTTTGAATATATATATATATATATATATACATATATATATATATACACACACACACAGACACCCCCAGACTTAATGATGATTCAACTTAAAATTTTTTGACTACTATGGTACAAAAGCAATACACATTCATTAGAAACCATAATTTGAATTTTGAATTTTGATCTTTTCTCAGCTATCATGCAATATGATATTCTTCTTCTAATGCTGGGCTGCCACAGGGAACCGCAGCTGTCAGTCAGCGAGGCGATCACAAGGTTAAACAACCAATACACTTAAAAACATTCTGTACCCATACAACCATTCTATTTTTCACTTTCAGTACACTAGTCAGTAAATTACATGAGATACTTAACAATTTATTATAAAATAGGCTTTGTGTTAGGTGATTTTGCCCAAGCGTAGGCTAATGTTAAGTGTTCTGAGCACCTTAAAGGTAGGCTAGGCTAAGCTTTGATGGCCAGTAGGTTAGGTGTATTAAATGTATTTTCACCTTACAATATTTTCAACTTAACAATGGGTTTATCAGGATGTAACCCCATTCTAAGTCGAGGAAGATTTGTGTGTGTGTGTGTGTGTGTGTGTGTGTGTATAGAGAGAGAGGGTTCAAACAACCAGATATATGCATATATATATATATATATATATATATACACACACACACATACATACACTTGGGCAAGCTGATCCTACTAAAGATTAATTTTAAAGAGAATTGCTATAAGCCTCATGTATATGGTGATTTACAGGCTAAGAGCTAACCCACATAACCCCCTAAAATGAAATTATTCATTGAGGCTGTTGAGGGACAAAGCTACTCTCTTAGCTACCCAGTCACTACAGTGAATAGAGAAGGAACTTTACTTAAAAGGAAAACCTAGTTACGGGATAGTCTTCATCCAGAACAGTGACCCAAGGTAATGCTTCTCAGATTATCCTGTAACCCAAACTCAAGGATCTCAGGGATTTTAGGAAGTGAGAGAATATGTAAATTTACAAATGCAAGATTTGATAAGAAGCCAGGAGCAAAGAACTATTGTTTTTCACTAATTTCAGTAATCAATGTTCTATTTACTGTGGGGACTATAGGAGTAAAAAAAGGAAGAACAATACTCCTTACATAAAAGCAGAGGGAATTGTCTGAGCAAGCAGACTCAGAGGTCTTTGGGGAAGCATGGAAGTACCTCATTTTACTGTTTGGCTGTGGGCAGAAGACAGAGATGCTATAGATGGAAGGTAAAAAATACACTGCAAGAGGGTCCCAAATCCCACCGGAACTAGAAAGAAAAGATTGGGTGCTGTGTTATAATCTATTTTTGTGATGCTTTGCACTAACCCAAAAGATTATGAAAACTGAGGAAATAGAGTTAACATGTAAAAATCTTTATATTCCATAGATTGAAAGAGTCAATTGCAGGTTATAAATGTTGTGTAACAAAACATAATTTGCTCATTTTTTAAATAATTTGCTCATCTTAAAACGTGTTTTTGTTTTACATTTAGTAAGAAGAATTCCTTATATAACACTTTAAGTTTTTGCTTAACCAAAAGTTATTTTGTACTATTTTTATTTCCTAATATTCAAGGCCTTCAAGTTGTTACCTACCGTTAACATTAGTTATTTTTAGATATACTGGTATCTTCACTTTAGCTGGGTTACAAGTTTCTTTGAAAGGAAAAGAAACATATCTTACATTTATTTTATCCCCTCTCAGTGTGTAACAGAGCCTAGAGTACAGGTTTGATCTATGGAGGTGCACACATAGCAGGGCATTCACTTGAATGCACACATTAACTATGTCTCATCCACCAATGAGAAATGTAAGACAACAGCTGAGACTGCTGCCATTAATCTTAAGTAAGATTTATTATGGTGTCAAATTAGATTCTAAATTTTGATTATCTAAGAAATTGGAAAATGAGTGAGATATCAGCTCAAAGGGTACTTTTTTTTCTATTTTATGATGTATATTTCCTTTACAGTAGTCTTCTTATTGGCCATTTGCGAATCATGTATCTTTCAAAGTTATTCAGACACAAGTCTATTGTTATGATAAGATCTAGCAAATTTTTTTCATCAGCACCTTTTCCTGGCTGCAACTGAGGATATGAATTGGAAGAAGGGATAACGGGAAGGGGACAAAATAATTTGAGAAAAACGAGAGAAAATGTCTTGTGTAGAGAAAAGTAGGAAAGTAACTATATACAACTATACCAAAGCGGGCATATCCAAAACTGAGACCAGTTCCCCCAACCTTCCTTATATGCAAGGTTTAGCAAACTCGCCTGTCGTTTGCTAATTTTATTCATTTTTTTATTGCAATTCAGTAAATAAATGGGAATTCAGAAAGTAATTTCCTACCCTTTGGTGCCATCATGAGGCCAAAACGACAAAGTACTGAGAAAAGTAGATCTGCAGGGTAACCCAAGGTTTTGATATTTTCTTTTCATTCACAATGTAATTACCCAGAGAATGAAAATTTATTTCAGAAAGAAATATAATTACCTTTACTATAATTGAAACCTTCCAACCAACAAATCATAGCTCATATGTCTACATAGGTAGTTCATTGAGTGGAATAATAATGTACCTTAAATTTTTAAGCAACTGTGAAATCACAACTGTGAATTTAGAATTAATAAAATATTCATGTTTTGAAGTTACACAGCTATGACCCAAAGCTTTCAGAGTGTTTTAAACCAATCATAGCAATATCTTAGCTTTATGTATTTATTTTTTTTACTCTATGGTGTTATAGGGTAGCATATAGGGTAGTATGATAAAGTACCTCATAAGTCTCCAACACAATATTATGATACTACAAGAAGAGAATATGCTATTTTAGGAATTGGACAAATGAAAGAATATGGCAAAGCAATGCTTTAGAAAGAATAGCTAATGAATATCTAAGAACTTCTTACCCAGATGAATCAAAGTACAAATCACTCTCAGGTGATTCAGTATTTGAAATCATCACCACAAAGTACACCTAAAATATTACAAAAAGATGTTTTATTAAAAGTCTCAACCAAATATATCTTGTTTTACTATCTGTGTTATATCTGTGTTATTAACCCTGGTTCATATTATGTCCATTCTTAGCCTAATTTTACAAGTACATCAATAGAGGTACAAAATATTCATTAATCATCTACTTTCTCAGTACATATAATTTTGTGTGTGTGAATTGTTAAAGTTTTCGCATATGATGTAAACATCGTCCCTAAATGATATCTGATGATGCCTAAATCTGATTTCTTCCCATTGGTCCTCAAAATTCCATCCACTTCACTCTCATTTTGCCCTTCATGGCATTTAGAAACTGAAAAGTCCCACAAATTTCAAGCGTAAGGTGTGGATTCTCCGTCTAAGGGATGGAAAGTTTCACTGTGCATATGTCTTGTTTAGCTCAGCTTTTCTTATTTACAAAAAAGCCACAGACAGACAAAAAATAAAACTGCTGAACTGGATTTTACCTGCTTTTGTTCGTAGAGAGTCCTCTTCCCATCTTGTTCATACTTAACACTTTTATACAGTATTTCCATGTTTTCAGAATTACCGTCATATTTTCAGAAACACTGTCATCAACTTCAGTTATAATAAAGGTAGCCTGAGTTGCTTTCTTTTCTTTGTCTTGTTTCAGAGACAGATCTTATATGTGGAAATATAATAATTTGCTCTCATTTAAAGTCAGTGGTGATCTCCTTTTGTGACCCAGCCTCCAGCATTCTTTCAGTAAAATCACAGTGCTAATCCCAGCTTGGCTTTGGGCATATGTTGCCCTCATTTGGCCCCTGTAACATTGCTCAGGATGGATCATTATCTTTAACATTATCCCAGGGATGAAGAGAAGTTAAATCTTCCTCCACTGTAATAGCATCAAAGGCCCCTTTCACTGGCAAGAGTTACCTAAAAAGACATGGTTTCTGCCCTGATAAAATTCTGAAAGGCCCCCAGTCTGAGGGAGGAAGCTTGGGAGCCACCGTCATTCTATATGAAAAGGAGTACTCTGATCACCTGTAACCTCCTTGGTGCAGGACGAGACTATTCCTAGGTCAAACGTTATACAATACTCAAATATTTAAATGCCATCTCATCATAATTCTATTCATCTCACATGCTGAGATGCTATCTTTCCATTCCAACGACATCATCTCTTGCTTTTACTTCATTATGTACTTTGGGGGAAGGGAAAGAAATTTAGGAAAGAACTGAGTATCTGATTCAGTTGGGATCTAAGAAAAGAGTCTAATTATAACAGAAAGTATTTAATGCATAAAATTGGTTACACAGGTTATAGAGGGAACAGTAAAGAAACTCAGAGATTGTCAACAGCAGGGAGCCACTATTAATCCCTAAATAGAAGAGACAAATGAGTGAGACGTGTGGGAGAAGCCCAGGGATAGTGTCACCTGGCAGAAGTTGGAACTATATCACTCCTTTCCATAAGGAGTTGGAGCCATTTATGCTCCAGACATATATGTACACCTGAGGCTTTTCCTCCTTTTCTTCTCCTTCCTGCTGCCTTCCAATTTCTGGCCAATGTGCAAACTGACCATAAACCCTTCAACAAGGGAGCTTGAGGTACACAGCCTACATGATTCAGCCTGCCTGACACAGGGAGCAGAATAGAGGAACCGGGAAGAATGGGTCTGGGTCAAACTAACTCAGGACTGGCACAGAACCCTGGGTAAGGAGGAAAAAAAACATGTCGTTGGGTATTTGTTAGAAGAAAAAGAGAAAAACCTGAGAGTCTATAAATACCTAGCACATACCTCCCCTAGTTCACATATTCCCTTTTGTGTTAGCCATTATCGTTTTAAAATAATCTATGGTTGGTTTTTCCAATCAAAATACTTTCTGTTATTACAAAAAATGACACATAAATATTTTTTATTTCTTTGACATGTTGCAATTAAGAATAATATATAATTTATTAATATTATTTTCTCTTTTTAAAAGATAAACTATTCTTTCACTGGGCTTAAAATGGAGTCAGTGTAAAAATACTTTTCAACTAAATTAGCTTTCCATTTTATTCCCTGCTGCTAGTAATGAAAGCACATCTTCCAGCAGTGATGAAAGCACAATTTCTAATGGTTCACAGCAAAGAGAGTTTGATTTTTTGATAAATTGGGAGCAGTCAAATGCAAAATCATAACTCTGAGGCTATTTTATTTCAATTGAATAATCTTTAAATGACATTATTCAAGAATTTTTGTCCCACTAATAATCATACTTGATTTTTAAAATTTTAATTAATAAATTTAGTAAATGTTTAGCCTAAGAAAACAGACCAATATTTCTAGCTCACTATTTCTATAACCTATTAACTAACTGTATAAAATATTCTGTTTTATTTCTACCATCAAAATAATCACTGATTTTGACTATTATCTTTTGATGGATTGATACTTCACATAATGCAATGTAAAACACATATCTAGCCTTACAAACATACATTCTAAATAGAGCCAATTCCAATTTCCTATTACAATTTTTTCAGTTTTTTTCATAATTCCTATGAAGTTTAAAAATATAAAGATTCAATTATTTTGGTAGTAATCTCTCTAATTTTCCCTCTAGACTATAAATTCATTAAATAGAAACCATAACAAAATTGTTTGCTTCCCTTTTCACAGCATGAATGAAATATCTCTTTCCTTTTAGCATGAAAAATCTGTAATATGGGCTCTCTGTAACATTCATTCTCCAATATATTCCTCTGTATGGCATACTTCCCTATTCTATACTTAAATTGTTTTTAACCCAACCTGAGGATAGTTAAGGAAGTGGGTTATGCTCTATTCTGACATTATCCATGGTAGTTAACATTTTAAGTTATAATAGGCAAATTATATTCTCTGACCTCAATACACAGCAGTTTGGGATCTGTCTTCCTCCCTTTTTTAAGTCACCATCCTTTTCTTATTCTCAATAGTACCTGTGTTTTTTTCACAGAGCTTCTTCATTGTTACCTAACTACCTAAGCTCCTTGTTTTTGATTGTTAACAACCTTGATAGTAACATAAACATCAGTAATCCTTTGGTTCCCCATAGACTTAAAAAACAAAATTTAATCTTGTTAAAATAGCATAAAAGCTCTTCATGATCTGGCTCCTATCTGCCTCATCTCTACTGTTCCCCTTTCACATTTTTACTTAAACATTATCAAATTGCATACTGCCCTCAAAATATGTCATAATAATTATATTGACCATGATGTTCCTTTTACCTGAATGACTATATCTCTACTAATTCTTGTGGATAACTTCTCATTCTTCAACACATGTAAGTTATCATTTCCTCTGGGAAGTCTTCTCTGGACCATTAACTCATCCCTCCTTAGACTACCAGACAGTATGATGATTACTCATTCAGATGTAAAGTTTTCCAGTGAGCAGCATAAAGGCACAGACAATGTGCTTATCATTGTTCCTATGCTGCATAGGTGCTCAACAAACCTTCTCATGAATTAACTATGAAATTTGTTTTGTAAGCTCCTAAAACATAGTGCATTTTAATTTAAAAAGATTTAACACATATTAAATGCATTTTATAATGGCTTTTGATAGGTCTGATCCTGAAAGTTTACTAAATAAGAAATTACTGTATCAGTAGTCTAGAAAAAAATGGAATTACAAAGTTTCAGCAATTTAGCAATAATGCCTAAGCCAAACATAAACTGCCACCTTTGACGCTATGGATTTTTATGCTCTTTTCCTAGTTGAAATGTGAATATGAGCCATTTTAAAAAGACCAGTACATAAGCAAGGAAACCCTAACCAACTTGCATCTGACATACTGGAATTATTGAGCTGATAAGAATCTGAGAGACACATGATTCTCTCCAAATCAAGGAATCTTCATTACTATGATAGATCTTCATCATCCCTCACTGAATATTTCCTATAGCAGCCAGCTCACTCCTTTGTCAGTTCCAATTGTTAAAGACATTTCTTCCTTATACATAACTTAATTCTACCCCGTATGAAGTCCCACATCTGTTTGCCCCTCAGTAACTACCAAGAGGTCAATAATTTTCATCTGATTTTTCACATCTTTGAAGTTAGCCTCATGCATTCTTGTTTCCAGAAGAGGATTCTTCTAGAATTAGGGGGCACACCAATTGGTTTCCAGGATCTTTTGGGGATCATCTGTGCCTTTCCTAGACAGATGTAGTTTACAAATTATCACTGTTTTTTGTAAATAATTAGATCATAACTTTTGAGCATTTAATAATCTGAGCCCAGGCATAACTCTCCCCACACCCCAAATCCCACTGAAATAAGCCACAGAGTATATAGCGAGCAAATTATCATTATCAAAAATTACATGATGATAGAGTACCATTAACATGCTAGAAAATTGGAGGAAATTCTAGATAAAATGTCCAAGAGACAAAAAATGAACATCGGTTCTTGATTCATTTTGCTTTGTAGATTTTGAGGAATTGCAACACACATCCACCATCTCGACTTCATGTAAATTTCATAAGGTTGTCACCCACAGGATCTTACTCTCCAGTGAGAGAGCTATACACATGGCCTAATGTCAGTGAGACCAACTTTCCCAAGAATATGAACTGTAAGTAACTAGGAGGTTTTAGATGGAGGTGACTGATGGTGTTTTCTAGTGGCAGCACTTCAAAAAGAAAACCATATTAACAACCTAAATGCCTCTCAAGTGATGAATGAATAAATAAAATGTGGTATATCTATAAAACAAAATATTATTCAGCCATATAAAGGAATGAAACTGTGAAACATGCTCAAGCACGGATGAAACTTGAACACATTATGCTAAGTGAAAGAAGCAAAACACAAAAGACTATACATATTGTATGATTCCATTTATATGAAATAAACAGAATATGCCAATCCATAAAGTAGAAAGCAGATTAGTGGTTGGCAAGAGCTGGTGGGGAGAGAAAGTAAGAGAAGTAACTGCTGAAGGTGAGGGGCTTCCTCTGGGATGATGTTCTGAAACTAGGTAGCAGTGATGGTTGCAAAACAATGTGAATGCCACTGGCTTGTACGCTTTAAAACAGTGAAGTTTATATATATGTGTGTGTGTATATATATATTATATATACACACATGTATAACTTTATATATAATTACCACATTAAAAGAATTATCAAGAAAAGAACACAACCATTAATTTCTTGTTCTGAAATCCCAAACCCTGGTCTCTGTCTTTCCTAAGACTTCATTATGGTTATTTGGCTTTTCCTTCTATTTCATGAGTTAGTAATTTTCTAACAAGTTTCTTTCTACCTATGTTTTCTATAATCAATTTTTGTTACTTTCAAACAAAAAACAAACCAATCCTCGCATCTGTTATTAAGAGTGTAAAGTAGCACAACTTTTGGAGATCAGTTTGGCAATATTGTAAAATATATAGTATCCAGTATAGCTGTACCTAAATATCTATCAGTGGAGTAGGAACAAATAAACTGTGATATAGTTACATGAAAGGATATTGTACTGAAGTTAAAATAAATGAATTAGAGCTACATATGTCAATCTGTGTCAATCATAAAAAAAAACACCACAAATAATTTTTATATATATATGACATTCACATAAAGTTGTAAAACACACAAAAGAGTATTATAGTTTCATTTCTTCATTCATATACAGAAAAAAAATTTTAAACACATGGAAATATTAAATTCAAAGTAGTGATACTGTGGAAAATTGTATATTCCAGTAATTACCACAATAATACCCCCTGACCACGTGTTTTCCTCACATGTGACCTTGTCATTTTACTCACTGAGTGTTGGGTCTGTGGCCCCTTACCATGATTACAGGTGGACCTGTGTGACTATCTTAACCAACAGAGTACAGTAGAAGTGGCTCTCTATGACTTGTGAGGTTAGATGATAAAAGTGTCACACATTTCTGCCTTGTGCTTTAAGTATACTTGCTCTTGCAGCCCAGTCACCAGCTTGTAAAGAAGCCCATACAATTTCTTGGAGGGACCTCCGGTAACACAGAGCCCCAGCTTAGGTCTCAGCTGACCGTCAGCATCATGCACCAGACATATGAGTGAAGAAGCCTTCAAATGATTTCAGCCACTCATAGTCACCCTCAGACTTCGAGTCTTCCCAGCCGAGCTCCAGACATGATGGAACAGAGACAAGGCATTTTCACGGAGCCCTTTCCCAATTTCTGATACACAGAATCCATTAACAATACAAAATAGTTGTGGATCATACCACTAAATTTAGGCTGGTTTGTTACTCAACAAGAGTAGCTGGAATAGGTTCACCAGTGGAGAAGAAAATGAGGAATGAGATCTGGAGGAGTCCTACTACATGAAGACTTGACAAAAGTAAGTAATAGACACTCGGATATTCTTTGTACTATTCTTTACAGTTTACTTTCTGGTCTTTAAACATTTCATTAAAAATATAGAAAAAAGTATAGGTATCTTAGAATCTGTTGTTAATATATACAAATATTTAAATCATGGTAAAGGAGGTACCATGAATTCATGGGTAATAAAATAATTATGGACAAAATGTTTGGAGAAAGAGAAGTTTATTTACAAGGGGAAAATCATGTAATCCTCTTTATTCCATTTTCTAAAACAAATGAGTTAAATATAAAATCCTAATGAACGTTTTTTATAATTAATGGGAAAGTAGATAAAAAATATCTCTCAGGATAGAAGACTTTCTAATAATAAAATCAAAAAAATCACATAGGAATACATCAATAATTAGTTTTTATTCAAAGTCAAAAATGTTAAAAAATTAAGAAATGAACAATAGTTATATTTTTGCTTCAGGTTTTACTGAGAAAAGTAAGACTATGAAGTGTGATCAACTTTAAATATTCCTTTCCACTTTCTGTATGTCCCCTTCCACATATCTATATCCATGCCACATTTTTACATATTGTGGAAGAATTGAGACCTCATGTTATACATTGTCAATAGTGTGGTCAATATGAATATGCCTAAGGCAAAAAAACCAAAACAAAACAAAAAAAACAAGGCAAAACATGCACAGTAAAAGTCAGGACCATGTCCAGGTTTGAGCCAAAATTTAGCTTTAACAGAAGAGCCACATTTATCATATTAATGTTATATGTAATCCATCACACTAGTGTCATTAATTTGAAGTGCCCATAAAATTTTTATTTGTGTTATTAATTTGTATTAGTTATATAATTTTACAGGAATGTATAAATATACTAGCTTATGTTTAATCATATTTAGGAAATGTGATAATAAAAATAGTTTGTCAACACCAAAGAAATGATAGGAATTTTTGTTTGCTCCTTTTAAGAATTTCATAAATCACCTAATGTTAGAAACATTGAACTAAATATTCCAAAGATTCTTTTCTGCTGTAAATAACTCTGGCTTTCTCCTCTCTCTCTGTGCACATATACCATATATAACCACTAGAGGACAGTAGGACACTTGGACTAAATGTGTTTTTTCTTTATCTTCCCTGTTCTTGAAATTTTAGGTTTGAAAGAAGCCTATGTCTGTTTTTCTTTTTTTCATATTAAGTCTTTAAAATCTAGTGTGTATTTTACACTGACTTTTCAAAGGTTTCTTAGCTCTTACACAACAAATGCATTCCAATATTCCCACCTTCTCTGCACTTTTGTCCACTTCTACAATAACTTTCCAAGAAAGTTCTAACATCTCTATTAATATAGGCCATTAATCCCTATATTCAAGGAGTCATCTCAGGAAACAATTAAAAACAACTGCAGATATTCTTACTGATACATTTAATCTTGAATTAATGATGAGTACCCCCATATCAATGAATTCTCCCTATCCAGTCTTATGTTGCACATTCCCATCAGTATCTTAAGACTCTCAATATCCATTCTTCTGTGTATTCTCCTGTTCTCTGCTCACAGGTCTTCCAATTTCATTTACTTTTCCTCATTTGTTAATGACCACGTGTTTTCCTCACATAGTCCATTACCTCTCCTGCACATCAGGACCCTTCATGTGACTACTGGGTAAAACAGATCCCAAGCCCTGCACAGTTGTATTTCATCAGAGTGAGGAAGTGGTAGGAGGGGCAAAATGTATGTTCTGGAATTTTTCAGACTATATCCAAATATATTTCCTCATTTGTGTATTTTATTTGTTTTATATTATTTTATTATTTTATTTTAGGAGGATTTGAGAATTTTATAAAATCAAATAGGAAGACATTATTGGGTAAATTATGAATTTGAATCTCTCCTTGCTTGAAAGAGAGAATTCCAGCTCTCTGCTCCCACTTGAATATTTTTATTTGGAGCTGGAAAGAAAATGTGTCTTAAATTTCAACTTTCACTGTTAAAAGTGTTCTACAATTCCTTCAAAATGCCTGCAAGAACTTGTGGAAAAGGGGGTCCAAGTTTTGGGCATTTTTGCTGGGGCTGTGAGAGGCTGAAGAGCCAAGATGGCAGCACAGCCTCCTCATCACCTATATCATATCTGTCACTAGTTCTTCTTCCAAAGGAGCTCTTATTCACCCCTTCCTTTGCTTTGCCACAGTCAACTGCCAATCAGAAATCCTGATCACCCCCCATCTCTCCAACTCTACTTCCTGCTCTTCTCTCCCAATTTCCTGTTGAAAATAATTTTTGAAGAATGGCTATTTCCTACATTGAAAAAAAATCTAGATTCTTTAGCTTAGTTTCAAAAACTTGCCATTAGCTGTCCTCATCTTACTTCCTACCATCCATTTTATAAATCCTCCACTCTAGTCAATAAGCCAGTTGACTCTTCACTGTGTTCTCTAAAAGAGACATTATTAATACAGTCTTAGCATGGATTTGCTGTAGTATTTTAGAGGTAAGAGTAAAAGGTAAAATCTAAAGAAGAGACACGACTGAGAGAACAAATCAGTGCATAAATAGCTGGAGTAGAGTCATCAGTTAACTATGAGTCCTGTTGGAACAATCTATGCAGGCACTAACATTCAATAATTGTAAACCTAGGGGAGAACAGTCATCATCTTGAATCTGTTCATTCCTGGTGGAAAAAAAAAGGTGTTTTTCCTTTGAAAGTGACAAATAAAATACCAACTTGGGCCATCTGATATCTGGACAGAATCAATTTCAAATACTAATCAAGCTCAATTCAGCATGGACCATTAATACAGATGGGCTTATTTCTCAAGAGTTATAGTTTCAGGAATCAAAAGAAAATGGACTCTTCCAGTATTACAAGTGGACCAAGTTTTGAAAATATGCTACTAAGAGTTATTCAAATAAAAAGGCTTTAATAGTAAGCGTATGGTTTTATTTACTATGACTCTTTCATCCCTAAATAATTATATTCAATATTCATTTTGAAATTGGTATGAAGCCATGACAAAGAGACCTAAGTATTTGGCAGCACAAAGCTGAACAATTTATCAATATTTGGTAAAGCAGAAACATAATTTATAAAGACCAGATGGTCTTTGCTTATGAAATTTTAAGTAATGGATATCATTTACACATGAACTATAGGGTAAAAAGTAGGAGTATAAAGGATTCTTTATGAATATAGCAGGAGAGTGCTTTTCTCTTCACTCCTCTGTTCCTTATTTATCAGGTCATAAATAACCTTCCATTGCCTTTATGTAAGACTCAAACAAGACTATATCATGAAAATTACTACAGAAGGATAGGTGACAAAATTGCAATGGATATTAGAGATTATCTGATCTCCCAGTTTTACAGATTATAAAATTGAGGTTCATAAAATTTAAATAATTGAATTGTCCAATCGAACAGGTGGGTGGAACCAACCAGACTACATCATGCTTCCTCTTTAGATAGACTGTTACTAGTCAGCATATTATTAGTATTCACTAAGTATCAATAGTAACAGCTGTTTAGATATGAGGCCAAAGACAAATGCACACAAAAACATATACACAGTAGACTTGGTACAAAGGGGAAATAAGAAAGAAAAAAAGTAAGATAGAAAAGGGATCACCATTTTAGCAAGAGAGTAGCTGGAGTGATGACAACAAGGGAATGTTGCTCTTTGTTGCTTAAATTGGTTGTTCTTCTGGCCAAATGCTCTGAAAGTCAGGCAAAGCTCTCAGAAGTAGACCTAATAATCTGTTTATTATATTTAGGACTGAGTTTAATATTGGCAGTGATTTAAAATATTCACACACAAATGTGAATAGCTACGTGTGTTTTACTTGCTAGAATACTGATAATTACATAAATATTTATCTGAAATTACAATACAATTCTGTTTAGGATTTGGAACATCAGAGCCTTCCTGCAGAACTCTCTGAAGAATAAACTTGAGAATAATTCATCCAAAGAGTATTCACAATCTGATTCTTGATGCAATTAAAAATTCCAAACTACTACAAATAAAATAACTTTGCTTTGAATTCCTAGAGGAATAATTTAAACTTTACTGAACATGTTTAAAACCATGTTTTAATAAATTTTCTTTTTTTTCTTTTTCTTTTTTTTTGCGGTACGTGGGCCTCTCACTGTTGTGGCCTCTCCCGTTGTGGATCACAGGCTCCGGATGCGCAGGCTCAGCGGCCATGGCTCACGGGCCCAGCCGCTCCGCGGCATGTGGGATCTTCCCGGACCGGGGCACGAACCCGTGTCCCCTGCATCGGCAGGCGGACTCTCAACCACTGCGCCAGCCGGGAAGCCCCATGTTTTAATAAATTTTTTTAAAAAAAGCTCTCATTTAAGTCACCAACACATATATGATATATAGATGCTTATTCACTTCCAAATCTGAAATCTAATAAGAATAAACCAAATTTAATTCTGAGGCTGCAGTATTCTGTTAGATATCTAGTAGATATATCTATTACAGTGCAAGGAAAATTATAGGTTAGAAATGTAGAACAAATAATAAATCTAAACACAAGGCTAATATACTCCTCCCCTACTTCAAATATATTTATAAAAATATATCATATCTCTGTTTTCATTTAAAAAAAAGATTATTGAAATTTTGGTGATTTCCCCACAAAGGTGTCTGAGGCAAGGTGTCTTTATTCTTTTAATTTGTGTCAACTAAAAACAATTAAAAATGAGACTTTCCTGGTGGTCCAGTGGTAAAGAATCCGCCTTCCAAGGCAGGAGATGTGGGTTCAATCCCTGGTTGAGGAACTAAGATCCCACATGCCATGGGGCAACTAAGCCAGTGGGCCACAACTACTGAGCTCAGTGCGCCTCAACTAGAGAGCCCACATGCCACAAACTACAGAGACCATGTGCTCTGGAGCCCATGCCACAACTGGAGAAGAGAAAACCCACCCACCACAGCTAGAGAGAAACACGCGCTCTGCAATGAAGAGCCCGTGAACCACAATGAAGGCCCGACGCAGCCAGATGAATAAATAAATATTAAAACAATAAAGTCTACTGTTATATTTCTACATAAAAACACAATTAAAAAGGAAAATAGACAAGATACGTCTTTTGTAATGAAACTAAAAGACAGTCCTAACCTTACAACATAATCTATGAATGATAGCTGCCAAATACAGTGCAACTAATTCCAGACTGAGAGAGGATGCCAAGAACATATGCAAATCTCAGCTGAATTCACTCGAAGGACAGACTTGTCTGAAATTGGAAGGCACAGACCTAGAAAACACTATCTTTAATTACTTTAACCACAATTTGAGCAGGAAAGCACACTTAAGACATGGAAAACACATAAGCTATTTCAACTCAATCAGTGTTTAAGCCTGCTACTCCTAGTTGAAAACATCTGAACATTACATGGAATTAAAACTTGGATTGATTTGGAATAGCAAGCTCTAGTGATGTGGGCAGGCCATGGAATAATTTCTGAAACATGTTCCCCATGACAGAGTGGCTTGAAAAGGAAGGGACTTGAGGGCTTAAAAAGGAAGAAACTTGAAGTCACATCAGCATTGCAAGAAGAAAGAAGAGTAGAAATCCAGAAGAAAGAATGTTTCAGGGACTTAGATTGGCAGTTGTTAATTAATGTCTATTGAATGAAAATAAATTCAAAATCGTCCCATAAAAATTAAAAAGGAGACCTCCTCCTCCTCTCAATTCAAGAGTGAATGTGGAGAAGAAGTTCAAGATGGCAACACAGGAAGATCTTGAACTCACCTCCTCCACAGTCACAATAAATCTACAACTACTAATGGAATAATTTATTTTGAAGAGACCGAAAAACTGAATGAACAGAGCCTCCACAACAAAGGATAGAAGGGCAGCAACAGATGGGTAGGAGAGGCAGAGACACAGTCTCACTAAACAAAAATAAAACAAAACAAAAAATATACAATCATCCCAGCCACAGAAATTCTCAATCAAGAGAGATCTCGAAATACAGAACTTTTCCCTGAGGAGCAAGGGGTTTGTACTCCATATCAGGCACCTCAACCCTTAGATACTGCACAGGAGAGATGAGACCCCCTAAATGCCTGTCTCTGAAAAACAATGGGGATTATGTTCAGAAAAACCATGAAACTGTAGGGGCCAGAGAACCCACTTTTAAAGGCTCACACACAGACACACTTGCCCTGAGACCCAGGACAAAAACAGCAGTTTGAAAAACACTTAGACCATAGGTGAAGGAGACCAGTTTATTAATCTTAAGGTATCTACCAGTGAGGCAGGAAACTGTTAGGACCCTCTCCACGATTAGAGACACAGGCAGATACCATTTTTGCAGTCTCAGCCTATTCAGCTAAGCTAGTGCTGACAGGAGCCATTTTGGAGCTATCTCTCTAACCTGTTAAAGCCAAGTGGGTGCACCTTGCTAGAAGCCCCACCCGCTCCTATGTTGCAGCTATGTACCATAGCCAGGCCAGACAAGGACCTGGTCACCACTGTGGCCACAGACATGCATGCCCAGCTTGGCTGGACAAAGTCTCTGCCCACTGCTGCACTGGAGCCATGGCTCCACCATAGCAGATGAGCACATGGAACCCATTCAGGGAATACCATTTGAGTGCCTAGCTCTGGTGCCCAGAGGGGATTGCACTTCTGAACCCCACAGGACATCTACATAAGGCCCCTCCTTTAAGACTGGAAGAGGGAGTTGATTTGCTTAATACAAAGAAACAAACACAGAGTCAGGCAAAATGATCAGGCAGAGGAATATGTTCCAAATGAAAGAACAAGACAAAACCCCAGAAAAAGATCTTAATGAAATGGAGATAAGCAACCTACTTGATAAAGAGTTAAAGTAATGGTCACAAAGATTCTCACCAAACTTGGGAGAAGAATGGATGAGCACAGTAAGAGCCTCAATAAAGAAAGAGAAAATATAAGAAAGTACCAAACAGAAGTTACAGAACAGAAGGATATAATTCCTGAACTAAAAAATACACTATAGGGGTTCAACAACAGAGTAGATGAATCAGAAGAATGGATCCACAAGCTGGAAGACAAAACAATGGAACTCAACCAGATAAAGCAACAAAAAGAAAAAAAAATAAAATAAAAAGGTGAAGATACTTAAGGGACCCTTGGGACAGTATCAAGTAGAATAACATTCACATTATAGGAGTCCCAGAAGGAAAAAAGGGAGAGAAAGGGCCAAAGAACTTATTTCATGAAATAATGGCTGAAAATTTCCCTAATCTGGAGAGGAAAATAGACATCTAGGTTCAGGGAACCCAGAGAGTTTCAAATGAGATGAACCCAAAGAGATCCACACTAAGACACATTATATTCAAACTCATAAAAGTTAAAAATAAAAAGAGAATCTTAAAAGTAACAAGAGAAAAACAACTTGTTACATACAAGGGAAACCCCATAAGGATTTTGGCAGATTTTTCATCAGAAACTTTACAGGCCAGAAGAGAGTGGTATGACATATTCAAAGTGCTGAAAGGAAAAAACTATGAAAATAATTCTCTACACAGCAAAGTTACCATTCAGAATTGAAGGAGAAATTGAGAGTTTTCCAGATAAGCAAAAGCTGAAGGAGTTTGTCACCACTAAACAAGCCTTAGAAGAAATGTTAAAAAACATTCTATGGCATAAATCTTTGAAATATTTTTTGGATCTGTTTCCTAAAGCAAAGAAAATAAAAGCAAAAATAAACAAATGGGACCTAATTAAACTTAAAAGCTTTTGCACAGCAAAGGAAACCATTGACAAAATGAAAAGACAACTTACTGAATGGGAGTAAAGATTTTCAAATGAAATGATTGATAAGGGGTTTATCTCTAAAATGTATAAATGGCTCATACAAGTCGACATCAAAGAAACAAACAACTCAATTAAAAAATGGGCAGAAGAACTGAACAGACAGTTTTCCGAAGAGGAAGTGCAGATGGCCAACAGACACAGGAAAATATGCTCATCATCACCAATCATCAGGGAAATGCAAATCAAACCCACAATGAGATATCACCCCACACCTGTCAGAATCATCAAAAAAATAAAAAAACACAAATAACAAATGTTGGTGTGGATGTGGAGAAAAGGAAACCCTGGTACACTGTTGGTGGGGATGTAGATTGGTATAGCCACTATGGAAAACAGTATGGAGGTTTCTCAAAAGACTAAAAACAGAACTACCATATGACCCAGCACTTTCACTTTAGGGTGTATATTTGAAGAAAGATGAAAATACTAAGTCAAAAATATACATGCACCCCAATGTTCATAGCAGCATTATTTACAGTTGCCAAGATATGGAAGCAACCTAAATGTCCATCAACAGATGAATGAATAAAGAAGATATGGTATACATACACAATGGAATACTACTCAACCATAAAAAAGAATGAAAATTTGCCATTTGCAGCAACATGGATGTACTTGGAGGGCATTATGCTAAGTGAAATAAATCAGACAGAGAAAGACAAATACTTTATGATAGCACTTATGTGTGGAATCTAAAAAATACAACACACTACTGAATATAACAAAAAAGAAACAGACTCACAGATATAGAGAACACACTGGTGGTTACCAGTGAGGAGAAGGAAGAGGGGAGGGGCAATATAGGAGTAGGGGATTACGAGGTACCAACTACTATGTATAAAATAAGCTACTAGGATATATTGTACAACATGGGGAATATAGTCAATATTTTATAAGAACTGTAAATGGAGTATAACATTTAAAAATTGTAAATCACTATATTGTACACATGTAACGTATAATATTGTACATCAACTATACTTCAATTTAAAGAAAAAGAAATGTTAAAGAGAATCTCTCTAAACTGAAAAGAAATTGCACAAATTAACAAGAAAACATACAAAAGCAAAATCTCACTGCAAAATGTAAATACATAGTAAAGGTAGTAGAACTATCACTTATAAAGCAAGTATGAAGGTTAAAAGGTAAAAGTATTAAAATTAACTAAAGTTACAATAATTAGTTAGGGAATACATAAAATAAAAAGATGCAAAATGTGACATCAAAAATATAAAATGTGGGGGGGTGGATTAAAAATGTAGTTTTGGGGCTTCCCTGGTGGCGCAGTTGTTGAGAGTCCGCCTGCTGATGCAGGGGACATGGGTTCGTGCCCCGGTCTGGGAGGATCCCCCATGCCGTGGAGCGGCTGGGCCTACACATCCGGAACCTGTGCTCCGCAGCAGGAGACGCCGCAGCGGTGAGAGGCCCGCGTACCGCAAAAAAAAAAAAAAAAAAAAAAGTAAAGTTTGGAAGTGTTCAAATTTAAGTTGCTATCAACTCAAAACAAATCATTATACATATAGGGTGTTATATGTGAACCTCACAGTAACCACAAAGCAAAAGCTTATAGTAAATACAAAAAAGAAAATGAGAAAGGAATCTAAACATAATGCTAAAGAAAGTCATCAAATCACAAGGAAAGAAAGAGAAGAAGAAGGAAACAGAGAGAAACTATGAAAACAGCCAGAAAATAATTAACAAAATGGTATTAAGTACATACTATCAATAATTACTTTAAATGTAAATGGAGTAAATTGTGCAATCAACAGACATAGAGTGGTTGAATAGATAAAAAAAAAAAGAAACCAGGGCACATTTATATGCTGCCTACAAGAGACTCACTTCAAAATTTAGAACATACACAGCCTGAAAGTGAAGGACTGAAGAAAGATATTTCATGCAAATGAAAACAAAAAGAAACTGGTATAGCTATACTCATAGTTGACAAAATAGACTTTAAAACAAAGAATGTAATAAAAAAAAAAAGAAGGGCATTACATAATGATAAAGGAGTCAATCCAGGAAGAAGATATAATATTTATAAATGTATATGCACCCAACAGAGGAGCACCAAAATATAAAAAGCAAATGTTAACAGACTTAAGGGAGAAATTAAAAGCAATACAATAATAGTAGGGGACTTTAACAACCCATGTGCATCAATGTATAGAAAATTCAGACAGAACATCAATAAGAAAATATCAGCCTTAAATGACATATTAGCTCTAATAGACTTAACAGATATATATATATATATATATATATATATATATATAGAGAGAGAGAGAGAGAGAGAGAGAGAGAGAGAGAGAGAGGGAGGATGTTATATCCAAAAACTGCAGAATACACATTTTTTTTCAAATGTACATGGAATATTTCCAGTGTAAATCACATGTTACACCACAAAACAAGTCTCAATAAATTCAAAAAGATTGAAATCATATCAAGCATCTTCTCCCACTACAAGGAAGTGCAACTAGAAATTGATTACAAGAAGAAAACTGGAAAAAAACCCACAAAATTAAACAACATGCTACTGAACAACCAATGGGTCATTGATCAAAAAATACCTAGAGACAAGTGAGAACAGAAATAAACATACCAACATCTAAGGGGTACAGCGATAGCGGTTCTAAGACAGAAGTTCACAGCAATACAGCCTACTTTGAGAAACAAGAAAAACATCAAATAAAATTTAGATTTTCATCTTAAAAAAACTAGAAAAAGAACAAGTGAAGCCCAAACTTAGTAAAAGGGAGGAAATAATAAAGATAAGAGTGGAAATAAATGAAATAGAGACTAAAAATACAATAGAAAAGATCAATGAAGCTAAGAGCAGGTTCTTTGAAAGGATAAACAAAACTGACAAAATTTTAGTTAGACAAGTCAAGGAAAAAGAGTGATGCCTCAAATAAACAGAATTGGTAATGAAAGAGAAGTTACAAATGATACCACAGAAATACAAAAGATCATAAGAGACTATTATCAACAAATATATGACAACAAATTGGGCAACCTAAATGAAATGGATACATTCCTAGAAACTTACAACCTACCAAGGAAATCATGAAGAAATATAAAATCTAAACAGACCAATAACAAATAAGGAGATTGAAGCAGTAATTTAAAAACTCCCAACTAGCTAAAGTCTAGGACCAGACAGTTTCACTGGTGAATTATACCAAACATTCACAAAAGATTTAATAACTGTCCTTCTCAAACTCTTCCAAAAAAATTGAAGAGGCGGGGACACTTCCAAACTCATATTATGAGGACAACATTATCCTGATACCAAAATCAGAAAAGAATACCACAGAAAAGAAAATTATAGGCCAATATCATTGATGAGTATAGATTCAAAAATCCTCAACAAAATATTAGCAAACCAAATTCAACAATATATTAAAATGATCATACACCATGATTAAGTGGAATTTATTTCAGTGATGCAAGGATGGTTCAACATCCACAAATCAATCAATCAGTGAAATACACCACATTAACTAAATGAAGGATGAAAAGCATATGATCATCTCAATAGATGCAAAAAAAGCATGTGACAAAATTTAACATCCATTTATGATAAAAACTTTCAACAAAGTGGGTACAGAGGAAAAGTACCCCAACATAATAAAGACAATATATGAAAATCTCTCAGTTAACATCATACTCAACAGTGAAAACCTGAAAGCTTTTCCTCTAAGATCAAGAAAATGACAAGGATGCCTAATTTTGCCACTTTTATCCAACACAGTATTGGACATAGCCACAGCAATTATGCATCCAAATCAAAAAAGGAAGAAGTAATACTGTCACTATTTGCAGATGACATGATGTTATATAGAGAGAGCCCTAAAGACTGTACCAAAAACAAAACAAAACAAAACAAAACAAAAAAACCCAAAAACTGTTAGAACCAATAAATTACTTTAGTAAAGTTGCAGGACACAAAATCAATATATATAAATCTGTAGTATTTCTATACACTAATGACAAACTTTCAGAAATAAAAATTAAGAAAGCAATCCCATTTATAATTGCATCAAAAATCATAAAATACCTAAGAATAAATTTAACCAAGGAGGTAAAAAACCTATACACAGAAAACTACAAGACATTGATGAAAGAAATTGAAGACAACATAAATAAATGTAAGATAGTCTGTCCTCATGGATCAAAATAAACAATCTTGTTAAAATGTCTGTACGTCCCAAAGCAATATATAGATTCAATACAATTTCTATCAAAATTCCAATGCAATTTTTCACAGAACTAGAACAAATAATTCTAAAATTTATCTGGAATCACAAAACATCCCAAATAGCCAGAGCAATCTTGAGAAAGAACAAAGTTAGAATCACAAAACATCCCAAATAGCCAGAGCAATCTTGAGAAAGAACAAAGCTGGATGTATCAAACTCTCTGATTTCAAACTATACTACAAAGCTATAGTAATTAAACAATATAAAATATAAAAAAAATGCACACAGATAAATGGAACAGAATTGAGAGCCCAGAAATAAACCCATGCATATACAATTAACTTATGACAAAGGAGCCAATAATATATAATGGTGAAAGGACAGTCTCTTCAATAAATGGTGTTGGTAAAACTGGACAACCACATGCTAAAGAATGAAACTAAACCACTTTTTTACACCATACACCAATATTAACTCAAAATGGATTAAAGACTAGAATATAAGACCTGAAACCATAAAATTCCAAGAAGAAAATATAGACAGTAAGCTCTCTTAGCGATATTTTTGTAGATCTGACTCCAAAGGCAAGGGAAACTAAAGCAAAAATAAATGAATGAGACTACACAAAACTAAAAATTTTCTTGCACAGCAAAGGAAAAAATCATGAAAGTGAAAAGTCAACCTACTGAGTGGGTGAAGATATTTGTAAATGATTTCTGACAAGGGGTTAATATCCAAAATATATAAAGAACTCATGTACTCAATAACAAAAATACAAACAATAAAATCCAAAACTGGACAGAGGATCTGAACAGATATTTTTCCAAAGAAAACATACAGATGGAAAACAGACACATGAAAAGATGTTCAACATCACTCATTATTATGGAAATGCAAGTCCATAATGAGGCAACCACAATGAGATATCACCTCACAGCTGTTAGAATGGCTATTATCAAAAATACAAGAAATCCCAAGTGTTGGAGAGGATGTGGAGAAAAGGGAAGACCCTACACCGTGGGAATGTAAATTGATGCACCACTATAGAAAGCAATATGAAGATTCTTTAAAAAAAAAAAGAATAGAACTACCACATAATCTAGCTATTCCACTTCTGAATATTTACCTGAAAAATAAAAAAGCAAAACCTATTGGAAAAGATACATGCACTCCTATGATTATTGCAGCATTATTTACAAAAGCCAAAGTAAAGAAACAACCTAAGTGTGAATCGATGGATGAGTGTATAAAGAAGATGTTGTAAACAAACAAACAAATAAATAAATAATCCATGGAACGCTACTAAGCCACAAAAGAGAGTGAAATCACACTGCCATTTGGGTGGGCAAAATGTAGGGGGTCAATTTTATGGTGATGAGTGGTTAACTAGACTTCTGGTGGTAGTCACTTTGTAGTGTTTACAGATGTTGACTTATAATGTTGTACACCTGAAACTTATATACCAATTTTACTTCAATAAAATTGTTTTTTTTTTTGGTGGTATGCGGGCCTCTCACTGTTGTGGCCTCTCCCATTGTGGAGCACAAGCTCCGGACGTGCAGGCTCAGCGGCCATGGCTCATGGGCCCAGCCGCTCCGCGGCATGTGGGATCTTCCCAGACCGGGGCACAAACCCACGTCCCCTGCATCGGCAGGTGGACTCTCAACTACTGCGCCACCAGGGAAGCCCAATAAAATATTTTTAATTAAAAAAGTGAATATGAAACAAAAAGCAAGAATGTGTCCCCTCAAGCAAAAGACAAAGACAATATATCTAAATTGTGTCTGCCACAGCCAAAATACATTACTTCTCCCAAATGTTCTACTTCTCCCAATGCTATCTTCTCCTTCCCCAAAATGAGTTAAACATGACAAAAAAGAAATGTTGTCATGTTACATATATATATAATTGTTTATCTACATGTGCAAAGAGATGGACATTTTGAGTTCCCTAATGTGTGTGCTCCCATCTGAAGCTGAACAAGGTGAAACTGTGCCTTCTTGTTTCAACTCTCATACTGTAAACAAGTGTGCATTTCATGATCTGCTCAGTATCATGTTTTCACATTTGGGGGCTTTTCCTTAATAATTTTGCTATTTAAAATGACCCCCAAGCACAGTGCTCAAGTGCTGTTTACTGTTCCTAAGTGTAAGAAGGCTGTGATGTGCCTTATAGTGTGTTAGATAAGCTCTGTTTTGTCATGAATTATAGTGCGGTTGGCCATGAATTCAATATTAATGAATAAACAATGTATATTAAATGAGGCGTCTTTAACAGAAACACACTTAAAACAAGATTTGTACTCATCAGATGATGAATATATTGTGACTGCAGGCTCACAGGAACCTAACCCTATGTTTCTCCTGGGAGCGATGGCTCAGAATTGACTAATTCAGTGCTCACAGCAACATAATATTATAGGCTATAACTATTGTAAATAATGAGGACATACAAAGGTACTTTTTTTATAATATATTTAATTTGAAAATATTTTCTTCCAGGCTGTGATTATCTTTCCATGTTCTTATCAATGTCTTTCAAAGAACAAAATGTCTTCATTTTTATAAAGTCCAATTTACATTTTTTTCTTTTATGCATTATGTTTTTGGTGTCTTATCTAAGAAATCTTTGCCTAACCTAATTTCACTTTCTCCTCTGTTTAGTTTAGAAGTTTAAAAAGTTTTGGTTTTATGCTTAGATCCATGATCAATTTGGAGTAAATTTTTGCATACAGTTCAAGGTATTAATCAAAGTTCACTACATGTGGATATATATTTGCTGAAACAATACTTTTTTGGAAAAGACTATCCTTTCTCCATGGAATTGCCTTTGTAACTTTGTCACACATCATTTGACCATATATATGCAGGTCTATTTTTGGACTCTATTCTATTCCACTAATGTATTTGTCTAACTTAATTCTATCTTGTTTGTTGTAACTTACTAAGTCTTGAAGTCAGGTGATATAAGCACTCCAACATTTTTTTTTTTTTTACAAAGGTCATTTTGTTATTCTAGATCCTTTGCCTTTCTATAGGCATTTTAGGATCTGCTTGTCAATTTCTAGGGGGAAAATGCCTACTGGCAGTTTGATTGGAATTGAGTTGAATCTGTAGATCAATTTGTATAGAATTGACATATTAATTATACCCATGTTATCCTATCCATTAACATGGTACATCTCTCTATTTATGTCACCTTTCATTTATCCAGCAATATTTTGTAGTTTTCAGGATAAAATTCTTTCATATCTTTTGTCACATGTACCCCTAAGAATTTCCTGGTTATCATGTCATCTCAAATGATGCTGCATTTTTTGAATATTTTGATATCCAGTTACTCATTGTCTATGTATTAATCTTTTATCCTGGAACTGTGCTAAAATCACTTTTCAATTTTCAATATAAATTAGTGTCAAAGAGGAATTCTAAATGATAATAATATGCAAAAATTCAGAGTGACTACAACGTACACATTGAAGCAGCACAAATGCAGTGTCTTGACAATACACACATTGTCAGAGGATGAGAAAAGACAGTGAGTTTACAAAGAGATTTGTTAACAAAATACAAACAGAAACATACTTTCATATGATGGCTGAATACATGATGAAGTGAGTCATGTGATGATTGAGTGCAACAATTTTGTTTACAAATTGTGATAGTTCATTAATAGTTATTAATGAACAAATTAACCCAGATTGTATATTCAAGTCAAAATCAATAATATCCACCCTCAGACACTGATTTATTTACATGATAAGCTTTTGTTGTCAATCAAAATCTAGCTCTTGCAAACTTAGAAAGAGAGGAATGTCAGACAAGAGGTAGTAAAATCTCAGAAGGTGATACCTTAAATAGTGCTACCGAGAGACATAAAATCAGACAGAAAAGGACGAATTGGAGAGGGACAGCAAGACAGAGATACAGAAAGACAGAAAAAGTTCTACTCTGACTAACTGATCTTGGGGGGCAAGGGCAGGATCAAAGCTTCCAATGTATTAAGCCTGAAGTAATAATGGTCCCTGAGTTATATACATATTTTACCAGGTCATCTATTATCACATAGTTTCACAGAATCATCACCTATAAGAAGGGAGGAATGTATTTTCCAATCACCTCTGTGAGAGGAAAATATATAATCCCCTACTTTTCAACCTTTATTTGTAGCTTTACTCGCCAAAATAGCATTTGACATGATTTGAGCTTGAGCACTTTACAAGATAGACAAGAGGTGAATACAGTTCTAGGATTTCCCTAGGCAATCTAGATACAAATCATCTAAGTCATTTTTTTGAAGTTAATTAAAAATAAAGAACACAGAAAATCCACAAGATGAAAGACATCACTTAAAATTGGTTAGGGCTACAGAACAATAAAATAAGATGGACTGAATAATTTTCTGTATTTAGGAACATCATTTTTTCTTTATAGACATATACTTTAGTTCTTCCCACTTTTAAAAAGTTCAAGGTTTTGTTTTTAATGTGAATTTTAAACTTGTTTACATGCTTTCTTATTTATTTAATAGAAATCTGATCAATTCTATACATGTAAATAGTTGTCCACTCCAATTTCTTTCCTTCAAATTTAGAATCAGTCTTTATATATTCAGATATTCTTCTTCAGCATGGTAGGTAGGATACAGTTTTATAAACTAAATTAGAACTTCTTGATCCTTGTTGCATACCAAATCTCTAAGTGCCTTTCAAAATATGCTCATGTCCAGGCCTCATTCTTGATCAATTGGTACAAAATATCTGGGGGAAGAGTTTGGACATAAGTATTTTGGAAAAAAATTTTGAGTTGAGTTTTATGTGCAATGATTAATGTAAATCTTCAAGGCCAACACCACCTATATGCATTGTCATCCATGACAAAGTACTTGTTGGCTTATGCATACCCTTATATCTTGGCTTAAATAACAGATATAAGGAAAGTTGCCTCAACAGGTGTCCTATAATGAAATCCGAATACTGCTAGGAAAATAGTAGAACGCAGAGACCTGACATGATAAAAACTGGGAGGATATGTCTGAGAATCTTGAACCCAGGAGTCTCTTTTTTAACCTTGTGGAATACTTTTCCACTTGCTAGAGTAGAACAGCCTCCTTTTTCCTAGAAAATTAGTAAAGACTGCACATGAGTCGAATACCTTACCAAAAGATGCTTGTTATTTTCTTAAACCACCCTAGCTCCCTTCAGAGCTTCCAGGCAATATTTAGCATTACAGCAGAGCAGGAAAATAATTTCCCTGCTAGGGGAAAAAAACAGTTTAGTCAACAAATTATTGCATGTCTTGGTTAATATATATGCAGTCAGAAACTAGGAGGAAATGAGAAGATAATAAGACTGAGTAGTGGAGAGTTTATAGACATGGTAATACTCTTTTATATCTCAGAATTTAACCTGAAGTTGAGCTTAATACAATGTGAGAAAGGCTTCTTCAAGCTTAAAGATGATGGTAATGTGCAGTAAATGACATGAGATGGTAGATCTGCTTTGGCAGAGAATTGAGGAAGGTGTCAGAAGAGTCAAGATGGTGGGTAAATTAAAATAAATGTGTTACACAAGAACAGAAAATCCACCATGGGACTATGATCACCAGAAGGGCCCCAAACGTGTTTCCTTCACTAAGGCAGTAAAGAGTGCACCAGTGGAAGGGGCATAGTCATCGCTGAGAAACCCAGTGCAGCTGTCTTTTCATACTAGGGTTGACAGTTGATGATACTGCCACATTATTGGGTCCTTAATGTGAATAAGGATGATAGATTCTTGGAATAGTTAGAGGCCCAGTGTAAGAGGTATGTAAATATCAGAGGCAACATGGCTATAATTACCATAACAGGAAACAAAGCCAGAATAGTTCTTTGGCTGAAGACTTCTTTGGTATTTACTAATAAAACAACATATTCCTAGATGTGAGATAGATGGGAAGCAGAATACAATATTTCATGATTTGTATAACAAAGAAAAGCAAGAGTTGGCAAGCAAAAGTTTGATGTTATCCAAATAAAATATGAAAACCATTCACCTAGCTTCCAGATCTGAGTCATTTCTCATACTCAGTGCTCATCAATTGAAACGAGTCTAGAGTCTCTTGAGAAAGGATTCTGTAAAGCTGTGGCAAATATAAACAATAGCATGTTCAGTCTTTATTTTCAAAGGGACTGGTAGTAATTGCATGCAGGAGAAGAATACCAAGATCTTTTGAGGTCTACTGAATACAATAGACTGACTGATAGTAAGAGAACTGAAACGTCATTATAGTCTTCAGGTTAGAGTGTGGCTTATGGAGACAGATAATAAATGGAATTCTGACCTTACAATATTACTAATTGGTCTGTGAACCTATACTGTGGAAATTTTTCTGGTTCCTGGATTCAAAATTGGGAGAGATATACTTACTGGATGACATATACCCCAGGTTAATCCTCAGGTATGGTACTAGAAATGGTCAAAGGGAAGTCCATAAAATTTCCCCTCGCTCAGGAAAAATATTGTCACAAACTATATGGTATCCAGATGGAATTGCAGATATATACTGAAATTCTAAAGATTTATAGGTTTCTGGGGTAGTGATCCCCTTCATTTGCTCTTTCAATACAACTGTACCTCTGCTGCAAAATGAGCTGGACTGAGGAGAATGACAATAGCCCACCATAAACTTGATCATGAGGTAGCTCTAATCACAGCTGTTGAGTGGATATGTCATTTTTTTTTTGGAACAAAACAACACAGTCTCTGATACTTGACATGTGACCAATAATCGGGTGAATGTGCTCTGTTTAAGCCCCATGAACAGCAACAACAAAAATAATCAAAGAAGTTTGCATTTACCTTCACGTGGGAAGGAGAGCAGTATACATTCACTGACCACCACAAACCCGTGTGGGCTTATTTGCTCTTGTGCTCAGTATACTCTCAAAGACATTAATTATCTTGGTATGTTATACCTGTTATTAGACTTTAAAGCACTTAGTTCCTTTAATAAGATTAAAAAATATTTTAATGATTTCTTAGCCCAACTGTTGTCCTTTGAGAATTTACAACATAAAGCATATGTATTTCTACAAAGACAAATGAATAAGAGAGCATAACTATCTTCTAAGCATAACCCTACTCAACATTTCCTCATCATCTTACTCATTACCACCCTAGCCCAAACCACTTTCCTCTCTTCCCCAGATGGATAAAATACCTCCAAATAATCTAAACATTTGAAGTCAAACTTTCAGACAGGTGCCAGAGTGATCTTTGCCAAAGGAAAATTAAAATACAGTATTCGGGACTTCCCTGGTGGTGCAGTGGTTAAGAATCTGCCTGCCAATGCAGGGGACACGGGTTCGAGCCCTGGTCCGGGAAGATCCCACATGTCGCGCGGAGCAACTAAGCCCATGCGTCACAACTACTGAGCCTGCTCTCTAGAGCCTGCGAACCACAAGTACTGAACCCGCAAGCCTAAAGCCCATGCTCCGCAACAAGAGAAGCCACTGCAATGAGAAGCCTGCTTATCGCAAGGAAGAGTAGCCCCGCTTGCCTCAACTAGAGAAAGCCTGCGGGCAGCAACGAAGACACAATGCAGCCAAAATAAAAATAAATAAATAAATAAAATAAAATACAGCATTCATCTACACAAAACCTTCAATCATTCTCCATCCTCCTTAGAATAAAATTTAAATAATTCACCATGGTCCTGATATCCACCTTCACTGAACTCTTCTACTATTTCCTACTTTTCTAACTTATCTCTTACTACTCTCTCCTGATTTAGCCTTCTTTAGCAACGTTCTTAATTCTTTCAAAAATAAACCAAACTTGTTCCAATCTCAGGGGTATTGTGCTTACCGTTCTCCTTGCCTGGAAATTTTTGCCCTAGATTTTTCATGACTTATTCAATTATTTTTTTCAGGCCCCTGTTCATATATCATCTCCACAAATAGACCCTTCCTGACCCTATCTATATTATCCACAACCTTTTCTCTTCATATATTCCATCACTTTTTATGCTCTTACCCTGCTGTTGAAGTAATATTATATTATATATTTGTTTATTTAAAATAAATCTAATCCACCTTCTAGAATATGAGTTCCATGAAGGTATGAAGGTATTGTTTTTTTTTTTTTTTTTTTGGTAAAATAGCTTTATCCTCTGTCAAAACACAAACCAACACACTTTGGGGGGAGGGGAGGAGAAGGAGGCAACACAGTCTAGCCCCATGGCTCATTTAGAAGAGGACATGAGATTTAAAAGCCTCACCCCACTGCTTGCCCAGCTGAGAAAAAGTCACGACCCTAACACCCACTTATAAATATCTCTTGTTATATTAAAAAAAAAAAATATTTCCAGGGCCCACCTGGCTCTACTCCTGCACAGAAAGGGTTAACCTTCAAAATTCAATATCAGGGTCCTGGGATGGGGCTGGTAAGGAGAGGCAGATTGGGAAGAAGGGGGGTGCTGAAAAACAGAGAGGGACAAGCCAATGTGTAACTGGGGCCCTCCAAGACCTCCAAAACAGAGAAGGGGGAGGATGCCTGTCAGAGACAGAAACGAGTGCTGTCCCACCGGTTGTCTCACTCCTGTCCCCAGTGTCAAATGCTCTGGAGTGATCTGTCCTTTCAGACACCCCTGTGAGGTCCCAATATCAGGATCCATCCTTCCCCCTCAGTCCCAGCCCATTCAACTCACCACTGAGCTTTTAAGGTCCTAAGAGGGAGCAGCCCACCCACCCCCACCCCCCCGCCAAGTAAGAAACGTGAGGAAAGCTGGAGGTCCTTCCTGGGAGGAGGGTATTCCGGGGGTGAGCCACTTCTGGGGTCCCCCTTCAGTCCCTGACCAGGCGGTAAATGTGGTGCTGGGCCCCCCGCTCACTGGTGGAGACCTCGAAGACATAGGCGGTGCAGAGCAGCAGTTCCTGGGTGTCTCTGTTTGTCACCACCTGGAGGATGGTGAAGTTCTCCAGGACACTGTTCATCATATAGCGCTCAGGCAGCTGCCGCAGCCTGTGCAGAAAATTCACCAGGTACTCACACATGGGTGAGCACAGTAGGCGGTACACGAACCTCCCGTCCTCCAGCTGGGCACGCTCCGTCTCCACCTTCTCCACCACCTGCTTGCCAAAGGAGCAGACCTTGGAGGAACAGGTGAGGGTCATGTGCTCCAGGCTCTCGTACTGGCTGCTCACTCCATAGAAGCCACCACTGCTACCGCCGGCCCCCACCTCCTCGCCACTCGGGCCCCAATTCAGGTTCGCCCAGAACTTGACCAGGAAGAAGGCGTGGGGGGGCCCACGATCATACAGCTCCCGCAGACCACCCTTTTTCTCAGGGAATTTGTCATAGATCTGCCGGACGTCCACACTCTCGAGGGGGGGCGCTCCGGGGCTGGGGCAGTGCTGGCTGATATGTACAAACAGGTGCCTCTGGTAAGAGTCAGCTGCATCCGGAGGTTCCACAAAGGCTGAGAACTCTACCAGCTGCAACCGAGCAGTACCCAGAGCCCGAGCCTGCCAGGCTGGGGGTGATGGGGCAGGTGGGGGCAAAGCAGGAGGTGAGAGGGCTTGGGGGGGCTCGTACCCTGGGAGGTCAGTAGATGGAGGAGTCAGTGACAAGGAGAACGGTGCCTGCGAGAATGGCTTCACATCTGGAACATTCCAGGGGGGCCCAGAACCCCCCGACCAAAACTGGAAAAGCTCTGGGGTCTGAGGACCGGCGGGACCAAGTTTGGCCTGCAGGGAAGGTGCTGAGATGAGCTGGGCTGAGGACATGGTGGCCATTGTCTGGAAAGCCTTGTCCTTGGAAACCTGGTCCACCTTCAGGGCCTTGAGCTTGGACTGGATTTCCCTCGATTTCCTTCGGGCCAAAACCTGGATATGACTAGAGACCTGTTTGCGAGTTCGAGTCTTCCCTGTTCTCAGCTTGATGTAGCGGGCAATCAGTTCATTCCGACCATACATCTTGCCTTCATCGGACAGGATGATTTTCCGCCGGCCACAGGGTGGGTAGATGGCCAGGGCCTCCTGGAAGCTCTGCTCGATGTCTGGACTCCAGACACCCTCTGCATCTGGGCCCCCATCTCCCCCCCCCCTCACTGCCGCCAGTGCCCTCCTCGCTTCCTTCCTCACTTCCTGTCCAGCCGCTGCCATCGTCCAGGGGGGCCCCAGCCCGGGGTTCCCCCATCTGGGCCTCCCGGCCTGGGGCTGGGGAGCCCGTATGAAGGTATTGTTGATTTTGCAGTTCATCACTGTATCTCTAGGGCCCAGGGTAATGCCTAGAGCAAAGTAGGTGCTCAATAAACATTTTTTTGAATAAATAAAATAATTAAGGTTATTCTGTAACAAAGTGAACAAAGTAGACTTAAAAACTTACATAGGCTCATATTCAACATAAACTTAGACAAAAATAAACATGATCCATTTATGTTTCACATGATATTTTGTTCTTGTCTACAAAAAACCCTTTGTCTAGTATGAAGATTAGGATTTCAAGATGGAAGTTACCCCTTTCCCTTCTGAGTTCCTTGTTGAGAAGGAAAATTACAAGAATTATTGATGTAACTTGGACCAAAGCATGAGTCATTAAAGACTTGAATGAGCATTCTAAAATCTCTAACCTAAGACTCTGAGAAAAACTACATTGGAGAATATGGCTTGGTTAAGAGGCTAAGGTGGAGTTCTCATACCTACAGCTCTGACTCTATGTGTTGAGACCCACATTCCTAGGTGTGCTTTTTGTTTTGTTATTTATTTATTTGGCTGTGCCGGGTCTTAGTTGCGGCACCTGGGATCTTCATTGCCGCATGTAGGATCTTTAGTTGCATCGTGTGGGATCTTTAGTTGTGGCATGCAGGCTCTTAGTTGCAGCATGCGGAATCTAGTTCTCTGACCAGGGATCAAACCCAGGCCTCCTGCATTGGGAGCGTGGAGTCTTAACCCCTGGACCACCAGGGAAGTCCCCCTAACTGTTTTTAAATGATGATTGTATTGGTAGAGCAAAGTTGATACACACACCTCACATACACAATAACCAGCGTATTGAAGGAGACTGTCGGTTTCTGCCAAAGTAAGCCATGTCAATTTCAAACATTTCATTCTCTCTTCAAACATGTAACATACCCCAACTCCAAACTTACTTTCAGAAGATGACTTCACTTCCTAATTTATAAAGAAATAGAATCCATATGACAGAAACTCTCTCAAAATCTTTTACCAGATCTGTAACTTCTCCCATATCTATATACATTTTCTACACCTACTTCCTTCTTAAAGTAGACAAGGTGTTCCTTCTCAAGTAAATGACTCAGGTTGTGATTTGACTCTCTCTTCATTTGGTTTCCCAAAGAGACATACTTCACCATTTAACTGGTCTGTGTTTTATATAATATTTTCAGTCATTTCTGCTAGATCTTTCCCAAATTCAATATGTTCAATTCTATTCAATATTTTAAAAAATAAATAAACTATTTTACTCACATATTCCTTCTTACAAACTCCATTCCATCTTTTCCCCCCCCCCCCCTTAACAGTCAAGCTCCTAAACAATTAATTTTATTCACTGTCTCTATTTCCTTCTCCTTATTCCTCCACATACTCTAATCTGGTTTAAACCCCTTTCCCTCCATCAAAGGAGATCTTGTTAAAGGAACTGAACCCTATAGACTTATGTCAGTCCTAAATATCAGAAAACTCACCACTGGTTTTCCTCTCTCTTCTGCTTACAGCAGCCATCTTTTATTTTTCTTCTATAATACCAGTTCTCTTGATTTTTTTCCATTCTGGATCTTTCTTCTTCATTTTCTTTTCAGGCTCATCTTTCTCTACCAAATCAATAAATATTGCAGCTTCTCAGGTCTCAGTCCTAGGCCATCATCTCATGCTCCAGTCTTTCTCCCATATGATTTCAGTCACCCTCATGATTTCAATTGTCCTGTTTAATGATAACTCCAAAATGTATACCTCTAGCACAGATTTGTTCTCTAAGTTCCATATACCTATATCCAGCTGCTTATTCAACATCTCCACTGTGGTAAGATGCTTAACTAAACATGTTCAAAACCAAAGCCATAACATTTTTACCCCCAAAATCAAATCCACTACTACAGTTTTCTTTCAGTAAATCACCATAACTACTATTCAGCAAGCCAAATATCTAGCAGCGCATCTCAGTCTATCTCATTCCCCGTAGAAGTCTGGTCAATTTTACCTCCAAATTACTCTCAAATCTGTACTCATCTATTTCCACTGCTCTTACCCTAGTTGAAGTCACCCACACATCTCTCACCCAGAAAACTGCAGAAACCTCTTAACTCATCTCCCCACATCCACTTTTGCCTCCTTTCAATTTGTTTTTCATGTTGCACCCAAACGATCTTTTCAAAATAAAAACTTAACCATGTTTCTCATTACTAAAACCTGTTTTCAAAGACTTCCTCTTATTCTTAGGGTAAAAATCAAAGTACTTAACATCCCCTCTACCTACTTCTCTAACTTCATCTTGTGCTTATAAGCCCCTTGCCGTTTATGTTTCAAAACCTCGGGCTTTCCACTTTTCAAGTGCACCATTATCCCTGTTGTTTCACAGATATCTCCTCCCACTTCACCTAGTCAGCTTCAACTCATCCTTTCTACCTTATATCACTTGTCCCTTCTCAGGAAAGCCTACTCTGGTACTAGCACCTTATATCAGACATAGTATATGGTAAGCACTCAATAGATATTTGTTGCATAAATATATAAATAATACATAGACATACCAGATAACAGGAAACAAAACTATCTGCCAAACCTGAGGCAGAAATGAAAGAAAAAAAGCAAGGTGACATTTCCTGAAAATGCTTAGGTACAAGGATCCCACCATTAACACAGTAGTCCAATAAAAGTCAATCTCGGACCAATCACATACTGCTCTCTCAGAGAGGATTAAGTATGAGCTTGGAGCTAAATTTTTGCAGTTTCCTTCTTTTTTAGGATGAGATAAATTTTTGAGTGGAATGCACATTCTTCTCTTTAATAATAACCATTATGATGACAATGCTCATCTGTTAGGGTGTTCTTGCCTGAAAGTTACCCCCAAAACCCAACTAAAATAGTCTAAAATATAGAAATAATTATTTCACAAAGCAAAAATTAGGGAATTTTCACAGTTAATATAGTGGTTTTGAAATATCATCGAGCCCTGGAATTGTTCTGTCTTTCATTTGGTCCTATTCAGGGAGTTAGCTTTTTGCCTCATGAGATGGCACCAGGAAAAACAAGACATATATATTTATACAATAATATTAAAGGTTGAAAAAAGAAAACTCTTGCTTTTTGCTCTTACTTAAGCAGCAAGAAAGAACTTTTCAAGAAATCCCTCCACCACTCAGCAGACAACCCCCTCAGGCTTACTGATCAAAATCATGTCACGAGTCCATTGCTGAACCAATCTCCAGAGAGAGAACAGGATCATTACAATTGGCTAGGACTAATAGAGCTTCACTCCTAGGGCTGGAGAAAGGTCCTGAAGCACATGGCCTGCTGTCAACTGAGCAAAATGAACACTCTCTTATCCAGGAAGGGGGAGATTGACAGCGAACTCTGCCTGCGCCCCGCTGTCATTTAGTGAGGAACCCCTATGGACCCGTTATTCTATTGCATTTAATGTGCATCTTTTATAATCCTAACAATAACCCAACAAGACTGGTATGATTTTTACAGATGAAGATATTGAGACTTAAATGTTGAGCTCTAGTACACTAGGTTATATAATTAATGATGTGGGCAAGATTTAAATGCAGGCCTGACTGACTTACAAATCTGTTGTAAGGAGCAGCACGATGATGATTACTCACATGTCTGCTGAAAGCATATTATCTACACATCGAGATTCCAATAATAAAATTCTACTTCCTGTTCACTAAAATATTCAATTTCAAATACTCCATGTTTACTATTCAATAATCAATGTCTCCTAAAGTTTCTGACACAAAGATAGGTGCTCATAAATATATGTTAAATTTTTATATTAGACATATAACACTAGGTTGTTTACTTTAAAACTTAGGCAAATTACTTAACCTCTCTGTGTCTTAGTGTCCTTATCTATAAAAAGGTTTAATAATAGTAGCTTCCAGTTCATAGGTTTATTGTGAAAAATAAAGGAGCCTGAGTACAGAGTAAGCGCTCAATATGCATTAACTAATATCATTCCCAATTCAAAACTGATGCCTAATCAGTATTAACAATATTAGGCAATAGAAAAAAACAAAACAAAATAAAACCAGGATTACCTCTTTTTTTTTTTTACTTTGATGACTTTTCAAATGTGTTCTTTGAGATATGTAACCAATTTTATTTATAACAACCTTTTATAGGTTTAATATAATAGTGATATTTAAATGGCCCATAGTCTTTTTCCAGGTTTATTGAGATATTATTGACACATAGTGTAAGTAAATTTAAGATGTGAAATGTGATTTGATGCATGTATATATGGCAAAATGATTACCACAATAACGTTAACACCTCTATCTCCTCACATAATTACCATTTTGTGTGTGCGTATGTATGTGTGTAGTGATAACATTTAAGTTCTACTCTCTTAAGTTTCAAGTATATAATACAGTACTGTTAATTATAGTCACCATGTTGTAATTAGATCCCCAGAAATAACTGGAAGTTTGTACCGTTCCACCAACATCTTTCCATTTCCACCCCGCACCAAGCCCCTAGCAACCACTATTCTACCCCCTATTTATTTGTGATTTCTGCTTTTTATATTATGCATATAAGTGATATCATACAGTATTTGTCTTTCTCTGTCTTATTTCAGTTCCCATAATACCCTCAAGGTCGATCCGTGATGTCACAAAAGGCAGGACTTCCTTCTTTTTGATGGCTGAATGATATTCACATTTTCTCTATCCTTTTAGATGACATGTAGGTAGTTTCCCTATCTTGGCTATTGTGAATAACGTTGCACTGAACATGGGGTTGAAGACATCTCTTCAAGATAGTGTTTTCATTTCCTTCAGCTATATGCTCAGAAGTGGACTTGGTGGACTATATGGCAGGAGTCAGCCTGGTGCTGGGCAGCCAGCTCTGGGGCTCAGGGTAATGTCTGGCACTCACTTCACTCTTCTTCTCTGGATGGTATCTCTCTCCTTGCTGGCTGCTGGGGCTTGGGAGAGAGGTAACGTGAGTCGTGTGAATCTGTCTTTCCTACCATCTTCATTGTATCCTTTCATATTTCTGTGCTTCACCCAGGTGCTGTAATCCCTTGCCTGGAATTCTTGGCTCTTGTGAAGGTATTTTCTTGAGCAGATAGTTACTCAAACTGATGTTTCTGGCAGGGGAGAGGGGAACTTTGGAGGGATGGGGACAGGTAAATGAGTGGTAGAAATTCCTACCCCACCAGTTTTTAGCACACACTTTTAAATAGTCCTCGTTTTGAAAGCTGAGAACTAAGGTAGCAGCTAGAACACAAGCAACACAAGTCCTCTCCCTGGGATCTGACCTCCGAAGACCAAGACTCAGCTCCCAGCCCCTCCCGCCCTGGCAGGTGAGCAGACAAGCCTCAGGCTGGTGAGTGCTGGTCAGCACCGATTCTCTGTGTGGGAATCTCTCTGCTTCGCCCTCCACACCCCTGTTGCTGTGTTGTCCTCTGTGGCTCCATGGCTTACCCCCCGCCACCCTTGTCTCCACCAGTGAAGGGGCTTCCTAGTGTGTGGAAACTTTTCCTCCTTAAAAGCTCCCTTCCAGAGGTGCAGGTCCTGTTGCTGTTCTTTTGTCTCTGTTTATTCTTTTTTCTTATGCCCTACCCATGTACATGGGGAGTTTCTTGCCTTTTGGGAAGTCTGAGGTCTTCTGCCAGTGTTCAGTAGGTGTTGTGTAGGAGTTGTTCCACATATAGATGTATTTCTGATGTATTTGTGGGAAGGTGATCTCCACGTCTTACTTATCTGCCATCTTGAAAGTCTCTCTCATATATACAGTTTTATTTATTTTCAATTACCTTTGAATTCAATAGGGGAATATGTTCATCTTCTCACTGAGCACTGCTCACATAGTTGCTTGATACAATAATGCTCAACAGTATTTAGTTGATTAAAAAAAATTACAAATACTGTGACCAGCTGCCCTTTTGATGTAGAGGACTGCACACTGTGCTGATCCTTTCGCTAGTTCCATGACTAGCTCTTTTCAAGTCATGTAGAGGTAGTCATTTTCTCTTTCAGAGCAAGGATAACTGTTTAAGCATTGCTTTTATCTTGAGAAAGAAGAGTTCACATTTCAAGAGGATGTCTTTACCTAACTTTGATTATTTATTTGGGTAAATTAATTCAAGATACACTACATTAGGTAAAGTTTCTGACATTTCAAAATATGTCATTGGTCCAGTGAATCAAGTCAGGGTCTCTGTGACAGGATGAGTACATATGATTGTAATATTATCTCAACTGTCCCTTACTCATCTGTATATGTATTTTTTGTCTCTATTATTTCAAAGCTCATTTCTCTATAATTTCTTATCAACTCCTGTCCCTAATTTGCTGACCTTTGCTGACGTTTTTGTTTTTCCCTCCCATCCATATTTGTCTATGATCTATCTTCTCTCTTCCATTGTTTTAGATTTCATGCATCATTAGATCCAGGGATTCAAACCTTGTCATCAGAAATTTGTCTTTTTTTTTTTCCACATCTGTTAGATTTCCCTCCATGTCAGATTGCTAAATTTAGCTCACATCAGCCCTCTCTTTTATGGACAGATCTGACATTAAAATGTTTTTCTATCACTTATTTTGAACACGAGCAATTATGTCCCACAAACTATTAACTCTGCTGCTGCTGCTCTTGCTAGTATATCTTTTATAAACAATTCATGAGCCACTTTTACCATTTATTATCTACTATGTGTTCGGTATTTTGTTATTATTTTATTTTTTTAAATTTAAACTATTATTGATTTTTCTTTACAACCCACAGGTGTTATTATCACTGCTTTGCAAATAACTGAATTGAGACTCTCCCAAATTCTCACAATTTTCACTAGTCAGGACTCTTTCTATTGCCAGTGAGAGAAATCCAACTCAAATTAGCTTAAACAATGTTTTTCTTTGTTTGTTTGTTTTTGCGGTACGTGGGCCTCTCACTGTTGTGGCCTCTCCCGTTGCGGAGCACAGGCTCCGGACGCGCAGGCTCAGCGGCCCATGGCTTACGGGCCCAGCTGCTCCGCAGCATGTGGTATCTTCCCGGACCGGGGCACGAACCCGTGTCCCCTGCATCGGCAGGCGGACTCTCAACCACTGTGCCACCAGGGAAGCCCTAAACAATGGTTTCGATTGTCGCACATTCTTGGAAAGTTGTGAGCATCATTAGATCCAGGTATTCAAACCTCGTCATCAGAAATTTGTCCTTTTTTTCACATCTTTTATATTTCTCTCCATGTCGGATTTATTTTCCAGCATCTACTTCCATGCAATAACAAAAGGGGCTGCTGGTGGCTCCAAGCTTAGATTTTACTTGTAAGAGATCCCAGAGAGTACATGTACTGGATAGCTCCAGAAAAAGCCCTGGGAATTAGTCTGAATTGACTTAATTTGGACTCCATGCCAATCCATGAACAAACCATTGTGGCCAGGGTGATTGGGTTCTCTGAGTGACCCATCCTGTGTTTGTTGCTACCCTTGGAGCTGGAAGGTGAAGCAATTCTCCTGAGCCACTTAGACTATGATTAAGGATGGGAGCTTCTCCAGAATATGCTGGGAAGAAAGAAAGCACATGTCTACTGCAAAACTATAGACAGATGAGTCAGAATTTCAACCTAGGTTTGTGTGAATTAGAACATCAATGCGAAAATGTTGTTATCCATTCAGTCAACAAACATTTAGGCACTTTTCAAAGCTGTATAATGCAGTGATGAGCAAGAAAGATGATGTGCTTGCCCTAGACCAAGGCAGAAAATAAAATACTCAAAAGTAAAGGCATAATATAATTTCAGATAGCGGTAAGTTCTATAAAGAAAACAAAAACATATTAGGGAGTTAAAGAGTGACTGAGCTGACTGAGTGAGTGGTTCACTTAGCTAGTGAGGTTGGGGAGATGACATTTGTGCAGGGACTGAATGAAGGGAAGTTGGGTGCTATACGAAGATCCCAAGGAAGAACATTCCTATAAGATAGCAGGGGCCTAGGGAGATGATTTATATGGTTTGAATTCTCTTTTCACTTAATTTCTCTCCTTCCTTCCTTCTTAGGTGTCTTATATCTAGCATTCTATCCATTGCCTTTATAAGTAAATCTGGACTGGTTACTACATGGATTCTTAATTTTTGTTCCTGGAAATAGTCACTGTAATGGTGATTAAATGAACAACATTGAATTTTGTAGTCATACTAGACTTCAGAGCTGTACTACCACCTCTATATCCATTGTTAACTCAATTCTTTTTTGTCAACCTGACAGCTGTTTTTTACTTCCAGTGCTTCTATTTTCCCCTGACACTTGTTTTGCTTGTCTCCTTGGCTGCTTGCCATTTGCTTAATTTTCTTATTTCTTCTCTCTCCTAAATCTTTTTCTGTTGCTTGGTCCAGACAGCTTAGATTTTGCACAAATTGGCTTGGTTGGTGTAGTCATTACTAACTATTTAGATAATATCCTTTCATTCTATGTAACACATCTACCAATCATTGCACATTCTGTGTACTTTTCAGGTCTTCTGTTCCTAACAATTTTGTTGTTACTCTTTTTTCTTCTCCTAGAAGTACTTACCCCCTACCTGATGGGCTGCCATTCTGAAAGCTTGAGGCTGCATGATAGCTGATCTATCAGAGTCATTATTCTATTTTGTTTTCTTCTTGCTGTTTGTAGCCTGCATCCACACTCAAGCATAATAACCAGGATCCTTGCTATTTGCCAAATCCTTTAAATTTAATCTTGGCATCATCCATGTTTTCTTCTTACTACTTTCAGCCTGATAGACCTAATTCAGACTCTCACAATCTCATACCTGAACTAATGTAGCAACTTTCACCTGGTCACCTCTAACTTTATCCTCCCTTGTCTATCATTTACATTTCTACCAATATTATTCCTAAAATACTACTTTTGTAGTATCATCCTTGTGATCAAAATCTTTCAAAATTGAATTGCCGAATAGATGAACTACCAACTCTTTAGCCTCACATTCAGCATAGTTCATAGTAGGCTATGAATCTACCTTTTCTGACACTAATCCTGCATCCTCTCTAGGATATCTGCTCTCTAGGCAAACTAATCCAGCACTGTCTCTGAATGTATATTGAACAGTCTTGACCTCACACTTCTGTTTGTAAACTTGACTCCTCCCCCTTACTTCCAAAAGTTTCCCTGTTTTTCTTTGCATCTGTAAGACAATCAATTTTTTTAAAAATCCACTTTATAATCCCTATCTATTTTGGAGTCCTCTGTAACAATCCAAGTTGGAAGTTATCATTTCTTCCCAACTTCCATTCATTAATATATGAAACTCTTCTATCTGATATTAGTTTTTCATATCTGAAGAATATCTCTGCCAATTTGCTTCATTTTTCACCATTCTTGCATTTCTTTCTGTCCTTCTTAGTGCCTGCCTAGTGTTCTCCTCAAAATATGAATACTGACATTTTTTCTTTTTATTATATCATTGTGATAATGTGGAAGACCAGGCAGGAGGGCTAAGCTTAGCTATAGATATCCATATCTATGTAGATGTCATCATATACATTCATCCATATCTCTATAAATATCTATGTAAAAAAGAAATTACTTCAAATGAATAAGAATGCCGATAGCTATGAAATCTGTCTTTTCAGGAACTTTCCTTGACTCTTTACTGATAACACTACATTTTGAGATGATAGAAAAGATCTCCAGCCCTGAGATTCTTTTCCATTTTAGTTCTAATAATGCTTGGATTTGTTGATCTTTACAGCCTACTTTTAACTATATTAAGATATTTACAGCTGGTGGTATGCTCTGATGATCACCATGATTAATTGTTGTTTTGCTTCATGATTTCTATATAATATTATATTTCTGTACTATTTGATTATTGTACCATGTATGTTTTCTAAAAAGCGTGTTATTGTTCAAATAAAAATTGTACTGTGGAGTTAGGTATATCATGTTAATTCATTTTATGCTCAGTTTTTCCCACTTGGTTATATCCTGCTGGGAGTGTTGGGGCAAGGGTTGCAGAGGGAGAGCTTAGGTGTGCAGAGATCTTTTCCCTTACACATGACCTTCCCTTTTCTCAAATTTCACCTTTTCCCTTTTAAAATTGCATGTTATTTTTCATGTGTCAAAATATACGTACGTGATCCTAGGTTGAGCTCTGGCCTTTGGAGTCTGAATGTCATGGGATTAATATTTCCAACTGCCAGTTACTAGCTGTTCCATCTTGGGAAAGTAGCTTGATATCTCTGTGCCTATGTTTCCTTGTTTGCAATATGGAGGTTTAAGACTTCAGGATTTTAATTGTGAGCATTAAGCAAGATAATTTTTGTAAAGCAATTAGCATGGCCTGGTCACAGAAAAAATTCAATAAACTTTAGCCAATAATGTTAACTTACTCCTAACCTAGACAACTTTAGGTAAATTATTGTATTTGTTTCACCAAAATGAAAACCAAAGAAGTCTTAAAATTACTGATATTTACAATATGAGGAAGATGTCAAATTTCCATTCCAGAGCACTACGGAAATAGAGGAGTTGCTTACATTCCTGAAGCTAATTTAAGTACAAGTTTCTTAGACTCTGTGAAACGGGCCTAGCGTTCTCTTAGGGTTCTTTCTAGTCCTTAAAAAAGAGAAAAAAAATTAGAATTAAAAAATTATTAAAGTGAGCATAAATGAGTACATAAGCTATCTTTAATACTATTCAAAATATACATTTTAATATAATTTTTTTAACACCTTAGAGTAAACATTCTACTACTTTAATACTACATTTCAAATGTACAAGGCTTACCAAGCTTGAGGCAGGAGATAGATGGATTCCAGGTTAGACATTTACAACGGGCCTTCTTTTTATATTTCATGGGGCAGGAAAAAGTGGGCTTCAGGCTGGACACTTACAACTAGCCCCCTGTTCGCATTTCCTGAGACAGGAGAGAGGTGGGCTTCATGTTAGGCATTTAAATCAGCCTCCTGTTTACTCTCTGAAATGGAAGCAATGACAGAGATGGGGTAAATAGCCAAGCTTTGTCTCTTGTGGATGTTTTAAGATAACAGTCATGGCAAGAACAAAGAGGGGCAAAACTTTGTTTGAATAAAGGATCAAGGCATCTCCGCCCACCCCCTGCCCCCTTCTGGGGGCACCGGAGACACTATGCATGTGCAAAACGGCTCCTTGAGGGTCAAAAGTCAGGGGACAACGCCAGACCATAATGAGTCTTGCTTCTCCCAGATGCCTTCATAGTGGGATCCATCTTTTTTTTTTTAACATCTTTTTTGGAATATAATTGCTTTACAATGGTGTGTTAGTTTCTGCTTTATAACAAAGTGAATCAGTTATACATATACATATGTTCCCATATCTCTTCCCTCTTCTGTCTCCCTCCCTCCCTCCCACCCTCCCTATCGATATTGACTGAGAGGTGTGTGCGCACCTATAAGGAGGGTCCTGAGACTAATTAGCCAGGAGGGTCAAAGCAAGATGATTGGCGATAAGGGAAACAAAGACCCGGAAAACTGCCCCCCTTATAAAGGATTTAAACTTCCCAACGGCGCGACTCTCTGAGTTCTCCCATGCGTCTTTCTGCATGTACTTTGCTTTTCCAATAAACTTTACTTTTCTCTTTATCCTCTGCCTCCTCGCCTGAATTCATTCCTGACAAGGCAAGAACTAGGGACCCAGGCGCTAACAGCTGGTATCTGTGGTCTAGCAGTTAGGACTCCCGGCCTGGGAACTAAGATCTTGCTTCCAGCTACTGCTTGCTGCTGCTTGCTGCAGGCTGCCGCTTACTGCTGTGTGCGTCCGAAATCAAGCTGACAAAATGTCTAAAGTTTTCTAAGCTTAGTATTAAAAGTACTGGAATTATTCTTTAAAATGCCTTATATGTGCATATGTAATATGAATATATATATATGTGTGTGTGTGTATGTAGAGAGATCTGGTAATGATAATTTTATTGCTAATTACTTAATAGTATTTGATAATATTTCATTCATACATATTTCAAAGGTGTATAAATTGTATACATTTTCTTTTAACCTTCCTAAATACTATAACTCATAAGCCATTAAAATAAAAATCATAGTAAGAGACTTTTTAATTATAACTTAAACATATTGTTATTTTCCCAATATTTCTTTCTGAAAACAAAGTATTGGCAATAACAGTAGGTGTCGCTATAGCAAAAGAAACCAGCCATTTAGAATGACAAAATGTTTTTGTTTTCCTCTAGGAAACATTACAACATTCTTAGAGAAATTGTATAAGTTCCATTTTCTTAATATTCAATGTCTAAAAAAAATGAATCATCTGATTACATATTTTCTCACAAAAAAGTTTATCAATTACTTAAATAATATATCTATTTATAAAATGAAAATAAAAATACCCACCTTGTAAAATTGATGGTGAACATGAACTAAGGTAATATATGCATTCATTCATTTGTTTATTAAACACGTTTAGTTGAGCACCTACTGTGCACTAAGCATGATAGTTACAAGACAATGTCTTTGCCCTGTTGGTGCTTGCAATCTAGCAGATTTATACAGATTTCTACACATTGTGAAATTTAAATTATTATTCATGAGTAAGAAGTGTAAATATTATTGAGTCCTTATGCTTAACAGATTGTGATGAAGCTATTTTAATCTTCTCTTTAGGAGAAATAATAGTACGTATTATCAGCTATTTCCTACCTCGCATCTATTTACTTTTCTGGTAATAGCTCCCTGATAATTCTCCAGGATATCATTCCCTTTCGCTTTCAGCTCATGTAGTTTGAATGACATTCATTCCTCTCCAGCCTCCAAAGGCAAGCCTGAGACTCAGATCTGGTCAATGAAGGTTTTATATCCTTGTGTCTACAGTGTCATCTCATACTAGACCCTCCATGATCCATCTCCTGCTTTTCACTTGGATCTAATCTCGTCACCACCTGCTTCACACTCCACCTGTACACACCTTGGTGTTTTTTGTCTCTGAATTTTTGCATATATTGATCTCTTTTCTTAGATGTCTCTTCTGCCTCTTCCTTTGTCAATTCTATCCATCCTTGAACACCTAGCTAGGCAGCTCTCCTCTAAAAGTCTTTCCTTGACCCCAGTTGGGTAAAGTGCCCCGTCTGAAAGCTTTCTCAATCTCTAGGCAGTTCTCTATATGAAATTAATTATGCATTGTTTTCATAGCATTCTATTTGTCTCTATTCTTCACTTAGATAGTATACTTTTGGATGTCTAATTTGACTCCTCTATGAGTTTCTAGCACCTCAACTGATGGCTGGGATCCTCTGCTTGATATAGGCTTTGTTGACTGAAAGCAGTTAAGACGACTGTGGCATAAGCCTGTCTTTCTGTAACAGGCCTCTTTTGAATCGCATAGTCCTGAAGAAGAGTAGTTCGAATGGCTCTGTGCTGAGTCATTCCAATGCCCCACACTTTGTGTCTCTGAGAGGAGAATTGTATTCATTGGTTTCCTCAAGTTCACCTTAGAAAATGATACTCAGACTTCATTCAATGAGTATTTATTGAGCTATGAAGCGCCCTCAGATCATGCAAGCTCGCTGTGTTCTTTTTTCTCCTCTAAACTCCTACAGCATTTATAGCCTAAGCTATTAGTTTGGCAATTAATTATATACTATCTTGTGGCATTCCATTTTTATGATGTATTTTTATGTCGTGTTTAGTCTATTACTTAATATTTTACATGCTTACATATAAGTAGGGACATTTATTCATAACATATTTATTATTTATTCATTATGTTTTTTGAGAATTTATTATAATTCATACCATTTTGTTTTGCATAGCATATCTGTTGGAGTTCTGTTTATGCTAATAGAAACTGGTGAATTTAAAGACAAAAACAACTTACTGGAAGGCTATCAGGGAATGCATTGTATAGAAGGGTAGAATGGTGAACCAGGCTTGGAACAGAAGAGGAGCAACCCCAGAAGTTGTCAGTGGCAAGAGATTACAGAAGAGTGCTGCACAGGAATCTTTGCTGATAAGAATGAACTCCCATCCACTCTCACCTTGATCAAGACTCAGTGCTTTGGGATAAATGGCCAAATTCAGGCCATGGGATCACACCCTAGCTGTCCTAGAATCATGAGCAGGAGGAACTGAAGAAAAGAGCTTCCAGGGATTCCTTGGGCTTCTAGCAGCTATCAGGATTTATCAAGGCAGTTGGGGAACTCTCAGGAAAAGAATGCATCTTGGGTAGTTAAAAAAATGATAAGTACTAGCACTGATAATTAGTTGTTCACACAAACTTGCTATCAAATCTCAGCATTGACAGTGACTAACTTTGTGGTCTTACACAAGTTTCTTCATCTCTATAGGTGCCCATTTTTTTCCTCTATAAAATGAGGATACTAATATTTATTTTTACGTGGTGGTTTTAAGGATTAAATTAATGTGTCATATGAAAGATATCTATTATAGTGTCTGTGACATAGTAGGTGCTCAATAAATGATAGCTATTATCGACTTATATATGTGCTTATATTATGAGGTTACTCTATAAAGATGAGGCAAAGAAGTAGCAATTATCTCTGCCCTTGAACAGTTTGTAGTTTAATCTGAGAGGAAAACACACAGGCAATTTAACCCTCACAACTACCTTTTGCATTAGGCAGAGGCATTTATCATTCCTATTTTTCATATGAACAATCAGTGACTCAGAGAAGTTTAGCAACTTGACAATGGTCAAATAGTTCTTAAGTAGCAGAGCTGAGGCTGTGGCCAAGTTTTCCTGAATCCAATGCCTTTTACATTTGGAAAAATAAGTATAGCTTAGTGAAGGATAGAGTTACTCAATTCAATTCCTATAAGAAAATTTTAGTGAATACCTACTATGACAGTCTGATACACTAGATACTGTGGGGGGATATATAGTTAATACATAGTCCCTGGTCTCAAGAAGCTTACAATCTAAGGAGAAAAATAGATAGGTATACAACTTAGAGAAGTTCAACATAATATATAATACAACTTGCGTTTTTCATTTACTTACTTTAATAAACATTTATTGAATGTGTCATGCTCTGTATTAAGTATGGAGTTTTCAGTGGTAAACAAAAAAATAAGCAACCTGTCTTCAAAGGCCTTACATTTTGTTGGAAGGAAACCAGAAACACAAAGTATATATACATACATATATATAGCTAAAACAGATAATTTTAGCTATAGATAGCAATGCATGTTAGAAAGAAAATGTAGAGTTTTGTGATACCTAGTTGGTGTTGGTTACTTTCCTGAAGGCTTTCTGAAGGCCTGAAGAAGTCAGTCATGTTAAGATATTTGGAAAAAGTATTCCAGGCGGAGGGAATGGCAAGTGCAAAGGCAACGAGGTGGGGATGAACTTGGAGTTTTAAAAAATAAAAATGAGACTGTGTGGCAGGGACATAGAGAGATGGGGAAACAAAGCAGGGCAACATGAAATCTGGACACACAGGTAGGAGCCAAAAATGCAAAGCCTTATACATTGTGGTTAGAAGTGTCTAATTAATTACTTTGAGTTTAGTGGAAGCCCGTAAAAATTTAAGTGGGGAAGTGATACTCTTTGACTTAAAAAAATATTACACTGGCTGCTGTGATGAACTATAGTGTTTGTTCACCTGGGCACTAAGGAGAGAAAGAGGGATATTACTTTGAAAAAGTCAGGGAAAGCATTGAGAAGGAGGGGGTGTGCTGAACATTGAGATAGGCTGGTTAGGTATTCCAAGAAAAGAGATTACCTTCATCAAAGGAAGAAAGTTTAGGAAGTGTGAAGCATGTTTGGGCCAAAGTGAGTTTTCCAGTGTGGCTGACATGTGGGGAGGATGGAATGAGATGGGACCAGAGAGGAGGGTGGGTGCTAGGCTATGTCTTGACTACATTCTGTAGGCAGCTGGAAACTATTCTGTATTTTAGAAAGATAATGCTGGAGACTGTGTGAAGTTTATTAGAGGAGTCAAGAAGACCACTGATGAGGTTTCTACAATAGGTCATCTGAGAGATAGCAAGGGCCAAGCATGAAAATGGAAAGGAGGAGACAAGTAAGAGCTATTGACTCAAAGACACAGCACTTGATGATAAACTGAGTTAAAGTAATAAAGAGGAGGGGGAATCTGAAGACATCAGCAAAGCAAGTTGAGGATGCCCTTTTCTGTGAGAGGAAGGTTGGAGGATAGGGTAGAGATTTCAGTTGTGAACAAGTTGAGTGTAAGGTTTTGGCAGGACTTCCACATGACTGCTTGAGAGACAGCTGGAAAAGCAGGGCTGGAACTCAGGAAACTTGGCCTTTGAGAGCACACCTATTCCAACTAATTTCTTATAATCTGTGAAAAATTTTGTGAATTTTTAGATATTTGCTATTTTCAAGATGACAGAAGTTTCACAAGTTTTTGTCAGAACCAACTGGAAGTTTTTACCAAAGGAAAAGGTTTGTTTCTTCAAAAAAACCCAGAACATTCAGTAAAGAGAAAGCTGGTTGATGATTTCTACTTTCTTTTCTTATTTTGAAGCCTGAGTTATCAGACTTGTGTAGACCTGAGGATTAACATTACAGAATATTATAACAGGTTCAGTGTTAAAAGGAAAAAGATCTTGTTAAAATACCTACAATTGATATGAAGAGATGGACTACCTCTTGTGTTCCTAAAGAAAGTAATAGGAGAGAGTAAGAGAAACCAAGTTTTTTCTTAAAATTTATGTTTGGTTATTTTGATAGTTGTAGCAAAGAGTTAGACACAAAAGACTAGGTCTGGGGACGATATAAATGGTTAAATGAGAAAAAAAAGATGTTAATTAGAGAGAAAGGGACTCTTTATGAGCACTTAAAAGTTGAGTTTTAAATAAACAGCTCTCTGTAGTGCTAAGTTGAACAAACCAGAAAGAAAAATGGAAAGTTTATGTCTAGTACTAATTATAGCTCGAGTGAGAAACTTTTTCTGTCTGTTTTTTCTTTTCACTTGTATAATCATATCTTTCTCAATAATTACATTTTCTTCTCACATACCAGGCAGTACCTTCTTTGCTGATACCAATTTGAAGGTAGGGAGACAAGGGCATGGAGATACCAAATTCACCAACAAAAGTCATTTTTAATTGCTATCTCCAGAGTTTCAGGACTGCATCATCGCTTAATGACTCAGCCTTGTCATTGGTACTGATTCACAGAGATCCTAATATATGAGAGTTAGTGTCACAGACTGATGGGCAGACCAATCCACATGAAGCCAGGGAAGAGAAATGAGGCTGCCATCATTGAATTCACAGCTGATCTTAACAATCCAGGATAGGAAAGGGCAAACTATTCTGAGGGAAAGCAGTTAATTTTGCAGTGTGTTTGTTGCTGCTGTTATTGTAATGACTATTGCCTTCCTGTTTTATATTTATTTACCCAAATTTATTTAGATGAAGGACTCAGAGATATAGAGACATACATACTTTTTGCAAAAACCACCATAATGTAGTAGAGGTACTCCAGGATATGGGGATCTTGTTAGCTGGTTACTTGTGCAGCTTGCCTGACCTCTGATAATTATGTCCTTATCTACCCTTATACAGCCTCTGAATTTTAGACTCTGTGTCAGGCATATTTACTGTTTATAGCAAGCTCAGGAGAAAAGTACCCTTGCCATTGTTTTTATAGGTGAAAAAACTGTAAATTTTCCAAGGACACATTTCTAGTAAGTAATGAATTTGAAATTTTTATCATGTATATCTCTCCTCAAAGCCAGTGCTCCTAAAATGCGTCTCATCTGTAAAATATGGCTGATAATAACACCTGTCTTACAGGGTTGTTTTACAGATTAAATAATAGAACTGTGAAATGTCTAATACCTTAGTTTGCATTAGGCAATCAATAAACAGTTGATATATTACTAAAAATTATGAAGAAAAATCTTCACTAAAGTATCCATAGCAATGAAGTCCTTGTTGGAACATAACCCTTTGATTCTTCAGTGTGAATTAGCCTGATGTTACCAGCACTGAAAGCAGATGGTAAGGAACACAATCCAAAGGAATGAATCTTTAGTAGTAAAATGTCAGATACTGTAACATCTGGATGGAAAACATAATTTTGTGCACTTCGAAATCATCCTGGTAACTCCCAGATCATTCCATGTTGACCTCAGCATACTTTTCCTTTAAGCATCATTTGCCCCAGTAAAAATGAAACTATCAGTTTCAAAAGTAAATAGAGTCTGTACTGATCTGTTAGAGGCTGAAGTTCCAGAATAAGTTTGGGAAGCCATAATGTAGGGTAACAAAATATAGTAACTGATAGATCTGGCAAATGTTGTGTAAATAAATGCAAGAAATCTGAGTAAAAATAGGAAAAATGGAGGTTTTAGTTTTAGAAGCCATAGTTTTACTTGGAATAACAGCTATTGGGCAAGTATTGTTCTAGAAAAGTTCTGGTCAAAATAAAGCAGAGTTGAAAAGAATGTGGTCTGTACATATGTATCATTTGTGTTTAGACACTTATGAGGTCAACAAAGCAGAAGTGAAGAGTATATTGCTTCTAACGAGGAGAGACATCCAGAGTGAGCTTTGTTTAATGAAGACTGACCATAATGGATTATGACCTCCATGAGACTAGGGAGAATATCTTGTTCATTCTCTTATAACCAGAACCTAGCTCAGTCCTTTTGCAGCGAGAGTACCTGTAAACTTTTGTTGAAAGTATGAGTGAAAAATAATGAACTTGCCTATCAGGAGGAGAGAATGAACAAGGTCAGTTTATCAAGACAAAAGCTCAGCTGAATCAATCTTGTCTTGATGGGTTGTACCCTTAGAATTGCTAATGAGGAACCTGACCCAGCTCAGCTGTCTGATAAAAGACAACATATCAGTTTACAGATTGTCAAGCAGGCTGTATCCCCTGCAGACATTCCTTAGTATATCCACACCCTCCCCAGTACCCTAGGGACATCCCCTAATGCAGAAGCAAGTGAAAACAACCAGGACAGATGCCCTTTTTGTTTGTTTGTGTGTCTGGTGAACAGTGGGGGATCTTAAGGCAGATGGGTATCTTGGAGAGACAGAAGCAATCACTGCCATCATTCAATTCAAAATCCTAAGGGAAGGTGGATAGACAAGAGAAAGTTAAGAAAAGCAGCCATATTTTTCCAGGTTCACAGAACAACTACGAAGAAATTGACTGTGTTGAAGTTCGAGAGACAAGAGTTTAGGAAAGCTGATTGTTGTATGAAAATATCATCTCTTAGGACTAGAAACCAGAGATTCCAGAGTACAGAATGTCAAAAAGAATAACAAGGCCAAGTGGCTTATTTCATTCTCATAACAGCTCTACTATATAGGAAATTTTATTATCCTCATGTATAGGTGTTGTGATTGAGGTTCAGAGAGGCTTAAAATGTGTCCACAGGGTCAAGTAATTAGAAGTGTCTGGACCCCACTGGTACTCTTCATTATTTAATAGTACCAACCTCAAAGGTTGTTGCAAGGTTTAAAATATTAAAAAATGTTAGAGAAAAGGGCAACAATCACTAGTTTTTAGTCCTTCACAGTAAACAGTAGCCCAATGGTTACTCAGGTTAACTTTGTGTGCTTGTTGGATAAATTTTTCTGAGTATCTAACACTCATTGAATGAGACATATATGATATAATGTGTGTGTAAGAGTAGGGAACTGACTTTTTAAGCACCAACTCTATGCCTGATGCTGGGAAAGGTACTTTATTTATGGGATCTAATTTAATATATTTAACCTTGTGAGGTATTATTATCCTTACTTTAGAAATAATAAAACTGAGGATGGGAAAAGTTAAATGGTCTCACAGCTAGTACATGGTGAGACGAGGATCAGAACCCAGCTGTAAAGCCAGTCTTTGTCTATATCATATAGCCTATTTTATAAATCATATGCAGCTATAAAAATGTAAGGTGTCAAAAAAAAAAAAATGTAAGGTGTCAGTCAGGGTTCAGGGCATAGAACAGAAACCACTCTAGGTATTTTTAGCAGGTAGGGATTTTGGAACTTACAGATCCATTGGAAAGTCCTAAGGAGCAGTTCTAGAATGAGCCTCTTAGATGAGATCCAGAACTACACAGAAATGACCTACTAGGAAAGCTAGTGCTTTGGGGCCACTATTAGAGATATGTCAGAGGAAGAACTGCTATCTCTGCTTCCTTAACAGTCTGAGGTATCTGGTAAGTGGATAACCAAAATTGTTATGCAGGGAAGTTAAATTGGGTATCCATTGCTTCGGGATAATTAGGAAGCTGAAGAATGAATAATGCAAAGTTTCTGTAGGGAAGCATCATGTTCCATGACCATAAGAGCCAGCAGCAACAGCCAAGAGCCCCAGGAAGATAGTCTCTGCCTCAGTTCTATTTTCCATATATTAATTGAGCATATTTACATGGTGAAACTTGACTTGCGTATAGAAGCCATAGTTGCAAGGGAGTCTGGGAAATGTACATTTTAGTTTTCCAGCTTCTCAATTAGAAAGTGGAGAGAATGGAGGATGAGTAAGCCATTCCAGAAAAGGTAATATTATTATTAGTTAAAAATGTAATAATTATTACAATCTGGATTTTCTAACTTGGTTGATCACAAAATGGAAAGCTAACTTACTTTGCAACGGTTATCTGACTTTTTAGTCTCTTGGCCACTCTTGATGTCAGTAGAACGCTGCTGACTGAGTAGGACATTTGCTTTAGACACAGCTCTTGCTTTTTATCAATGTGCAAAGCAATTTGTGTGTAACAGCAGTTTTATGGTCCACTGACTGTAATGTGGCGCTTTACCAACCATGAACTTTAACATGTTTATAACGGGGACTTAATCTGAAAATATGCAAGAGGGAGTCTTATGAATATAATTTATAATCAGATAAAGTCTCACGTAGCTGTTGAATAGCATATGAAATTAATATTTGTGCCATAAATTTTGAGGTTAATTTTGTCCTTCTTCAAGAGACATAGTGACATCAATAGGTAAACTGAAGGTTGAAATTCCAATTGCTTTGAAAGGACATCAAGCCTTATGAATTTACATTTGTATCAAAAATAGCAGGGGAATGGTATAATTAACATACGTGAAATTCCATTTCTTAATACAAGGCAAAACCTAGAATGAACCCTATAAAGGACCTTTGTATAAACACTCCGTTATGTCAGAGCTAACAATGTCAATAGTCTTAGTTATTATACCTGCAGATCTTTATTTCTGCAAGTTAGTGGACTTTTCCTAAATTTCCAAAGCATATTTTATTATGTATTGACCTTTTCTCCTTAACTCTTTCAATAATATGCTATTTAATGCCACAAGTGTTTAGTTCTTCTCCAAGGTACTCTGTTCCTAAAATCAAATAACAATTTCACATGCTTACACTTAGCCTGAAGTGTTTATATACTTTAATTAGTGTAGAAATATTTTCTAGCTTTCAAAGCACTTTTAAGAGATCATAATCCAATGAAAAGGGGAAATACTACTATTCAAATGACTACTCTGTTCTAAAAGTATTCCAGAATATTCAACTTTCAGAAGAGTATTAGAAGATGACTAAACAGTAACTTGGAAATTCTTGGTACATCTTTTACTAAGATGATTCAATACTTTGCACTCAGCAATTTGAAGTGTGCTTCAGTTTTTATTTTAATTTTTCTTGTTAATCTTTCGTCAGTAAGATTGTCAGAATAACAGTCTATGGGAACTTAACTGTTTATCAGTGAAAAGAGACAAAATACTTAAGGAAAAAACTGATCACATTATGCAATTAGATTGCAGATAGGTACATATGACATAGAATGGACTTTGCACATGCCTGAGAGATTCTGAATACTAGCAGTGGCACAGTTGTAGTATGTTTGTGTGAATGTATGCTGGGGTAGTATGGGCCTAAATACACATATGTGTTTGTACTCTACCCAGGGGATTTGTAAACCTCAGTTAATGCAGTTGTGGGTAATTGCATTTCTGAATCTATCTTGGTCTAGCATGTGTCACATGTGAATGAACATGAGTAAAAGGATGTATACCAGTGAATATGACTTTATGTTTACATATGTATATCAAAGAACATACAAGTGAGTATTTTGTATTTGGATGAAGCTATATTTTTACTTATTTGTTTTATGTTATTTTTTCTAAAACATTTGATTGCCAATATTGATTACCAGTGTCCCACTTATCCTTCTGCCTTCTTGGTTACTCACCTTTACCAAGATGAAACAAATGATATCACTTATATCTTTGCTAGTTCAGAAATCCCAGACTGAGGGCCATAGTGCTCAATCAGGAATCAGGATGAAATACTGATAGCAACCTCATCCTCGAGAACAAAGGATGAAGCTAGAGGTGTACCTAATGCCTCAGCAGGAAATTTACAGTTAAGAGGTAATTGCTGAGTATTTTATATTTTCCTTACAAGTTGATTTTAGCCTGCAGCAAGCAAAATATTCCCCTTCTATACAATTTTCCCATAACTGTTCTTTCAGTACATTTGAAATTTATAAAAATACCTTGCGGGGCTTCCCTGGTGGCGCACTGGTTGGGAGTCCGCCTGCAAATGCAGGGGACATGGGTTCGTGCCCCGGTCTGGGAAGATCCCACGTGTCGCGGAGCGGCTGGGCCCGTGAGCCATGGCCGCTGAGCCTGCGCGGCTGGAGCCTGTGCTCCGCAGCGGGAGAGGCCACAACAGTGAGAGGCCCGCGTACCGCAAAAAAAAAAAAAAAAAAAAAAAAATACCTTGCAATTTCTAGTGTTTCTCTTTATCTTGGAGGTGAATGAGAAGAAAACCAGAGTGAGTAGAACATAGTCTTAACTCAGAGAAAATGAGCCACTAATCTTTGATTGGAAGATGGAGCAGATGTACTTAAGGGTCAGAAGAGGGATCAGGAAAAGATAATGAGACAAATTCTGGTGACATTTACATGAGGATATGAAATGAAAATTTGAGCCACTTGTTAGTGATACTGGTATATTTAGCAGGACGACTGTTCACAGCAACAGCAAATGGTTTAACGGATACCATAATAGGGGAGTTGCTGATTTCTGCCGTCCTCTTAGCCACAATGGCATAAAACTTAAAAAACAATGTCAAGAGTTATTTAGCAGCTTTAAAGAGTCTTAGAAACAGCCTCCCCCTGTGAAGCTCATGGATAGTAAAGCCAATTTAGGCAGCAACCCAGTTCCAAAAGAATTTATACGAGCAAGAACAAGGGAATTGCATGCCAGAAATATACAGAGTTTTTGGTTCTCATTTTGGTTTTACTTTCTGACTATCAGTTCTAGAGACTCTTCAGTGAAAACATATTTCACCTTTAGGCTTTGGAGCCCCTGTTGCTTGCTTCATTGGGCAACCATAGCTCGCTTTTCTCCTAGATATGTCCATTCCTGCCAGCTGTTATCATGCAGGGCATGACAGTTATGGCAAATTGAGAGCCATATGATTCCTTGAAGATACATGGGAGAGACCTGCAAAATTTGAGTGTAGGCCAACAAAAGTTGCTAACCAGCAGAAAATTATTCAACCAATTTGTGAAAGATGCACTGTATTTGGAAAAAAATGCATCCTCTCCTCACTCAATTCCATGTGATAGCTCATTCCCTTTCTGCTTCATCTCTGGCTCTTGGTTTGATCTCACCTGTGGAATACTGCCTGCTCTCCTCACTCAGATTCCTGTTCAAAACTACTCCCTGGAAATACTGTGACAAACTTCCTGCTAAAATTCCCTCACATTATGTCATTTTGCTGACTAATACTTTAATGAATAAAGGAGCAGTCTGCCACCATGTGATGAATATTTATTGAGTGCCAATCTGTGGACTAAATCTGAGACTCTATTGTTCCTGTTATTAACTGAGTATATCAGTCAGGGTTCAGTCCAGAAAACAGAAATCCCCCTCGTATTCCAAGAATGGAGGAGTTTACAGCAAATTTGAGGTTTACACAATCATTGGAAGAGCTAGGAAAAAATGGCAGGGAAGTCATCACTAAAGTGGATGTTTCTTTGGGTTCACCTGGAATCAACTGCAAATCTCAAGATTTTCTGGAGAGCTTCCGTCAACAGTCCCCATCTGCAGCATTAAAGTGAGTGGTTTGCAAAGTGTTGCTCAGAAGCTGCTGTGGATCCCATGTTTGCTCAAACATATGGCCACATCTTTCTCTGGGGAATTATGGCCTTTCTCTGGCAAAATTGTTGTGTTTACCTTGTAAAAATGAGATATATCCTCCACTCAAAATTGGTTTAGATTTCAAGACTGATGATATCCATGCATGTATTAAGAAAGTAAGAAAAAATTATTACAAAATGAGGCTTTCTGGGAAGGTCCAAAAATGGCTTGAAAGAGCAGAGAAAAGAGACTGTTTGGATTTTATTGTAGTTAGGATGTAGGGTTGGCATGATTCCTGCACATACACAGGCTGGAGATTGTGTGGTTTGCACTTCCCACTGGTGCCAAAGGAAGGTGTGCCTGTGCTTTCTTATCAACTTGCCCAGATATGGGAAAGAAGGGGAAAGGAGAGTGGTGTGACTTGAAAACTGTCAGAAGTCAAACATCAAAACTGAAATTAGATTTGTTATTACAACACCATCTTGGAACCATTGAGGGGGAGGGGATTTGGGGGATACTTAGTGTGGTGGTGATGCTGAGTTAATAGCAGAAAATCTCATACACTGGGCATGGTCTCAGACTCCCTTTATTCCATGTTACCCAGACCAACAGTAGGCCACTTTCCACTTCTGCATTATTTTCTACTAATGAAACAATCACTTTTGAAATTAAAGTATTATCCATTTTAAAAATCAAGGGGCCATAAAATCCTTATAAGTATGTAAAGAAAAGAAAAGAAAAAACAAAACAAAACAATAACTGACATAAATAATAAATCATCAAATAAACATGTATAGAAGTTTTCCCTCCCCCTCAGAAAAGAGGATTTGTACTTGAGAACTATATAGACATCTTTTCTCAGGAAATTCACATTTATTAAAGATAGGGTCACATTTCTCAAAGACAAATGGTATAGTACAGTGAATTTATATGTTCACCTCTAGCATACACATTAACTGGAAATTTTAGCCACATTCAGACAAACTTTTTAAAATAAATTGGAATTATGTACATGGTAACTGTTTACTATTAGCAAGAGTTGATTGAAAGTGGGGAATCCAGTTCTCGAAACACGTTAGTTGAAATCAGAGAAGGTAGAACATTCCAGAAGTTTTGACTGTTTAAAAGTAGGTCACCTCAGTAATTAATATCTAGGGTTTCATAAAATCTCTGATTATGGGGTGCCTGCTGACGTGACAAACATTGGGTTAAGTGTTGGGGATACAAAGTTGAATAAAACTTTTTTGCATTTAAGGACTTCATAGTCTACTCAAGTGATACTTAGGATTATAAGATGCTAAGGATTTAAGGAGTAAAAGTCTTCTCCAATTAAAACTATGACAGTCTACTAAGCAGCCACTTCTGCAAAACGTAGCCCACCCAATGAAACCCAGTGTTTCAAAATAAAAAAATTCTGTGAAAAACAAATCACAAACTTCAGCATTATATTCTTAAACAAATTTCTAAAATAAAAGGAAGACTAGCCAGGCAAGGACAAATTCTAATTTGGTTTTGAATGTTGTCCATGAAAGACTGATGGAAACTGACAGTATTGTAGTATTGTCCAGCCTTCTAAATATAACACTGATTTCCATATGAAACAGAGAAAACAGTGACTTGCTGCTTGTTGAAGTCAGGCACCTCTGAGAGATGCTTTATTGTATATTCTGAGGTGCTTCTTTCCAGGTAATGAGGCATGAGAGCGACTGATAAGCACATAGAATTTGGAGGAGAACAAAATAATAAAACAAGCAGGTTCACTCTTAATCATGATTGCATATAGTAAATAAGCAAAATTCTTTTTCTAAATATGTTGAGTACAGAAAGTTGAAAATCTTTTGAAGATTTTAAAAAACCAACAGTTTAGAATGCAAATGAATTTAATTCTCTAATCATTCTGCTTAGTGAAGAACTTTAAACATGCATCACAAAATATAAACACATAAACTTTATAATTTAGTGTGCAACTCATGATTTTTAAAGGTGAACTTGAAAAAAATATGTCAGTATATTTTTCTCTCAAGTGGTGATGGGTCAAGCACTAAAGTCCAGGTTTCAGATAAAGTTTTTAGGAGAAGGATGTATGTGTGTGTGGGAGAAAGTTATCATTTTTTCTTTATTTAAATTGGGTAATACTATATTTTGAAAATCCTTTGATTTACATTATTTCACTTGGTTCACAAGACAACCATCCAATTAGGTAGACAGAATAAATATCCTTAGATCCATCTTACAGGTGAGGAAACTGAGATTTAAAGAGGTTAATTAATTTTCCAAGGTCTCATGTCTGGCTACTCACAAAGTCAAAAGAGAAGCCAAATCTCCTTACTCCCAGTCTAGACCTCTGTCTGTTGTTATACAGTGCTGTCTTCTAATAAGTGATATCCTGCTAGATTTTGGTATTCTTAATATGTGTTTTTGACAGTTTTGATTTTGTATATAATCATGTGTCGAATTTTCTATTCTCTTTGAGGACAAGTTCTGATCTGACCTGAACCCAAAGAATTCACACTGGAGAATGAGGTACCAGATTATTTTTACTTAAATTATATACTCTTCTTTAGTTTAAATGTTTGTGAAATTATAGAAAAGTAATGAAAATAATGTTTATTTTTGGGATTTCTTCTCTATGTGTTTGTCAGACCATTTAATTTTAGTAGTTGAGTTAAGCTTTTAGACTATAGAATCCTAGACTTTCTTGAATCTCATATTAAGAGTTTTTTGAGGAATTAAATATATATTTTTTATTGGTAATGCTGTATGTGTTACTTAATGTTTAAAATAATTTTTATTTTTAGAGCAGTTTTAGGTTCACAGCAAAGAAACTATCTTTTTACCTGAGGTCTGTATATTCATTCTTGGGTTACTGAACTACAAATAAAAATAAACTGATAAAAATGCTTTGAGTGACAAAAAATTACATTTAAATATCAAATATGAACCTTACTGAAGACAATGATGTTGTTCTCTATTATAATGATTTTATGTTGATTAAAATTAAAGATATTTACATTTGTCTGGAACACATAAACAATTTCAATGGTGATTTAAAAAAAAATTTTGCACATAAGTATTTTATTTCGATAGTCTAAATGTGACCTTAAGTGCTTTATTACTCACGGTCCCAGTTCATCATCTACCAAGTAAAAAGCGAGAGTATGATGTCATGGAAAAAGTAGAAGACTGAGTTTAATTTTCTACTCTATTATTTAATAATTATGTGAATTTGTTATTCCTTCTTCCTGGAATCTTCTTCCCAAGATCTTCACACCTATAGCTCCTTTTCATCACTCAGGTCTCAGCTCAACTTCTCCCTCTTCAGTGAGACCTTCTATGCTTGTCCTCTGTGAAGTTACACTGTGCTTCAGTTGCTTTCTCACATCACCCTGTTTTATTGTTTCGCACTTATTTTGTGTGAAATGATCTAGAAGGTAAGCCCCCTCAGAGCAAGGACCTAGCCTGTTTATCACCTGTGCCAACCAGCACTTGGAACATAGCAGGTGCTTTGTTAACATTTGCTGAATAAAAGAATAAATGAACAGTTTTAAGTAAGTCACTTTCTCAACTGTAATACAATATTTTTACACCTCTCTTATAGGCTAGTGAGGATAAGAGATATTTGAAGACTATAAAGCATTGCAAATTATTATTATCATATTTACAAAGGTATATGGGTTGATGTCTACTTGAAAAACAATGGTCTTGAACTCTTCAGGTTTTTACTAGGTGAATATTAGTGAAATATTTGCATTTTTTCCCTCATTAGGATAATTAGCATACTAAAAAGTCATTTGTGAACTCAGCAGTTTGACAATTTGTTCTTGGTTTACTCTTTTATCTCTAGGTTTCTATACCATATATAATATACAACTGGCCCTTTGGATCAGTGGGTTCTACATCCATGATTTCAACCAACTATGGATCGCAGATATTCTTTAAAAAATTCCAGAAAGTTCCAAAAGTAAAATTTGAATTTTCCACATGCAACTACTTACATAGCATTACATTGTATTAAGTATTATAAGTAATCTAGAGATGATCTGTGTGTGTGTTTTATTTACTATTTCTGCAAGTACTTAGGGCATAAATGTATGATCTTACTCTAAGAGAATATAGACTGATGTTGCATAGTACAATGTGGGATTAAAATGTCTGTTTTAGCGCATCAAACTGAAATGTAGTAGCTTTGTTTCTTGGAGATTTGGTTTGAAGTTTCTTTGTCAGAAATATTCAACACAGTGATCTCTGGAGTGGAAAGGAACTAGCTTTTCAGAGATACGAAGTTGGGTATATTATTTCCTCCTCACACAAGTCAGAAACTGGGTACAATCACATGAAATTTATTTCCAATTAGTGCTGACTTTGACACATTTAGAGTTAACTTACCTCAAGGTTGTTTTTTGAATGAAATGTTTGCAGATGTTTATCACATTTGTTTCTTGGTCCCTTTGCAAGCTCAGCAGCTGTGCACTTGCAAGCTAAGCCTTGTTTGCCTGAATATGCTGAGGGGTGTAGGGGCAGAACCAGCTCTAGCAAGTCTAATCTCCAGTAGGAATGTTTTGGGGAACTTGATACCCGGTGTTGCCATGGTGGCATTAGCTCATCTCCATATCATCCCTATGACTCCCATTTTTCTATCACACTCTCTGGACACATTAGGCCGCATTTCTACCACCCCTTTCCTATTATCCCCTTCTTATGACTCCTCTGAGGTCTGGGCATGGTCTCAAATGGAAGTTTGGTAAAACCAGATGTGAACTTTGTAAGATGGATTGGTGGTCCTGGAGTGATTGGTTTACAGTGTCAAGCTCTTCTGAATTGAAAGCCAAAGCAGATCTTATGAAATAGAGAAGAAAAATTACTTCATATTTTCCAGCTCAGGTCTAGTTCATTGCATGAGCATCAGCAAAGACAATCTACTTTACAAAGATAAAAGCCTGCATTTCCCAAAAGATTGTCTTTATCAAAGAAAATAGAAAAAAATGTGAGATATGCTTCATAGTAGATATGACCAAGGAATTAAAAAATAATGAGTGAAGTTAGTATTGCTGATAAATAAAAACACTGTTAAAAGTTTAGATTGCAAAATAGATAATAATGTTGTTTGTAATAAATGATATGCCAGGTAACACTAAATACTTTTATTTACTGCCTGTTGAACTTCACTCTTCAATGACGAACTCAAATGTTACTTATAATATGAAGACTTCCACTAACCCCAGGTCAAATTAATTACTACCTCATCTGTGTTCATAGCACTACTACGGTTTGTTTTTTATCAGTGAATATATCATTGTGGTATCTTTATTTTATTTACTTGTTTATTTATGCATTTATTTAATAGAGTGAAGTGGTTACGGACGTGGACTCTGGAGTTAGACTGCCTGGATTGTAGTTCTGGTCCTGCCACCCTCCAGCTGTGTGACTTCGTGCAGTTACTTAATGTGTTCTGTACCTGAGTTTCCTCACTTGTGAAATGGACAGGATAAGAGTACCTACCTCCTAGAGTACTATGAGAAATGTAGGAGTGAATATCCATAAGGACTAAGTGCCTGATGCTAAATATGTATTATTTAACATCCATATGAAAAATTTGTATATGCCAGAATCTATACCAGGGCCTGAGTCTGCACATATGGAAGAATCTCTATTCTCAAAGAATGTTTATGTTGGTGATCTAGACACTGAACAATTCAAAATCAGTGAATTCATTTATTCTATGAATATTCACTGATCAACTTTTATATGCCTGGCACTGTTCTAGATGGTAGGAACACAATAGTGAACTAGACAAAATTCCCTCACTGAGTTTCCATTCTGGTACATGTTAGGGCTATGATGCAGGTATGCAAAATATGTGGGAAGATAGAGATGGGACCTCTAACTCAGCCTGGGGTGGGGCTAAGAATGAGGGAAAGCTTCCTGGGTGAAACAGTTTAGCCAGGCAGAGAAGAGATTGAGGGGCTTGAGTTAGGCAAAGAAGCAGTAATGAGGTCACTGATATTTACCTCCTTAAAGCAAAAACTGTCTCATGAAGTTGCGAATTTCCTCTGTACAGATGGAATGACACTTTCCTTCAATTTAGGAAATACACCAGTGATTATTTCAACAATTTCTTGAAGTGGGGCTTTTCTGTTGATCTGAATATCTTGGGTGTAGATTCCCATGCTGTAGATTATCTTCTTTTCAAGGAACTTGTGCTCTGTCTTTTCTACATTTTGCATGATGTAGCCTTATTGTAACGATGGAGATATAGCTGAAATAGCATAGAAATTAGGTCCAGATGATTGGGATTCAAGCTTCAACTCTATCACTTGCTGGCTGGCTGGCTTTGTACTTCTTTGAGGCTCAGTTTATCTGTCTGTTGGGGCATTAATACTGAGGTATACCTAACAGAGCTGTGGTAAGGATTATATTTAAACATTTGTAAAAAGTGCTTTATAAGTTGCAAATCCCATATGGTGTATTATTAATTATATTCCTGAAGAACACACTGTTTTCAGTAACTGACAAAAGGTTCAGTGAGAAAATAGCATAAGGGTATTTTTATGGACAATTTATACCTCACAATTAGAATGAACATGCATTTACAACAACTATGTGATTACTTACCAGGTGCTGAGCTCTTTCTATACAATCCCACCTTGTCAGTATTATTACCAGAGGAGAGTAACATGCTCAAAGTTACATAGTGAGTAAGTGGGAGAAACAGGTGTCCAACTTGTTTATTTGACCTCATATCATGAATTTCTTTTCATAATGTAACCATGCCTCTTCAGGAGTCTTGGCAGGATCTGCTATATCCTGGTGAATCTTGCTGAATCCTGAGTATGTAAACCCTCTGAGCTTTATTGTTGTGCCATGTAATCCTTAAAAAGTGAGCTTCACAGTTCTTCAACCTCAGAGTTCTTTACTGGATTTTCAAAACAGCAAAGGGTCCAGGGTGGGGAAGATTAAAAATATGCTAGTAACACTTAAAAAAATTCTTTCTTCTGTATTTCCCTTATGTTACAAACTCCCTTTCCTCTTCTCTTCCCACATTCTCTGAGAAATTTCCCCCACCTTTAACTCTATAAATCCAGTTTCCTTCTATCCCTCCTTGTTTCTATCCAGTTTTACATGCAAAGCCAGAAAGAGTTGATCTTGGGAGAAAACAGGTGGGGAGCAAAAGAGATAGAATGGACCATTCCAGAAATCTTTTTAGCTAGCTGAAAAAGGAGAAAACCTAAACACTCATACATTAATTTTTTTCTTGTCAAAAATTAATATTAGGTAACATGAACTGTTATGACATTGCATAGACCTCATTTTAATGGAATGAGTTGAATAACATAATAACTGGTAAAATTTCAGCCACATCCTGAATTTGTCAGCAGAGCACTTGTATCCCTTTTTGCAGTCTGAGAAGGACAGGTAAGTTTGAGTTCACCTAAAACCTATATTTTCTAAATTCTGCTGACCCTCTGGTAAGATCCCATTGACTTTATGTCATGGCCAGCATTTATATTTGAAGTTAACCTTTCAAAGTGCAGTGTGCAGTGACATAATCTCCCTGTAGGCCTTTACTGTAACACTTGCAGAGGTCTAATTTATCTTACTAAAAAAACAGAATTTTTAAGCTGATTAGCTCCATGTGTATGTTATTTCCACATCAAGTTGACCCACAATTATGTCTTTTAAAAAAATCCCAGAAGAGCAGTGTGGAAGCAAGTTGTGCTACTCTGGAAAGTAATAAACATTGTCATTGTCCTTTTCATATTGCTGATCATATTTGTAAAATTTAATGTCTAAACAATAAAAATGTTGCTAGAAATAATTGTGTTTTCAATTATCCCTCAATTTACCAAATTTTGTAATTTTTGGTGAAGGTGAATTATTAAGAAACCCATCATAACGTGTATTTTGGGGACACCAATGGTCATGACAATATTTCCATACAGACTATTTTATTACACCTCTCAGTGTAGTAATTTTTTTCTAATTCACACCATTCCATTCTGTTTCCACATATTAGCACTATCTCTATTTTAGACATCTGTTAGTCGATATGAGTACAGGAATAAAAAAGAAATGTTCCCACCCTTGAAAACTTTAAATCTTACTGCAACAAACAGACAGTATATACAGTGGACTGGAATTCAATGTGCTGAGTTTTACAGTATATAGGAACAGGTCACAAAAATAAAAATGTGGGGTCCTGGTCAGTGGGAGTGGGTGGATTAAGGGCTTAAGGACAATATCTGAAAAAGTTTATAAATCCAGGCATCAGTAATAGTAGCCACTATTTAAATTTCTTATTACACATGGAATTGTTAGTGTTTGGTTTTTGATTGGATTTTTTGGCAGAATCTGGAAATTCTCTAATTATATCTGGAAGTCAGGGTATTTGTTATAAGAGAATGTCATTGTGTTGTTTTATGCACTGTCTCAATTAAAGTAGCTCACCTTTTCTTATAAAGCACTGGAAGACCCTCAACAGAAACATAATAAACACATTTCCATTACACAGCACTCAGATCTCAAGAGTACCAACTACCATAACCGTTATAACAAAACTGTTAGAAAATTGAATAATCGTCCAAATGTTTGTCCACTCCCTAATTACTTAGCATTTTGCTTTCTGAAAATATCAACTCATGAAATATAACAATATACTTTGTTATGTTTTCTAAATTCAAGTGTCATGCCAACAGATGAACTTAATGGGAAGCCAACAATAACATTACAAAGAACAAGACATTTGATATTTTGGAAATCAATTTAGATACAAACCATGGGAAAAGAGAGAGAGTTAATTCCATATAAGTTATGTTTGTGAAAAATTAGTTACTTTGAAGAAATATTTTAAAAGTTCTTCCTGATGAGAAGGCAAACTCTTTTAAAGATATTGAAAAGATTCAAAGTATGTAAGAAAAACAAAACATGTAGTGATTAACCAATTATTAAAATATATTAAGAAATAAACATATATGATTAAAATTATACCATTGATATGAAATCTGAAACCTCAGTGATCTAACACACTGAGTTTGGCAATATTCATGTGCCTTCACAAACCTATAAAATGCTCTGGTGGAAACTGAAGAAAAAGAAACAGCTCTGTAATACTTGTAGCTAACATAAATAAATTTGCCAGATATTCTTATAATTTTTTTTTTACTGCTATCTAGTCACTTTAAATCTATACTCAGATTGTAGAAATAGGTACCTTTTTATTCTTATCACAAAGCAGAGAACCCCATTTCAATTTTTCAGTACAGTTTTTGGAGGTTAGCTTCATAATTTTAGCAATGGACTTAGTGAATTTTGACAGTAATCTGAGCGATTCAGGCCTCTGAGAGAATACAGGCTCTCTGTATATGACAGTAAACAAAAACTTTGGAAGGATGTAGTGGATTCTTTTGAGAAAGACAATGTCAGGACTTGAGAAAAAGTTCATAATTTTCAACTTTGTTTCAAAGGAGGGACTTAAAAGGAAACTGTTGGATTATTGTAAGTGGGTCTAGTTTTCATGACACTTTGTTTCAACATCCCATCTATATCTACAGGACAAACCATGCAGAAAAAGAAGAATTATAGACCAAAATACATAAAGTCATTTTTTGAAAGCATCTTTTAGAAATGCTGCTGCTGCTAGTATAATAACAAAAAGCATAGGGAGTTTTCAAAGAAAAAGATATTTAGACAGTATGCCTTAACCTTTTAATAAGAAGAATGAAAATGGTTCAAACAATGAAATTATGTTTTCAATATGGGACATTATAGTCTAGCTAAGGGTAATAATCTTACTGATAGATTAAGTTTTATGACATTGACTCTGCTTTTGTTAAGTTTACAATCTCAAAGGGAAAATATGAAATCAAGCATCATCATATATGGAAAATAAATGTATACCATGATAAAGAAATCTATGACCTTTCATTGTCTGTGCCTTCAGTATTTATGTTGAAGAGTTGAGATAAATATGATCATGATGAGAATGATGCTGCTGTTTTTATAATGAGAGGAAGGAAGAGGGCTATAAGTATCAGATACCCTGGAAAGTAATAGTTTGCCAAACTAAAAGTTTGTGTGTGTTTTGAAAGTTCAACATTATCTGATGATTTTAGATTCTTATTTCTGATTATTGAACTCACTATCTTTCTTGTGAATTTCAGTACACCTAGACACCCAACAGGGTTCTTATGTATTTTGTTGTTAGGGAGTCAAGTTTGTAATGGGTCCTGAATGCCATGGACTCAAAGATACAATATAAATGTAAAATATTTTTAAAATTATTGCTGCAATCCTCTTGGATGCTTATTTCTGTCATTACCACGTGCCATTGTGTTCATTTTGGAAAACTTTTCACATATTCCTAAATGTGTGAGGAATGGCTTTCTCCAGTGTTGTGGCTACTAATTCTGAAACACAAATTCCCCCAAGATTTAACAGCGTAAAGCAACTGTTTTACTTTGCTAACAAATTCTGTAGGTCAGGAATTTGGACAGGTCTATATGAGGACAGCTGGCCTCTGCTGAAAAGACTCAAATGCCAGGAGAGACTCAATTGCTGGGGGCTGAAGTCTTGCTTACTCCTGTGTTTGGCTCAGGGACTGGAAGAATTTGAAGACTAGGGCTTTCTACAGGAACACTTCTCCATGGGGCAGCCTTGCAGAATGGTATCCTTAGATCAGCTGGATTTCTTACAGCTTAGCTCAGGGCTCCAAATGCAAATGTCCAGGAAAATGAGGTTGAGGCTGCATTGCCCTTGCTGACCTAGTTTTGGAAATCACAGAGTCGTTTTTGCTGAATTCTTTTGGTCAAAAGGCTACTCAGATTCAAAGTGAAAGGGGCATAGACCCTTTGTCAAAGGGAAAATTGTCAAAGAATTAACAACCATTAGCAACCATTAAAACACAAAAACATATGGAATTCCCTGGGGGTCCAGTGATTAGGGTTCCATGCTTCCACAGCAGGGGGCCTGAATTTTATCCTTGATCTGGTAACTAAGATCCCATAAGCTGCGTGGTGCAGCCCAAAAAACCACACCACGACCAGGATATTGCATGTAATATTAAAAAGCTCTTTCACCAAGGACAAAAAAACCCTAACAATCAAAAAATCAACAAAACAAAACAGAATCCCTGAACAATTTGTGTATACTTAAAATCTTTTCCTGAATATTTATTTCCTCTTTAGTTTTAAAATTTATTTATCAATGTATGATAAAAACAAATAATTTTAGTATAAGTATTTATACACAGGTTAATATAAGGAGAGAGGTCACTTATTTTCTGTCTGTATTGATTAGTATTACATTTAATTCCACATAAAAGAAACCTGTTTACAGTGATTTAAGCAATTAGAAGTTTTATCTTTCTGATGAAGCAAAAATTCCAGAGGTAGTCAGTCCAGAACCATTGTAACTATTTAAGGAAGTCATTAGCTTTCCAGGCTCCATTTGCTCTTTGCTCTGCTATTCTTGGCATATCACTTTGGTCTTTATGTTCAAAAGATGGTCATTCTACCTCTAGGCACTGCATCCAAGTTCCAGGTAAGAAGATAAGGGGGAGAATGAAAGGCAAAAATGTGCTTCCAGAACTTTGATTCAAACAACAGGCTTTGTAAGACCCAATCAGTTGACTTCAGTATATACTTCATTGGTCAGAACTGAGTCATACATTCACCTCTAGTCACATAGGCGACTGGGAGGTGGGCATTTTAAACCTAGCACATGTGCATCCCACATAAAATCAAACTTAGAGAAGAAAGGGGGAATAGGTGGTGAGTACACCCTCGTAATGTCTGCCTCTAGGTGAAGGCAGTGATATACAGAGTTAGGACATGAGTAGAATAAATGGGGAGAAAATGTTATGGAAGGTTTAAAAAAGAGATAAGTTAAAAGAATGGAGAAGTATTGGCTGATACTGCCATTGTTCAGATAGAAGCAAAGATGGGACCTGTATGACTAATCTACAACCTAAAGAAATATTAACCATACAATAATTTGTGCTTTAATTATTTATTCTGTAATTTATCCTTTGAGAATGAGTGTACAGTGTTTTTAATAAAATAGTATGGAAATACAAAGATTCTTGTCATACTGGCTTAAATCATAATTGACCTTGAATACTCTGGAAAAAAGTTCTAAATTTTTTGAACATAAAGTTTTCCCCACTAAGGCAGTCTATATTTTCATGTATAATGTGGGTTTTATATACCCACACCTTGTGGGTATATATACCATGGGATTTTATTTTTATATTTTGACTCACCATAGCAGTTTTTACTGCCTGAGTACAACCAAAATCCAGCAACAACATTCAGGAGAAAAGCCATGAAACATAGAACACAACATTCTTACACAATTAATCTCTGACTCATAATTAGAATTTTGTAAAACTGTTGGGTTTTGTTTAAACTTTTAGAAACCACGGTCCCTCAGGCATTAAATATAGCGTACTTCTGTTGGCCTTTTAATACAATAAGACAGATAAAATAACAAAATTGTTTTTTATAAATACTAACATGTACACAATTTGCTTATATTCCATTGAGTCTGTTGAACCCAAACCAAGCACAAAATTCAGAGAACTCCAAAAGGAAAGACTAAGAATTTCTGATAACACTTTTAATAATATAACAGTTTGAAGGTGAAGGTATTTGGAAAGATTAATGGTTCTTAGGAAAGCACCCTGGAGGTTGGTATCAACACAACTTATTTGCAAACAGGTTATTTCATGTCTTAAACTCTGGTTTTCACTAGCTATGCTCTTTCATTAGAATCTGAACATACCTTTTCTCTCAACAACCATTTGGCTGAATGACTTATCCTTTGTTTTCATTTAGCTCCACCATGACTGGTCAAGGTACAAAATTGCAGCTTTAATCTGTCCCCTTTGCCCTCATAGGTCAGCAAGACTCTCATGATCTATCTGATCAGCAGTTACTATCAAGCTAGTGGCAGAATTTTGCAACTTATAATGAAATTAATTAAAGTGAAAAGAAATAAACTATTAGAGGATATATTAATCAATTTTGTGAACCACTTATTTACAAAGTTTAATTAAATGTTTTGTTTAAATGTTGCTCTATATTTCACATCTGAGAACTAACCAAATCCTATAAAATCTCATGAATATCTTAGTTGCAGTCAAGACAGAGAAGCATATTTCAGAAACGTTTTTGTAACATTGATTGCATTTGTGAACTCTAAGATGAAAAGCTAATTCTTCCTTGAAATAATTGTACTGCTGTAATAAGAAATGGACTCAAATCTATCCAAAATACTCCTATTTTATTTACAATTTAGAAGTGAATTTTTAAAAAGAGGCTAATAAAATAACACATAGGAAATATTTACAGAAATGAATAAATGAAGGACTTAAAATCCAATTGCAGCAGATAAGAGAAGGAATTTTGTGCATAATCATTACTTTTAAAAATATTTATTTCTAAATCCCATGCAACCTGACAGTTTTCATGCATAAGAATAACCATTAGATATGTTTAGTTCACTCATTCTAAAAACCCGTTGATTTTCAAGTACCTGAAATAAATTTGTTCATGTAATTTAACTTTGTGTTCCGTAAAATGCTTTATTTCTTACACACAGTAGACATTCAACACAAGTTTTTTGATGAAAAAAATAAAATTGTTGATTTAAAAAATACAAAACAACAACATATTTTATTGATATTAAAGGAGAATTTATAAGGTAATTGCTTCTTGTGCTCACATTGAACATAATTATTCCAAAATGAGGTTCTGGGTCCTCACTGCTCTAATAGTGCTTAGCCATATATGTAAATTAAAGAGTTAAAATGCATCGTCATATTTTATGTAAGAAATGACTTGATTTTTTTAAAGGTCTCACACTAATACGTCATAAAAGTGCTTTAACTTTTTAGGCAATGTTTCTTGAAGTGTTGTCTTGAACCACCTGCATCGGCATTATCTAAGAGCTTATTAAAATGGGAGACATAAATCAGGCTCTCTGGACTGGAACCGTGGGACTTGTTTTTTAGCAAGCACTCAGAAAATTCTTAAGCACCCTGGAGCATGATAACAACTGCTTTTTCACCTTCAGTAAAATTGGGACCTGATACTGACTGCACTGGAATCATCCAGGAGCTTACAGATAAACTGGTTCTACTTCAGGGTGGACCCCCAGGAGTCCTGGACCCCCAGGAGTCCTGGACCCCAGGAAGTTGGCCCTCCTCATTGTGTCCCTTAGTTATTTCTGAGAGATTCCTCATACTCTGCATTCTACATGCAGAAAGGCAGAGTCCCTCATGATCTGTTTGGATTTTTCATCAGGCTGTTCTGCCCCATCACATAAGTGATGCCTCCTGGCTTACGACTGCTATCAAGCAGGAATAAGTGACTTCCCCTCCTCTTTACCACGTTCACAGTCTTGAAAGAGAACCTTTCCTTAGTTCTGCTATAAGAAGCTAACTTTTGAAACTTTATTAATAGGCTTAGGTTCACTTACATGGTAAGACATTTCATAAACAAATTCCCAGTCTGTCACTATCCTCAGAGCTCATTCACCAGTTCAGAAATCCCCCACACTCCGTATCCCCCACACTAACTCTCATCCTAGGAATACTCACTGGTCCAAGGTCCAGAGAGAAAGGAATTTCTTTTCTTCACCCAAATCCCTGCAGAAACATTCTCACTCTCTCCACTAAAATCAATAAAAGCTGCAGGTTCAGGGTTTAGAACTTCCACTCAATACAATTTATTTTACCAAACAGAACACTTAGGTCCCTGTGTGAAACATCTGCTTTCAGATCATTGTTTGTTTTCATTTCTCCCCAGGAAAAATGGGCAGATACTTGCTTTTTACTTTGAATAATTTAGGAGCCTATTAGGTGGTTTTCTCAGGATGAAGAAAGTGTTTCTCAAAGAAAAAATAAAAATATTTTACCTTATAGATAGAAATTTTGCAGCTTTTAAATCACAATCTTTTTTTTCTAGTCTCTACTTTTCATGACCTCAACATTTTTGTGCCAAATTTCAGACATGACACTCTGATATATATCATATGCTTAAGAGATTTTTCTGTTGCTTTAGTCCCCATAAGAATTCTGAAGGTGGAATAAATTACAGGTTTAACATTTCTTCTAACTATTCATATCTACAAAATGGCAGGATAATTAAAGAAAGATTGATGATAGTAAATTAAAAACCACATTTGGCTTATTTATTATTCTGGTGTTATTAGATTTTTCGAAAACAGTATAATTTACATGACTGCACCTACAGATTTCAGTGATAATAAATAAAATAGATTTATTATTGTTAATGAACCTTCATCTGAAATGTACCTGTGGCATACCAGTAAGTGTTAGTGGGTATTGGCTCTCTACTCCCCAAATGCTAGAGAGAGTGAGGAGATACTGATCACTCATACACTGCTAGTGGAAATGTAAAATGGTATAGTCACTGTGGAAAATAGTGTGGCAGTTTCTTGAAAAATGAAACATCTATCTACCATATGATCTAGCAATTGATTCCTATGCATATATCCTAAGTTCATGCAGAAACGTATACATAAATGTTTATAGCCTCTATTCATAATATCTCAAATCAGGAAACAACCCAGATGTCCTTAAATGAATGAATGATTAAATAAACTGTGGTACGTCTATACCATTAGAATACTACTTGGCAATAAAAAGGAAAAAATTACTGATACATTCAACAATTCAGAAGAATAATTGAAGAACTATGCGAGTGAACAAAGCCAAACCCCAAACAGTGACATATTTATGATTCTTTTTATATAACATTTTGAAATGAAAAAAATATCAAAATTGTGATTAGTTGTTCCCTGGGATCAATTACGGGTTGGGGGTGAAACAGAAGTAGGTGTGGCTATAAAAGTGTGACACGGTAGAAAAGTTGTGTGTCATGAGGTTATGGAAATGTACGGTATCACTGCCAACATCCTGGTTGTGATATTGTGTTTTAGTTTTTCTTTTTTTTTTTTTTTTTTTTTTTTGCGGTACGCGGGCCTCTCACTGCTGTGGCCTCTCCCGTTGCGGAGCACAGGCTCCAGACGCGCAGGCTCAGCGGCTATGGCTCACGGGCCCAGCCGCTGCGCGGCATGTGGGATCTTCCCAGACCGGGGCACGAACCCGCGTCCCCTGCATCGGCAGGCGGACTCTCAACCACTGCGCCACCAGGGAAGCCCTTGTGTTTTAGTTTTGAAAGGTATTATCATTGAGGGAAACTGGGTAAAATGTACACAGGACCCTATTTCTTACAATTGTATGTAAACCTTCTGTTATCTCAAATTTAAAGGCTTAATTAAAAATACCACTGCTGGGGCCCCACTCGAGACTAATCAAAGCAAACTCTGAGGGTGAAGCCTGGTCACATCAATGGCCTCAGCTCCAACCTAAAAACATTTTTATTCTCAATCAGAGACACAACAACTTGGCCTTAATTATAGAGTTCTGACAGGCCCTCCCTCTTTCAAGGTTATTTCATTGACAACCAGTCTTAGAATCTTATGCCTATTGCACAATACATCCCATCCTACCCCACCTTTGATCACCTTCTGTAGGTTTTGCATGATTGCCACACTTGAACATGTTTCTCTTTAAGACTAAAGTTATTCTTTGACAACAGCTCATGTCAATGACCCTGCTTTGTCTCTGTCATGGCTCTTCTTGGGGTTTTAGATGTCAATCCCTTTTATTTTCCCTTAAGACAGATTTTTCTGGATTTTTCTGATTTCAAGTGTAAAGGCCCCATCTAGATTTCCCTTCTCACTGATTTGGCTTTCAAGTTGGTTGCTCATCTGCTTTTTTGCCCTATTGAGTCTCAACTCTGTCCCTCACTTTTCCCATCATCCTGTGTTGCTCATGTCTCAGCATTGTTTGGACCCTGACCTCATACACAATTCCTGACCACCCTATAAAATGTAGGTCTCCCATTGTTATTCTGTATTTTACCTTTTTGTTTGTTTACTTCCCAGCAGTTATTATAGTTTGTGGTTGTCTTTCTACTTTTCTTTTTCTGTCAGTCTAAATTATGAGTTTCATTTGATTAGAGATTATATCTTTCCCACTGTTGTATTTATTGTACCTAGCACAATACCTGATACAAAGTTAGGGGCCACTTAATAAATAATGTTAAAAATGAATGAAATTATTGAAATAACATGTAAATAATTCAGTTCAGTTGCAAATAATATCTTCATAATGCTGAAAACCTTCCAATAATTAGGATCTACCTCTCTAGATTATGAATTAACATGATGTTTAGATAAAACTGCTTCTTTCATTTATTGGCTGTGGACCTAGGCAAGTTAACTAAACTTTCCAAACCTCTCTTTCCATTTTTTGTAAAGCTGGAGTGATGATTCCTATCACCAAGTGTTCTTGTGAAGGTTAAGTGAAATAATGTAATAATATAGGTATTGTGGTTATAATAGAGTAATTGTTCAATCAGGATTAGGACCCCTTCACCAACTCCTCGGTCTAACGCATTTGTTTGGACAGAAATATTGTATTTTTGGAAGTAGGCAAGTAGAAGAAAAAAATAAGTTCAGATCAGTGAAATTATTTTCAAAAGACATCCAGAATTTGTCTTGGAGTGTACAGTTGATTCACTCTTTAACTCTGTCTACATCTACAACTACAATTATTTTCAGCAAGAACTGATATATGTAATCATGTTCTTTAGAGGTTTCAGGGACCTTAATTATCTATTATGTTATGAAAATAAACTTACTGAGGTGAGAAAATTAAGTTTAGCAATACATTTTAAAAAGATTTAAAAAACATTTAAGAATTAAAATTGGGACAATGTAATCCAGGAATCTTACTATTCAACAAAGTTTGACTATTTCTTGTGTTTAAGAGGAGCATATCTCACTTGCTGTTACCTTTAGGTAATGCTTAAATTGGCTTTCTACCATAACATGATTTCTGCTAAACATAAATTTGAAGACATATTTTGGTTTTTGCCACATTTAGAACCTTGCTAGAATGTTATATTTGGTGGCATAGAGGATGTGTTTAAATATTACGGGGCTCTTTTTAGGTACTCTCCAAGAGAATTGAGTGACTAAAAACTCTTAGTCTTAAGGATTTTTGATGAGATTTTCTTAAGCTATGGTGGTCTTTGGTCATAATAATTAAATACAGTCACAGGATGTTGTTCCAAGATATATGGTTTCATATTTAAAAACTTAGACATTAATGATGAAATGGGGAAGTCTTTTTCTTCTAGACATTGGATTCACACACCAAAAGTGGATAATGATGAATATAAGACCCTTATTGAAATCTGAACTGAGTGCACTGTTTGGGAAATTCCTTCTTTTGAGTTCAGGTTTATTTAGTAGTAACTACTTTAAAATACATTACAAATCATTCTAATTTCAAAATCCTTATGTTACACAGTGTTGTTTGAGGAATCTATTCAGGAATTTCTTCCTCCTTACGTTTGTATCAATGCAATTGCGGAAAAAGAAACTTTATATTTTAGAACATTCAATCTATTTGAAGTAAACCTATGGAAATTCACAAGCAAAACAGGTTTTTAAAACATAATTTCATTATTTTCCATTTTGCAGGAGCAGGGACATCAGCTCTAAGTGACTGACCTCTTTGATTATTAAGTCATGACAGTTTCATTCATAGGAAAGCAAAGCATTAGGAGTGGCTTCAGAGAATTTTCTTCCCATCTTAGATTTGCATAATTAGCATGTTTTACTCTTATGTATAATGATTATTGTTTATCTTAATGTCTTGTTGGATAAATGGAAACATTTTCAATGGAAATGAATCTTAAAGAATGAAGAATACAATAAATATTAGATTTAATAGTCTATATGAAATGCGCTATTATAGCATTTATCTTCATGGGCAAGCCATTTGTGAGTTATCTTTCTCATTTGTAAAGATAGATACTATAACCCAATAATCCATCATGAATTCTTTAAAAATTTACCCTCTCGGCAGAAACACGTTGCTCATACTTCACTGATATGAGACAATTTAAGAATGAGTTATTTTATATGCATATTTGAAAGGTGGCTATAGTCTATAAACAGCACAGTTGGAGAAGGTCAAATTGTGATTGATGTTCCACCCAAAATATAATTCAGCTAGTCAGAGTGATTTAATTTAAGGAATTCTTTCTCTGCTTACTAAGCTGATCAGTATTCATTAACTACGTAATCAGTAGGTAATAGTTTGGGATGAAAATAACCATTGCCTGCAGATATCCTAAAAAAAAGACCTTAATTCTCTGATGTACAAAGGAGGATGCCATATTTCAGTGTCACTTCTCAGAAATCTTTTAAATGTTGACATTTTCCTGCAAACTACTCAGACATCATCAATGTCTCATTCCATATCACTGGTGGAATTATAGGATGATTTGTCTTTTGAGATTTTAGATAGTGATAAATAGAGATGAACTATTCTCTTATTTGGGTCAAAAGCAAGTGCTAAGGGATAAATTCAATGACTTATTTAAAAACCTAACACCATGGAGTATTGACAGTCTTCATCTTTCTTGAGGAAAGACATTAACTTTGGATTTCCAAGCTAAGACATTATATAGGAGCATTCCAATGAATTTGCACAATGGAGGAAGTTATAGAGCCATGATGTTATTTAATTGGGTCATTAATGTTGCAGTCTTGAAACTAGTTATGCCAGAATCATATCAGATCCAAAACAATAGATTTCAAGCATTGAAGTTTTCACTGGAATCTCCAATGAAACTTGCATGCATATGAATACTTAAGTACTTATAATCAAGGTATGATTATCTCAAAATGTTTTCGCATTAAGGCTTCTATTCTTGTCATTTCTAATATAAGGGCAGAAAACAAATGTTTCAGTTGTAGGGTGCTTCAGTACAACTCAACCTAACATTAGGGTACCTCAAGTAAATAAACTATACCATTTTATTCTATGTGTATTCTACTTGAAATTTTAGCAGAATTTCTTACAAGACTGAAAAAGTGGGATTTCAGGCTTTTTTGTACTCTCAAAGAGGTGGAGCAGTACTGCTTCCTGCAGCCAAAGATTTATTGGGATTGCTCTGATGAAAGTATACACTATTGCTGTCATATCAAAAGTAAACAAAAAATTCTTAGAATTAAGTGCTCACATATCTGTTTTGATTGTGATATAACCGACAGGATCTTTGGATACCAGGTCAACATATACTACGTTGGAGTACATTGGAACGTGCTGCTCCAATCCAGTATGGCTTCCAGCTTTTATTTGTACCCAAAGTTAAAGAAGGCTCTGCAGCAAGTGCAGGCCATACAAGCATCTGCCATTTGGACCTTATGATCTAAAAGATCTGATGGTACTTGAAATAACTATGATAGATAGGTTCGCAGATAGGGATATCTGGAAAACTCAGGAGAACTGTAGTGAAGAGCACCAGGGTTTTGGAGCAACTGAATACTAGCCAATTATGAAATGAGTATTATCTAATCTATCAAGCTATTAAACAGGCCTATACAGCTCCATTGTATCATAAATGACATTGAATTTTAGCAGAAGCTAAGATATAAGTTAAGTTGCTTGAGCAGGTGTCTCAGACCCAAGTGATTCTTTCATGGCATTGCCACTTTTCCTTTAAATCTATGCCACTCAGAGATGGCCCTGAAAGATGGTGGGTAAAAAAAATCCTTCTAAGAGGTAGAAATTCAAACATGCATCTGGGTTTTCTCTTTGCCTGGAAGACATGGACTGAGGTGTAGATCTATATTATGTCATTCTTAGTGGCTGAAATTTTAGCCAAATGATCAGGGACTTGGAAGGAATAAAATTGAAAAACTGCTGACTAAAATGTCTGAGGAAGAGGTATGTGAGGATGGACCATTCAGAATGGCCACAGAATGTGGATTTCAGTATCTCATGATCACAGGGACCTACTGCATAGATGACTGTCTATAATCAGATGTACAAGAAGAGCCAGTTTATAGACATGCCTTAGCTTCTCTTTAGCTTCTCTCTTTGCTTGCAAGATGTGCAGCCACTCGAGTGCTTAATCAATAGTTGTGTGTAAAAGATGGACACGTCAGTGACGTAAGCTATGCAAGGGCTCAATAGTGTAGACTTTCCTTTACCAAGACTGATATTACTGCCACCATTGTTGATTGATTGTCCTGCCAACAGCAAAAGCAGAAATGAGCCTCCAGTATGATACTGTTCCCCAGTGGCCCCAGACATTACCTAGCTTTCCCTGAAGTAGACATTTACTTTGGATATGGATTTTTCTTTCCTATGTGCAATACTTTTGCCATCACCATCTTCTAACATTTTATTCACTACCTTGTTTTTCCACACAATATTGCTACTGACTAGAGAGAAGCAAAAGAAATAATGACTTAAGCTTATGCCTATGGAATTCATTATTGTTTTCATATGCTTCATTATCCAGAAATAGCTGGACTAATAGAATGGTGAAATGATCTATTAAAAGTTCAGTTACAGTGTTGGCTAGGTCAAAACACCTTATGGAGCTGGGGCAATGTCTTACAGGTTGTTATATATGCTCTGAGGAGCAACCAATGTATGGTGATTTTTTTCAGGTTCTGGAACAGAGAGGTAGAAGTAGGAGTGACTCCTCTGATTATTACCTTTAGTGACCACTTGTGAAACTTTGTTTCCCATTACAGAATAGTTTAGGGGTCTTAATTACCAAGGGAACAATGATACTTCAGGGGACTCAATAGACTCCATTAAATTTGAAGTTGATAATATCACTTGACCACTTTGGGCTCCTTATGTCGTTGAACCAAGAAACAAATAAAGGTGTTAATAAAAAGGTTAGTGTGATTGATCTTGTTTACTAAGGAGAAATAAGGTGTTACTTCTTTGAATTTTTTTATTGAAGTATAGTTGATTTACAACGTTGTGTTATTTTCTGGTGTACATCAAATTGATTCAGTTATACATAAGAATACTTATATATATTTTCAGGGTGTTACTTCTTAGTGAAGACAGGGAGGAATATGTTGGGAACCTGATTTTTCTGGATGCCTTTTAATACTTCCACATCCAGTGATAAAAGTTAATGGAAGATTAACTGCTGCAACCCTCAAAAAAGTAGGACCACAGATGGCTCAGGTCCTTAGAGAATGAAAGTTTGGATTATCAGGTATAGAATCATGAATGTTAAGAATTATGCAGAAGCTGAGACTTTACTGCAAGATAACAAGTTATCTTGTCACAGTTTCATGAATGCTGGCAAGAGATGTGAGACTTGGGTCAGGCAAATAGGACATTTACTCACCACAATAATAATAGAGTGTCAGCCTTTATGTTGCTCCCCAAGCACCTGTTCCCACATGGTAATGTAAAATGGCCAGGTGAAGGGTATACATATGGTGAGTGGCATCACAGGAGGAGAATTCTGAGCTTAGGAAACCCCTATCCTTTATAATGGGCAGTAAACCAGTCTTTTCCCCAGTGGGAGACATTGCCTTTATTATACTGGACAATAAATAAAGTTTACTTTGGAGAGAGACATTATCTATTCCCTCAAAGACTAACTGCTATGTAATTATCCTTGAAATGACAGTTCTGGAACAAATGCTCTCAGTGCCTTTGTTTGCAAGATGTGCAGAAACTTAACTTGAGAGGTCAATGGAGAACTGTATTCCAACAACCGGTTTAAGTGCTGCATAAGGGCAAAGGCAAAATGGAATGTAGTAGAAGGAAGTTTACCAAGTCTATGATGATGCATGTATTTTTTATCCTTGTTTTATTATGTATATATTGGCTCGGCCAAAAGGTTTGTTCAGTTTTTTGTTTCGTTTTTTTTTCCGTAAGATGGCTCTAGTAGCACTTATTTGTTTTTAACTTCATTCAAAACAATTTTGTTAGATTGTATGTGACAATTGTTATATCAGTGTGCATTTTAAAGAAGACTTACCAAAATTGGTGAAATTTTGTGTAGCCATTTTAATATTGAAGATGGAAGAAAAAAAGCAACATTTTTGGCACATTATGCTTTATTATTTCAAGAAAGGTAAACACGCAACTGAAATGCAAAAAAAAATTTTGCAGTATATGGAGAAGGTGCTGTGACTGATCGAACATGTCAAAAGTGGTTTGTGAAGTTTTGTGCTAGAGATTTCTCGCTGGACGATGCTCCACAGTCGGGTAGACCAGTTGAAGTTGACAGCGATCAAATCGAGGACAATCAAAGTGGGAGATAGCCAACATACTCAAAATATCCAAATCAAGTGTTGAAAATCATTTGCACCAGCTTGGTTATGTTAATCGTTTTGATGTTTGGGTTCCACATAAATTAAGTGAAAAAAACTTTCTTGATCGTATTTCTGCATGCAATTCTTTACTTAAACATAATGAAAACTTTCCATTTTTAAAACAAATTGTGACAGGAGATGAAAAGTGTATACTGTACAATAATGTGGGATGGACAAGACCATGGGGCAAGCGAAATGAACCACCACCAACCACACCAAAGGCTGGTCTTCATCCAGAGAAGGTGATGTTGTGTATATGGAGGAACAGGAAGGGAGTCCTCTATTATGAGCTCCTTCTGGAAAAGCAAACAATTAATTCCAACAAGTACTGCTCCCAGTTAGACCGGATGAAAACAGCACTTGATGAAAAGTGTCCTGAATTAGTCAACAGAAAACGCATAATCTTCCATCAGGATAACACAGGAACGCATGTTTCTTTGATGACGAGGCAAAAACTGTTACAGTTTGGCTGGGAAGTTCTGATTCATGTGCCATATCCAGCAGACATTGCACCTTCATATTTCCATTTACTTAGGTCTTTACAATATTCTCTTAATGAAAAAGATTTCAATTCCCTGGAAAACTGTAAAAGGCACCTGGAACTGTTCTTTGCTCAAAACGATAAAAAGTTTTGGGAAGATGGAATTATGAAGTTGCCTGAAAAATGGCAGAAGGTAGTGAAACAAAAGGGTGAATATGTTGTTCAATAAAGTTCGTGGTCCTCTTTTTCTTTCTCTCTCCAAGAACAGAGGAAAGGCCATGTGAGGACACAGAAAGAAGGTGGTCATCTGCAAGCCAGGAAGAGAGACCTCACTGGTTAAGTCATAAGTAATCAAGTCCAAAACCTTAGGATCTGTCATTCCTGGAGAAAGGACCATGGAGAGGTTCATTTGCTGCTGCCTCAGAGTGAAAGGAAGAGAAATTAACTTTCATACTGTGAGCTGAGATAGGCTCTGCCAGAGATTGTAGGAAACATTCATCTCTTCTTTCAAGTTACCATAAAGGAGAACATCTAGATTTCCTGCAGCCAATTTGGTTGTTAGAGAGAACTGACAATAGGTAAGATATTGACAGAAGACAAAAAGCAGAGGATGGGTAGTTTTCCTTTCTTGTGGAAGCATCTGGACTCTAGCTGGAGCCAACTGTTTATCACCTGGCATGGATGCAGTAGCTGAACAGCAGCAAGGTCTCAAATGATAAAGGTGCCTTCAGAAATCTGAGACACACTGAGATTTAACTGAAAGCAAGAAGAGGCATAAATCATCCCCAAAAGAGAAAAGCCGGCAGGACAATGGGAGGGTGGGGGAAGATGGCGGAAGAGTAAGAGGCGGAGATCACCCTCCACCCCAGAGATACACCAGAAATACATCTAAGCATGGAACAACTCCTATAGAACACTTACTGAACGCTGGTAGAAGACCTAAGACCTCCCAAAAGGTGCGCGAGGAGAGAGGATTAAGAACGCTACTTAAAGGTGCTCCAGAGACGGGCACAAGCCGCGGCTAACAGCACGGACCCCAGAGACGGGCATGAGACGCTAAGGCTGCTGCTGCCGCCACCAAGAGGCCTGTGTGCGAGCACAGGTCACTATCCATACCTCCCTTCCAGGGAGCCTGTGCAGCCCGCAACAGCCATGTTCCCAGAATCCAGGGACAACTTCCCCGGGAGAACGCATGGCGCGCCTCAGGCTGGTGCAATGTCCCACTGGCCTCTGCCGCCACAGGCTCGCCACACATCCGCACCCCTCCCTCCTCCCAGCCTGAGTGAGCCAGAGCCCCAGAGTCAGCTGCTCCTTTAACCCCTTCCTGTCTGAGCAAAGAAAAGATGCTCTCCGGCGACCTGCACGCAGAGGTGGGGCCAAATCCAAAGCTGAGCCCCGGGAGCTGTGAGAACAAAGAAGAGAAAGGGAAATGTCTCCCAGTAGACACAGGAACAGCGGATTAAATCTCCACAATCAACTTGATGTACCCTGCATCTGTGGAATACATGAACAGACAAAGAATCATCCCAAATTGAGGAGGTGGACTTTGAGAGCAAGATTAATTATTTTTTCCCCTTTCCTCTTTTTGTGAGTGTGTATGTGTATGCTTCTGTGTGAGATTTTGTCTGTATAGCTGTGCTTTCACCATTTGTCCTAGGGTTCTATCCGTCTGTTTTGTTTTTTTTTTTTTACTTTAAAAAAACTTTTTTTCTTAATAATTATTTTAACAACTTTATTTTATCTTACTTTATTTTATTTTATCCTCTTTCTTTCTTTCTTTCTTCCTTCCTTCCTTTCTACTTTTTCTCCCTTTATTCTGAGCCGTGTGGATGAAAGGCTCTTGGTGCTGCAGCCAGGAGTCAGTGCTGTGCCCCTGAGGTGGGAGAGTCAACTTCAGAACACTGGTCCACAAGAGACCTCCCAGCTCCACATAATATAAAATGGCGAAAATCTCCCAGGGATCTCCATCTCAACAACAGCACGCAGAATCACTCAACGACCAGCAAGCTACAGTGTTGGACACCCTATGGCAAACAACTAGCAAGACAGGAACACAACCCCACCCATTAGCAGAGAGGCTGCCGAAAATCATGATAAGTCCACAGACACCCCAAAACACACCACCAGACGTGGACCTGCCCACCAGAAAGACAAGATCCAGCCTCATCCACTAGAATGCAGGCACTAGTTCCCTCCACCAGGAAGCCTACACAACCCACTGAGCCAACCTTAGCCACTGGGGACAGACACCAAAAACAATGGGAAGTGTGAAACTGAAGCCTGCAAAAAGGAGACCCCAAACACAGTAAGATAAGCAAAATGAGAAGACAGAAAAACACACAGCAGACGAAGGAGCAAGATAAAAACCCACCAGACCTAACAAATGCAGAGGAAATAGGCAGTTTACCTGAAAAAGAATTCAGAATAATCATAGTAAAGACAATCCAAAATCTTGGAAATAGAATAGAGAAAATGCAAGAAACATTTAACAAGGACCTAGAAGAACTAAAGATGAAACAAGCAATGATGAACAACACAATAAATGAAATTAAAAATACTCTAGAAGGGATCAATAGCAGAATAACTGAGGCAGAAAAACAGATAAGTGACCTGGAAGATAAAATAGTGGAAATAACTACTGCAGAGCAGAATAAAGAGAAAAGAATGATAAAACTGAGGATAGTCACAGACACCTCTGGGACAACATTAAACGCACCAACAGTCGAATTATAGGCATCCCAGAAGAAGAAGAGAAAAAGAAAGGGACTGAGAAAATATTTGAAGAGATTATAGTTGAAAACTTCCCTAATATGGGAAAGGAAATAGTTAATCAAGTCTAGGAAGCACAGAGAGTCCCATACAGGATAACTCCAAGGAGAAACATGCCAGGACACATATTAATCATACTGTCAAAAATTAAATACAAAGAAAACATATTAAAAGCAGCAAGGGAAAAACAACAAATAACACACAAGGGAATCCCCATAAGGTTAACAGCTGATCTCTCAGCAGAAACTCTGCAAACCAGAAGGGACTGGCAGGACATATTTAAAGTGATGAAGGAGAGAAACCTACAAATAAGATTACTCTACCCAGCAAGGATCTCATTCAGATTTGATGGAGAAATTAAAACCTTTACAGACAAGCAAAAGCTGACAGAGTTCAGCACCACCAAACCAGCTCTACAACAAATGCTAAAGGAACTACTCTAGGCAAGAAATACAAGAGAAGGAAAAGAACAACAATAACAAACTAAAAACAATTAAGAAAATAGGAATAGGAACATACATATCAATAATTATCTTAAATGTAAATGGATTAAAAGCTCCCACCAAAAGACAGAGACTGGCTGAATGTATACAAAAACAAGACCCATATATATGCTGTCTACAAGAGACCCACTTCAGACCTAGAGACACGTATAGACTGAAAGTAAGGGGATGGAAAAAGATATTCCATGCAAATGGAAACCAAAAGAAAGCTGGAGTAGCAATTCTCATATCAGACAAAATAGACTTTAAAATAAAAACTATTAGAAGAGACAAAGAAGGACACTACATAATGATCAAGGGATCAATCCAAGAAGAAGATATAACAATCGTAAATATTTATGCACCCAACATAGGAGCACCTCAATACATAAGGCAAGTACTAACAGCCATAAAAGGGGAAATCGACAGTAACACACTCATAGTAGGGGACGTTAACACCCCACTTTCACCAATGGACAGATCATCCAAAATGAACATAAATAAGGAAACACAAGCTTTAAATGATACATTAAACAAGATAGACTTAATTGATATTTATAGGACATTCCATCCAAAAACAACAGAATACACATTTTTCTCAAGTGCTCATGGAGCATTCTCCAGGATAGATCATACCTTGGGTCACAAATCAAGCCTTGGTAAATTTAAGAATTTTGAAATTGTATCAGTTGTCTTTTCTGACCACAATGCTATAAGACTAGATATCAATTACAGGAAAAGATCTGTAAAAAATACAAAAACATGGAGGCTAAACAATACACTACTTAATAACGAAGTGATCACTGAAGAAATCAAAGAGGAAATCAAAAAATACCTAGAAACAAATGACAATGAAGACACAACAACCCAAAACCTATGGGATGCAGCAAAAGCAGTTCTAAGAGGGAAGTTTATAGCAATACAATCCTACCTTAAGAAACAGGAAACATCACGAATAAACAACCTCTCCTTGCACCTAAAGCAATTAGAGAAAGAAGAACAAAAAAAACCCCAAAGTTAGCAGAAGGAAAGAAATCATAAAGATCAGATCAGAAATAAATGAAAAAGAAATGAAGGAAATGATAGCAAAGATCAATAAAACTAAAAGCTGGTTCTTTGAGAACATAAACAAAATTGATAAACCATTATCTAGACTCATCAAGACAAAAAGGGAGAAGACTCAAATCAATAGAATTAGAAATGAAAAAGGAGAAGTAACAACTGACACTGCAGAAATACAAAAGATCATAAGAGATTACTACAAGAAACTCTATGCCAATAAAATGGACAACCTGGAAGAAATGGACAAATTCTTAGAAATGCACATCCTGCCAAGACTGAATCAGGAAGAAATAGAACATATGAAAGGATCAATCACAAGCACTGAAATTGAATCTGCAATTAAAAATCTTCCAACAAACAAAAGCCCAGGACAAGATGGCTTCACAGGTGAATTCTATCAAACATTTAGAGGAGAGCTAACACCTATCCTTTTCAAACCCTTCCAAAATATAGCAGAGGGAGGAACACTCCCAAATTCATTCTACGAGGCCACCATCACCCTGATACCAAAACCAAACAAGGATGTCACAAAGAAAGAAAACTACAGGCCAATATCACTGATGAACATAGATGCAAAAATCCTCAACAAAATACTAGCAAACAGAATCCAACAGCACAATAAAAGGATCATACACCATGATCAAGTGGGGTTATTCCAGGAATGCAAGGATTCTTCAATATATTCAAATCAATCAACGTGATCCACAATATTAAAAATTGAAGGAGAAAAACCATATGATCATCTCAACAGATGCAGAGAATGCTTTTAACAAAATTCAATACCCATTTATGATAGAAACCCTGCAGAAAGTAGGCAGAGAGGAACTTTCCTCAACATAATAAAGGCCATATATGACAAACACACAGGAAACATTATCCTCAATGGTGAAAAACTGAAAGCATTTCCACTAAGATCAGGAAGAAGATAAAGTTGCCCACTCTCACCACTCTTATTCAACATAGTTTTGGAAGTTATAGCCACAGCAATCAGAGAAGAAAAGGAAATAAAAGGAATCCAAATCGGAAAAGAAGAAGTAAAGCTCGCACTGTTTGCAGATGACATGATACTATACATAGAGAATCCTAAAGATGCTACCAGAAAACTACTAGTGCTAACCAATGAAGTTGGTAAAGTAGCAGGATACGAAATTAATGCACAGAAATCTCTGGCATTCCTATACACTAATGATGAAAAATCTGAAAGTGAAATCAAGAAAACACTCCCATTTACCACTGCAACATAAAGAATAAAATATCTAGGAATAAACCTACTTAAGGAGTCAAAAGACCTGTATGCAGAAAATTATGACACTGATGAAAGAAATTAAAGATGATACAAGTAGATGGAGAGTTATACCATTTTCTTGGATTGGAAGAATCAACAGTGTGAAAATGACTCTACTACCCAAAGCAAACTACAGAATCAATGCAATCTCTATCAAAGTACCACTGGCATTTTTCACAGAACTAGAAGAACACATTTCACAATTTGTATGGAAACACAAAAGACCCCGAATAGCCAAAGCAATCTTGAGAATGAAAAACGGAGCTGGAGGAATCAGGCTCCCTGACTTCAGACTATACTACAAAGCTAGAGTAATCAAGACAGTATGGCACTGGCACAAAAACAGAAATGTAGATCAGTGTAACATGATAGAAAGCCCAGAGATAAACCCACGCACATATGGTCACCTTATCCTTGATAAAGGAGGCAGGAATATACAATGGAGAAAGGACAGCCACTTCAATAAGTGGTGTTGTGAAAACTGGACAGGTACATGTAAAAGTATGAGATTAGAACACTCCCTAACACCATACACAAAAATAAGCTCAAAATGGATTAGGGACCAAAATGTAAGGCCAGAAACTATCAAACTCTTAGAGGAAAACATAGAACACTCTATGACATAAATCACAGCAAGATCCTTTTTAACCTACCTCCTACAGAAATGGAAATAAAAACAAAAATAAACAAATGGGATCTAATGAAACTTCAAAGCTTTTGCACAGCAAAGGAAACCATAAAGAAGACCAAAAGACAACTCTCAGAATGGGAGAAAATATTTTCAAATGAAGCAACTCTCAGAGGATTAATCTCCAAAATTTACAAGCAGCTCTTGCAGCTCAATAACAGTAAAACAAACAACCCAATCAAAAAATGGGCAGAAGACCTAAATAGACATTTCTCCAAAGAAGATATACAGATTGCCAACAAACATTTGAATGAATGCTCAACATCATTTTAATCATTAGAGAAATGCAAATGAAAACTACAATGAGATATCATTTCACACCAGTCAGAATGGCCATCATCAAAAAATCTAGAAACAGTAAATGCTGGAGAAGGTGTGGAGAAATGGGAACGTGCTTGTACTGCTGGTGGGAATGTGAATTGGTACAGCCACTATGGAGAACAGTATGGAGGTTCCTTAAAAAACTACAAATAGAACTACCATATGACCCAGCAATCCCACTACTGGGCATATACCCTGAGAAAACCATAATTCAGAAAGAGTCATGTACCAAAATGTTCATTGCAGCTCTATTTACAATAGCCAGGAGATGGAAACACCCTAAGTGTCCATCATCGGATGAGTGGATAAAGAAGATGTGGCACATATATACAATGGAATATTACTCAGCCATAAAAAGAAACGAAATTGAGTTATTTGTAGTGAGGTGGATGGACCTAGAGTCTGTCATACAGAGTGAAGTAAGTCAGAAAGAGAAAGACAAATACCGTATGCTAACACATATATATATGGAATTTAAGGGGAAAAAAATGTCATGAAGAACCTAGGGGTAAGACGGGAATAAAGACACAGACCTACTAGAGAATGGACTTGAGGATATGGGGAGGGGGAAGGGTAAGCTGTGATTAAGAAAGAGAGAGGCATGGACATATATATACACTACCAAACGTAAAATAGATAGCTAGTGGGAAGCAACTGCATAGCACAGGGAGATCAGCTTGGTGCTTTGTGACCACCTGGATGGGTGGGATAGGAAGGGTGGGAGGGAGGGAGATGCAAGAGGGAGGAGATATGGGAACATATGTATATGTATAACTGATTCACTTTGTTATAAAGCAGAAACTAACACACCATTGTAAAGCAATTATACTCCAATAAAGATGTAAAAAAAAAAAACAGGAACAAAGTTCGTGGTGAAAATGAAAAATGTGTCTTTTATTTTTACTTAAAAACCAAAGGCAATTTTTGGCCATCCCAATAATTGAATATACTGTTTTTTTCGCTCCCTTTTGTCTACTGTTTCACAGAGTATGTATTGGTTGTGATTAACATTATTCTTCATTGTTTACATTACAAGCCGTCTATCAAAGAAAGATTATTCATGAGCTAGAAAATAAATGAACATTATTCAGACCTTGATACAATAATTTATGTGATTTTTTTGTCTTTTTTGGGGGGAGAAAGGTTCAGTGTGGCTTTGTTAGTGTAAGAAATAGTTGTAAAAAAAGAGAAATAGTTGTGTTTATGTTATTTGGTAATGCATCTTTGATATTATTATTTTTTGGAAGGTTAACAATGGGCCAAAGATTGTGAATAGACATGGAATATCCAAAGAGCAGAATTTACCTGATATTGTTACTGATTTTCAGTTCCATCCTTGACATTCTAAATTCTGCTCGCACTGTAGCAGGACAAAGCCTAAAAACTACGTTTTTCCTTGCCAGTAGAGTTCCAGCTAGAGTCTGCCAATTAGAGGCTCAAGGAACAGGTTTGGAAGACAGAGGAAGAGCAGCCATTTTTCTTCATTGTAGCTCTGGGAAGGCCTGTCAGCAGCATCAATTTCAGGCAACTGAGTTTTGGACATCCTCCTGAGTATCTCTCACTTTGGTATTGTTGGCAGCTGAGATCATTGGTAGACTCTTGACCTCTGCTATTTTGAATTTCCTGAAAGTATTTTTCCTGACATTTACTCCTGTAACTTTCCAATAGTTCTGCATTAATTCCTTGTATTAAACCTCTTCCTACACCAAATACCTGGAATGGCTTTTATTTTCCTGATAAAACTCTGACTAATATGGGGAATTATTCTCTAGAAATAGACACTGACTGTCTTTGCAGAATAATGTTAGAAGGACTGAAATAAATAATCAATCGGTCCAATATTCTTAAAGGTAAACAAATGTTTAAAAATTTGCCTTTTTTCTGTATTGGTGAGCTATATATACATGGAAGCCATATACATGGAAGATGATGTAATCTTAAGTAATATATAATACTGATTTTAGAATTAACCTCAAATCTGCTTTTGCGTGATTGTCTGTGTTTTACAACCTGTGTATCAGTTTCCTCATAAGAGAGTTATGAAGAATAAGTATAGTAATTCATGTCAAGTGGTTAACACATAGTTAAGTGCTCAATAAATAGTAGATATTCTTACTAATAGGAATATTAGAATTGTAAAAATGTAAGGTATAGTGTATTATATCCTGAGAAATGTGGTAAAAAATATTGATCTCAAATCTCATCTTATTTTTTTTTCCCCTGAGATCTATACTCAGAATTTTAGTGGTCAGTGGGGGAGGGGAAGCAGTTCTTCAGTTGTAGCCTCTAATCAGTTAAACTTTATTGAGGTCTCACTATGGCCAAGGCACTTATTTAACAAAGTGGTGGCAGGGACTGCACCTGCCTTGTTTGGGCCCGTGTCCCAGCACCTCACAAGCAGCCTGACACATAGCCAGTTGTCAGTAAAAATTTGATGAAAGGATGAAAAAAGATATTGTATTGAATACTGTGGTTGGAAGGAAGCATGGAGTTCAGTACACAGAAAGATGAGTAAAAAAAAGTCTTTTACACGCAGTTTATAATCTCATAAGGAAAACTGTTCAAGTCACAATTAACCAACATTCAAGGCAAACTATACACAGAGGAGAGTGATTCATTCTGTTTGGGAGTGATCAGAGAAGGTTTCAACCGAAATGAAATAAAGGTGAGCTGTGACAGATGAGTTGGATTGTGTCAAGCTGACAATGGCAAAGGGATGGAAAATTGAGAGGAGTGATTGTATGCAACAGGAGTTTTGTTGGGACAATAAATAATGCCCCTTTATCCCTCATCTCCTGAATTTCAGAGCCAGTTGAGAAGTAGAGCAAGGATCACTTAGAGATCAAAATAACAGCTTTACTATTGATTCCTCTAAATTGACCTTACTTCCCCCCTTCCAAACTGTAGGTCTTCTACTTGCAGGTTCTGAATGTGTTCTGGGAAACATACTGTATGGATAAACAGAGTGAGGACAGGCCACTTTGAAAGGAAGGCACAAAAGAGTCACATATACTCACATCTTTCTCCCAAACTCATCAATCTCTGGAGAGAAGTAAGTTAGGAACCAGAGAAAAAGAGGCTAAAAATAATCATCCACAATTCTCCCTCCAGATGGTGAAAAATCCTATGCTTTATAGATATTTGAGAGGTGAGGTTTGAGCATTTCCTTAGCATAGACACACAGTATAGATATACATAGCTTAAATTTGAATATTTTTTTTATCTCTTCCTCTATTTACAAAAATCTGTTGTGTGACTTCATTCATTGAAATGCAAAGAACAGTAGTATGAACTTGGTGTGGAGAATGCGACTGATAAACCTTTGTACCAATCTTCAAATTAGAACTTCTGGAAAATGGAAATAGGGATCCATTAGTTTATTAAGCGATTTCCTTGATTTAATTTTTTTCCCTGGGGAATCTGACAAAATTATGTATCAAGGGTCCTCACAAGCTTCTTCTCTGGAAGGAGGTTCATAGTGGCTTGCAGGATGTTTCAAATATCCTGGCTGCCCTTAAGCTATTCTTTAGTCAGCCATTCCAGCTTGAGTGTATTGAAGACATCAGTAAGTATTGACATAGAAGCAGGTGCATGTGTGTGATGGGGATAAATGGTCTGAGAAGGAAGTGAAGATAGGAGGAGGAGATGATAGAATTCAACCTCTTTGTCACATGTAGTTCTAATCCACTAGTTTGTAGATTTCTCAACTACAGGTTAAAGCCAGGGCCCACAAATGACAATATATTTTGTCCTAGAATGGCTGCATGTTCACTGTCTTTCAGGGTTTTAGAATTAGAGTAGTTTCTTTCATTCTCACATCTCTTTCCCTTCAATCCTGCCCCCTACCCTTAGGGTTTTGTAAACTTGTGAAAATTACTTAATTTTTTAATTACTTAAAAATTAATTATTTAATTACTGAACCTCATACTCCTCAACTCTAAAGTGGGTATTTATTTATTTTTTTAATGTATTTGTTGTTGAATATAGGCACTTAACAGGATTTACTCTCTTGCTGGAAAAAGCATGTGTTTTAAGTATTTAATTACAATAAAATTCAGTGAATACTATGATAGGGTATATAATCTAGCACAGTGATTTTCAAGGTGTGGTCCTTGGACAAGCATTATTGAACTCATCTGTGACCTTGTTTGGAATTCACCAACTCTACCATATCTGTTGAATCAATCTTTGGAGATGGGGCTCAGGAAACTCTTTTAACAAACACTCCAGGTGACTCATTTACATTAAAATTTGAGAAATACTGCACTAGGGGACCCTAACCTGGGCTAATGAGTTAGGGAAAGTCCACTGAGAGAGGTAATATTTAAAATGAGATGTGAGAGATGAGCTGGGGTACTGGGTAAGGCTGGGAGATTTTCAGGCAAAGTAAACAGCTAATTTGGAGGCCTAGAAAGAGTTTGTCTTATTTAAATCTCTCTAATGGCATGATTAAGGTGTGTGTTTTCTGGGGGCCACATGTGAACCCCATTTGTAAGAGAGCCAGTCTTAGTCTCCATCTAAAAGGACTACACTGAGGGATGAAGGGGTGCCCAACAGAGAAATAGACTTCCTAAAGTTCAGCGTCTAGGGGTAGAGAATTAACAGCATAATAGAACTCCAGTCGCAGGCCAGCAGACAGATCACCATGGAACTCATAAAGATACTCCACATGAGAAAGTCAGCAAGTCTTCAATCCTTTGATAAATATTTTCTGTGCACTTATATTGTACTAAATTTTCTTGACGTTGGGAATACAGCATTGAAAAGAAAAAGGAGAGCAAGAATAAAAAACATGTAATATGTCAGGTATGAGTAAGTGTTCTTAATAAAAATATGGCAGGTAAAAAGGCTAGAGAGCAATAGGAGTGCTATTATGTATAGGAGCTATGGAAGGCCATACAAGCCCTTTTTCTGAAAAGGAGATACTTGAACAGATATCTGAAGGAAGTGAGAGGGTCAGTCATACAGAGAGATTTATAAGCAGAAAAAATCAAGTGAAAAGGCCCTGAGGTAGAAGCATCCTTGCCCAGAATAGAGTAGGGAAAGGGAGAGAGTGATAGGTGATGAGACATCTATGATTGAAGGAGGCCAGGTCATTCAGCACCTTGGGTAACAATGGCCAGGACATTGAAATTTCATTTCGAAAGAGATTGAAAGGCACTGGAATTTGGGCAGAGGGGTGCTATGATCTTGACTTGAGTTTAAAAAAGCTTATGGGTGTTAGATAGTTGGGGGAAAGGATAGATGCCGCGAGGAAGGTTAGGAGTTTAGTGCAGATGAAGAGATGATGATGGTTTGGACAGGGGTGGTAGTGATGATGGTGGTAAGAACTGGTCAGATTCTGGATATACAATGAATCCTAATTATTCACAGATTCTGTTTGTAATTTTGCCTTCTCACTAAAATTTATTTGTAACCTAAAAATCACTACCCAGTGCTTTCTTTTGTGGTCATTCACATACATACTTTTTTACAGAGTGGCCAACAATTTGAGTTGCCCCATGTGTATGTTACCTGCTGAACTCCAATAAGATGGGAAGATCGCCTTTTTTTCAGTTCTTATATTATGAACAAGTGTCCTCCTCATGTATATCTAGTGCCACATCTTTTGTATTTATTTGCTTTTTGCTGGTGATTTTACTGTTTAAAATGATCTCAGGGCTTCCCTGGTGGTGCAGTGGTTGAGAGTCTGCCTGCCGATGCAGTGGACACAGGTTCGTGCCCCAGTCCGGGAAGATCCCACATGCCGCAGAGCGGCTGGGCCTGTGAGCCATGGCCGCTGAGCCTGCACGTCCGGAGCCTGTGCTCCGCAACGGGAGAGGCCACAACAGTGAGAGGCCCGCGTACCGCAAAAAAAAAAAAAAAAAAAAAAAAGATCTCAAATGTAGTGCTGAAATAGTGTCTAGTGTTCCTGAGCACAGGAAGGCTGCCATGTTCCCTATGGAGAAAATACACGTGTTAGATAAGATTTGTTCAGGCATGAGTTATAGTGCTGCTGGCCATCAGTCCAGTGGTAATGAATCAACAATATATATTAAAAAGTGTGTTTAAACCAAAACACACATAAAACAAACACACATTCCAACTGTGTCAACTACTCATTCCAGTGTTAATGAATCAACAATATATGTTAAAAAGTGTGTTTAAACCAAAAGACACATAAAACAAAGTTATGTATTGATGGGTTGATGAAAATGTAACCAAGTGCACACAGAAACATAACCCTGTATTTCCCCCAGGAGCAATGATCTAGTATTCACTAATTTGATGTTTTCAGTGACTTTATAGAACATAACTACTGGGAATAATGTGAATTGATTATATTTTGAAGATAGTGACAGAATATGCTAATGGTTCAAAATGGGTTATGAGAGAATAGGAGGGCTCTGAGATATTTGGCCCAAACAGAATAGAGTTGCCATTTGCTTATGTGGCGAAGGCCGTAGGATGAGCAAATTTTGTGAGTGAGGGGAAATCAAATTTGGTCTTAAACATATTAAGTTTGAAATGTCTATTAGACAGTTAAGTAGAGATGTTGACAAATCAGTAAGACATATGGGTCTCCATAGTGGGTACTGATGCTACATTCCAACTGTGTCAACTATTTCAGCTGTATGCTCTTCCCTCACTATCCCCTGGATTCTTGCCAGGAGGAATCAAAAACAACAGACAGTGGGTAAAGAAGGAGGTGGATCAAGGAACAGAAATTAAATCAACCATATCCTTCTCTGCCCTGGCAGGTCTGAGTTGGACAGTTTGGAGTTTTGATCGTTATACTGCATTTGGTTATTAAAGCTTATGACTTTTTATTATTTATAATTGACAGAAGAACTATGGGATATGTCTGAGTCTTCATCACAGGAGTGGGAAATAATGAGCCCACAGAGTGAGTTTCATAGTCCATGAGAAAAATAACACATCCTAGTAAGTACATCTATGCCTGTGACTTTCATTATCTTTCATATGCTGATGGATTACAGATTTATGTCTCCAAACAAGATCTTTCTTCTGGTCTTCAGACCCATATATTGAGCTGTGTACTTGACATTTCTATTTGAATGTCTCAAAAATTCCTCAAATTCAACATGTTCAATATTGAACTCATAGTCCTCCTAACACCTCGGATAAAGATGGTCTCCTTAACCAGTCTTTAGCCAGGCTTCTCTTGAGCCCTCTTCTTGACCTGGTTTTAGCCTTGGTCTATAAAGACTCGAACAAAACACTAAGATGGTTTCTAACAGCTCAAGGCCTTATCCCTAGGATGACCCCATCCCCCATTAAAGTGCCTTTGTAAGAAAACTCAAGGCTGCCAAAAGAATTTACTGTTTGTGCTAGTCCACACCTGAAGACAGGACTCCTTTTCCCAGACTCTGTGGGAGGGTAGGGGCCTAATTTTGATAAGTGTCAGCTAACAAACCCAGATGACTTTTCAATGCACCAAGTCCCTGTTTTGTGAAAAAAACTTCAGTCTTCCTCCTGTGTTTCTCCTTTGCTCTCATACTACTACCACACTCAAAACACTTCTTACACTTCAGGTGACCAAATGTGTGTGAGTTCTTCCCGCACCAAGAAATTCTCTGTGACACCAGCTGTGTGTCCTATAACTTAACTTAATTCTGACACTATCTACCTGAAGATAGTGTCATATCCCACAGGTTAAGGGCTCAGTCCCACGAGACTGCCCCCTACTTCAGATGCCAATTGCAAGTAGTAGGTCCCCAGGTTACCTAGAACTTCTGTCTGACTTGGCTACAAATCTGAGGTTCCCGTGATCTCCTCTGCATCAGATTTTATTATTTGCTAGAGCTGTTCACAGAACTCAGGAAAACACTTACTTACACTTCCCAGTTTATTAAAGATTATAATAAAGGATACAGATGAACAGCCGGATGAAGAGGTACATAGACTGAGGTCTGTGAGGGTCCCAATCACAGGAGCTTCTGTCCCACAGATTTGGGGGTGTCACCCTCTTGGTACATGGATGTGTTCAGAAACCTGGAAGCTCTCCATGCTGATGTTATTGGGGTTTTATGGAGACTTCCTCATTTAGACATGATTAGTTATTAACCCTATTTTCAGCCTCTCTCCCCTTTCTAGGCAGTGGAGGGGAGGTCTGATAATTCCAAGCTTATGGCTTGGTCTTTCTGGTGACCAGCCCCCATTCAGGAGCCAACCTGGAGTCACCTCATTACAACAAAAGATGCTTCTAATGCGCTTATCACTTAGGAATTACAAAGGTTATAGGAGCCTTGTGTCAGAAACTGGTGGCAGAGATCTATCTATCTATCTATCTATATATATACATATATATATATATATATATAAAAATATAATTTCACACACTCCCTTCCCACTTTTGCACTTTTTCACTTCCTTAACTCTATTGTGCCCTCACTCGTCCCCTCCTTCTTCCCTCATTCTCCTTTTAGATCTCCCAGTTACCTCTTTACAAATCAAAGTTGAGTTAAGTTCATGCTGGACTCTTTCCCCTATTGCAATAGTTATTACTGATTCAAATATGTCAGTATCACTTTTATGTCCAGCTTTATTTAGCTTTGACATCCGCATTCTACCCACAGATCTTGTCCACTTTCAGTTCTCCTTATTTCAGTGAATGGCACTATCATCCATCCACTTGCGAAAGTAAGACCCTTAGCTCTTGATATCTCCTTTTCACTTTAACCAATATCACTTCTCTACTCTCCATAACTAATCCATCATTGTGTCCTGTGGTTTCAACTTCCAGACATCTCTTGAATCTATGCACTTCTTTTCAACTCTACTGCTACCATTTTTCCAGGCAGTCATACAGAACATCAGATATGAGCATGAGTTTATTGCCGGATTGCTCACTGACTGGGCTTGAATACCACTCCTATTGCATATTATCTTTTTGACCTTGTCAAATCACTCGACAACTTTAAATCTCACTTTACATATCTGCAAAGATCATTACGGTCTCTAATACATAAAATTGTTGTAAGGATTAAATGAGATTCAATATGTCTGGCACATGAGTTTTGTTAAGTGAGCTATTATTAGGTTAAGATACCATCATTGCCTGCCTGGACCATTGCAATATCCTTCTAACTGGTCTCGCTGCACCCATTCTGTCTACTGCCAATATAGCTCTCACATGCAGCCATAAGCCTGGGAGGCTTATCATTTCAAAGTCCAAGTATAATTGTGTAACCTTCACTTAAAAATTTTCTATAGCTTTAACTGGTCTAATAATAAACACCTAAATTCAAAACATAACCTACCAGATTTTGCCTTATTTGGCACTTACCTCCCTTTAGAGTTTTGGTTTTTTTTCACTCCTGCCTTGTCCACCTTCTTTAATTTTTCAAATGGTCCATGCCATTTTGCCACTACCACTTCCCTTATAACAACACTATGTTGTTATAAACTCCCTGCATGTGCCGTTTGCTCTGTCTGGAATGTCTTCTGCCCTCTGTGCCTAATTAATTCTCTTAATCTTGCATATCTTAGTTTGGGCATCACTTTCTCAGGTAAGCCTTTTTTACTTCTCTAATTAGGTAAGAGCCTTTGATAGAGAGTTTCAGAGCATCTCTACCTGTTTGTATTCATATATTCCTTACTCTTTTTATGTGATTCATGTCTGACTCTTGGTAGGCTCATTGAAACAGTGATGGTTGTCTGGATTGAATCAGCATTGGTTTTTCAGTGATTACCAGATAGTACAGCTTAGCACATAGTAAACAATAAATTTTGTTGAATGAATGTCCACATAAACCACTTATGCTCCACAGATAGTAGCTATTATTGCTATTGATACTTATTGAGAAGTATGGTGTGAGCAGCTGCTCTCATTTTCTAGGAGGCAAACTAGAACTAGGAAGCAGAAACCCAGGCAAGAAAATGGTAGGCTCATTATGACTCAGAAGGTCAGAGTTCAGTGGCCAGAGTAAGATGGCAAGAAAGCCCAAAATACAGATGAAGCTAGACAGAATGCCTGGTCAGGGTCCTCTTGATCTCTTAGAGGGCTTGTCTTCAGCATTCTTAAAGGAATGGTGTGTAAATGAAGGAGCTTATGGGTTGGCTTTGACAAACAATAAAGGAGAAGACTGCATTCCTAAATATGTACCCCAAGGAAAAAGCCAAGTCTTTAAATGTTTGTTACAGCAGAGTGGAATTGACAGGAAGGAAAAGGAGTCTGTATATCCTCAGATTACTTCCTCCACTCCTTCTCTCATCTCCTTTCCAGAAACCATAGTTTGAAGGGGAGAAAAAACTAAACTAAACTAAACATGTTAAGTTACTTATTTAATTTCTGCCAATCTATTTTCTTTTCACTATTTTACTAGCAAAAATTACAAACCTACTTAATATTTTTTCCTAAAAAGCAGGTGTAATATTATTAGAATAGCTGATTCAGTCTATTTGAATTTATTAGTACTTGCATTATTATTATATTGTTGTAATTCAGAAGAATGAGGGAAAGGCACAACAAAAATAAAAATTTCTTATAGTGATACAGACACGATTCAGTTCACTTCCACATTTATTATTTATTCCTTAAAAAAATCCCTTATTAAACCTAATCAATGGACCTTTTAATTTAAGAAATATGAGTTGTGTCTAATTATTCCAATTATTTCAGAAAGGTACATTGGTGAGCTCATTCACTTTGGTGTAAAACATTCAGTTTTTTTGTTAATGGGATTATTCTATTTCCTAGTTAAGCTATTTTTCTATATATAATCAGCTGGTCTAGTGATTTATAATGATAATGCTGTCTTTCTACACTGCTAGTATAAAGATTGGATATTTTCTTAAGTCTAAGATAATGGCAAAACATTAACAGTGAAATTAAGACTAAATGAGGCTCACTTAAAAATCCTCAGACTTGGGCTTCCCTGGTGGTGCAGTGGTTGAGAGTCCGCCTGCTGATGCAGGGGACACGGATTCGTGCCCCAGTCCGGGAGGATCCCACATGCCACGGAGCGGCTGGGCCCGTGAGCCATGGCCGCTGAGCCTGCGCGTCCGGAGCCTGTGCTCCGCAACAGGAGAGGCCACAACAGTGAGAGGCCTGCGTACCGCAAAAAAAAAAAAAAAAAAAAAAAAAAAACTTCAGACTTTTGCTAAAATAACCTGACATATAAATAAAATGAGGTGTTTATTATTTATTATTATTAATTATTTATTTCAAAAGTGGTGGACAATTTTCATATACATTTTGAAACTGCATGACTTTAGTGGTATGTATACCATTATTTGTATTTTAATTTGTCAAATATGTTTCCTTCTCCCCTTACAAACAAAAAAAGAGGTAGATACAGAAAGCTAATAGAAAAATTGAAGCTGCCAATACTGTAACCATTAGGTTAGCATATATTTTTGTGATTGTACTTTGGATTTGACTCGAGGTTTCTGGCCTTCAGAGCAAGAGAGAAATGACCCATATTACTGAAAAGAGGAAACATTTCAGTTCTTCTGGGGAGATTCCCCCACTCCACATGTTAAAATTCTAAAATACCATTTCTCATGTGGGGCTTTATGTTCAGAACATTGTAACAGATATCTTCTAAATTCTGAATTAAATTATATAAAATGTAGAATAAAATTTCATACCTGGATTGCTCTAAACATAACCCTTACCCTATTCCTTAGGATTTTGAGTCAGAGGTCTTATACTTTTGACAGGATGAAAGTTCATCTAAGCATTTTTACAAAAGCATGGCCAAGCAAATTAACAATGTGAATAGGCTTTAGAAGAATCTGCTTAATGGAAGAGCAGCTACAGTTTTAAGAATTTCAGAAACACCTTATTCATGTACAAGTGGAATAATTGCCATGTGATCTGAGGAGGTGATGCTTTACTATGTTGATAAACATTAATTTCTAAGGCTTAAGGTAGAACACTTACTAGGAAGCATTTAAGCTGATTAAAAATACCATATATTTGAAAGCTTTTAGAAATACATTTTTATTATTTATTAATTTGCTTATTTAAAAATAATATTTGTGTACTGTTCTTTTCCCCCAAGTAATCCTGCCAAGTAGCAGTTTACTGCTTATGGAAAGGTATTATCAAATTTTGTACCTTTCAAATATGTTTGTTCTTTATGCTCTGTATTACTGTAACTATTTCTTTGATATACTTGAGTATCCTTCACATCACATAGCAGATTATTTTGTCATAAAATAAAGGAATAAACTGCTAAATGAATAAGTTGTACATTTACAATAAAGACACCATAATTCTCCTCTGTGTATGGTAAGACTTACAGGCATAATGTTAGTCTAAGGGCTGGATTTCAGTCCTTTTTGTCCTTCTTAGGTTCTGCCCAATTGTGAACACTGGGAACTAGTTCATCAGGCACTTTTCTGTTAAACCTCATGCGTAACTTAGCTTAAAAATAAGGCACAGGGCTTCCCTGGTGGTGCAGTGGTTGAGAGTCCGCCTGCCGATTCAGGGTACACGGGTTCATGCCCCAGTCCGGGAAGATCCCACAGGCCACGGAGCGGCTGTGCCCGTGAGCCATGGCCACTGAGCCTGCATGTCCGGAACCTGTGCTCCGCAACGGGAGAGGCCACAACAGTGAGAGGCCTGCATACCACAAAAAAAAAAAAAAAAAAGCACAGACTTAAATGTATAACAGCAAAATTAACTTATGTAAAGCACATCTAATAGTGTATATAGTAAGCCAGCAATAACTATCAATTATTTTCCTTTCAAATGTATTTTTATTTTAATGGATTCTCTTGCAAACCTGAAGAAACTTCTTGATTCTAAGGAATCACATTAATGAATGAATGTCAGACACCAGCATATATATTTTTGAAAGCCGTTGTCTTATAGGTATGTCACATAGATTGCCACTTCTTTATCCACTCACAATTCTAATCTTTCCAAGGTTTCTAGAGCAAATAAGCTTTCTTCTCAGTTTATAGTCTTTAATGCTTTTCCATGGATAGTGTAGACGGTCTTCCACCTCTTATATTATGTGCAGGCATTAAATAGATGCAAGTCAGTAAAACCCATGCCTAATATATATATATATATATATATATATATATATATATATATATTCCTACACATATGAAAGAGCTCATATCAAGAAATCAGGTAATTTTTATGTGTCCTGTGTATAAAAGTTTACTTAGGATTTGCACAGGGGAGTAAAAAGAAAGCTAAATTCAGAGTGGAAAATGTAATAAAATTAATTTTCCCTCATTTGTTTAAAAAATAACCAATTATAAAGCAATTTTGAAATATATCTAAAACTATGCTTTCATTGAATTAATAGATGGTATATTATAAAACAAAAAAAATTTAAAGTTTTCATGGGATTAAAACTATAGTGAAATACAGTTAATTTTCCATTGCAATTCAATACATTTTATTTTGGAATTAACTTTATTATTTTTAAGATCTGAATTGATATAAAATTGAACACAATCTTTCTTTGTTCTGGGCAGCATCCCTTTGTCATTTTTCAAATCAACAGGCTCTTTTACAAATGTATATATTCTGTTTGTGGATATATTTGTGGGCAGCTCTGTGTATGAATTGTATAAGGATATCGAAAATCTGTTTTTTTTTTAACTTCCATACAGTCAGAAATCATATAACATGAAGGATTAAGTTTGGAAATTATTTCAGCTTGTTCAGAAATTGCAATTAGGTATATAGTAAGCAGAAAAATTTAGCATTAGATAATGGGCATTTATTGACCAGATACTACGTAAGACAGAAACCTACAACTTGAACCAACTAAACTCTACCTGGGTAGTCCCACATTCATCCCACTTTTTTGGCTATCATTACAACCTTAAACATCCATTGGGTCCTATGATCTTTTGACAGGAAGATATTAAAGACACAAAATCCTAACAACTGAACTCTCTGCCAAGTGGTATAAACAATATCTACTATTAGTGAAAAAGAATTTGTTGTTAAGCTTAGACTGGTATCTCATTTGCCTATATATATTTACTGAAATTGTCAAAAGCTATATGAAGCAAGATTTTGAATTTATATAAAGCAAAGCACCTGACCTAAATCTTAGAGAAAGAGGGCTAGAGATTACAATTAATATGGTTGATAGAATGTGCCAAATATCTGCAACACTTTTAAACAGCAACACTTTTATACAGAAAACTAATTTTATGACCTAAACTTAGAAAATCATACCTGAGTAGCATCATCTCTTAATGCTTTGCCATTGTTTTTAAGACAAATAAACCTTTTGCCAACTTTTTATTCTTAACAGTGCACACTGGATATAAAGTAGCCAATTTTTCTGTAAACCTTGGTAACTATCTCAGAATAATTTAGAATCCCAGGGATTATAAAATGTTAAATGTCACAAGACTTTAAAGTCTAATCTCACCTTTCTTAAAAATAACTGTTAATAACCTCTGACTCATAGTATTACTCACCTACCCTTTCTCTCAGACTTTATTAAAAGCTACAACCAGTGAGTCAGAAAGAGGAGCTTCAAAAGAATGGCAAATTTCCAGGGTGAAGCATCTTCTGAAAAGTCATCATTTAACACACCTGTCATTGTTTTTCACAGTAATCCTTTCTAATTAGTCTATACTCCTTTCCACGACCTTGGATTTTGAGGACATTTTACTAAATGACTAAGAGCCGCTTATTTTCTCTTTTTAAAACATTTTCTTTCATAATTCAGCCAAATTTTCCGTATAACTTTTGAGTTTCGCACATTATTTTGTAACGGATATATGAAAATGACAATTTATTTTCTTTTTGCCATTCCACTATTCAGATTTAAGTGAACTTTTTTATTCTTTAGATACTATTTTGGTTTTCTTTAAAATTCTGCTTCTTCTAGTGTGTTTAAATTAAAAATATTTTTTCTTCCAGTTTTAAAGAAATATAATTTGCATAAGCACTGTATAAGCTTAAGGATTTGACTTATACACATCATGAAACAATTACCATGAGTTTAGTGAGCATCCATCATCTCACACAGATACAAAATTAAAGAAATAGAAAAGAAGTTTTTTCCTTGTGATGAGAAATCTTCGGATTTAATTTACTCTCTTAATAGCTTTTGTATATTACGTCCCTAGAACTTATTTATCTTTTTTTTTAAAATATTTTTTTATTGAAGTATAGTTGATTTACAATATTGTGTTAGTTTCAGGTGTTCAGCAAAGTGATTCAGATATATGTATATTCTTTTTTTCCAATTCTTTCCATTATAGGTTATTACAAGATATTGACTATAGTTCCCTGTGGTATACAGTAAACCCTTGTTGCTTATCTATTTTTATATATGGTAGTGTGTATCTGTTAGTGCATATGCCTAATTCATCCCTCTTCCCCTTCCCCTTTGGCAACCATAAGTTTTCTATGTCTGTGAGTCTCTTTTCTGTTTTGTACATAATTTCATTTGTACTGTATTTTAGACTCCACAAATAAGTGATATCATATAATATTTGTTTATCTCTGTCTGACTTACTTCACTTAGTATGATAATCTCTAGGTCCATCCATGGTGTGGTACATGACATTATTTCATTCTTTTTATGGCTGAATAATATTCTGTTGTATACATATACCACATGTTCTTTATCCATTTATCTGTTGATGTACACTTAAATTGCTTCCATGTCTTGGCTATTGTAAATAGTGCTGCTATGAACATTCTAGTGCATGTATCTTTTCAAATTAGAGTTTTTGTCTTTTCCAGATTTATGCCCTGGAGTGGAATTGCTGGATCATATGCTAACTCTATTTTTATTTTTTTGAGGACCTCCACTCTGTTTTCCATAGTGGTTGCACCAATTTACATTCCCAGCAACAGTGTAGGAGGGTTCCCTTTTCTCCACACCCTCTCCAGCAATTGGGATTTGTGGATTATTTGATGATGGCCATTCTGGAGGTTATTTATCTTATAATGGAAGTTTGTACCTTTGACCACCTTCATACAATTCCCCCTCTGCCAAACTTCCACCTCTAGTAGCCACAAATCTGATCACTTTTTCTATGAGTTTGTTTCTTTGTTTATTTTTGAAGTATAATTGACCTACAACACTATGTTAGTTCCAGGTGCACCACAAAGTGATGAAATATTTCTATACATTTCAAAATGATCAACATGATAAGTCTAGTTACCATCTGTCACCATACAAAGATATTATATAACTATTGATTATATCGCCCACATTGTACCTTTCATACCTGTCACTCATTTATTTTGTCACTGGAAGTCTGTATCTCTTAATCTCCTTCACTTATTTCTCTTCTCCCCCCATGCCCCTTTCCTTGGACACTGTTTGTTCTCTGTACCTAAAACTGCTTTGATCTTGTTATGGTTGTTTTGTTTTTTTAGATTACACATATAAGTATTGGTCTTTCTCTGCCTGACTTATTTCACTTGGCATGATACCCTCTAAGTCCATCCATGTTGTCACAAATAGCAGGATTTCATTCTTTTTTATGGCTGAATAATAATTTATTATATATATTATATATACATAATATATATATTATGTGTATATATATATATATATATATATATATATATATACATATATATATCTCCCACGTCTTTTTTACCCATTCATCTATCTGTGGACACAGGTTGTAGGTTGCTTCCAAATCTTGGCTATTGTAAATAATACCGCTATGAACATAGGGGTGCATATGTCTTTTCAAATTAGTGTTTTTGATTTCTTTGAATAAATGCACAGAAGTGGAATTGCTGAATTGTATGGTAGTTCTACTTTTAATTTCTTAAAGAACTTCCACACTGTTTTCCATAGTGGCTGCACAAATTTACATCCCCACCAACAGTATCTTACGGTTCCCTTTTCTTCACATCCTTGCCAGTACTTGTTGGTTGTCTTTTTGATGATAGCCATTCTGACAAGTGTGAGGTAATATCTCATTGTGGTTTTTATTTCCCTGATGAGTAGTAATATTGAGCATCATTTTATGTGCCCGTTGGCATCTGTATGTCTTCTTTGGAAAGATGTCTTTTCAGGTCCTCTGCTCAGTTTTTAAATTAGGCTGTCTTTTTTTTTTTTTTTTTTTTTTTTTGCGGTACGTGGGCCTCTCACTGTTGTGGCCTCTCCCGTTGCGGAGCACGGGCTCCGGATGCGCAGGCTCAGCGGCCATGGCTCACGGGCACAGCCGCTCCGCGGTATGTGGGATCTTCCCGGACCGGGGCACGAACCTGTGTCCCCTGCATCGGCAGGTGGACTCTCAACCACTGCGCCACCAGGGAAGCCCTAAATTAGGTTGTTTTTTTGAGGTTCAGTTGTATGGGTTTCTTGTGTATTTTGGATGTTAACCCCTATCAGATGTATCATTTGCAAATATTTTCTCCCATTCAGTAGGAAACCTTTTCATTTTAAAAAGTTTCCTTTAACATTTCTTATAAAGCCAGTTTAGTTGTGCTGAACTCTTTCAGCTTTTGCTTGTCTGTAAGACTCTTTATCTCTCCTTCAAATCTAAATGATAGCCTTGCCGATAAGACTATTCTTGGTTTAGGATTTTTCCTTTCATCACTTTAAACATATCATGCCACTCTCTTCTGGCCTGCAAAATTTCTGCTGAAAAGTCAACTGACAGTCTTATGTGTGCTCCCTTGTATGTAACTAGTTGTTTTCCCTTGTTGCTTTTAAAATTCTCTCTTTATCTTTAATTTTTGCCATTTTAATTACAATGTGCCTTGGTGTGAACATCTTTGGGTTCATCTTGTTTGGGACTCTTTGCACTTCCTGGACATGGATGTCTGTTTCCTTTCCCAGGTTAGGGAAGTTTTCAGCTATTATGTTTTCAAATATGTTCTCAGCTCCTTTTTCTCTCTCTCTTCTCCTTCTGGGACATCTACAATGTGAATGTTAGTATGCTTGATATTGTCCCAGAAGTCTCTTAAAGTGTTCTCATTTTTAAAAATTCTTTATTCTTTTTTTCAGTTCAATGGCAGTAATTTCCACTACTCTGTCTTTCAGTTCACTGGGCTATTACTCTGTATCAACTAATCAACTGTTGATTCCTTCTAGTGTATTTTCTATTTCAGCTATTGTATTTTTTAGCTCCATTTGGTTCTTCTTTATTCCTAACTCTTTGTTAGAAACTTCTAACTTCTCACTGTGTTCATCCATTCTTCTCCCGAATTCTCTGAGCAACTTTATGATCACTACTTTGAACTCTTTATTGAGTACTTTGCTTATCTTCACTTCACTTAGTTCTTTGTGGGAGGTTTTATGTTTTCCTTTCATTTGGAACATATTCTCCCATCACCTCATTTTGCCTAATTTGCTGTTCTTATTTCTATGTATTTGGTAGGTTGGTTACATATCCCTATCTTGGAGAAATGGCCTTATGTAGGAGATATCCTACAGGGCCCAACAGCATATTCCCCTCTGGTCACCAGAGCTATGTGCTCTAGGTGTGCTCTCTATGTGTGCTGTGTGTGTCCCACGTGTGTGGCATTGGGCCAACTACTGTAGGTGTGCTGGTCAGTGTGATTGGTGCCTAGTCCAGTAGTTTTCCAGTCTTTGCCTTGTGAGAAGACTGCCAGCACACTGGTGAGTGGGTCCTCGTCATGAGTTGGTTGGCTGTGAGCCCCTGGGATCCCAGGGCTAGTGCAGCCCCACTGGTGGGTGAAGCTGTGGCCTAGTGTGTCCCAGGGATGGTATCTACCCACTGGTAGGTGAGGCCAAGTCCTGGGGCTAGTGCCGGCCCACTGGTGGTCAGAGCTGGGTGCTGGCACCTTTGGATGTGGGGCCCAGGGCTCCTAGAGCTGGTGTTGGCTGACTGGTGGGTTGGTCCATGTCCTTACAGCTGGCTACAAGCCTTCGAGGGTCTGGGAGCTAGTGCAGCATAGTGATGGGTGAGGCAAGGTCCTGGGTCCTCTAGTCATTGGGCTGGGTCCCTGGGCAACTATAGGCTTAGGGAGTTGTACAGCATCTAGTCCATTGGTGGTGGGGCTGTGTCCCTGCCCAGGTAGTTTCTTGGCCTGGAGCATCTCAGGAATGGTGCCAAGTGACTGGTGGGCAGGGTCAGGTCCAAGGACTAATAAGCTGGAGGGATATCACCACCATCTATGTCCTCAGGGTGAGTCCCAGCTGCTCCCTTCCTCTCTGGGAGGACCTTTAAGATCAGCAAGTGGATGTGATGCAGGCTTCTTTCAAATTACTGCTTCTGCCCTGGGTGTCAGAAAGTGTGAGATTTTGTGTCTGCCCTTTAAGAGCAGAGTCTCTATTTCCTACACCCCTCTGGCTTTCCCAAAAGTAAGCCTCACTGGTCTTCTAAGCCATACATTCTAGGGGCTAGTCTTCCCAGTGCAGGATCCCAGGGGCTTGGGAGACCAATGTGGGGCTCAGACCCCTTGCTCCCTGGGAAGAACCTTAACAATTGTAATTGTCCTCATGTTTGTGAGTCACCTACCCTGTGGATGTGAGTCTTGACTATACTGTGTCTCTGCCTCTCCTATCCATCTTGTTGTGGTTCTTTCTTTACAGTTTTTATTGTAGAAGATCTTTTCTGCTAGTCTTCAGGTCATTCTCATTGATAGTTTTTCTGTAAATAGTTGTAATTTTGGTGTGCTCCTGGGAGGAGGTGAGCTCAGGGTCTTCCTACTCTTCCATCTTGACCAAGACCTGAGATTACATTTTTTCATTGCAAAATCCTGGATGAGTTCACAAAGATTAAACATGTCGTATATTTTTGTGCCCCTGTTATGCTAAATCCCTATAGAGAAAGTTCTGATGACTAACACATGATGACTTACCCAGAACTGTGTATAAATAGAGTCTGGCTCCCAGACAAGGATGCCAGAAATGCAATTGCACCTCTGATGGAGTAATCATCTATGGAAGCTTAGTGCCAGTCACAAAAACATTGTGGTGATGGAAGATAAAAAGTTCCTAGAGTCCAAGCGTCACACAAAATGCTACCCATTTTCAAGATTTCAAGCTTGTTTGGACAGAAAGCCTATCGAAGGTGAACTGGACACCAGTTCTAAACTTCAGATCTCCAGATGTTTCTATTTGCCTAAAAACCAAGGAATTTTACTTGGTCTAGGGACTGTAGGAAGAGAGTCTTAACAATGATTATGATTTAATCTCTTGCTAAGACAAGGAAGAGAGAGAAGCTCAAAAGAATATACTTCATTTAACAAAATAAAAGAATATGATATTTCTTACATCCAGAGCTTTTCCTGATCTGACATTGAGGTTTGCCCTATCTCCTATAAGAATATCATCATATTAGTCTCAGAACAAGTCTTTCAAGAAAGATGTTTATCAGAACATTTGTGACAGCACTATAGATAAGTTGTAATGGTTCTTTTGTCTGTATGGTAATAAATGTCTATATGTGTGGCAGAAGTTGGCCTGAGATTTTCTTTCATTGTGACTGATCATCCAGTGTGTAGTGTCAGGGTGGAAATCCATATACTACTGTGGATACAAACAACAGTTGCTAGGATATTCACTAAAATGAGCCTTGCATTCTCCAAATGAGGAAATTGGCTTAAATGGCTTGCAATATTATCTACCTATATTTTTAATTTTTACTAGTATTTTTAACAGAAACAGAGAAGATCATTTTCTGTAGGAGGAAACATATGAGAGTCAGTAAAGTGGTAGAGACTTATCTCTTTCTAAATGTTTATTGCATGAGGGAAAAGAAAGCCCTAACCCTATTTAAAGACACATCCATTGCCATTGTTAAGGAAACATAGGACAGTAGAGCAATCAAAATCCAGTGTGGTAGATGAGAGACTGCTCATTCTACTGAGATATATTAGTGAGGCTTAAATATTTTAACAGAAAGGACAGAAAGAGACTGCTTTCATATTTAATGCCTAAATGGTTGTCAAATACAGTAAGAGAAAGCAAGAAGTGATGATATCATGCTAAAATTCTCAAAGATAAGTAGTTGGGAAAATGGTAATTCTTCTTTTTGATCCCTTATCAGCTGATGCATTGCCTAGAGGGGTTTTGTAAAGTTGATCTTGTGAGTGAGAACCACCACTGAAAATATATAAATTAGTAATGAGTGAAGATTTGGCAGATGGAAAGAAATCACAGAGAAGGAAGTAAGAATTTTTACTTTGCACAAATTGCAAAATATAAGGGAAAATATTTTCCCAAGAGAAAGCAAAAGTTGGATTGGCTTAGTTAATCAAAATTTACACTAGAGAAGCAGATATTGTTATACCAACAAAAAATGAAATCAGAACTGACAAAAAATGAAATTAAAAATTACTAGTGTCATTCCTCATGATACAAGTATTTGTTCATACTTAAGGCGTATTAGAGGTCTAGATAAATTAAGGAAAGCCTCATGACTTTGTTATGTGTTTGTAGCCTAACCATAGTTTGTCTATAGTCAAAACATCCACCTTAAAGGCAAAGAAATAAAAGACATTCTGGAAGCAAAAGGTATATTTAAAATGGTTGGCTGTGATTGAATGAGTTTATCAAGAGACACAAAACTCCATCAGCATTACTGAGTACCACTTCCACCAAAAGTCCTAGATAATTAATATATTTGGGAATACAGATATAGTAGTAAATCACTGAACACCCTACAACTGGTAAAATGCATGTTCATAGGTAACTATCTGCACTTTAGTGATTTAACAGCTAGGTTCACTTTAGTCATTAGCAATAAACTAACTAGGAGAGAGTTATGGAGAATTATAAGCAAGTGAAAGGTCCCAAAAGATAAAACTGATGGGCAGTAAACCAAAAGATTTTTATGGTATTATCAAGAAACCAATTCCAAACTCCAAAATTAACCCACAAGGGGAAAACAAGAGGGGAGGAAGATTTTGAAATACAGTTCCCCAAAGCAAAATAAAGCTAAAGATGGCTTGAAATACACCAATTTGAGGATACTACATTCTCCTTAACACACAGAGTTGATAAAGTATTCTGAAACACATATCTCAGATAAAATATCTTAAGACCCGCTGGAAGATGTGTAATAACTTTATCAAATGAAATTAATATCTAAAGAATGTTCTTATCAAATGGATAACGTAATAAAAAATTTAAACTGACCAATTCTGGTTATAGTCATGATAGAACAATTGGCATTACGTTTACTATTTCACCTTATACAATTATAATTATGTTAATCAGCGATTTAAAATAATGAGACAACAAACATCCTAAGTCTTTGGTGCTTGACAGCGATGACTCACATGAGGTGAGCTCCAAACTGCAGCATAGAAAAGTAGCCTGAACAAAAAAACAGTGTTTTTGCTGGGTAGGGAAAACAGAGATCAGGATTAAGGGTGGCTGAGGCAACAGAAACTTTGGGGCTAGGATACTAGAGAAAAGTAAGGTATGCAGAGAAGTATCTCCAGACATCTGTAGAGATGTTCATTTGAGTTTTGGGGCCAATACTAAGTTACATATATTCAGGACAAGATTGTATGAAGCATGGTAGAGAACAACTACTGGGGACTATGAGCTGATGAGGAACCCAGAGATCACATAATGCTGAGAGACACTGAAGTTCTAATTATCTAGAATAAGTGGCTTTACTGAACTCCACAAGCATTCAGTTGAGACCCTAGAAAGACCATACATTAAAAGTGGTATTGGGCTTCCCTGGTGACACAGTGGTTGAGAGTCCGCCTACCGATGCAGGGGACACGGAATCGTGCCCCGGTGTGGGAAGATCCCACATGCCTTGGAGCGGCTAGGCCCGTGAGCCATGGCCGCTAAGCCTGCGCGTCTGGAGCTTGTGCTCTGTAGCAGGAGAGACCACAACAGTGAGAGACCCGCGTACCGCAAAAAAAAAAAAAAAAAAAAAAAAAAAAAAGTGGTATAATTTTGGCTTAAGATTACGTACTACTCTAGACCTACTCAAACATAAGCCTCAACAGGGTAAAACTTACCAGCCAGGAAATTACTCCCAGAAAAACTCTACACTCTAATGAAGACCACAATATATATGAGTTCAACAAGGTAGCATTCAAAATGTTCAGCATAAAATCAAAATTACTAGGCATGTAAAAAAAAAAAAAAAAGAAGGAAAAATGTGACATACAATCAACAGAAAAATGTATAAAGATAAGCAAAGATGACATAAATGTTAGAATTAAAAGTACTTTAAGATATTGGAAATGTATTCAAGATTTATAGAAAATATGGACTTAAATAAATGGACAGAAAATCTCAGGAGAGAAATGAAAATTTATGAAGAAATAAATGGTAATTCTATATTTGAAAATTCCAATGCCTTAAATGAAAAAATACTACTGGATCTACTTAATAGCAGATTGGACACTACAGAAGAGAAGACAGAGTCATAGAACCTATTCATACAAAAACACAGAGAGAGACAAAAAAAAATCTGGGAAGTAAAATAGAGTCTCAGTGACTTCTGGGACAATATCAAAGGATGTATCATACATATAAAAGAAATCCCAGAAACAGAAGTGAGAAAATGGAGCCAAAAACTCTATTTGAAGAATTTGTCTTTGAAAAATTTCCAAATTTATGAAAATTATAAACACACAAATCCAAGAAGCTCAATAAAACCCAAGCAAAATAAATGCAAATAAAATGACATGTGTCTATCATAATCAAATTGCTGAAAACCAGTGATGAGGAGAGAGTGTTAAAAGTAGCCAAAGGGAGGAAAAATTACATTACATAGAGAGGGAAAATGATGAGTTACTTTTTACTTCTCATCTGAAACATTTCACAACAAAAGTTAATGAAATGGCAAATATAAGATGCTGAAAGAAAATAAATGTCCACATAGATATCTATAACCAGAAAACTATTTTTCAAAAACAAAGATAAAATAAAGACTTTTCCAAAAAAACAAAAATAGAGTGAATTTTTCGTGAATTCGCTGCACATCAAGAAACGTGTAGGGAAATTCTTCAGATAGAAGGAAAATAGCACCAGATGCAAAATCATATCTATACAAAAGAATGAAAGCACTAGAAGTTGTAAGTAGGTGGGTAAATATAAAAAACTGTTTTCATTTGTAAATTTTCTTAACTGATAATCCATTGTTTAAATCAAAACTAATAACAATGTATTTGGGAAGCTATGACATACATAGACATAAAATGTACGGCAACAATAGTACAATTAATAGTAAAAAGAATTGGAAATTGAAGTAATTCCTTGCCCTATTCCCTAAGATAGGATTGTGAAAATGATTCAGTATCACATCCATGATTAGCCTATGACCTTAAAATAAGGAGATTGTCTGTGTAGGCCTGTGCTAAGCACATAAGCCCTTTAAAAATAGTTTTCTCAGGAAACTGAGAGGAAGTGACAGACATTTGAAGCATGAAAAGTATTAGGTAGAATACCATTGCTGGCTACAAATTGGAGGCAGTCACATGACAAGTAATGTGGGAGGTCTTGGAAACTGACACTGACCCTTAGCTGACAGCCAGTAAGGGAACAGGGACTTCCATGCTACAACTGCACAGAACTAAATTTTACCAACAATCTGAATGAGGTTGACAGCCAATTCTTTCCCAGAGCTTCCAGATAAAAGCTCAGCTGGCCAGTACCTTGACTTCAGTTATGTAATAACCAAGCATAAATCCCAGTCAAACCTCTTTGGACTTCTGATCTACTGAACTGTGTGCTAATAAATGGGTGTTGTTTTAAACCACTAAGTTCATGGTAACTTGTTAAGCAGCAATCAAATCTACTGCAGAGTATGCTTTGTAAAGTTCTTTCGCTATACATGAAGTGATATAAGATTAAAAGTAACTTAAGTAATAATATTTGTGATAAGTTAAATGAGCACGTCGTGAACTCTACAGCAATCACACATACACACAAATAGAGTGATATAGTAGGCAATCCAATGCTTGAGATAAAATAGTATATTAAATATTCTCAATGAATTCAAAGAAATGCTTTGACCCTCTCAGATGGGAACAGATGCTTTACATCACCTATTTTAGGACAAAGAACAGTGCCTGGCATTCAGTGTGCAGTCTCTAAACCTATATGGAAAGAATGAATGCATGAATGGATGGATGGATGAATGCATACATGAATTTTCAAGTCCATGAGTTGTGTACAAAAAATCCATTAGTGGTTCTAGAACCAAAAACATCTAAATAAAGCCATGTTTTAGTCCATAAGCATATAAAGAATAATCAGAAGTCACATCTTAAGCAGAGAAACCAGAAAATACTTGTGCTTTTATTGTTTTTACCCATTCTAGTTCTAAAATGGAGCTAAGGCACCTGAGAACAGTTAAAAGTCTACTCTGATGATCCACAAATGTAATGGTCATGGAAATAAAAATAGAAAATCAAGTATATTATATGTAAATGTAGAAGGATCCATTATAAATAAAAAGAAAACACAAACACTCCCTGCTTTTAGAGACAGGGAGCATAGGTTCTGGGCTTAGCACTGTTCAAACTTCATTTTCTGTCATCATGCTACACACAGTGGGAAAAATGTCTGTATACTTGCAAATGTTACAAAACTAATTATAACATACAAGGTCAAATAGCAGCCCAGAAATAGAAACTGAGATTTCAAGAAAGTGCTTATTCCTTCAACTAGTGCATAGTTCATGAATTGAAGTGGATTTTTGGCAGAATCAGCTATAGTTTTATAAACTCCACATTGCTCATATTCAATACATGTAAGACAAACTTTCCAAACATCATAATCTCTAATAAATGGTAGGGCAAAAAGTGAGGGCAAAGGAACAAATGTATCTTAACTGCCTGTTTTGGATAGGAGAGGACATCTCTAGAGACCTTATTACAGTATAGCATGTATATTCTGTTCTCTTTGGGTGAATTCTTGAAAAAGGGGCACAGAATGTAAACTGATGTACTTGGGATTTTGGCAGTGCTCTAGTTTATTTTGGATGTTACTACCTGACATGTTTTAATTACTCTGTAATCCAAATCCTAGACATTCACATAACTGTAAAAACTGTGTGGCTGTTCGTATGTCCACATATTTCAGATAAGAATCTAAAATGTCTCAAGTTAACATTATTTAAAAAAATTTATTAGAGTATAGTTGATTTACAGCGTTGTGTTGGTTTCAGGTGTACAGCAAAGTGAGTCAGTTATACATGTACATAATATGCACTCTTTTTTAGATTATTTTCTCATATAGGCCATTACAGAGTATTGAGTAGAATTCCCTGTGCTGTACAGTAGGTCCTTATTGGTTATCTATTTTATATGTAGTAGTGTGTATATGTCAATCCCAATTTATCTCTCGCACCCCCCCCTTACCCCCTGGTAACAATAAGTTTGTTTTCTATGTCTGTAATTCTATTTCTATTTTGTAGGTAAGCTCATTTGTACCTTTTTTTTAGGTTTCACATATAAATGATATCATATGATATTTGTCCTTCTCTGTCTGACTTACTTCACTAAGTATGACAATCTCTAGGTCCACCCATGTTGCTGCAAATGACATTATTTTGTTCTTTTTAATGGCTGAGTAATATTCCATTGTATATATGTACCACATCTTCTTTATCCATTTCTCTGTTGATGGACATTTAGGTTGCTCCCGTGTCCTGGCTATTGTAAATAGTGCTGCAATAAACATTGGGATGCATGTACCTTTTTGAATTATGGTTTTCTCTGGATATATGGCTAGGAGTGGGATTGCTGGATCATATGGTAGCTCTATTTTTAGTTTTATTAAGGAACCTCCATACTGTTCCCCATAGTGGCTGTACCAATTTATATTCCCATCAACATTATAGTAGGGTTCCTTTTTCTTCACACTCTCTCCAGCATTTGTTGTTTGTAGACTTTTTTATGATGGCCATTCTGATCAGTGTGAGGATGATACCTCATTGTAGTTTTGATTTGCATTTCTCTAATAATTAATGATGTTGAGCAACTTTTCATGTGTTTGTTGGCCATCTGTATGTCTTCTTTGGAAAAATATCTACTTAGATCTTCACCCATTTTTTGACTGGGTGTTTCTTTTTTCAATATTGAGCTGCATGAGCTGTTTGTATATTCAAGTTAACATTATTAAAACATGGAGTCTCTCCACCACTTTGAATATCCCTACCTTTACACAGACCTTGGGAAAATATGATGTATGTGTGGCTTTTGGGTTTATGAAAGCTTCATCTCCCTCCTAACCAGTGAAATCTGAATTACTAATTAAAAACCAGGTGTTGGGTGTTTTACTAAAATACAATGTGACTTGATTAAATGCAAGCTTTTGAATTGGATACAATAAAAGTGCATCTTCTTTTCAATTAATCATTCTAAAGCCCCCATTTCTCTGAGGCTATCCTACTGGGAAAATGAGCACAGTCCTTAATGAAACCTTGCATAGTTCACACTAATTAAATGTAGTTTATGGGTTTGAACCCATGACATCCTCTTATAACTTAAGTAGTTTAAAAGCTGCATTGATTTTTCTAGTAACTAGAAACAAAGGAAAAGCTAATTAGCAGGGTTTTTTTTTAATATAGCATACACAAACTAAAATTTATGATTACTTTAAATATTTAGTTAGTGGCCTCACGTTTTCTTTTTCTTTTTTTTTTGCTGTACGTGGGCCTCTCACTGTTGTGGTCTCTCCCGTTGCGGAGCACAGGCTCTGGACATGCAGGCTCAGTGGCCATGGCTCACGGCCCCAGCCGCTCCGTGGCATGTGGGATCTTCCCGGACCGAGGCACGAACCCGTGTTCCCTGCATCAGCAGGTGGACTCTCAACCACTGCGCCACCAGGGAAGCCCTGGCCTCACTTTTTAAAAGACTATTTACGTAATCTGAAAAAAGAAAATAAATTTCAAGACAACACCATCAAGCCTCACTGGGCTTGAAAGTCATACAGTAACTAATATACACAGTGATTTAATCCTCAACTATGTGCCAAGTATTGTATAATATGTCAGGGATACAAAGATGAAAAAGACATGATTCCTTCTCCCCAAGTTACTTCTAGTCTAAAGAGGGAGAGAACAATGTATGTCAATAAGCTCAAGAATCAAGTGATAACCAGAGAAGTGGCAATGTGGTAAAGACTAGACTGGTTTTTGCTTGTTTTGAAAATGTAAGAAGAACTTTAAGGAAATGGATTCTCCCCTAGAACCTCCAAAAGGAACAAAGACCTTCTATACATTGATCTCTCTAGAAAACAAAATATAAATCTCTTGGGAGGGGGATTAAGATAGCAGAGTAGGAGGATATGGAGCTCACCTCCTCCCACAAACGTATCAAAAATATATCTACATGTAGAACAATTTTCACAGAAAACTAACTGCAAATTGGAAGAATATCTCCTATACAATGAAAGCTTCAAGAAAGATCTCCACATAACCAGATACGATGGGATTTTTAAAAAAAGGCATCAGTTCAGTACCAGTGCCCCTGGGAGGGATCTATAAGGAATAAAAGGTCCTCATGGGCAGACACTCACCCTGGGGAAGAAGAAGATCAACTCACAATCTGAGCAACCCAGACCTGGGGTCCTGCACAGAGGACACAAACCCCCTTGCATTTGGGAAATCCACTGAGACAGATAAAAGGGCTGGAGAAGCCTAGACTCTACTGATGAAGAGTGTGCACTTGCTAGCTAACAATCAGGGCAGGGTGAGATGTGAACTGGTGGCTGCTGACTTACCACATTTCCCAATCAAAAAAGGCCAACACCTTGCCCTCCACCCCCACTCCACACCACAGCCTGGTATGAGATTAGGCCAAAGATTTGACCTAGTTATGTAGAGACAGACTGGGATGCCTGGGGTGTGATCCAGGCAGAACCACAGAGACCACTGTCAGCACATGGGGGCAGTGAGATAAGCCAGGCAGACATTCTTCTTACAAACACTGGGCACACCACAAGTATGCACAGAGGCTAAGCACTGAACCTCAGGCAGACAGGCCCTGGGAGAGAACTCAACTAGTTAGAAAGAGATGGCACAGAGGGCCTGGAGTGTTATCCAAAGAAGTCATGGAGCCCATTTTCAGTGTGCACATGGCAGCAGCAGGTCCAACCTTGGCAGATATTGTCAGCCTGTGAAGCAGGCAGTGCCACAGGAACACACAGTGGCTAAGCACTGAATCTCAGGTAGACCGGCCCTGGGCATGAATATGCAGAGATTCATTTTCCAGAGAGAGTGCCCCAGGCCACCCACTCCACCACAGCCTAGGGCTGGGACAGACAGGTCCTGAGAGAAGTCTACCACAGGAGGCAGCCCAGATCCCAGGCGTCAGGATAGCGACCACAGTTTCACAATGCCCCAGCCCCCAGCCCTAGCTTATTCCACACCACAGCCTTGCACTAGATCTGGGATGAACACAACAGAGAAAAGGAAGTGACTTTGAGCTCCTTCTGAGTGGAACTGTAGATGCCTACACAGACAGTGAATGAATTTTCTATGACTGCATGTGCCTCACTTGCTTCAGTAATCACCTCCTTTAGGGCAAGGCATGTACTCAAGAGCAACAGAGACTGATCAGACCTGACCTTCAGGGTTCTACTCCAACAACTAAGGAGCAGAACCTGCCCCCAACCATAGTGACAACTATTGAACAAATAAGATGCCCTCCCAGACTCTCATCCAGCATGAGATTTAGACACAACAATCACACCCCCTATCAAATGGATTAACGGTCAGCACACTCTGAGGAAAAATGTGGCTAACATCCATACCAAAATCAGTCCTAACACCAAAAATATTGGACACACACAGTCTACACAGGGACACTCCCACATAAAAATACTTCTTCAAGATCACAATAGATAACTTTCTACTAAATTCATAGAGACAGAGAAAGTTGAGTAAGATGAAAAAGCAGAGAAACTACTCCCAGTTAAAAGAACTTGAAAAATCCCTGAAACAACAAGTAATAAAACAGACCTCACCAGTCTACTAGACCAAGAGTTCAAAAAGGAGGTAATAAAAATGTTAAAGGAATTGAGAAAGGTTATCAATACAAATGCAGATCACTGTAACAATGAGCTAAACACTAAAAAGATGAGCCAATCAAAATTAGGCAAGTTAATTGCTGAGATAAAAACCAGTCTAAAAGCATTGAAGAGCAGACTAAATGACAAAGAAGAATGAATAAGGGATCTGGTAAACAGAATAATGGAAATCATCCAATCAGAACAGCAGACAGACAGACAAATTTAAAAAATAAAAGCAACATATGAGTTCTATGGGATAATATAAAGCATGCCAACCTACAGATAACAGAGTTCCAGAAGGAGAAGAGAGAGAGAAGGGGATCAAAAATGTATTCAAAAAAATTATGGATGAATATTTCCCAAATCTAAAGAAGGAAACATTTATTGAGGTACAGGAAATACAGAGGGTCCCAAATAAGATGAAAACAAACAGACCCACAGCAAGCCATATCAAAATTAAAATGGCAAACATTAAAGATAAAGAGGATTCTAAAGGCAGAAAGAGAAAAACTGTCAGTTACAAGGGAACCCCCATGAGGCTATTAGCCGATTCCCCTCTGGAAACTCTGCAGGACAGAAGGGAGTAGCATGATATATTCAAAGCCCTGAAAGGGAAATTCCTCCAAACTAAGATACTCTGCCCAGCAAGCTTATCATTTAGAATAGACAGAGAGATAAAGAATTTCTCAGACAAGTAAAAACTGTGAGAATTAAGCAATAGTAAACCTACCCTAAAAAAAAAAAAGTAAGAATGTATTGGAAAGGGAAATGAAATAGGAAAGGCAAATATATAAAAGGATTGACAATCACTTAAATAAGCCAGTACATAGATTAAGAAACAATCAAAAATTTTTGTAAAAGCCATTATAACTATAATTAACAGCAGAAGGATGAGCATGAAGCTCTAAAAATAGGATATCAAAATCACAAGATGTTGGGGAGGGGAGTATAAAAATGTAGATCATTTAGAATGTGTTTGAACTTGTATGACTATCAGTTTAAAGCAAGTAGGTATTGCTATGTGTTAACATACTTGAACTCCATGGTAACAATAAATGAAAAACATACAATAGATTCACAAAAACCAAAAAGAAATCAACTCAAGCATACTACAAAATAAAACCATTAAACTACAAAAGATAAAACAAAAAGAAGAAATAAACAAAGAAAAACTACAAAAACTGGAAAACAAGGTTTAAAATGTCAGTAAGTACATTCTTATCCATAATTACTTTAAATGTCAATGGACTAAATGCTCCAATCAAAAGACATAGAATTATAGATTGCATAAAAAAGAAGGAAGAACCTACAACATAATGCCTACAAAAGGCTCACTTCAGGGTGAAATACACACAGACTGAAAGTGAAGGAATGGAAAAAGATATTTCATGCAAATGGAAATGACAAGAAAGCAGGGGTAGCAATATCCATCAGACAAAATAGACTTTAAAACAAAGGCCATAAAGAAAGACAAAGAAGGACATTATATAATGATAAAAGAATCAATACAAGAAGAGGATATTATACTAGTTAACATATATGCACCCAATATAAGAGCACCTAAATATATAAAACAAATGTTAACAGACACAAAGGGAGAAATTGACAGGAATACAATAATAATAGGAGACTTTCACACCCCACTGACATCAATGGACAGATTATCCAGACAGAAAAATTAATAGGGCAACAGATGTCCTAGAAGACATTATAGACCAGTTGGACTTAGTTGATATCTGCAGGACACTACAAAGAAAAGAAAAAACACAAACAAAAACAAAACCCAGAATACATGTTTTTTTCAACATCTCATGGAATGTTTTCTAGGATAGATCACATACTAGGAGCAAAAGAAACCTCAACAGATTTAAGAGGATAGAAATTATTTCAAGTATCTTTCCTGACTTAGAAATTAGAAATTAGGAATCAACCACAGAAAGAAAGAGAGAAAAACAATGAATACATGGAGACTGAAAAACCTGCTACAAAAAATCCCCAAAGGGACAATGATGAAATCAAAGAAAAAATCAGGAAACACCTCAAGACAAATGATAATGAAAACAGAACCTTACAAAATCTATGAAATGGAGCAAAAGCAGTTATGAGAGGGAATTTCATACTGATAAAGGTCTTCCTCAAGAAACAAGAAAAATCTCAAATAAACAACCTAACTTACCACCTAAAAGAATTAGAAAAAGAACAAACAAAACCTAAAGTCAGCAGAAGGAAGAAAATAATGAAGATTGGAGAGGAATAAATATGATAGAGATAAAAGAAAAATAGAAAAAATCAATAAAACCAAGAACATTTTTTGAAAACACAAACAAAATCAACAAACCTCTAGCCAGGTTCACCAAGAAAAAAGAGAGAGAACAAAATAAGAAATGAAAGAGGAGAAAAAAACTGATACCACAGAAATTAAAAAATCATAAGCAAATACTATGAAATGTTATATGCCAACAAATTGGATAACCTAGAAGAAATGGACAAGTTTCTAGAAACATACAGCCTATGAAAACTGAGTCAAGAAAAAACAGACCTATCATTAGAAGTGAAATAGAATCTGTAATTTAAAAACTTCAGGCAAACAAAAGTCCAGGACTGTATGGCTTCACTGGAGAATTCTATCAAACATACAATGGAGAACTTTTACCTATTCTTTGCAAATTATTTTAAAAAATTGAAGAGGAGGGAACACTCCTAATGGTGGCTATGAATCCACCATCTCCCTGATACTAGGAAAAGACACTACAAAAAAAAAAAAAAAAGGAAAGAAAATTACTGACCAATATCTTTGATGAATATAGATGCACCAATCCTCAACAAAATATCAATATTAGCAAACTGAATCCAACAATACATAAAAAGAATCATACACCACAATCAAGCTGGAGTCATTCCAGGGTTGCAAGTATGGTTCAATGTACTCAAATCAATCAAAGTGTTATACCACAAAACAAAAGACAAAAACCACATGATCATCTCAATAGGCACAGAAAAAGCATTTGACAAAATTCAACATCCATACATGATAAAAACTCTCATCAAAGTGGATATAGAGGGAACATACCTCTACATTATAAAACCCATTTATGACAACCCCACAGCCAACGTGATACTCAATGATGAAAAGCTGAAAACTTTCCCATTAAATTCAGGAGCAAGACAAGGACGCCCACTTTCACCACTTTTATTCATCACAGTATTGGAAGTCTTAGCCACAGCAATCAAACAAGAAAAAGAATAAAAAGTATCCAAACTGGAAGGGAAGTGGTAAAAATGTCTTTATATGCAGATGGCATGATAATCTATATAGAGAATCATAAAGAATCTCCACAAAATCTATTAGAACTAATAAATGAATTCAGTAAGGTAGTAGGATAAAATATTAATATACAGGAATATGTTGCATTTCTTTACACCAACAATGAAATATCAGAGAGAGAAAGATAAAAACAATCTTGTTTAAAATGTCATCAAAAAATAAAATGCCTAGGAATAAACTTAACCAAGGAGGTGAAAGACCTAAACATTGAAAACTATAAAACATTGATAAAGGAAATTGAAGATGATTCAAAGAAATGGAAAGATATCCCATGTTCTTGGATTGAAAGAATTAATATTGTGAAAATGGCCACACTATCCAAAGCAATCTACAGACATAATGCAATCCTTATCAAAATACCCATGACATTTTTCACAGAACTAGAACAAATAATCCTAAAACTTATATGGAACCACAAAGGACCCAAAATTGCCAAAACAATCTTGAGAAAAAAGAACAAAGCTGAGGCATCACCCTTCCAGACTTCAGACAATATTACAAAGCTACAGTAATCAAAACAGTGTGGCAATAGCACATAAACAAACATAGATCAATGGAACAGAATACAGAACCCAGAAATAAACCCACACCTGCAGTCAATTAATCTTCAAAAAAGGAGGCAAGAATATATCATGGAGAAAAGACAGTCGGTTCAACAAGTGATATTGGGAAAGCTGGACAGCTACATGTAAATCAATGAAATTAGAACACTCCCTCACATGGTATACAAAAAATAAACTCAAAATTGTCTAAAGACCTACATATAAGATATGACATCATAAAACTCCTAGAAGAGAACATAGTCAAAACATTCTCTGACATAAATCATAGCAATATTTTCTTAGATCAGTCTCTCAAGGCAAAAGAAATATAAGCAAAAATAAAGAAATGAGACCTAATTGAACTTAAATCTTTTGTACAGCAAAGGAAAATGAAAAGACAACCTACAGAATGGGAGAAATTATTTGCAAACCATGCAACTGGCAAAGGGTTAATATCCAAAATACACAAACAGCTCATATGACTCAACATCAAAAAAAAAAAACAAAAAAAACAAAAACCACAAACAAACAAAAAATAGGCCGAAGACATAAATAGACATTTTTCAAAAAATAGAGACAGATGGCCAATGGGCAAATGAAAAGATGCTCAACATTGCTAATTATTAGAGAAATGTAAATCAAAACCACAATGAGGTATCACTTCACATAGCTATCATCAGAAAATCTACAAATAATAAATGCTGGAGAAGGTGAAAAAAGTGAATCCTCCTACACTGTTGGTGGGAATGTAAATTGTTGCAGCCACTATGGAAAACAGTATGGATATTCCTTAAAAAACTAAAAATGGAGCTACCATTTGATACCGCAATCCCATTCTTGGGTGTATATCCAGAAACAATGAAAACTCTAATTTGTGGAATTAGATGTGGAAGATGGCAGAGGAGTAGGAAGACGTAAAGTTCATCTCTCCCCACAAATGCATTAATTTGATCACCAGCTGAACACTAGCAGAGGACCTTGGACAAATAAAAGGACAAGAAAGATCTGCACATAAGCAGGTAGGACAAAAGAAGGGAAGAGGAAGAGGAGAGGAAGTGGGGTGGAACCTGCACCCCTTTGGGGGAGCTGAAGGAGATGAGAGTTTCCCACATCCAGGGAAGACCCCTTACTGGCGGAGAGATCAGTTGGGACAGAAGGGGAGCTTCAAGGGCTATCAGAGGAGAGCACAGCAGCTGATCTGTGGCAGTTAGGACAGAGTGAGACCTACACAGATGGTCTGTGCCACGTCCCTGTGTGCTCCACCTTGAGATGTGTGTCCACTGGTGCAAATGGGGGTTGAGTGCTGGAACATGGGGTTTGGAGAGCAGACACATGGAGAGGACTGCTGTTGGCTGCAAGGAGACAGACTGAGTGGATGTTAGTGAGGAAATCTGCAACTGGGAATGCTTGCAGAGGAAACCTGGACCACCATAGAAGTGAAGAGCCATTGTTGAGTGATGTGAAAGGGGTGGATTTGCCATTGCAGCCTCTCTCCATACATGCCAGACTCCACCTCCCTGGGAACTAAGAAGGGTCCCCACTGGGGCCAGCATTCTTGTGCCCATGGCTACTAGCTACTCCATGTGCCCTGTCCCCACCATGACTCCTGCAACCCCAGCTGCCACCACCTCTGAGTCCCTTCCTTGCCTAGGCAGAGGTGGGGCTGAAACCACAGCTGAGCCCCAGAGGCTGTAGATCTAAGGAAAAAAAGCTGAAATCTTTCCTTACAGCTGCACAAACCACAAATTGACATCCCTGTGACTGGCTTTGTAAACTCAGTGCCTACAGAACATCTGAACAGACAATGAGTGCTCCCACAGCTAAGATGGGTCTAGCTTTAGCAGCTGTACACTTTGTGGGCACATAAAATTGGGGATTGGGCCAGAGTCTGAGCTGCCCTCTTAGCACCTACAAAGGGTCCAGATACATGATTACTGCAATCCTGGGACCTGACTTCAGTGGATCTATGCTGGTGACCTGGTGAAAACAATGTCTGAGGACACCAGGGCCAATTGCCGGCATATCCATGGTTAAGATGGGGCCAAGAGCAGTGCTAACAACAGTGTAATCTGAGAGCTTACACAATGGGTGAAAAGTGACACAACAGAGCACACCCACAGGCTTGGGTGGCTTCCCTCCAAGTGGGAGTGCTCCAGTCCTGCCTACTACACACCACAGATCAGAAACAGAACAAATAAATAGATCTGGGGGTCTCTACTCCAACAACTAGGGAGGAGACTCCACCTCTGACAGGGCAATGACAACCATGGAGCAAAGGGAAGGCCCTGCTCAATATCCAGTGCAGGTTCTGGTCACCACAACATCAGTCACACCATCTATAAAGGGGATAACAGCCAGCATACACTGAGGAAAGAGGTGGCAGACATCTATACTAAAAACAACACCTGCACCAAAAAATATTAAACCCACAGAGGCTACACAGGGATGTTCCTACATGAAATAGCCCTCCAAGACAGTTTAAGATCTGGCATTAGGTGGAAAAAAACCCTAGAGTATTTAGCCTTGAAGGCTAGCAGGGCTTGAGTACAGGATATCCACATGGCTGGGGAAAACAGAGATTCTACCCTTGGAAGGCATGCACAAGGTCTCACATGTACTGGGACCCAGCACAAAGCAATACCCCCATAGGAACCTGAGTTACTCCTACCTAAGGGTCTTGGAGGGTCTCCTGGGGAGGCAAAGGTCGACTATAACTCTCTGTGAGGGCAAGGACACTGGTAGCAGAAGCCCCAGGGAATATTGATTGGAATTAGCTCTCCTAGAGGTCAACATTTTGGAACTAAGGCCCCACCCAACAACCTTCAGGCTCTAGTGTTGGAAAATCTCAGGCCAAACAACAACCAAGATAGGGACACAGCCTCGCCCATCAGAACACAGGCTACCTAAAGTCATACTGAGCTCACAGCCACCTCAAAATGCACCACTTGAAATGGCCCTGCCCATCAGAGGGACAAGACCCAGCTCCACCCACCAGAGAACAGGCACCAGTCCCTCCCACCAGGAAGCCTGCACAATACCCTGGACCAACCTCACATATGAGGGGACAGACACCAGAAGCAAGAGGAACAACAATCCTGCAGCCTGTGGAAAGGAGACCACAAACTCAGAAAGTAGACAAAATGAGAAGGCAGAGAAATATGTTGCAAATGAAGGAACAAGATAAAAACCCACAAGAGCAACTAAATGAAGAGGAGATAGGCAATCTACCTGAAAGAGAATTCAGAGTAATGATAGTAAAGATGATCCAAAATCTTGGAAAAAGAATGGAGGCACAGATCAAGAAGATACAACAAATGTTTAACAAAAAGCTAGGAGATGTAAAGAACAAACAAACAGAGATAAACAATACAATAAATGAAATGAAAAATACACTAGAAAGAATCAATAACAGAGTAACTGAGGCAGAAGAACGAATAAGTGAGCTGGAAGACAGAATGGTGGAAGTCACTGTCACAGAACAGAATAAAGAAAAAAAAAAGAAAAAAATGAGGACAGTCTCAGAGAAATCTGGGAAAATATTAAACACACCAACATTCACGTTAAAGGGGTCCCAGAAGGAGAAGAGAAAGAGAAAGGGCTTGAGAAAGTACTTGAAGATATTATAGTTGAAAACTTTGCTAACATGAGAAAGGAAACACTCACTCAAGTCCAAGAAGTGCAGAAAATCCCATACAGGATGACCTACAGAAAACATCATTCTCAATAGTGAAAAACTGAAAGCATTTCCTCTAAGATCAGGAACAAGACAAGGATGTCCACTCTCTCCACTTTTATTCAACATAGTTTTGAAAGTCCTAGCCACAGCAATAGAGAAGAAAAAGAAATAAAAGGAATCCTAGTTGGAAAAGAACAAGTAAAACTATCACTGTTTGCAGATGACATTATATTATACATAGAGAATCCTAAACTACTAGAGCTCATCAATGAATGTGATAAAATAGCAGGATACAAAATTAATGCACAGAAATCTCTTGCTTTCCTATACACTAAAAAAATAGTCAGAAAGAGAAATCAAGGAAACAATCCCATTTACCATCACATCAAAAAAATAAAATAGCTAGGAATAAACTTAACTAAGGTGGTAAAAGTCCTGTACTCAGAAAACCATAAGATATTGTTGAAAGAAATCAAAGATGACACAGACTGATGGAGAGATACACTGTGTTCTTGGATTGGAAGAATCAATATTCTCCATATGACTATACTCTCAAAGTAATCTATGGATTCAATGCAATCCCTAGCAAATTACATAGCATTTCTTACAGAATTAGAACAAAACTTTTACAATTTCTATGGAAACACAAAAGTCCCTGAATAGCCAAAGCAATCTTGAGAAAGAACAACAGAGCTGGAGGAATCAACCTCCTTGACTTCAGAGTAAACTACAAAGCTACAGTCATCAAAACAGTATGGTACTGGCACAAAAACAGACATATAGATCAATGGAACAGGATAGAAAGTCAAGAGATAAACCCATACATCTATGGTCACCTAAGCTATGACAAAGGAGCAAAGTATATACAATGGAGAAAAGAACAGAATGTTCATAGCAACACTATTTACAATAGCCAAGTCATGGAAATCACAGAAGTGCACCCTAACAGATGATTGGTTTAAGAAGTGTGGTTTATATATCAATGGAATATTACTCAGCCATAGAGAAGAATTAAAATTTTCCATTTACAGCAACACAGACAGATCTAGAGAGTATTATACTTAGTGAAGTCAGATAGAGAATGAGAATTACTATATGATATCACTTATAGGTGGAATCTAAAAAATAATACAGATGAATCTATATACAAAACAGAAACAGATTCACATAGAAAATTAACTTATGGTTACCAAAGGGGTAGTGGGGAAGGAATAAATAAGCCTATGGGATTAACATAATATACATAAGATAGATAAGTAACAAGAATTTATACCACAGGGAACAAAAAAAGTAGGCTAGTGGCTCTGAAGGAAATTGATGAACAATGACTTCTTGAAGAGTATAACACATGAGCTAGGGACTGAAATATATAATTTAAACTACCTGTTTTACAGGCAAAGGAAACTCAATGAGAAAAGACAGAATTATGTGAAACAGTGATGCCTGTCTAGAAAAGCATAGAGTATTGGGTAAGTGAGAAGAGAAATACTGAAGAAAGATCATCCTTTCAGGAGATAATTAGTAAATAGAAAAGGGTCAGAACACAGAAGGCCTTAAGGATTTGAGACTTTTTCCTGAGGGCCAATGGGAAATTATTGAAGAATTTTAAACCGTTGAGCTAACATGATCAGAATTATGTCTTAGAGAAAATATCACAGTAGCATGGAAGCAGAACTAGGGAATGAGAGATTATAGGATAAATATTAAATTAAATTAAATTAAATTGCCAATAAGGAGACATTGCTAGACAGCAAGGAAAATAGTAAAGTAATATCTACATGCTTTACCTTCATGTTTGTATCTCTTTCTGACATTTTTTAGGCTTACCAAGGCACTTCCCATATATCACTTAATTTAATCATCATAACAACCCTCAGAAGTAGAAAACATTACAGATTATTTTTAAATGGACATTCAGAAATTATGTAATTTGTTCAAAGTCTCACAGCTAATAAATAAAAGTCAACTAGGACTCAAACCGATATCAATTTATTATAGTAAAGATTGCCAACATTTATTGATTTCTCATTGGGTGTTAGACACTGTATTGTTTTAGTTATATTATTGCAACCCTTACAAAATCCCTCTGATGTATATACTAGTATGATTATTCCCACTTTATGTAAAAAGAAAAACAAAGAATTTGTATAATTTACCCCAGGTCATCCAACCAGTAACTAGCAACAGCAGATTTCAGACCTAGGACCTTGAACTACAGAGGTCATACTCTTTACAATTAAACTGGTCTGATCACAGCTACCTGAAGTTGCTTACCCTATATCAAAACTAAATCCAGACATAATTTTGAGTTATCCTCCCAGACTTTTAGCTGAAACATAGGTTATTGCATTCATTTCTGAATACTTATAAACTAAAACACTCCAAACATTATTTGTACATATTTTGGCAGGATACCAAAAATTGACTTATTTTCCAGTAAAAGATAACTTGTCTCTCAGTAATTTTAATGAAGTAATCCAACTCTCTCTTGCTCTTACCTAGTTAAAAAATAAAATAACTCATGGTCTATATTCAGTAGTTTCCATGACAATCTGATATTACACAGTATCAGATAATTGTGATCTTATACTTACTACTTTCTGCAAAGAGGTTGAAACTACAAATAGGATCTTATCAGAACTAAACAACTAAAAACACATTTAACTAGAATATGACAAGATTTTAAAGCAGCTATTAATGGTTTTCACTACAGGAATTTTCAAATTATCAGAACATCAAAACATATATTGAGTATTACTTCAGTGCCTAAAAATTTAGCAACTTCTTCTTTCAATTGTAATACTTTTGTAAAAATGCCAGTATGCAAGAGGAACAAAGAGCATCTCCTATTTCCATGTTGCCTTGTATCCTTTCTTTCATATGGTTAATGTTATGTTTTTTTTCTCATTTTACATATCTCTATTTACACATTTATTTCAAGACAGTTTTTCTAATTCCAGAAATATCAGGGATAAACATACGGGTTGAATATAATGGATCTTGTGGATGACAGGTAATTAAAAATAATTTTGCCTTTCTGTTACCTATGGCAAAATAGAGAATGGTCTTCCAGATGGAGACCCTCCCAGGTGGGTGCCTACATCCACTGATATTTCTGCTTTCATGTATCCCCTGAGCTTTCTTCTCTTAATATTTTGTGAATAGCTGGGTGGACAGAGGGAATTATGGCCATAGCATCCTGAAAGAAGATGAGCAATCTAAGGAAAGAAAATAAAGTAAGGAATAATGAAGAAAGCAGGACCTAGTGAGAGTCAGAATGACTCTTTGCAGGTTATGCAGCCAACATGTTCCAAGGCAGATTCCAACTCTTTTGAGTTGGTTGTGTCTAATATATGACACGAAGATAGCTTGCTGTTAACAATATCAACTGGGCAAAAACACTCAAGAAAGTCTGAAAAATATTGTTTTCTTTTGTTGTGAATTAATTTCAACCTAAAATATGAAGTCTGAAAAAAAAAAGACATGTTTTCTCACAGATAAAAATATATGGTAGTAGAACATGCCACCAGTGTACCCTATCTCCCTTTTAGTTTAATGATCTGGGTGAGTTTTTTCAATTCCAAATCCTCAAGTTTCTTACATGCGAAATAGGAATAAAAGAGGCTACTTCATTGGAAGAGTATCAGCTGATGCACATAAATATTTTGGCTCATAGTACATTTTCAATAAATGTTAAGAGGAATAGAAAAAAGAATTATTTTTGTTATAGTTGTTTTTAGATTCTAGGTAGGAAAATAATAGGAAGTTTTTGTAAACTCATTTCTGATTAAGAATGCTAGAAGGCAACATAATGCTTTGCAATGAGAAAACTTAAGGAATGAACTTTGGTCACATTTTAAGAAAGAAAAATAAAATGGGAGAACTACACATTGACATAATGAAAATTTATTTTGAGTCAGATAAACTGATAAGCATTTCAAATCATAATTATTATATAATTAGAAAAGTTAAAAGCAATGAGATAAACTTTTACATTTTAAACACACCAAGAAACAGCCAAGATGGTGAGGTAGGAACATACTGAGCTCAGTTCCTCCCATGCGTACACCAAAATTACAACAGTTTACAGAGAAATAATCAATGAGAATGACCTGAAGACTAGCAGAAAAAAAACTTTTACAACTAAAGATATAAAGAAGGAACTACAATGAGATACTAGGAGAGGCAGGGTATAGTTAAGTCCCCCAGTCAATGACCCAAGAACAGAAAGATAATTACAATTGCAGAGATTCTCCCCAAGGACCATGGGGTCCAAGCCTCACATCAGGTTCCTCAGCCCGGGGTTCCTGCACTAAGAAGGTAAGCCCCCAGAACATCAGATGTTGAAGGTCGTAGGCGCTTACTTTTGGGAGAGTCAGAGGGCTGTAGGGAATAGAGACTTTGCTCTTAAGGGTACACACAAAATATCACACACTCCAACACTCATAGTAGAAGCAGTAATTTGAAAGAAGCTTGGCTCAGACACACTTGCTGATCTTGGAGAGTCTCATGGAGAATCAGAAGGCAACTGGAACTCAACCTGGGGACATAGACACCAGCAACAGTCACTTTTGGGAACTTGCCCTACCATGAGGACACTGGCGCTGCAAGCACCGTTTTGCAATCTTTCCTCTAGCTTATTGGCCTTGGGACCCATCTCCACCCACCATGCAGTACTCACTAGCCCTGGGATGCCCCAAGCCAAGCAGCTAGCCAAGTGAAGACATAGCCTCAGTCACCAGCAGATAAGCAGTTGTATAATCCCCTGAGCCCCAAGCCACCACAGGACCTGGAACCACCACCAGAGCGCCTAGGACTTGGCCTCACCCACCACTGAGCAGACAATAGCCGAGGGACACCCTCATCCCTGGCTCTGCCCATCATCAGGCCAATATCAGCTCCCAGACATCTTAGGCCCTTCAGCCAGTTCCCCAGGAATGGTCCCATCCTCTATCAGGTCAACACTAGCTCCAAGGACCACTGGCCCTACAGCCAGCCACACCAGGGACCAGATACACCCACCAGTGGGCCTCAGCATCTCCAGGGCTCTGCAACCGGCCAACTCATGACCCATCCCCACTCATCAGTAAGCTGGCAGCCTTCCCCCTAAGCAGGCCCTGGAATACAACTGGATGGGGGGCCAACCAAGCTGACCAGCACACCCACAGTAGTCAGCCCAATGCAACATACATAGGACACACACAGCACACATAGAGAGCATGCCTAGAGCACATAGCTCTGGTGACCAGAGGGGAATATGCTGTTGGGCCCTGTAGGGTGTCTCCTACTTAAGGCCATTTCTCCAAGATAAGGATATGTAGCCAACCTACCAAATACATAGAAATAAGAACAGCAAATTAGGCAAAATGAAGCAACAGAAGAATGTGTTTCAAATGAAGGAATAGTATAAAAACTCTCATGAAGCACTAAGTGAAGTGGAGATAAGCGATGTACTCGATAAAGAGTTCAAAGTAATGATCATAAAGATGCTCAAAGAACTCAGGAGAAGAATGAATGAACACAGTGAAAAGTTAGAATTTTCTAAGAAAGAGTTAGGAAAAATAAAGAAGAACGAAACAGAGCTGAAGAATACAATAACTGAAATAAAAAATACATCAGAAAGAATCAACAGTTGTTTAGGTGATAAAGAGGAATGGACCAGTGAACTGTAAGACAGAATAGTAGAAATCACTTAAGCTGAACAGAAAAAAGAAAAAAAGGGAATTAAAAAAAATGAGAACAGTTTAAGAGACCTCTGGGACAATGTCAAGTATACTAACATTCACATTATAGGCATCTCAGAAGGATTAGAGAGAGAGAGAAAAGGGGCAGAGAACATATTTGAAAACATAATAGCTGAACACTTCCTAACCTGGGACAGGAAAGTAATATCCAGGTTCGGGAAACACAGAGAGTCCCAGACAAGATGAACCCAAAGAGGTTCACATCAAGGTGCATTTTACTTAAAATTGCACTGTTGGTGTGATGTAAATTGTGCAGGCACTATGGAAAATATTATGGAGGTTCCTTACAAAACTAAAAACAGAACTACTGTATGATCCAACAGTTCCACTCCTGGGTATAAATAAGAAGAAAACAAGAAACACTAATTTGAAAAGATGTCTGCACCGTTGTATTCATTTCAGCTTTATTTACAATAGCCAAGTTATGGAAGCAACCTAAGTTCTAATCAATAGATGAATGCATAAAAAAGATGTGGTATGTATATATACAATAGATTACTACTCAGCCATACACAAGAATGAAATTTTGCCATTTGTGATAGCATGGATGGACCTAGAATGTATTATGTTAAGTGAAATAAGTCAGTCAGTGAAAGACAAAGGACATATGATTTCACTTACATGTGGAATCTAAAAAACAAATGAACAAATATAATAAAATAGAAACAGAGTCTTAGATACAGAAAATCAACAGGTGGTTTTCAGGGGCTGGGGAGTGGGGGGATGAGAGGAATAGGAGAGGCAGAAAGAAGTATAGTTTTCCAGTTACAAAATAAATGAATCATAGGTATGAAATATATAGTGTGGGGAATATAGTCAATGATAATGTAATATCTTTGTGTGGTGAAAGATGGTAGCTAGACTTATTGTGGTGATCCTTTTGGGATGTATGGAAATACCAAATAACTGTGTTGTGCACCAGGAACTAACGTAGTGTTATAAGCCAATTATACTTCAAAAACAAAGAAACAAACAAACAAACACGTAGAAAAATAAATCAGATTTATGGTTACCAGAGGTGGGGGAGCGAATTGGGTGGGGGAGAAAGGGAATTGGATTGAAGGTGGTCAGAAGTTAAAAACTTCCAATTATAAGATAAATAAATGTTTGGGATGTAATGTAAGACAGGACTGATATAATTAACACTGCTGTATGTTGTATATCAAAGTTGTTAAGAGAGAATATCCTAAGAGTTCTCATGACAAGGAAAACATTTTCTTCTTTTCAAAAAATTTTGTTTTTGAAATAAAACAAAACATTATAGTTGTTTTAGTTATATAAACAAACTATATAACTAAACATAGTTATGGTGGTAATAATTTAAAGATGTATTACGGCAAATTATGCTCTATACCTTAAACTTATCAACATATAGTTCTGTATGTCTATTATATCTCAATAAACCTGAAATTAACAAATACATAAATAAGATCTAAAAAGAAACAAACAAAAAGAAATGTAATCTCAGTAGACCTATATAGTTTGTGTTTTACAGTGTTGTTTTATTTTGAGTAACATGGACAGGTGGTTAAGGAAGGTTAAATATTTTCAGTGCTTAAAATCTCCAAAGGTCTGCATCTGGCCCTAGTACCAGAGAAATACCACCTCACTCTAGTCCCAGCTCCTATGGCATGCTTCAAACCCCACCTCGCATTCTTCACCAACCAGGTCTACCCGCCTTATCTCTTTTCAGAGGGTGGTTGGAATGCTGGCTTCCACTTCCTCAGATACTATATGAAGGTGAGCTGGGAAATGAGAGCAAAAAACTGACAGTTTTCCTCCAATTAATTCACAGTTAAATTTTATTTTCTTAGAGATTTTGACACTTTTACAGCTTGTTTTGTATCATAAGGTACATTGTATGCTTTCTTAAGCACATTAACACTTGCATATTTTTATGTAATTTAAAAACTCAATGAGAGTCAATAAATGTTTTAATTAACCATAATTTTAAAACATCTATGAAAAGTATAGTTTATATTTGCTTTAAAGTCATATTAATTTTAACTTTAAAAAAGTTTAAATGCTAATTTTTCTTGTTATTTTAACTCAAGTCACATGATTAATTACACTTAAGTATCAATATATTACATTGAATAAGAAGTTAACCCCCACTACCCAGTACCTTGCCTGAACATTTCTCATAATTATGTTAATGTTTAAATACAAATATTTTGGAAAAAAATTCTCTAAGTTGTAGTTAAATGCTTTGAGGATGTAATGAATGAATATACTTTAAGTTGTTTGACTTAATTAAGACTGCTTATCTTTCCTATTTTCCTAATTTCCAAGCATAAATTGGCTTGTTTTGGGAAAACCCTTTGATATGCCTTAGTGTTTTCCTGTAGTTTGAACTCAGTTTGTAGTTTTTGATCTTGCTTTTGAAGTATTTAAAAAATAAGTCTTAAAATCTCTTTTTATTTTTTTCCAGTTATTTTTATTTTATTTTTCAACTATGTTGTTATCTTTATTTTTTTCACAGTTTTTTAAAAAAATTTATTGGAGTATAGTTGCTTTACAATGTTGTGTTACTTTCTGCTGTACAGCAAAGTGAATCAGTTATGCACATACATATATTCCCTCTTTTTTAGATTTCCTTCTCATTTAGGCCACCACAGAGCATTGAGTAGAGTTCCCTGTGCTCTACAGTAGGTTCTCATTAGTTATCTATTTTATACAAAGTAGTGTATATATGTCAATCCCATTCTCCCAATTCATCCGCCCCCCTTCCCCCTTGGTATCCATAACTTTGTTCTCTACATCTGTGTCTCGATTTCTCCTTTGCAAATAAGTTCATCTGTACCATTTTTCTAGAATCCACATGTAAGTGATATTATATGATATTTGTTTTTCTCTTTCTGACTTACTTCACTCTGTATGACAGTCTCTAGGTCTATCCATGTCTCTGTAAATGGCACTATTTCATTCATTTTTATGGCTGAGTAATGTTCCATTGTATATATGTACCACAACTTTTTGTTGTGTTCTTCTTCTCCAATAAATTTTATTCAAACAGCCCTCCCCAATTTTCTCCTAATCCCTAGTAAAAGCTTACCTTCCCTTTGTCTCTTTGGACTTGCCTATGGATTATCATGGTTTACATTTTTCTTTTTTTTTTTCTGATGACCTTGGGTGCTTTTTATTTTTTAACGTCTTTATTGAAGTACAATTGCCCCACAATGGTGTGTTAGTTACTGCTTTATAACAAAGTGAATCAGCTATACATACACACATATCCCCATATCTCCTTCCTCTTGCATCTCTTTCCCACCTTCCCTATCCCACCCCTCTAGGCAGTCACAAAACACAGAGCTGATCTCCCCGTGCCATGCAGCTGCCCCCCACCAGCCATCCATTTTACATTTGGTAGTGAATATATGTCCATACCAGTTCTCGCACTTGGTACCAGCTTACCCCTCCCCCTCCTTGTGTCCTCAAGTCCATTCTCTATGTCTGCGTCCCTATTCCTGTCCTGTCCCTAGGTTCTTTAGAACCTTTTTTTTTAGATTCCATATATATGTGTTAGCACACACTATTTGTTTTTCTCTTTCTGACTTACTTCACTCTATATGACAGATTCTAGGTCCAACCACCTCACTAAAAATAACTCAATCTTGTTTCTTTTTATGGCTGAGTAATATTCCATTGTATATATGTGCCACATCTTCTTTATCCATTCACCTGTTGATGGACACTTAGGTTGCTTCCATGTCCTGGCTATTGTAAATAGAGCTGCAATGAACATTGTGGTACATGACTCTTTTTGAATTATGGTTTTCTCAGGGTATATGCCCAGTAGTGGGATTGCTAGGTTATATGGTAGCTCTATTTTTAGTTTTTTAGGGAACCTCCGTACTGTTCTCCATAGTGTCTGTACCAATTTACATTCCAACCAACACTGCAAAGGGTTCCCTTTCCTCTGCACCCTCTCTAGCATTTATTATTTGTCAATTTTTTATGAAGGCCACTCTGACCAGTGTGAGGTGATACCTCATTGTACTTATGGTTTGAATTTCTCTAATAATTAGAGATGTTAAGCATCCTTTCATGTGCCTCTTGGCCATCTGTATATTTTCTTTGGAGAAATGTCTATTTAGGTCTACCACATAGTTTTTGATTGTTTGTTTTCTTGATATTGAGCTGCATAAGCTTTTGTTTTCTTGGAGATTAATCCTTTGTCAGTTGCTTTGTTTGCAAATATTTTCTCCCATTCTGAGGGTTGTCTTTTCATTTTGTTTGTGTTTTCCTTTACTTTGCAAAAGCTTTTAAGTTTAATTATGTCCCAATAATTTATTTTTGTTTTTATTTTCATTACTCTAAGAGGTTGGTCAAAAAAGATCTTGCTCTGATTTATTTCAAAGAGTGTTTATCCTATGTTTTCCTTTAAGAGTTTCATAGTGTCTGGTCTTACATTTAGGTCTTTATTCCGTTTTGAGTTTATTTTTGTGTATGGGGATAGGGAGTGTTCTAATTTCATTCTTTTACATGTAGCTGTCTGGTTTTTCTAGCATCACTTATTGAAGTGTCTTTTCTTCATTGTATATTCTTGGCTCTTTTAATAGATTCATTGACCATAGGTGCATGGGTTTATCTCTGGGCTTTCTATCCTGTTCCATTGATCTATGTTTCTGGTTTTATGCCAGTATCATACTATCTTGATTACTGTAGCACTGTAGTATAGTCTGAAATCAGGGAGCCTGATTCCTCCACCTCAATTTTTCTTTCTCAAGATTGTGTTGGCTTTTCAGTTTCCATACAAATTGTAAAATTTTTTGTTCTAATTCTGTGAAAAATGCTATTGGTAATTTGATAGGGATTTCATTGCATCTGTAGACTGCTATGGGTAGTATAGTCATTTTCACAATATTGTTTCTTCCAGTCCAAGAACATGGTATGTCTTTCCATCTGTTTGTGTCATCTTTGACTTCTTTCATCAGTATCTTATAGTTTTCTGTGTACAGGTATTTTGTCTCTTAGGTAGGTTTGTTCCTAGGTATTTTATTCTTTTGTTGTGATGGTAAATGGGATTGTTTCCTTAATTTTTGTTTCTGATCTTTCATTGTTAGTGTATAGGAATGCAAGAGATTTCTGTGTATTAATTTTGTATACTTCAACTTTAACAAATTTATTGATAAGCTCTAATAGTTTTCTGGTGGTCTGTTTAGAATTTTCGACGTATAGTATCATGTCGTCTGCAAACAGTAGCGGTTTTACTTCTTTTCCAGTTTGGATTCCTTTTATTTTTTTAATTCTCTGATCACTGTGGCTAGGACTTCCAAAACTACGTTGAATAAATGTGGTGAGAGAGGACATCCTTGTCTTGTTCATGATCTTAGAGTAAATGCTTTCAGTTTTACACTATTGAGAATGATACTTGCAGTGGGTTTTTTGTATATGTCCTTTACTGTGTTAAGGTATGTTCCCTCTCTTCCCACTTTCTGGAGAGTTTCTATCATAAATGGGTGTAGAATTTTATCAAAACTTCTTCAGCATTTATTGAGATGACATATGGCTTTTATACTTCAGTTCGTTAATGTGGTGTATCACATTGATTGTTTTACTTATGTTGAAGAATCCTTGCATCCCTGGGATAAATCTCACTTGATCATGGTTTATGATCCTTTTAATGTGTCATTGGATTCTGTTTGCTAGTGTTTTGTGGAGGAGTTTTGCATCTATGTTCATCAGTGATATTGGCCTATAATTTTCTTTTTTTGCAATATCTTTGTCTGGTGATGGTGGTCTCATAGGATGAACTTGGGAGTGTTCCTCCTTCTGCAATTTTTGGAAGAGTTTGAGAAGAATAGGTGTTAGCTATTCTCTAAATGCTTGTTAGAATTTACCTGTGAAGCCATCTGGTCCTGGATTTTTGTGTGTTGGAAGATTTTTAGTCACAGTTTCAATTTCATTACTTGCAATTGACCTGTTCATATTTTCTACCTTTACCTGGTTTAATACTGGAGGGTTGTACTTTTCTAAGAATCTGTCCATTTCTTCCAATTTGTCCATTCTGTTGGCATATAGTTGCTGTAGTAGTCTCTTTTTATCCTTTGTATTTCTGTGTTGTCAGTTGTAACTTCTCCTTTTTCATTTCTAATTTTATTGATTTGAGTCATCCCCCTTTTTTTCTTGATGAGTCTAGCTAAAGGTTTGTCAATTTTTTTTTATCTTCTCAAAGAACCAGATTTTAGTTTTATTGATATTTTCTATTGTTTTTCTCATCTTTATTTCATTTATTTCTGGTCTGATCTTTATGTTCTGTCCTTCTACTAACTTTGTGTTTTGTTTGTTCTTCTTTCTTGAGTTGCTTTAGTCATAAGTTTAGGTTGTTTATTTGAGATTTTTCATGTTTCTTGAGGTAGGATTGAATTGCTATAAATTTCCATCTTAGAACTGCTTTTGCTGCATCCCATAGGCTTTGTGTGTCATGTTTTCATTGGCAGTTTTTTCTAGGTTTATTTGATTTCCTCTGACTTTTTCATTGATCCATTGGTTATTGAATAGCATATTGTTTAGCCTCAATTTGTTTGTGTTTTTTACATTTTTTTCCCTATAATTGGTTTCTAATCTCATAATGTTGCAGTCAGAATAGATGCTTGATATGATTTCAATATTCTTAAATTTACAGAGGCTTGATTTGTGACCCAAGATATGATCTACCCAGGCAAATGTTCCATGTGCACTTGAGAAGAAAGTGTATTCTGCTGCTTTCGGGTAGAATGTCCTGTAAATATTAATTAAGTCTATCTGGTTTAATGTGTCATTTAATGCTTGTGTTTCCATATTAATTTTCTGTCTGTATGATCTGTCCATTGTTGTAAGTGTGGTGTTAAAGTCCTCCACTATTATTGTGTTACTGTTGATTTCCCATTTTACAGCCATTAGCATTTGCCTTAGGTATTGAGGTGGTCCTATGTTGGGTGCATAAATATCTACATTTGTTATATCTTCTTCTTGGATTGATCCCTAGATCATTAGTAGTGTCCTTCCTTGTCTCTTATAACAGTCTTTATTTTAAAGTCTATTTTGTCTGATATGAGTATTGTTACTCCAGTTTTCTTTTGATTTCCATTTGCATGGAATATTTTTTCCATTCCCTCACTTTCAGTCTGTATGTATCCCTAGGTCTGAAATGGGTCTCTTGTAGACAGTATATATACAGGTCTTGTTTTTGTATTCATTCAGCCAGTCTATGTCTTTTGGTTGGAGCATTTAATCCATTTACATTTAAGGTAATTATCAATATGTTATGTTCCTATTGCCACTTTCTTTTTTGTTTAGGGTTTGTTTTAGTATGTCTTTTTTTTTTTTCTTCCTTTCCTCTTTTGTTCTCTTCCCTGTGTTTCCCACCTAGAGAAGTTCCTTTAGCAATTGTTGGAAATCTGGTTTGGTGGTATTGAATTTTCTTAGCTTTTGCTTGTCTGTAAAGCTTTTGATTTCTCTATTGAATCTGAATGAGACCCTTGCTGGGTAGAGTAATCTTAGAGTAAAAAAAAGTAATTTTTTCCCTTTCATCACTTTAAATATATCCTGCCTCTCCCTTCTGGCCTGCAGAATTTCTGCTGAAAAATCAGCTGATAACCTTATGGGGTTTCCCTTGTATGTTATTTGTTGATTTTCCCTTGTTGCTTTTAATAATATTTTTTGTATTTAATTTTTGTTATTTTGATTATTATATGTGTCAGTGTTCCTCCTTGAGTTTATCCTATATGGGAGTCTTTGCAGTTCCTGGACTTGGGTGACTATTTCCTTTCCTATATTAGGGAAGTTTTCAACTATGATATCTTCTATATTTTCTCAGGCCCTTTCACTATTTCTTCTTCTTCTGGGACCCCTATAATTCAAATGTTGTTGAGTTTAATTCTGCCCCAGAAGCCTCTGACTGTTCTCATTTCTTTTCTTTCTTTTTTTGAAATTTTTATTGGAGTATATTTACTTTACAATGTTGTGTTAATTTCTACTGTACTGCAAAGTGAATCAGCTATACATATACATATAGCCCCTCTTTTTTGGATTTCCTTCCCATTTAGGTCACCATAGAGCAATGAATAGAGTTCCCTGTGCTATACAGTAGGTTCTCATTAGTTATCTATTTTATATATAGTGTCAATAGAGTATATATGTCAATTCCAGTCTCCCAATTCATCCCACCCCTCCTTCCCCCCTTGGTATCCACACTTTTGTCTCTAAGTCTTTGTCTCTATTTCTGCTTTGTAAATGAGATTGTCTATATAATTTTTTCAGATTCCACATATGTGTGTTAATAAATGACATTTGATTTTTCTCTTTCTGACTTACTTCACTCTGTATGATTGTCTCTAGATCCATCCACATCTCTACAAATGACCCAATTTCATTCCTTTTTATGGTTGAGTAATATTCTATTGTATATATTTACCACATCTTCTTTATCTATTCCTCTGTTGATGGACATTTAGGTTGTTTCCATGTCCTGGATGTTGTAAATAGTGTTGCAATGAACATTGTGGTGCATGTGTCTTTTTGAATTATGGTTTTCCCTGGGTATATATGCCCAGTAGTGGGATTCCTGGGTCATATGGTAGTTTTATTTTTACTTTTTTAAGGAACCTCCATACTGTTCTCCATAGTAGCTGTATCAATTTACATTCCCACCAACAGTGCAAGAGGGTTCCCTTTTCTCCACACCCTCTCCAGCATTTATTGTTTGTAGATTTTGAGATGATGGCCATTCTGACTGGTGTAAGGTGATATCTCACTGTAGTTTTGATTTGCATTTCTTTTCATTCTTTTTTCTTTATTCTGTTCTGCAGCAGTGATTTCCACCATTCTGTCTTCCAGGTCACTTATCTATTCTTCTTCTTCAGTTATTCTTCCATTAATTCCTTCTAGTATATTTTTCATTTCAGTTATAGTCTTGTTCATCTCTGTTTGTTTGTTCTTTATTTCTTCTAGGTCTTTGCTAAACTTTTCTTGTATCTTCTCGATTCATGCCTCCATTCTCTTTCTCACATCTTGGATCATCTTTACTATCCTAACTCTGAATTCTTTTTCAGATAGATTGCTTATGTCCTCTTCATTTAGTTGTTCTTGTAGGTTTTTATCTTGCTCCTTCATCTGCAACATATTTCTTTGTCATCTCATTTTTTCAAGCTTATTGTGCCTGTAATCTCCTATCTGCAGGCTGCAGGATCATAGTTCCCCTTGCTTTTGGTGTCTACCCCCTGGTGGGTGAGTTTGGTCCATTAGCTTGTGCTGTTATCCCCTTGATAGGGAGTGTGGTTGGTGTTGTGTTGAACAGAGCCCACCCTAGATATTGAGTGCTGCCTCTTCTTTGCTGCCTCTACCTTGTCAGGGATGCGGTCTGTACCTTAGTTGTTGGAGTAGAGGCCCCCAGATCTGTTTCTGTGAGGTAGATGGGATTGGATCACTCCCCTTGGTAGAGCAGCTCCACCGGATGTATTCATATGTGATTGTGTCCCATTGTGTCCCCTTTCACCTGTTGTGCAGGCTCACAAAATATACTGCTGTAACTGCTTTTGGACCTGCCTTAACTTTGAGTATGTCAGCAATTGCCCCTGCTGTCTCTCAGGCATTGTTATCACCCAGTCATTGGCACGGGTCCACTGAGTTTAGGTCCCAGTAATGTGTTAATCATATACCTGGACCTACTGTGTGGGCTATGTAGGCAGCTTGAATTCTGGTCTGGCCCTACCCTCATGTGTACATGCCCACAGAGCCCACAACTACTAAAGCCAGACCCATGATAGGGGGTTTGACTGGTGTGGTGACAAAAGTCTGCCCTGGATACTGAGCAGGACCTCTCTTTTGCTCTGTGGTTGTCACTGGCCTATCAGGGGCAGGGTCTGCTCCCTTGTTGTTGGAGTATAGAGGTCCCCAGATCTTCTTCTTAGCTGTGTTTCTGATCTGTGGTGTGAGGTAGGTGGGGTTGGAGCACTCTCACTGGGATGGAAGCTACTGAGTATTTATCCTCCAGAGCTATTCACCTGTGAGTGTGCTCTGTTGTCACCTTTCACCTGTTGTGCAATGTCTCAGATTATGCTGACGTTGGTACTACTCTAGGTCTCCCTTAATTGTGGATATTCTGGCAATTTGCCCTGGTGTCTCTCAGATGTTGCTTTTGCCAGGTCACCAGAGTAGATGCACTGAAGTCAGATTCCAGGATTGCAATAATGGATCTGGACCTGTTGTGGGTGTTAGGGGGGAAGCTCAGACTTTAGCCTGGCCTAGCCCACATGTGTATGGGTCCACAAAATCTACAATTGCTAAAGCTAGGTCCATCTTTGTTGTGGGAGCACTTGTCCATTCAGATGTTTTGTAGGTGCTGAGTTTTTCCAAGCCAGTAATGGGGAAGTCAATTCATGGCTTGTGCAGCTATGAGGAGATTTCAGCTTTTCTTCCTTAGTTGCATGGCCCCTGGGGCTCAACTGTGGTTTTAGCTCCACCTTTGTGTGTGGGCCACCCACAGGGTCTGCTCCTGAGGCTGCCCTGGAGCACCCATGTCTGCCCCAGTGATGACAGGGTGTAGAGATTGCACAGCTCCTGAGGTAGTTGGAGCCCCAGCAGTGACAGGTGCATGGGGGAGTGAACAGACAAGAGAGATCTGACCCTGTCGATGATAAGGAGTGTGGGGAGGCTGGTGGCCACAGGCGTGAGAGACCTGGCCCTGGTGGGAGACTTTCTGAGCTCCTGGCTACAGGCACGATATGGCCAGCCCTGGCCAGGGCCTTTTCTCATACCTGGTGACAGACACGTGACGGCCAGCCCCAATGGAGGCCTTTCTTAGTGCCTGGGGGCCAGGGGCTGGCGAGTGGAGAGAGAGGCTGCAATGGAAGCTCCACCTCCTGTGTGTCATTCAATAATGGTGTCTTGCTTCTATGGAAGCCGGGCTTTCTTCCACAGGCATTCCTGGTTGTGGATTTCCTCACTTCTGTTCCCTCAGTCTGTCTCCTCTCACCCAGCAGCAGTCCTCTCCCTGGGTTTGCTCTCCAATCCCCATGTTCCAGCCTCCAGCCTCCAGCCCCCATGCATACTGGTGGACACACATCCCAGGCTGGGCACATAGGACTGTGGCACAGACCATCTGTGTAGATCTCACTCTGTCCTGCTTGCCACAGATAGGCTGTTTCCCTTTCCTCTGACAGCTCCAGAAGCTCTCCTGTCCCACCTGATCTCCCCATCAGTGAGGAGGTTTCCCTGGATGCAGGAACCTCTCCACTCCTTCAGCTCCCCTCAACCCCGGGGGCACAGGCCCCATCCCACCTCCTCTTCTCTTCTTTTTCCCTTCTTCTTTCTTTCATCCTACCTAGTTACATAGGGATCTTTCTTGTCCTTTCTGGTGTCCAAGGTCTTCTGCTAGTGTTCAGCCAGTGCTCTATGAGAACTGTTCTATCTGTAGATGTATTCTTGAGCATTTGTGGAGAGAGATGAATTCCACATCCTCCTACTCCTCCACCATCTTGCTTTCCTCCAAGAAAAAGATTTTAATATAAGTTCCATTTTTTATCCAGGAGTGAATAAATATTATACTTTAGATAATAATAAAATTAAAAAATTTTTCCCCCAACATTATACCTCTGGTATGTTTATCCTCTGTGATGAAATACTTATATGGCCTGCATGAGAAAATACATACATGTGAAGTAAACGAAGGTCTTTGTTTTTAAGTCAGGAAAATAATCAATGTGCTTTAGAATTCTGATGAGATATGCCTCAAGTTTTGTAAGGAAGACATGTACTTATTCTTTTTAGATTTCCATTTTTAGGTGTAACACTTTATATTACATTGAGAGCTATTAGTAAGTTAAGGTTATGAAGTCCTCATGCTACAGAGGCTGAACAATAATCATAAAGAGACCTATTATTTAAAGAGATTTGGAGTGAATTCAGATATGGGAAGGTCAATTTTTTTGACCCTGCCCCATACTTCACTTCTCTACCAGTTATCTTTTATTATCTTCTTAAGGCACAAGAGTTTTGTATGGCTATAATTTTTATAATTGTTCTTCTCTGATTTCCTTTGTTCTTGTAGTTTCCAAACAAATTGCTTTATAACGATGGTTTCCAAACATGGAACCCTGTTTCACTTGATCATCCAGTCAAAATTGGCTTGTTCAAGGATAGCTGACTCATCAGCAGTAGATGGAGTCCAAGGCCAGTTTCCCTAGCCCCCCATAAATTCTTATTTATTTATTTATTTTGAATTTTATTTTATTTTTTTATACAGCAGGTTCTTATTAGTTATCTATTTTATACATATTAGTGTATATATGTCAATCCCAATCTCCCAATTCATCCCACCACCACCACCCTATAAACTCTTGACTATTAAGAATCATCTTTATCTTGTTCACAGCTGTGTCCTTGGTACTTAGCCTAATGTATTGCACACAACAGGATTCTCTGTTTACAAAATAAATAAATAAATAACTATAATGTTAAGAAATGTACTGGAAACTATAATTCAGTGGCTAGAGGGCCAACAAATAACTTGGTTTAGGTGGAAGAAGTGCAAGACCAGGAAATAGAAAATTTGAGAATTCATCCTGGGTTTGCTCCTTAGTCTAATAATAATAATGTCAGTGATACAAGTGATGATGATGATGATCATGATAATGATGGTATCTCACAGTTATCCCACACTTAAAACTGATTAATCCTGGACTAAGTGGCACACATTGTCTTATTTAATTCTCACAAAACTCTATAAGTTAGATACTATAGATATTCCATTTTACAGATGAGGAAAGGGAAGCTTAGGGAAGTTAAGTAACTTGTCTAATGCCATATACTACAGAGTGGTGGAACTCTGGACCTGGAAAATGTTAAATCAATATAACTGAAAGTCCAAAGCTTAGAACTCAACTTCAATTTACCTGCAATTTCTCATGGTTTCCAAACTTTGTGGTTAGTTTCGCCTTCAGTCCAGTTTCCATTATGGTAGTAAAATGGTTGTCAGTAGTTACATAAGGCTACAAGTCTCCTTTGTCACTTACTACTAGAAGAGAGAACACTTTTCTTTTCCAGACATCCTCAGTAAATGTCTCTTTGTCCTCAATTAAGTCATGTGTTCAGGCCTGAATCAATTACTATGACCATGGGAATAAACTCAATCAAGGTCAAGCTAGAAGTACAGTTAGCTTCTCTCAAGCTACATGAATCCCAGCTAAATTCTGGGAAGGCAATCAATAGTTATATATCGCACACTTATAGACATAAAGTATTGTTTTAATAGTCTTATTTATTAAATATATAGACTGAAGACCTTCCCTAAGTAGAACAATGTAATTTTTTAAAAAAATTATTTATTTATTTTTGGCTGAATTGGGTCTTTGTTGCTGCACACAGGCTTTCTCTAGTTGTGGTGAGCAGAGGCTACTCTTCCTTGTGGTGCACGGGCTTCTCACTGCAGTGTCTTCTCTTGTTGTGGAGCATGGGATCTAGGCATGAGGGCTTCAGTAGAGTGGCTCGCAGGCTCTAGAGCACAGGCTCAGCAGTTGTGGCTTGCGGGCTCTAGAGTGCAGGCTCAGTAGTTGTGGTACACGGACTTAGTTTCTCTGTGGCATGTGGGATCTTCCCAGACCAGGGCTCAAACTCATGTCCCTTGCATTGGTAGGTGGATTCTTAACCACTGAGCCACCACGGAAGTCCCAGAACAATGTAATTTTATAAAAATTAATTAATCTCTTAACACAAATATGTTTTATTTTTCCTAGCTTTATTGAGATAAAGTTTACATATAACATTGTGTAAGTTTAAGGTGTACAACGTGTTGATTTGGTACACTTGTATATTGTGAAATGATTACCACAGTAGCATTAGTTAACAGCCCCACCACCTCACATAATTACCATTTTCTTTTTTGTGGTGAAAACATTTAAGATCTACTTTCTTAGCAAGTTTCAAGTATATAATATTGTCAGCTATATAAATAGATTATTGTTTATTTGATGAAGGACATTGTATGGAGTTGAATAGTGTCTCTCCAGAATTCTTGTTCATCCAGAACCTCAGAGTATGAACTTATTTGGAAATGTAGTCTTTGCAAGTGTAATTTGTTAAATTAAGATGAGGTCATACTGCATTATGGTGGAACCTAAATCCAATAACTGGTGCCATGTGCTATGGTCTGAATGTTTGTGTCCCTGAAAAACTCATGTGTTGAAATTCTAAAGCCCAATGTGAGGATATTAGAAGGTGGGGCCTTTGGAAGGTACTTAGGCAATGAGGGTGAAACCCTCATGAATGGGATTAGTTCCATTACAAAAGAGGCTCCAAAGAGCTAGTTGGCTCCTTATACCATGTAAGGTAACAATAGGAAGTTTGAAACCTGGAAGGGAGCTCTCACCTACCAGACTGTGCTGGCACCCTGATCTTGGACATCCAGCCCCCAGAACTGTGAGAAATAAATGCCTGTTGTTTATAAGCCACCTAGTTTCTGGTATTTTGCTATTGCAGCCTGGCTGGACTAAGACACCATGTGAACACACAGATAAACAGAGACATACAGAGGGAAGAAGGACATGTGACAGTTGAGGCAGAGATTAGAGTTATGCTGCCACAAGCCAAAGAACATCAGGAGCTACAAGAAGCTGCAAGAGGCAAGGAAGAATCTTTTCTTAGAGCCTTCAGAGGAAGCCAACACCTTGATTTAAGACTTTTAAGCTAAAAAACTGTGAGATAATAAATTTCTGTTGTTTGAAGTCATCCAGGTTTTGTGCTTTGTTGTGGAAGCTCTGGGAAACTAATATGGATTCCATGGACAGATATATCAGACAGATGGTGTAATGGAAGACTATATATGCACAGTCTAAAACTGACAAAGCACTTAACATCCAGAATGTCCAAGACCCTCATTCAAATCAACCAGAAAAAAAAAATAGAAAAAAGGTGAATACAAGATATGAACAGGCAATTTACAAAAAAGGAAACTAAAAGTCTAACATCTGAAAAGGTGCCACAAATCATTAATGGTCAGAAATGAATTGAAATAAGATATCACTTTTCACCAATAGCCTGGCAATAATTAAAAGATAAATGTGCCAACTCTTGATCAGTATGTGAGGATACTCTTTCGCTCTGCTGGAGGGAGTGTGAATCAGGGCAGCTATTCAGAGAGCACTATGGCAATAGTCACCCAAATTAAGTATATGCATGCATTTTAACCAATAAAATCTGTTCCTGTATATATATATAAACACAAAGAATTTTTTCATAAGTCCATAGGATGCATATATAAATGGAAATGTTATTGCAACATTATTGTTGTTTTGGGAATAGGAAGCAACCTCGGTGGCTATCATGGGGAATATATACACAGACAGGTAAAATGTGGTGTATATCATGGATTATCATGCAGCAATTAGGAGCAATTAATTAGAATTAATTAATTAGAAGTACATATAGCAATGAATGGATCTTTAAAATATGCCTGTAAAAAAGGAAGAGTAAAAATTAAATATATCACAAAATTCATTTATTTAATTAAAAATATTGCTTACCAATCAGAGCACATTTTAGAAGAATACATACTAAAAGAGGATACACATTAAACACAATAGAATGATAATCTATTAGAATGGTGGGTATGGGGCTAAAAGGAAATCAAATAAACAAATAAATAAAATAAGAGCCTTATAAGGATCAGTTGTAATGTATAATAAAATAAGAAACAAGATTAACTCAACCCTGCTCACTTGATGTTTAAAAATGAAAAGTTCAATTGTTGAAGAAATGATCACACCAAGTTACCAGGTATGTTCCTGCCATGGTTCATTTTTTCAAAAGGTTACAATTGAAAACTGACCTCACTGTATAATAAAAGGCAACATACATTATTTCCTTACTCCAGTGTTTCCTGGTTTTCCCTTTGCTTCTCAGTCTTCTTTACTTACCTTTCATCTTCTGTCACTCTTCCTTCTTAAATGTTAGTATTCCTCAGGGTTACATTCTTAGTCCTTATTTCTTGCTCTACAAATATTTCCTGAGAATTTGATTCATGTGCTCATGTCTATGGCTTCAACAACTTAATCTGTCTCTAGCTTCTAACTTCACCATGGATATTAATCACCAGCTAAATTTTCCATAGTTTCTCTAAGCTCAACAGGTCTGAGGTTAAATCCATCTTCCTTTTTTAATTGCCCTGTAAACTTCACCTTTTAAAATTATATTATTAACCCAGTAGCTCAAGCTTTTTTTTTTTTTTTTTTTTTTTGGCTACGTTGTGTCTTCATTTCTGCACGAGCTTTCTCTAGTTGTGGCAAGCGGGGGCTATTCTTCACTGCGGTGTGCGGGCTTCTCACTGTGGTGGCTTCTCTTTGTTGTGGAGCATGGGCTCTCAGTACATGGGCTTCAGTAGTTGTGGCATGTGGGCTCAGTAATTATGGCATGCAGGCCCTAGTGTGCACAGGCTTCAGTAGTTGTGGTGCATGGGCTCAGTAGTTGTGGCTCGCAGGCCAGTCTCAGTCGTTGTGATGCACAGGCTTAGTTACTCCGCAGCACGTGGGATCTTCCCAGACCAGAGCTCAAACCTGTGTCCCCTGCATTGGCAGGCAGATTCTTAACTGCTGCGCCACCAGGGAAGTCCAGGAAACTTCTTAAACTCCTCTCTGTTTCCAATTCCTTATGTCATAAACTATTTTATTTTATTTTATTTTATTTTATTTTTTGCAGTACGCGGGCCTCTCACTGCTGTGGCCTCTCCCGTTGTGGAGCACAGGCTCCAGATGCGCAGGCTCAGCGGCCATGGCTCACGGGCCCAGTCGCTCTGCGGCATGTGGGATCTTCCCGGACCGGGGCACGAACCTGTGTCCCCTGCATCGGCAGGCGGACTCTCAACCACTGCGCCACCAGGGAAGCACTCATAAACTATTTATTGTACTTGAGAAGTGTCTCTAAACCTAGCTCCTCTTTGTATCTCCAGAGCAACAGAAAGCCACTGAAGGGGTTTCAGTACCAAAGAGATATAGGTAGAACTGTTTTTAAAATGATTACTCTGTTTTTATTTCCCTTACTCAAAAAGGATCTTGCTGTGATTTATATCATAGAGTATTCTGCCTATGTTTTCCTCTAAGAGTTTTAGTGTCTGGCCTTACATTTAAGTCTTTAATCCATTTTGAGTTTATTTTTGTGTATGGGGTTATGGTGTGTTATAATTTCATTCTTTTACATGTAGCTGTCCAGTTTTTCCAGCACCACTTATTGAAGAGGCTGTCTTTTCTCCATTGTATATTCTTGCCTCCTTTGTTAAAATAAGGTGACCATATGTGTGTGGATTTATTTCTGGGCTTTCAATCCTGTTCCATTGATCTATATTTATGTTTTTGTGCCAGTACCATACTGTCTTGATTACTGTAGCTTTGTAGTATAGTCTAAAGTCAGGGAGCCTGATTTCTCCAGCTCCATTTTTCTTTCTTAAGATTGCTTTGGCTATTCGGGGTCTTTTGTGTTTCCATACAAATTGTAAAATTTCTTGTTCTAGTTCTGTGAAAAATGCCATTGGTAATTTGATAGGGATTGCATTGAACCTGTAGATTGCTTTGGTTCCTGAGTCATATGGTAGTTTTATTTTTAGTTTTTTAAGAAACATCCACACAGTTCTCCACAGTGGCTGTATCGATTTGCATTCCCATCAACAGTGCAGGAGGGTTCCCTTTTCTCCAAACCCTCTCCAGCATTTATTATCTATAGATTTTTTGATGCTGGTGATTCTGACTGGTGTGGGTGATACCTCATTGTGGTTTTGATTCGCATTCCTCTAATGATTAATGATGTTGAGCATCTTTTCATGTATTTGTTGGCCATCTGTATGTCTTCTTTGGAGAAATGTCTATTTAGGTATTCTGCCCATTTTTGGATTAGTGGACAAATACACTGAAACCATAATTCAAAAAAATACATGTACCACAATGTTCACTGCAGCACTATTTACAATAACCAGGACATAGATGTAACCTAAGTGTCCATCAACAGATAAATGGGTAAAGAAGATGTGGCACATATATACAATGGAACATTACTCAGCCATAAAAAGGAACAAAATTGAGTTATATGTAGCGGGGTGGTTAGGCCTAGAATCTGTCATACAGAGTGAACTAAGTCAGAAAGAGAAAAACAAATACCGTATGCTAACTCATATATATGGAATTTAAAAAAAAGTACTTATGAACTTAGTGTCAGGGTGGGAATAAAGACACAGATGTAGAGAATGGACTTCAGGGCACAGGGGGGAAGGGGAAGTTGGGATGAAGTGAGGGAGTAGCATTGACATATATACACTATGAAATGTAAAATGGATGGCTAGTGGGAAGCTGCTACATAGCACAGGGAGATCAGCTCTGTGCTTCATGACGACCTAGAGAGATGGGATAGGGAGAGTGGGAGGGAGGCTCAAGAGGGAGGGTGTATGGGATATATGTATACATATAGCTGATTCACTTTGTTGTACAGCAGAAACTAACACAACATTGTAAAACATTTATACTCCAATAAGGATGTGAAAAAAAATGATTACTCTGAATGTAGTGAGAGGAATTTATTGAAGGCTTGGAAGTATGGAGACAATTTGAGAGTTATCAATGGAGTTTCAGAAAGAGATTATGGATGCTTAGACTAAGGTGGTGGGAGTGGAGATGCAGGGAAATGAATTATTTTCATAGAAACTTTGGTGCTGGAATAGACAAACTTGATGATGTACTTGGTATTAGTGGTCAGGAGGGTAGGAAGAACTGTGAAAAGTGGTTCTCAGGTGTCTGTCATCAACAACTAGGTGGATGTTGTGCAATTTTCTCAGGAGAGAATTGGGGAAGGAGAAACAATTTTCTAGGGGGAAGGATTGTGACCGCAGTTATGGATATTTTATATTAGAGGGATTCTGGCAAGGACAGGTTTCTACTAGACTTTGTCTTTCTGCACTGTATGGTGATTATCTACTTGCACATCATACTTTGCCAATAGATTCTGATTACTTTGAAAGGAGGGCCCAAGACTTATTTATTTAATTATGTTTAATGCTTAGTGTTGAAACAGGCTCACTGTATGCAGTCAGTAAATATTAATGAATACAATGAGGCTTGACTCCTAACCAAATCCAATTGGTGATCCGTTGCAACAAGCTTCTAATTTGAATGAAAACAAGCGGGGAACATTGGTTGTTATCACATTAAATTAACTGATGTCACAGTTGTTAGTTTAGAATAAAGCATGCTTCTCATAAGGCACTAATTTCCTCCAAATGTGAAAAGCCTTTATTAAATAATACCAGTGGAGTCTCTCCTTTCACTCTCTGGAAAGAAATAACTTAAAAAGTATCTAACAATAGGAACTGTAGATTGGGAGGAAAAGAATAAGAAAAAACAAAGAAAAAATAAAACAAAGAATAGGAAAAAAAGGAAATCATATATCTCTGCCTCTAAAAAGGAATTCTTCAAAAATGGCTGTCAGCAAAGTTTGAAAAAGATTCATCAGAATCATTTAATAAAATGTTTATTATTTCATTAAAAATATCCTTGTGATTTATTACCTCAGTTATATATTTTCCTTGTAATGTTGTCTCTTCCTTTAACCTTTTTTTAAAAAATATTTTATGTCAATATTCTAAGATATCATACATCCCTTTTATAATTTTATATTATTTTTTTCATGTAGTGACTGCTTCATTTTATTTAAAGTTTATTATGTGAGTTAAGAGACAAGTGTTTCCTGGTTATTGGCAATTGCCATTTGAATTTAACTTTGCCTATCAACCTACACTTAATTAAAATATTTTATCACTACTTTGTTTCAGTTAAATGGTGTAATGTCCTGGGAGCTTCCTTATTTAAAAATAGTCATTTCTGTGTCATTGTCCGACTGAAATGTCATCTGTAATTTATCATATGTGAAATGACATTTATTTCCTTCCTAGAAACTTACTGATTCTTACAAAAGTTTTTTCTTACAAAGTTGTAAGAAATTAGTCAGGTTTATTGAATTATTCCAAAATTCTACAATTTCAGCATGCAGAATTTATAAGAATCAAAAAAAAGATATTTTCTACATGGTCAAACTTAGCTTGGATATTTCTTAAAATAGAAATTTTCTTTCAAAATTTCCACGAATATAGATAAACTATTTTTTGTACTTTGTCAGTACTATACTCTGATAGGAAATATATTTTCATCATTTTTTGACCATTTAAGTTTCTATTTTCCTCTGTAATATTTTGGAGTATGGTTTTAATGGATGACATTACCTTGTGGAGTACAAAGAATGTATTAGCTAGCTACCAAATAGCTCTATTTTTAACTGCTTCTCCTCTGAGTCTAAAAACATTTAAAACTTTCTCTCAAAATTTATCTGAAATGTGGATCATAATAATTGTAGCTTGTAGTTAATGTGTAGTAACAACTGATAGCTTGTATTCTGAATTGTGGGTAAATTTCATTTACCCTGACAAATTTCCCAAATTAATATTTTATTCCTCAATTATGTGTGTACATATAGTGTGCATAGATGGATAGATAGATGGATAGCCAATAAAACAAAACACATAGCAAAATTTTGATTGTCTTAATTGGGTCATTTGTCCAACAAATATTTATTAGACATCTACTATTTGTCAGTCATTTTCCTACATGCTGCTTATGGGGGGGAAAAATATAGACAGATATTCTGCTCTCTTAGATTTTGCATATTGGTGAAGACAATGAGACAATAAACAGGTAAAAAAATGGAAATGTAATTTCATTGCATCATCCAAAGGAAGGAAAAAGGAGATTTAGTAATTTTTGACTATTTGAGCAGAGAATGGTGGATATCACACTAAGGGGACTTCTCAATAAAGAAGAATTTTTAAACTTAAACCTGATTCATTAAAAAAACAAACGAACAAACAAAAAAACTAACCTGCAAAAACCTCAGGAGAAACGAACTAGGTAGAGAAAACAACAAAGTTCCAAGGCCAGCTTGACTGGATTTTATTTGGGAGGAGGCATAAGGCCAAGAGTGTTAGGTAGACACAGAGCTAATTAAGAATATTTTGTCTTCTCAATTGAAATACACTTGCAATAAATCACAAACCAGTCACTCAACATGTAGTTAATTTTAAACTATGCATTGAACTGATCCTTTGGGAGATAGAGAGGTTTAAAACTATTCTTTTAGATTTTACAAAATGGAGTGGCAAGTAATAAAATTCTTTTAAAAATAATTATTTTCCAGTATTTCAATCCTACAGAAATGGGTAGAGAATAATAATATAATTGATGTCCACCAAACCTAAGAGACTTAACCTGCTCACATTTTAACAGTATTTCTTCAGATTTCTTTTAAGAAATAAAGTGCTGCACATATACTTGAACTCTCTTTGCACACCCTTTTTTGTGCTATTCTTTTCCCTTTTTTTTTTTTTTTTTGCAGTACGTGGGCCTCTCACTGTTGTGGCCTCTCCCATTGTGGAGCACAGGCTCCGGACATGCAGGTCCAGTGACCATGGCTCACGGGCCCAGCCGCTCTGTGGCACATGGGATCCTCCCGGACCAGGGCATGAACCGGTGTCCCTTGCACTGGCAGGCGGACTCTCAACCACTGCACCACGAGGGAAGCCCTCTCTTCCCTTTTAAGACATTTTCATATGCTTATTGACCATCTGGATACCTTTTTTTATAAACTAATTATTGCTGTGAAGTTAGTAAGTACTCTTCCCTTCATATTTTCATAAACCTTTACACATGGTGAAATACAGACAAGGAGAAAAAGACAAAACCTCAAAATGTATGGACTAATAATTTATCACAAAAGGTCATTTAAGTATTAGCCAAGAAAAGAAAGAATAGTGCTAAGACAGAGAAGTACCTGTGGTGTCCATGCTGTTCATTATTCTCCCCTTTTCCCCAAAAGTATATGCTATTCTGATTGTAATAACTATGCTTCCAAGCTGATCTTTATCATCTTCTCATCCATAGTTTGCCTTTGCCCATTAAAAAAAAAATTGTAAGTGGAATAATCTAGTAATAGTTAGTTTCTCACTTCTTTTGCTCTAGGTATTTGTGAAATTTATCCATGCTGTTTTATGTCATTGCAGTTAATTTTCATTGCTGTAAACATTTTTTGGTATCCATGTAACAACATTTATCCATTCTAATGTTGATGGATATTTAGATTGTTTTCAGCTTTTTGACTATCACAAATAATTATGCTACATACATTCTTGTACATATCTCTTTGTGCATAGGCAGTGTCATTTTCTCTGGATGTATACCTAGGAGAAGAATTGTTGGATTATAGGATATTTATATCTCAAGCCTCAGTAGAAAGTTCTGAACTGTTTTTTTAAGTTGTTTGTACAAATTTACAATCCCACAGCAGTTTAAGCCTTTCTACTCTTCCACTTGCTCATCTACACTTTGTATTTCAGCTATTTCAACTGTAGCCATTCTGGTGGGTGTGTAGTGTGATGTCTGTTTGGTTACAATTTGTATTTCCCTGTGACTAATCATATTAAAGGCATTATCATATGCTTCTTGACCATTTGGATATCCTCTTTATGAAGTGCCTGATTGAGTCTTTTGCCCAATTTTTAAATTAGGTTGTATTTTTGTTTTTGTTTTCTTCCAGTTTTATTGAGATATAATTGACATACAGCACTATTTAAGTTAAGGTGTACAGCATAATGATTTAACTTATATACATCATGAAATGATTACCACAATGTTTAACGAATATCCTTCATCTCATATAAATGCAAAATAAAAGAAAAAAAAATCCCAACACAATCCCAAGGAAAAAGAACAAAGCTGGAGGTATAATCCTTCCAGGCTTCAGACTATACTACAAAGCTACTATAATCAAAACAGTGTGGTGTTGGCACAAAAACAGACATATAGATCAATGGAATAGAATAAAGAACAGAAAGAAACCCACACACTTATGGTCAATTAATCTGCAACAAAGAAGTCAAAGGAGGTAGGAATATATGATGGAGAAAAGACAGTCTCTTCAACAAGTGGGGTTGGGAAAGCTGGACAGCTACATATAAGTCAATGAAATCATAATGCTCCCTCACCCAGTATACAAAAATAAACTCAAAATAGTTTAAAGACCTATGTATAAGACATGACACCATAAGATTCCTAGAATATAACATAGGTAAAACATTCTCTGACATAAATCATAGCAATATTTTCTTATATCAATCTCCCAAGGCAAAATAGATAAAAGCAAAAATAAACAAATGAGACCTAGTCAAACTAAAAAGCTTTTGTATAACAAAGGAAAATGAAAAGACAATTTACATAATGGGAGAAAATATTTGCAAATGATGTGAGTGAGAAGGGGTTAATATCCAAACATACAAACAGCTCATACTCCTCAATATTGAAGAAAAAAACCAACCCAAACAAAAAATAGGTAGAAGACTTAACTAGACATTTCTACAAAGAATACAGACAGATGGCCAACAGGTACATGAAAAGATGCTCAGCATCTCTAATTATTAGAGAAATGCAAATCAAAACCACAATGATGTATCACCTCACACAGGTAAGAATAGCTATCATCAAAAATGTCTGCAAATAATAAATGCTGGAGATGGTGTGAAGAAAAGGGGACCCTCCTGCACTGTTGCTGGGAAAGTAAATTGTTGCAGCCACTATGGAAAACAGTATGGATATTCCTTTAAAAACTAAAAATAAAGCTGCAAAATGATTCAGCAATCTCTTTCCTGGGTATATGTCCATAAATGACAAAAACTCTAATTTGAAGAGATACATGCACCCCAATGTTCATAACAACATTACTTACAATAGCTGAGACATGGGAACAGCACAAGTGCCCATCAAAAGACAACTGGATTCAGAAGAGTGGTATATATATACAATGGAATATTACTTAACTGTAAAAAGAATGAAATATTGGCATTTACAGCAATATAGATGGACCTAGAGGATATTATACTTAGTGAAGTTAGAGAAAGATAAATATTATATGATATCACTTATATATGGAATCTAAAAAATAATGAAAATGAATCTATAAGCAAAATAGAAACAGACTCATAGACATAGAAAACAAACTTAAAATTACCAAATGGTAATGGAAGGGGGGAAGGATAACTTAGGAGTGTGGGATTAATAGATACTAACTACTATATGTAAAATAGCTAAGGAATAATTATTTACTGGATAGAACAGAGAATTATATTCAAAATCTTGCAATAACCTATAATGAAAAATAATCTGAATAAAAATATAATATATATAACTTAATAACTTGGCTGTACATCTGAAACTAACTATTGTAAATCAACTATATTTGAACAAAAAAAAAGAAGAAAAAGAATCCTAAATGTGTTCTCAGTATATTGAAAAATATTTTCCTTGTGATGAGAGTTCTTGAAATTTCCTCTCTTAACAACTTTAATATAGAACATAGAGCAGTGGTAATTATATTAATCATGTCTTACATGACATCTCTAGTACTTACCTATCTTATAACTGGGAGTTTGTACCTTTTAACAACCTTCCTCACCATACAAAGATATTACATTATCATTAACTATATTCCCCACATGGTACATTTCACCCCTGCAACTCATTTATTTTGTAACTGTAAATTTGTACCTCTTAATCTCTCTCACATATATCACTCATTCTCCCACCCCATTGCTTCTGGAAACCACCTGTTTTTATCTATGACTTTGTTTCTGTTTTGTTATGCTTGCCCACTTTGTTTTGTTTTCGTTCATTTGTTTTGTTTCTTAGATTCTACATGTAAGTGAAATAATACAGTATTTTTCATTCTCAGTCTGGCTTATTTCACTTAGCATAATATTCTATAAATACATCCATGTTGTCACAAATTGGCAAGATTTCCTTCTTTTTTATGGTTGAGTAATATTCCCTTGTGTATATATACCACATCTTTATCCATTCATCTATTGATGGGCACTTCGGTTGCTTCCATATTTTTGCCATTGTGAATAATGCTGCAATGAACATATATGAATATACCTTTTTGATTTAGGGTTTTTGTTTTCTTTGGGAAATAACCCAGAAGTGGAATTGCTGGATCATAAGGTAGTTCTATTTTTAATTTAGGAGTGTGGGATTAATAGATACTAAGTAGAGTGGAGGAACCTCCACAATATTTTCCACAGTAGCTGCACAAATTTACATTCCTACCAACAATGCATGAGGTTTCCCTTTTGTTCATATTCATGCCAA